>NC_142127.1:26087500-26828750 GCF_024610735.1 Ursus americanus | reverse complement strand
ATTAAAAAATAAGAGCTAAACAGACTTATTTTATAAAAAGTTTTACCATATGGGCCCCTGGGTGACTCAGTCACTTAAGTGTTTGCCTTTGGCTCAGGTCATCATCATGGGGTCCTGGGATCGAGTCCCTTATCAGGACTCCTGCTCTGGGGGGAGTCTTCTTCTCTGCCCCTGCCCCGGCTCATGCACATTCTCTCTCTCAAATAAAATCTTTAATATATATATAAAGTTAATTCGTTGTGGCTGTAATTTATAGAACAAAGCAAACATTTACCAACATTTTAGGTAAACTTTCCCATATGACAAAGTTGAATATATAGTATAAATCAAATTTCACAAATCATTTTGCTTCAAAGGCCATTAAAATTTAAATATCAAATCTGTGAAAAAAATGAAGACTTAATATTGCCTTTAGTTGATGTGCATTTACTCATCACTTAAGTCAACATTTTAAAATTCTCCTTTATTCCACAAGATGCATTAGCAAACTTTAGCAGTGCTGCTGTTATTACCTTCATTTCACCAATTATCAACTTGAAATTTAATTACCAAAGTTTCCATAGCTAAGCAAGATTTATACATGGCACTTCTACCAAATTCTGTTATCTTCCCTTCAGTAAATGTTAACCCTAACTAATCCAGTAATTGTAACCTTTGCTGTACTGTTGACTCACTGGAGCCATTTAGCTGTAAGTGGTGCAGGTAAGGGGCATTCTGTATTCAATTTGTACTGTGCCTAATTGATTTCAACTTGTTGACATGTTGCCTTGTAAAGTGTCCTGTAACTGGTTTCTCCCATGTGTGGTCTATTTTTCCAACGATGTATAATAGATATAAGTACTGATCTTGGTCACCGGTATGTTCAGGATGAAGAGTAAATGCCTCTGGCACAAGCATCAACCCTATGAGACAGGATTCAGTCTACACTGGAGAGCGCCTTCATTCACAACCAATAAAATAAGGAATATATTCACTTATCAATTCCTAACTGAACCAATTGTTTCCATTATGTGGGAAGAATTTCTAGAGAGAAAGATAGACTCTGTTCAGAGAAAAGAAGGCCCTGAGCTACTAATTATTCAGCAACCAAGTTAGTTAGTCTGCCTACCTGCCCCAGAAGAAATTCTGTTCTTGTTCTTTCCAGAGTGGAGCCACTGTTCTACATGCTCTGCTTAAGACCGATCTGCTCTTAAATAGAAGGAATTTCATCTGCAGAGGCAAAGTCTATAAATAAATTAGTGGATGGAGGAGAAAGTGTCCATTACAAATTATACTATCCATATGAGAAATAAAAGCAGGGGAAGGGAAGAGCTTAATGGAGAAGAAAAAGGAGGAGGAGGAAGAAAGAAGGGATAGCAAGGGGCAGGGAAAGGAGAAAAGGGGGAGGGAGAGGAAGGAGAAGGAGGAGAGAAATCACCGTGCAAACAAAAAGTGATTAATTTTAAAAACTCCAAAGAGGAAGTGGGAACAGGTTGTGAGAAGGCAGATGGGAAAACCCTGGTGATCCATATGCCCAAACCAACTTGTCACGAATGCAGAATTTATTCTTCCTCTTTTCCCCAGTCAATATCCCACCCCATTTTTCTATCTTCCCATGGAAATAAATGGACTTCAATGTGGATATTCCTTCCCTGACAGGGTTCTCATTTACTCCCGAGCCTACAGACCAGCCTTTGTATACAAGGCATGAGGGCATGGTCATGAGGTCAGCACCATCGTCTGACAGACTACCAAGGGCAATGAAATAAACAGCAGTAATCCTTATAGGCAGACTAGCCGTATGTCAAAGAGGTCTCTGTGAAACCCGTGAACGTCTATTAACAAAATTAACAAATATCTTGGTACTTTGGTTATATAGGTCATATATTTTGTAACTATAATTTCCTCAGGGGTCAAGAAAGGATATTAATATGTAAACAGGCAAATCTAACAAATGCAAATTCTTGCCTTTATGCATATATTTTAGGTTTCTTCTGTAGATAGCATCCCAAGGGACCAGAGCTTCAACAGTTCTAGTCCCTGATGCATTATATGTTATTCTACACACTTACTGATCAATAGCTCCTGGCTACCACACCCCCCTCAAAATAGAGAACCCCACAGAATCCACAGAGGTGATTCCTCAGTGAGGTCTCCCAGCCTAAAGCTGTGCTTACTGTGTTCTCATACCGGCTGGTTAGGTTGCGTAAATGTGATCTCAAAATGAACACAAATGAGTTAAATATTAAAGACAGTATGGAATCAGGCATAATATCTACTAAATGCTGTTGTAATATACATAAAATATTAAGCATTCGATACATATTAGCTATCACTACAGTGTTTATTATTTAGGAAATGCATCTGAGGAACAACGTGGAATGATATGAAGAATCTTGTGGATCAGTATGTGAAAGTTAAAATTTTAGACATGAAAACTTTCCTTTTTCTCCCCCAAAGGCAGCGAGCCCATCTTTTTCTATAATCTCCCAGAAGTACATCTGAATGGCAAGACAAGAATTTTCACAATGTCAAAATGGGAAAATCGTATTCTCTTTAGACTGCTTTGCATCTGGAGAAAATACAGGTGAGTTTAAGTGGCATACAACTATTTTGAAAGATTCAGATATCTGCATCAGTCACTTTCCTGGGACGGAATTGGATTCATTTTAAATGAACACTGAGTAATTCCATTCAAGCCATTAGTTTCATTATTTGCTTCTCCTTACTACACATCATGGCAATAAATACTATGGAACATAAAAATAAAGTTGGGGAAATTAGAAAAATACTTCCTAGAGACATTATTTGAACTAGGGAATAACTGTTGTAACTAAATAAATCTAAGATCTATCTAAGAATTAGCAACTTCCAGTGACAGCTCTACTTAAGAATATAACTCTGTGTATGTCCTAAAGATTTACAGAGCCTTTGGCAATATGATCATTGTTCTCTCACGAGATGTCTCCTTACCATTGTAAGGTGCTTTAAGGGTAGGTTAATTTACCCTCATACACAATGGAGAATGTTAAAGAAACGGATAGATTTTAAAAAATGTTGAGGGAAGTAAATTAAGCTATACGGCACCATTCACATCCTCTAAAGAACAGTTCTTGGTCCATGGCAGGTACTCACTAGATAGGTAGTGATTGATTAAACTACTGCCCATGCTTTACAATTCCTAAATGGGACTAACATTAAGAAAATATTTTTCTAACAAAAACAGATTAACGGAAACTGCAGATAATTTTTCATACAGGTTTGTTTTGAAATTTACAGCATATACTCAGAATTTAAAATCTTCTATGAACTTAAATAACATTTGGTGCAAACCAAACATTTTATAGATGGCTACATAGAGATCCACACAGATTTTGGTGGATTTTTTAAAAAATATACAATTAGGATGAAAACTAAAGTTACAAAAACTTACATAGCTGGATCAAAAGGTCAAAATAACGGTTTGATGTAGTCAGAGACAACATCAAATTTGAAATGGTTATCCACGACCCAGTTACCAGATTCTTGGAGACTCCCCTCTTGTTTGGGATTCAAAACAGTCAAGAGTTCACAAGGAAGATAATATTTTATAGTACATCTTTAAAAAAGCTCTGAACTGCCATTAAGCACTTCTGGGAGCTGGATTGGGTGTGTTGCCTCAGGTCTGGTAAGACCTTACTTACATAGGGGTCTCCTTTGAAAGACTCAGAATACTGATGCCTATGGCTCTTTAATAACTGTGTTCACCCCTGCAGTCAAGATTTGTGACTCGGCACAGGTCGGGGCTGTACTACCACAGTGTTCCTGTGGTCAAAATATGTACCTGATGGGGTCCACATGGAGAAGAGGGCCCACACATGGCTCTTGGGATTTCTGTTGAAGACCAGGGCAAGTCCTGGCAGGGCATTGACTCCAGCATAGACAGACTTTGGAAGACTGGGAGGGGAGAAGTAGTGGCAGTCAAAGGAATAAAGACAAAATATCCATGCCACAAAATATTGCCAGAGAAACACTGCAGGGCAGGAAGATTTAATAAATATGCTCATGAAATGACCGTCAGCTTTAAAAATCTGCCCACCGGAGGGTCTCAAAGCTGGTAGAAAATGGCACCTGCCACACAGGGCTACACTATTCCCCAGAATACCTTGCATCTCATTTTGACCTATAAGGGGTCAGAAGTGACAGAATGCTAGAGGAGAAGGAGAAATGGATGGCAGGGGAAAACCAACAAGAAGCCCATACTGCCTACTTTTTCTTCTTGCCACAAGTAAGCCCTGGCCTGGGGGAGAAAAGATTTAGTGCCAGATCAATTTAAGAATGAGGATTATTACAAAGAATGAGACTAGGTTTGTGACTTAAAGCACCCAGAGGACTTTTACTATCAGTGAATACCCAGAGGAGAAATGGACTTGCTGGAACTTCTCTAGTGACAGGGAAAGGCTATCTCTGACTAAATAAATTTTAAAGAGATAGTGGCAGCCAAAAAGAAAGTATTTTTGCTATGTTTCAAACATTCTGCCGGAGCTTAGAGAATTGTTTACTAATGCAATTACTAAGTGTATAGAAAAATACACATTTATTGATATAATATTAAGCCATAAAACATTTCCAAAATAACTCAATAAATTTTGCTATAAAACAAGAAACCTGTTTTCAGGTTCTTCTCTCCCTTTAGCTTATAGGAATCAATACAAATTATATATATTTTAGAACTGTGATTCTCGATTGGGGTGATTTTGTCCTCAGGGGATATTTAGCAATGTTTGGAAGCATTTTTGGTGGTCACAACTGGGGGTTGCTGCTTGTATCTAGTGAGCAGAGTCTGGGGATGCTACAAAGCATCCTACAATGCATAGGACAGCCCCTTTAACAAAGAATTATTCAGCCCCAAATGCCAATAGTTTCATGATTGACTTACAGCATAATTAGATAAGTATTGTAAGTTCGCCAGCAAGGCTGAGAAAAGACACCTAGCATAGTTGGGATATTTAACAAATTAAATCCAGGTAACCAATACTATCTCCCCACATTCTCACTGGCTACTCCCTGTCAGTTCTATCTCGTAGCACTTCCTTCTCTGATCTGTTCTTCTACCTTAGCATTCAATGAAGACTTCCGTATTCCTGGGTCCCTGGTTGGTGTCACCTCTTAGCCAATTTGTGAAATAGACTAGACGAAATGATCATTTGGGTTCCTTACATCTCAGACATTGCATGATTCATGTGTTCACCTTTTTTTTTTTTTACATAAGTCCACAAAGGAGAACTAAATAAAAGGCATATATTTTACACACACACACACACACACACACACACACACACACACACACATCCATGATAAAAATCTCAACAAATGGGGTTTAGAAGGAACATACCTCAAAGTAATAAAGACCATATATGAAAAAACGATAGCTAACATCATACTCAATGGTGGAAAAACTGACATTTTTCCCCTCTAAGATCAGGGACAAGGCTGTCCATTCTCACCACTTTTATTCAAAATAGTATCGGAAGTTTTAGCCACAGCAATCAGACAAGGCATCCAGATTGGTAAGGAAGAAGTAAAACTTTCACTATTTCAAATGGCATGATACTATATATAGAAAACTCTAAAGACTCCACCAAAAAACTATTAAAAGTAATTATTGAATTCACAGGATACAAAAATCAATATATATAAGTCTGTTTTTATACACTAGTAATGAAGTATCAGTAAGAAACTAAGAAAGCAATTCCATCTACAATTGCACCAAAAGAATAAAATACCTAAGAAAAAACTTAACCAAGGAGGTAAAAGAACTATACTCTAAAAACTGTAAGACATTGATGAAAATAATTGAAGATGATACAAACAAATGGAAAGTGATTCCATGCTCAGGATTAGAAGAATTAAGATGTTAATATTACCCAAAGCAATCTACAGATTCAATGCAATGTCTACCAAAATACTATTTTTTTTTCACAGAACTAGAACAAATCCTAGAATTTCTATAGAATCACAAATTACCCCAAATAGCAAAAGCAATCTTGAGAAAGAAATGCAAAGCTGGAGGTAGCACAATCCCAGATTTCAAGATATACTACAAAAAGGCTACCTACTGAATGGGAGAAGATACTTGCAATTGATATATTCAATAAGGAGTTAATATGTAAAACATATAAAGAACTTTAAAACTTAACACCAAAAGACCCCAATCAGTTAAAAAATGGGCAGAGGACCTGCCTAAATAGAAATTTTTCCAAATAAGATGCATAGATGACTAACACACGAGAAGATGCTCAACATCACTAATCATAAGAAAAATGCAAATCAAAGCCACAATGAGCTACCACCTTACTTCTGTTGGAATGACTAGTATCAAAAAGAGAACAGGGTTGACAAGAATGTGGAGAAAAGAATCCTTGTGCAGCATAGGTGGCAATGTAAATTGGCATCTACTCTAGAAAACAATATGAAATTTCCTCAAAAAATTAAATATAAATACCATAGATTTGTGACAACATGGATGGACCTGCAGGATATTATGCATGCTCAGTGAAATAAGTCAGAAAGATAAATGCCATACGATTTCACTTATATGTGGAATCGAAGAAGCTAAACAAATGAACAAATAGATTCTTAAATACAGAGAACTGGTAGTTTCCAGAGGCGAGGTGGGTGGGAGGATGGGTAAAATAGATAAAGGGGATTAAAAGGTACAAACTTCCAGTTATAAAATAAATAAGCGCTGAGATGAAAAGTACAGCATAGGTAACATTGTAATAATGTTGTTTGGTGACAGATGGTGACTATTTGTCATGGCCAGCATGTATAGAGTTGTCAAATCGCTAGGTTGTATACCTCAAACTAATGCAACATTGTGTGTCAATTATATTTTGATTTAAAAATGTACATAAATAATTTGATACAAAAAACAATTGATAAAAATACATTGGTATGGGATTTTGGTCCCAGTACATTTTACCAATTTGATTATTTAATTACATGGAAAATATAATAGCTCTGCCTTTTATTCTAATATTCTGATTTAAGGATGATGCAAAGGGTGAGCTTATTCCTGATATGGTTTCTAGAAGCTGAAAGGTATTTGGTAAGTTTTCAATGTGAAATAAAATATTTCCCATTGTTATTGGAGTATATCGCCTTTTGTAATTCTTTCTAGATGATACATTTTTCTCAGGGATGACAAAGTTCCCTCCCTTCACTCTGGACATATTTCTGAGCAAGTAGAATTATTTACCTATAATCTCAATTCTGAAATATTAGTAATCAGTTCAGAGTGGTCAGTGGCTACTCTCATGTAATTGCTTAAGCAACCTATCTACTTGATAAGACAACTCTGGCTAAATTGATTAGGTGGTCTGTAAATAGATCATTATCCTTCCATTTAGGGAAGAACAGAGCTTGCAAGTTGAGCACAGAGGAAAAACTGAAATTAATTCTAAACATACTTTGACTTTACATAAAATCTACTAAAATGTGTTTACTCCCACATTTTGCCTGCTTTATTAGATACATAGGGGTAGTTCTTCTATATGAAACATACAATTGTATTAGGAAGTTTACCA
This sequence comes from Ursus americanus, assembly GCF_024610735.1. Taxonomy (NCBI): domain Eukaryota; kingdom Metazoa; phylum Chordata; class Mammalia; order Carnivora; family Ursidae; genus Ursus; species Ursus americanus. The sequence goes on along the minus strand of NC_142127.1, from coordinate 26,821,203 downwards.
CATGAAAAGAGATCCAAACCATTCATGTCTAAAGATGCATTTCAGCAAAATGGAGAGATATCTTTAATTTGAAATAATCTTGGGGGAAATAGTGTCACCAAAATGTTCCCTCTAAAGCTTAAAATTCAGTGTTTATGAAAAGATGCTCAACATCACTAATCATTAGGGAAATGCAAGTGAGATATCATTTCACACCAGTTAGATTGCTAATATCAAATGAACAAGTATTGGCTAGGATGTGAAGAAAAGGGAGTCCTTGTATATTGTTGGTAGGATGTATGATTGGTGTAACTACAGTGTAAAACAGTATGGAAGTTCCTCCAAAATTTAAAAGTAGAGATACCATGTGATCCAATAATTCCACTACTGGGTATTTACCCAAAGAAAATGAGAATACAAATTTAAAAAGATACATGTACCCCTTATGTTTATTGCAGATTTATAATAGCCAAGATATGGAAGCAACCTAAGTGTCTATTGATGGATGAATGGACGAAGAAGGTGTGGTACATATACAAAATGGAATATTATTTAGCCACAAAAAAGCATGAGATCTTGCCATTTGCAACAACATAGATAGACCTAGAAGGTATAGTGCTAAAATGAAATAAGTCACTCAAAAAAGACAAATACATATAATTTCACTTATGTGTGGAATCTAAAACAACAACAACAACAACAAAAACAGAAATAGACTCAGAGAATAGAGTGGTGGTTACCAGAGACGGAAGGATGGGGGGGATGGGCAAAATGGTGCAGATGAAGAGATACAGACTTCCAGTTATAAAGTAAGTGACAGAGATGAAGAGGACAGTATAGGGAATATAATCAATCATATTGTAATAACATCGTATGGCGACAGATTGTAACTACACTTATCATGGTGAGCATTTCCTAATGTATAGAATTTTCAAATCCCTAAATTGTACACCTGAAACTAATATAGCATTGTATATCAACTATATTTCAATAATTTTTTTTAAAAATTCAATGTTTGATAAATTGAGCTTAATCCAGAGAAGTAATAGCGTAAAAACAATTTATGATTTCAGATTGAAAATTTCACATAAGTTTATTTGTACTCTCAAGTAGACTGTGATCATTCAATCAAATAGGCTTTGAAAATGCTGATCTTCCTTATCTCTTCCTGTATCCTCCTCTTTTCCCCTTTCCTTTTCATTCACCCCCTTTTCCTGACACTTATTTTATATTTTGAAATTAGTTGTTTTCCTAACTAGTTAACTAAAAGCATAAAATCCATGAGCTACTTAATGTTATCCTGAATTGCTACAATTCCAGGAATATGCAAGGCATATCGTGTACAGCCCCTGGGTCTTTTTTTCTTTAAACAACAGTAATTTTTTGTTTGTCCTTTTGTGTTCTGTTACTCTGCATTAGAGGTATTGTGCCACATTACTGATTTGCACCATTCCAGTCAGATCACACATAATACAGCACAATTCAGCAGGAGTGATCATAAAAACAGAATTATCTTTCACCCTAGGAGGTTTGCCCTTCCTGGTAAAGGTTGAAAGAAATGTATGGAAGCTCATACTAATACTGCTTACAGCTTACTAGGCTGTGAATACAACACGACTTTAGTAAGGGCAGCTCACTGGGCATCTTTGAGCAGGCTGAAAGGAATACAGTGAGGAGATATAAGTAAAAAGTACCTGCAAGCAAAACCCATAGTAATGGAGTGCCATCAGTACCAGCATTATCCAATTGCTAAAGCATTGTCAAGATAAAACACTTAGATTTCAATTTCACAATGCATCCTTTTTTTTTCCTTTTATTTCAGTGTTCCTTGAGAAGAGGACAACACTTATAAACATTCATTTGTCTTAATAAGATTGTGCTTCCATAAAAAAACCATTAATTCTAAAATGAGTTTAGATGGGACCTAAGGGTAAAGATAGAGTAAGACTAAAACACATTGTCTCTTTCCCACAATATCTCCTTTCTACTCCTAGAAAAAAAGGAAAGCTTCTATCACCATGACCACCTCAACAATAATGTAAAAAGGATAAGTGTGACATGGAAGTCAAAGATAGAAAATGCAAGATTCTTGTGTAGCTTGTAGTTTTGCTGGGCTGCTAAACCTTCTTTCTCATTACCCAGAGAGAGTGCTGGAGAGACGATGTGAATGTGCAGAATTTGTTTTACTTACTTACTTATTATTTATTTATTTATTTTAGATTTTTATTTGTCAGAGAGAGAGAGAGAGGGAGCGCACATGCATGCACAAGTAGGGGGCACAGCAGGCAGAGAGAGAAGCAGGCTCTCTGCTGAACAAGGAGCCTGATGTGGGACTTGATCCCAGGACCCTGGATAATGACCTGAGCCAAAGGCAGATGCCTAACTGACTAAGCCACTTAGGCATCCCAAATGTGCAGAATTTAAAGAAACTATCTAACTTAGATTGAAAGTATAAATAGCTGCCCAGGTCAGAGAGGATCACAGAAAACTACAGGGAGAAGTTTCTACCTACAGTGACAAGCTCTCAGGGGACAAGGTGGAACCACCTGGGATTCCCCCATTATATAAAATCTTATTTGGGGGCAGGAGTGAAATCATAGAGGTAGCAGCTAATAATCCAAAGCAAATGAAGCTAGGGGTACCTGGCTGGCTTAGTCAGCACAACATGGTACTCTTGGTCTTGAAGTTGTGAGTTTGAGCCCCATGTTGGGTATAGAGATAAATTAAAAATGAAATCTTAAAAAAAATGAAGCTAAATATCTCAGGTAGTAAAATGGAATTTATTAGAGTAGAATATAAAGGGAAATAGGATAATATATTTGGAAGTAGAAAAAGTGGGAGGGCACATAAAAAGCCCCAGACGCTATGTGACCTCCTCTCCCCCAGCTGTCAACATTGGTGTCATAGGCATCCTAATATATTCCCTATTAAATGCAGATTCTGGGTCGGGAAATCTGGGGTGAGGCCTGGCATGCTGCATTTCTAACAGGCTCCTATGTGATGCTTGTGTTGCTGGCCCATAAATACTTCAAGTAGCAAAGAAACAGAAGAAATTAACAAGCAGACCTGGATCCATGATAGAAACATATGTTTTAAGTTCGACCAGGAAAAGAAAAAGGGGCGACGGGGAAAGGGGGAGAGAGTGTTTGATTGCTTCAGTGTCCTAGATCATTGCTCCCATGTTCGCTACTATTGCTGTGTCCAAACCTAAGAGCAGAATCTACCACCTCCAGCAACACATACAGACTCCAAATGAGCTCTGCCCGCTCTCCTTCAGTCCTCTTCTCACCCTGACACATACACACACAAAGCTACTCTTAACACTTCTGACTACAGAAAAAGTACATTGTAGTTCCGAGGTGAAGACAACCTATCCTTAAATCAGCAAAGGGTACAGGAGAATTTATCCATATTATATTACAACAAAATAAAAGCTTGAAATATAGACTCTACTAAACTAAATCAAGGAAAATGAAAAGAAAGGCAACGATCAGTATGCAAAAATACTTTAAAGTGAAAAATAAAGGAACAGGAAAAAAGCAAATGAAGACCTCAGTGTAGAAGAAAATATAATGATCAAAATGATATTTCCTATGAGCAATTCACACTACAGAGGAATTTAAACTGGAGCAATTTGGAGATGACTTTAAAAAAAAAAAGAGCTAGCTAAAATTTTGCATAGCTGAGAGATCACTACAAATGAATGTAAACAAAATAAAAGAATGTGTACATGACCCATACTGCTAATAGAGAGACTCTAAAATCTTTGTGATTGCAGAGAAGAGATGAAGCTATTGAAGAAAAAACAATATTAATAAAGTCAGGAGGAACATATAGACAATATAAGAATATTTAGTATTACCAAATTAGAGATGTGAACATATAAAAGTGTTCAATGAGTTAACAGAAGATTCCAGTCAATGATGTTTACTTATATATACAATTTATGTCAGATTTTATCAATTCAATAAAAAGATAAACTGAGGCAAGTTAAATGCATATGATGGATATAGCTAGATTACACTGTATATAAATAAAGTATAACTGAAGAAAACTGCAACTGAGCAACTTACAGGCATTAAACATTAAGGACAACTAGCAAACAAAGAAAAAGTGAAGAGGCCATTTAAGTACATCCTTCTCAGGAAGTTACTGAAAGATGGGCAAATAAGAGGGTAATTCAAGAAAGACATAGAAATACAATCTAAGAAGAGAAGGCAAATTGAATCTTCAGACAGAAGAGGAGGGGGACCTCGGATGATAGCTGTGTAGCAAGCATGAAGAATAGATATCTAGTCCAGATTAGTGAGCTCAAGAGGGATGTCCCAAAGATTATGGAATTTGTAGGCAATTGGTGTTTTTGGACATATTGAAATGAAGTTTCCACTAGGGTAAGATTTTGGGGAAGAATTAGTAATTAATACAAGAAAAACTAAGCAAACAAGAAGATAACGATTAACTCCAGGGAAAACCATAAGTTGTTCAAGACAAAAAAAAAAAAAAAATTAAGTATAGTTTCCTATGTAGATCTTTTGTAAATAGCATTCACATAGTAACAATATGAAGTCTGAGACAGAATTATATGAATGGTATGTATCAGATCAAACAACTATGTAATATTTTATTTGTATTAACTTATTTAAATACACAGGTTAGATACCATTATCATCCATTTTTTATAGAGGAATTTGTCCAACTTTATATTTTTAACAACAACAAAAAGGAGTATTTTCTTGAACTGGAAAGGCCCATTTATGTTGCAGTAATAAATGTATAAGAAAAGTCAATGTTAGAACACATTTTGGTTAGGGGTTACTGGGTGGCTCAGCCATTAAATGTCTGCCTTCGGCTCAGGTCATGATCCCAGAGTCCTGGGATTGAGCCCCACATCGGGCTCCCTGCTCGGCGGGCAGCCTGCTTCTCCCTCTCACACTCCCCTTGCTTGTGTTCCAGCTCTCTCTCTCAAATAAATAAATAAAATCTTTTATATATAAAAAAACACATTCTGGTTAAGCTATTGAAATTTAAGAATTATTAAACAATTTTTTAGGCACCTGAATAGGAATAACATCCAGGCTGGTATTAGCTAGTATTCATTTGTTCACTCCACAAATGCTTTTGGAGCACTGTCCCGATTAAGACTTTCTTCAGGCCACAACAACAATAACCAAAAAAAAAAAAAAAAGAGAGAGAGAGAGAACAGACAAAACTATCTACCCTCATAGAGTTTATCTTTTCACTAATTTAATGCCAGAAGGCAGTGGAACAATGTGTAAAAGCTCTGAAAATATTAAATGCAGATCCAATACTATTTGAATGTAACAGTAAAGAAAAAAAACAACACTCTCAAACATTAAAATGCTCAGAAAATTCAGCACTCATGAGCTTTTTTGGTTCAAGCCAACCAAGAGTTAGTTCCAAATAAATAACTCGAAAATAGACTGTGGTAAAAGAACCAGGAATAAGCATTTTGATAATTTAAATGTAAACCTATTTTGAAATAACTGAGAATATTATTATGAAATGTAATGAAGTTCATTTTAACACACATGATTATTCATAATTTAAACTCATTAAGAGCCAAAGTAGATAGGTAGAAAAAGTACATCTTCATTTTTCTCCTTTTTAAGGGTATCTAAAAAAAGTATATTGACTTTAATTTCTTAATTTTTGTAATAATTTGTACTTGAGGTATTCTTAGTAATTTGTATGTCTAAGAGTGATCTAAAATACATTCAGAGGTAGTCAGGAAAAGATGGCAAAGTAGAAGGATCCAAAGCTCATCTTGTCCCACAGATACACTGAGATAACAGCTATATCTATAAAATTAACTCAAAAAAACCTGAAGACTACAAAGCAGATGTTCCCCAATTAATCATAGAGAGGTGGCCACATCAAGAACAGTAGGAAGGGTGAGACGTGGTTGGGAACCAAATCCCCCAGAGGACTCACCATAAATGGGAGGGACATCACAAGCATGGAGGAGTTGAAAGGATCAGCTCCCACACCAGTCATCTCTGGCACTGGGGACTCGCACTGGGAATAGAAGTGCCCATAATATCTGGCTTTGAAAACTAGTAAGGTTTAACTTTGGGAACTTTAAAATTCAGTAGGTTTAATGCCCAGAGAGCCAAACAGCAATAGAAAACTGAGCCAGTGCCCTTAAAGAATCGGCATAATAAATAACTTTGCCTGAGATACAGCATAAAGGCAGCAATTTGAAAAGCACCTGCAGTACATGTGAAGGAAATCTATTGACTAATCTTAGAATGTGTGTAGGAGCAGCAGAGATCCTCAGATTTCTTCAGGAACAGAAGTGCTGGCAGCTGCCATTTCTCTTCCCACACCCCTGCTTAGATAGTCCAACTCTTGCTGGAGCCAGTTCTAACCCTCTCTACCGTGCTAGCATCACTTGCCATGTTGTGCTGTGCCCTGGCATTCCCTTGTGGACCAGCCCCATCTAACCTACTTATGTGAGTAGACATCCCTCCAGAACAGCTCCTGCCCTGCCACACCCTAAAGGCAGCCCTGGCAGGAACCTGTGCCACACCAAAATGACTTTTTCCCTTTTTCCCCACACCCTAGTGTGCCCATAATTCCTGCATCCCAGACTCCAGTTGGCTGTGCAGGGAACAACCCCTGTCCCATGGTGTACTTGTGATTGTGACAAGAAGGCTAATTGCAGCTACCTAATCAGATTTCTGGCCCCTCCAACCAAGGAGCTTCCAGACAGACCCCTCAAGGGTACAGGGGCCAAACCCTGCCAAGTGCACCACACGCAAAATTGTCATCACAGCCAGCTGGGCTAAAGGCAATCATGGGTCAGCCACAACAGGATACACACAGTCCACATAAGGGATACAACTGGAGCACCTAATTCTGGAGACCAGGGGGATTGAGCTACAGAGTATTACAGAAATTCTTCTACCCAAGGCCACTATTTTCAAAACCAGGAGATGTAGCTGACCTACCTAATACATAGAAATAAACACAGAGTTAGACAAAATGAAGAGAAAGAGCAACATGTTCCAAATGAAAGAATAGAACAAAATCACTGTAGAAAAGCTAAATGAACTGGATATAAGCAATATGCCTGATAAAGGATTCAAAGTAATACTCATAAGGATACCTACAGGACTCGAGAAAAGAGTGGATGATCTCAGGGAGAACTTCAGCAAAGAGATGGAAAATATAAAAAAGAACCAATCGGAGATGAATAATTCTATAACTGAAATTTAAAAAATGCAATAAAGGGAATCAGATTAGAGGGTGCAGAAGAAGAACAGATCAGCAATCTGGAAGACAGCATAATGGAAAGGAACCAACTTGAAAAGCAAAAAATGAGAATAGGTTAAGTCAAGTGTATTAACATTCACATTACTGGGATACCTGAAGGAGAAGAGAGAGAAGGGGGCAGAATATTTATTTGAAGAAATAACAGGAATTTCCCTAACCTGGGGAAGGAAACAGAAATCCAGAACTAGGAGTCACAGAGAACCCCCAACAAGATGAACCCAAAGAGGTCCACACTAAGACATACAATAATTAAAAGGGCAAAAAGTAATGATAAAGAGAATTTTTGAAACATCAAGAAAAAAATAGTATTTACAACAAGAGAAGCCCCATAAGACTATCAGCTGATTTTCAACAGAAACTTTGCAGGCCAGAAGAGAGTGGCATGATATATTCAAAGTTCTACAAGGAAAAACTAACAAAGGAATATCCAGCAAAGTTATCATTCAGAACTGAAGGAAAGATAATTTCCCAAACAAATGTTAAAGGAGTTTATCACCACTAAACTAATCTTACAAGAAATGTTAAAGGGAATATTTTAAGTGAAAATAAAAGGCCATAACTAGAAGAAAATTATGAAAGAAAACAATTATGGTAAAAGCAAACATATAGTAAAGGTAGAATAATCACTTAGAAAACCAGTGTGGAGGTTTAAACAAAAATGGGGCAAAGGAAATCAATTATATCTACAAAAATTAGTCAAGGGATACACAAAATTAAAAAGTATAAAATATGACATCATACACATCATACACATATGTCTATGCTCCCAACACTGGAACACTTAAATATATAAAGCAATTTATTAATAGACATAAAGGGAGAAATTGACAGCAATAGAATGTTAGAAGGGGACTTTAATACCCCACTTATATCAACAGATCAGTTATCCAGACAGAAAATATCAACAAGGAAACAGTGGCTTTGAATAACACATTAGACCAGATGGACCTAACAGATATACAGAGAACATTCTGTCCAAAAAGAGTAAAATACACATTCTTTTCAACTGCACATGAAACAGTCACCAGGATAGATCACATGTTAGGCAACAAAACAAGTTTCAATAAATTTAAGAGGATTAAAATCCTATCACGTATCTTTTCTGACCACATGGTGTGATACTAGAAATTACAAGGAAAAAATCTGGAAAGAACACAAACACATGGACACTAAATAATGAATGGGTTAACCAAAAAAAAAAAAAAAAAAATCATATATATATAAAGATGAAAACAAAATCGTCCTAAAACTTTAGGATGCAACAAAAAGTATTTCTAACAGGGAAGTTTATTTATAATGATGCAGGTCTACCTCAAGATACAAGAAAAATCTCAAATGAATAACCTAACCTCACACCCAAGGGAGCTAGGAAAAAGAAGAACAAAGACCAAAACTAGAAGAAACAAGGAAATAATAAAGATCAGAGCAGAAATAAAAGAAATAGGGACAAAAAAGAAAAGACCAAGAGCTGTTTCTTTGAAAATATCAACAAAATTGATAACCCATTAGCCAACTTGTCAAAAAAAAAAGAGAGAGAGAGAGAGAGAACTCAAATTAAGGGAGGAAGAGAAATAACTGACATCACAGACATAGAAAGGATTACTTAAAAAATTATGAAAAATTATATGCCAACAAATGGGACAGCCTAGAAGTAATGGATAAATTCCTAGAAACATACAATCTCCCAAAACTGAAGCAGGAAGAAATAGAAAATTGGAACAGATCACTAGTAATGAAATTGAATCAGTAATCAAATATTTTCCAGCCCGGATCCAGATGGCTTCATAGTTGAATTCCACCAAACATTTAAAATGTTAATACCTGTTGTTCTTGAACTGTTCTAAAAAATAGAAGAGGAAGAAAAACTTCCAAGTTCTGTGTATGAGGCCATCATTGCTCTAATACCTAAATCAGACAAAGATACTATAACAGAGAGAGAGAGAGAGAGAGAGAGAGAGAGAGGGAGAGGGAGAGAGAAAACAGAAAATGTCCATACTAAAAAACAATCATTTGCCCTTCCATCAAATCAGATGGATTTCAGGGAGGCAATGGTAGTTCATTATTTGCAAATCAATCAATAGGAAACATATTAACAATAAGAGAAATGATAAAACCATATGATCATTTCTATAGATGCAGAAAAAGATTGATAAACTACAACATCTTTTTCATGGTAAAACTAAAAGCGTGTTTAGAAGGAACATGGTTCAACACAATAAAGATCATATGAAAAATCCACAGCTAACGTCATATTCAATGGTGAGAAACTAAAAGATTTTCCTCTAAGATCTGGAAGAAGAAAGGGATGTCCACCCTTAACCACTGTTACCAACATAGTACTAGAAGTTCTAGAAGCATCAATCAGATAAGAAAAGGCATACAAATTATTAATGAAGAAAAACTGCACTATTTGCAGATGACATGATACTATACTTAGAAAACCCCGAAGATTTAATGAAAAAATCTATTAGAATAAATTCAGTAAAGTTGTAGGATATAAAATTTACATATAGAAGTCAGTTGCATTTCTATACACTAATAGGTAGCAGAAAGAGAAATTATGAAAACCATCTCATTTATAATTGCACCAAAATTCCTTACCCATACACAAATATAAACTCAAAATGAATTAAAAACCTACATGTGAAACCTGAAAATATAAAACTTCTAAAAGAAAACATAGGTAGTATTCTCTTTGACATTGTCATATTTATGTATAGGTCTTCTCAGGCAAGGAAAACAAAAACAAAAATAAACTAATGAAACTACATTAAAAACTTTTACACAGGGAAGAAAACCATCAACAAAACAAAAAGGCTATCTAGTGAGATGGAGAAGATACTTGCAAATGATATATCTGATAAGTGATTAATATTTAAAATATAAAAAGAAACTTAATACAACTCAACCCCAACAAAAGCAAATAATCTGATTAAAAAATTATCAGAGGTTCTGAATAGACCCAAAGAGGACATACAGATGGCCGATAAACACATGAAAAGATGCTCAACATCATTAATCATCAGGAAAATGTAAATCAAAACCACAATGAGATATCACCTCATACCAGTCAGAATGGCTAGTATCAAAAAGACAAGAAATAACATGTATTGGGGAAATTGTGGAGAAAAAGGAACCTCGTACACTGTTGATAGGAATGGAAATTGGTTTAATTTCTGTGGACATGGTATAGAAGTTCCTCAAAAAAATAAAAATAGAAATACCATATGATCCAATAATTCCACTATAGGGTATTTACCCAAAGAAAATGAAAACACTTAATAAAAAAAAGCCATGTTTTATGTTTATGGCAGCATTATTTATGATAGCTAAGATATGGAAGCAACCTAAGTGTTCATGAATAGATGAATGGATAAAGAAAATGTGATACACACACACACACACACACACACCCCAGAATATTATTCAGCCATAAAAAAAGAATGAAATCTCATCATGTCTGACAACATGGATAGGTCTAAAGGATATTATGCTAAGGGAAGTCAGAGAAAGAGAGATACCATATGATTTCACTTATATGTGGAAACTAAAAAACAAACGAACACAAAAAAACTCCAGACTCCTAAATACAGAGAACAAACTGGTGGTTGCCAGAGAGGTGGTGGGTGGGGGATGGGTGAAATAGGTGCTGGGATTAAGAGGTAGAAACTGTCAGTTCTAAAATGAATAAGTCATGAACATGAAAAGCATGGCATAGGGAATAGTCAATAATATTGCAATAGGGTTGTATGGTGACATGTGACTCCACTTACAGTGATCATTGAGTAATGTAGAACTGTCAAATCACTGTGTTATACATCTGAAATGAATATAACATTCTATGTTAATTATATGTGAATAGAAAAAATAAAATGCATCTGGACTTTAGCAATTTCTTCAACATTTCCAAGGTTTTTGTTTTTAATTCTAGTTTTAAAGTGAAATTATATTTGATAGTTTGTTTTATACACATGGGCATATATATAACTTTATGTTTCACTTTGGGGTATGTTTATTTTTTTATGTTTGTTTGCTTTATTTCTTGAGTTTATTATAATAAGATGTTTATCTTTTTAAACAAATAATAGAGACATTTTATATATAAGAATATTTTGCAGGGTTTTTGTTTTGCCCTACTCACTTTTCTAAATAACTTTTTGCATCACATTTAGATGATTGGAAAGTATGTTGGATATCATCTTTAAACTCTGATCAAGAAATTGTTTTGTCATGAAAAGGGTCAAGATATAGCAAAATCTTCCTGGTACTGCCCCCCAAAACAACATTAGGGATACTATGGTAATTACACAAATTCCAGGTGAAGGCTGTTATACACAAATTGGCCATTTCCAGGACAATAAGGGATTAATAAAAATCATGTTGCAGGGCACTGGAGAGAACAAAATGCCTTGGAATTTCAAGAATGTTCTAAAAATAAACTTTGAGCAATTACAAAAATCCGGAAAATTTGCAAACACTGGGGAATGCCCCTTTCTGAACCAGCAATAGAATCAGCAATTTCTCAAAAACATACCAAGTAGAGAAATTCAGATGGGTCCAAACTAGATATTGTTCTCTCATGCACACCTGAGGAGAAGTTATTCAGTTGTAGTCGTTTATAGTTTAATTCATACATAGGGTAATCCAACCATATTCATTGTGCAAATTTAGTTTGTCTCAGCTCATCATTTTATCGATTGGAGGCAGTTAAAGAACTTTGACTTACTCTGAATTAAAGAACCACTTCACATATTTTAAAAAATTAATTCAAGCAACAGGTATCTAGTGAACACTGAGTATGTGGTAGGGATTTTGCTAGGTGCTAGGGTTATGACATTGAAGATAGTTCCTACCTCGGGGAGTTTGGAACCCAGTCGAGAAGAGAGTCCAACAGGCCAATCTAATGCAGGGTGCTCCCTCTTACTTTTGCAGTCAATATGTTGGCCCACTTGTTAGCAAAACTGGAAAGTAATGTTTCCAGAGTGCTGGCTTTCACAAGGCCCATTTATAGGCAGGTGTTCTAGATGTTACTCACGTAGCTTAGTTCTTTTCCAGCAAAAGCAGATGCCTCTAATTTCACCCATACACCTAATCTCACCTAGTTCTCTTTGTGATTATAACACGTTTTCTGTACGCGACTGATGAAGATTAAGGTTTAGTACATATTCAGAAAACCTAAACTCAGATTGCATGTTTAGCTTCAATCACATTAACAATCACCTTTAACCAACTAGAAAAAGTACAGAGAAAATAACCATGTATCATAAAGTGACATCAACCCACTTTTTTAACCCTTCCCCACACACTTCAGATTTTCTTGGATCCTACTAGGTGGTAGGCACTGTCACCTGTGTAAGCCCTTTAGCCAAACTTAATCCCTGTTTTCCCCACACTCATCCTTCAATCTTCTCTACTCTGAAATCTTGCTCTTGTCTCCCTCTCACCTGGAATGTCCTTTTCTCTGCTTCTGAAATAGCTCATTCCTGCTCCCTCTTCACAGCCCAGTTAAGGTTCCAGACTTTGAAAGCATCCTCTCATCATTTCAAGCCATCTTACTTTCTAATCTTTTACCGAAATAGTTTCCTCTAGAACTAACTTGATACTGTGTATGTCATGTTCAGTATTTCCAGTAAGCTTTCATTATGCTGGCTTTCCTCAAACTGAAATTCTGAAAGCTTGGGGCTTTGTTTTATATTTGGTATTCTTTGCATTTTCTATCACAGAACACTGTTCCTGGTACATATTTAATAAAGCTCAGTGAGCCTTTTGCTTGACTGTCACTTTCTCATTCCTCGTGTTCTCTCTGGTAGTGCTCCATTCTGTAGGGTGAAAGCCACTAGGACCTCCCAGATTTCTGCATTCAGGTAGAGAGGCTGAAGAAAGCTGATTGTTCTAGGTACACATTTCTGCCTCCGCAGGTAGCCCCTATTGTGGGAGGTTGAGAAAAATCAAACTGCAGGAATCACCATCGTGTACTGGAGAACGGCATCGGTAATTACAGCTCAGGAGATGACAGACTGACAAAAGGAGAGGGGGAAACTCGAATGGAACATTTAGACCAGCAAAATAAAACCTATCTCAAGATTTTTCACATGTTAGGTTTCATATTTCCCAAACACATATGCCAAGTTCTGCCTACATTTCCACTGGCACTCCATTTCTTAAAGTAGTTTTGTTAAAACACTTAGCGGGCCTCAATGAGAAATACAAGCGTAAAAAATGTAGGGTTTGAAAAGGTAGATTGAGTGTAGAAGAGGGGCCACAGGGATGGCAAAAACAGCCCTAACACAGATGAGGCTCCACACCGTGTGTCGCAATGAGAGAGAGAGAGAGCGCGCGAGAGAGACTCCCTTTCCCATTCTTCAGGGGTATGTAGCCATTTGAGAACACCCAAGACCAAATCATGACTATCAAAGACCCACGCTGCGTCATCACATTGCCGGTGGCCAGGAGCCAGTGCTGTCATCACTTGGTTTTGTGCTGCTTAGGGCAGAAAATCTGATTGTTCAGCAACATGTAATCAGCTTAAAACAAATCTGGAAGATGTTACCCAAAGACGAGATGATATCCAGGCCCTGGAATTTTGTGCAAAGAAAATGAAGGATTTGCCTTAAGATAAAAACTGTATCTGAGGCAAGAAATTTGAGACCTTGGGACAAGATTCAAGTCAATAAGTTTAATAGTAAGGCTTTAAGAAACTGGGATTACAACCCAAACAAGCCAGGCAGGTCGTGCAGAGCAGTGAGAGAAGCCAGGGCCTGATTTCTAGAACTAAAATCCTCTCTGTCTTCTATGACTAGATACCACTTCTATTCTTCAGAGAAGATACACCCCTGAGAGAAGTGGAATTACATTTAAACACCAAGATGATAGAAGTCTTAAGAGCTGAACTGAGTCATGCTTTAACTACTTATCATGTAGCCTATAAACATGAATATGCCATTCTATCTCCATTAACCTTTTTTTCACCTTTATTGGAAAAAAATAGGGAGAGCAGTACTAGTATTAGTAGTATTTTGGTATAAAGCTTTTTCTTCCTTCTGCATTCGCTCCCCCACCACTCCTCGTGTGCCAATGTAACAGAAGTGGGATTTATAATATTATGTGTGGTTGCAGAAGGAAACAGACTCTTAACAGAAAAAGCTGAGGCCAACACATTATTAATAGTTTACTCTACAAAATGTAAAAGCCTGCTCTCTGAGAAAGTTCACCCAAAGTCCTTTCCAGTCAATGCCCCTGATCCTTTTTTCTCCACCCTCAGGGGCTAAAGTATGGCCTCCAGCCTTAATGACTACCAGGGACAGAAGAATGGGAGTAGTAGGAGGATGAGCATGAGTGAGTCTTGAAAGGTGAGTGAAAATAGCCAATGCTTATTGAATGCTCACTATTCGCTAGATACCATTTTAAGTACAACATATATATTATTTTATTTAATTCTCATAACAAACCCTTGAGAAAGGCACTCTTCATACCCATTTTGCTGATGAAGAAAGTTGGGTAGGGGGAGGTTGAGTAATTTGTCTATAACTTCACATGGAGTAAGTGGTAAAGCTAAATTCTTGAGGTCTGAAAGGAGACCATGCTCTTTTCCATTAAACTTTACTATGTAAGTGTGGAATTGCCCAGATGGAGGGAGAGGAAGGTTGATTGGGATAGAAGTCGTATGAGTAAAGGTGCAAAGGCAGGAAATAGGATTGGTGCTGAGAGCTCTAGAAGCTTTAGAAAGTATATAGGAGAAATCGTGAAGAAGGCAGTTACAGCCAAGTCCAGAAATATAGGATTTGCTGATTTGCGAATAGATGGGTAAGCTTTTTAATATTAATGGATATGCTTTCCCTCATATCTCCTGGAATCAATAACCTTTCCCTTGTCTGCTGGGCTATGAGGCATCAGTTGTGCCAAGAGAGTGTTGATAAATCAGAACCAAAAATATCATCAGTTTGAAAAGGGCTTTGGAATACCAGAGAATATCAGATTATTGTGTTTGTGAATACTTAAGTATTATGCAATAAAATTTTGACCAGGAAAGACTTGGACTGATTCCTAATATGTAAGAGAATTTCTCCTCCAATAAAAAAATTAAAAAAAAAATTCTACCGGTTGAGGAAGGGCAGAGGGGAATGTAGGAATGATATAAACCTTGCATTAGGGTTGGGGTGTCAGAGAAAGGTGAATGTGTCTCAAAATTGAAACAGAGTCCTGGGAGTCAGCAAGATCCAGGTTCCCCATTACCCAGTATTGTAAAGGGGCAGTAACATAGAAATGGCTTCATGGATCATCTAGCTAGAAAGACCTTGGCTGCAGCAACTTTCCAGGAATCCCATAGTGGAAGGAGGTACAAGCCAGAGAAGAGCTCAATAGCTCTTGTGAGAAAGCTGGCCTGGAGGGGCCTGGTGTTTTCAAATAAGGAGAAAAGAGCAATGTGCTTGTGCTGAGGAACAGAGGTCACATTAGTGATGTAAGTCTCAAACAATGTCACTGTGATTGGATGTGGACAGCCTGGACCAGCTTCCTCTTGCCCCATCCATCTCTTACCATATTGTCTTAACACTAGGTATTCCTTTCTCAAGAATTGAGTTTAGGGGGAACGCCTGAGTAACTTGTTCATGGAGCATCCGACTTGATTTCAGCTCAGGTCATGATTTGAGGATCCTCGGATAGAGCCTGGAGTGGGGGTCAACATGGAGCATGGGAGTCTTGAGATTCGCTATCCCTCTGCTCTTGCCCCTCCGCCCCCACATGCATGTGCACACATGCTTATTCTCGCTCACTCTCTAATAAAATAAACAAAATCTTAAAAAGAAAAAATGAGTTTGGGGATGGGGAACTTTATTAAGAATTTAATTTGCAAAAGATAGTGAAAGGAAAGTCAAAAGAAAATAAACTCAGTTATAGAAAAATTAAATTCCTTATATACCTCAATTTGTGACTTGACATTCATGCTTACTATACACCAAAGTTTTACTTTTCATATGTATAGATACAGATATAATCTGCAATGTATAAGCAAATTGAAGGAAGTACAGAGATGGATTTCAAAGAAAGAAATCAACTGGGAAAGGACAGATGATTTGAGAACAGAAGGAAGCAGTGAGCCAGATTGGCATGGGGAGTAGGACCAACTCCAACCTGATGAGCAGGTATTTGTCATAAAAGGACTAGATGGCAGTTTTACATTTATTTAATTAACTTTAGACAAATGTGCTTATTTCTTTGTCACCCTCTCTGTAGGACAGTTAAAGGACACTCTTCTTTCCATTTGTAGACTCCTCATCCTGTATATGAATTTGCTCCAGACAATTATTCTAGCCCTTTCTTGAACTGGTCCTGCCTATCCTATCCTTGAGATGACTTAAATATTTATATCCTTATTCCTCAACTGAAACCTAACAATTCTGGATAGGGTATTTTATTTTTATTTTTTTTAAAGATTTATTTATTTGAGGCGGGGGGAGAGAGCATGAACGTGTGAGAGCCTGGAGGGGGGTGGAGGGACAGGGGGAAAGGGAAAGAATCTCAAGCAGACTCTGCACTGATCATGGAGCCTGACCCAGGGCTTGATCTCATGACCCTGAGATCATGACTTGAGCCGAAATCAAGTCAGTCGCTCAACTGACTGAGCCATCCAGGTGTCCCAAGGACGGAACATTTTATCTTTGTGTTTCTTCTAAATTCTTTGCAAAACTACCTCACCCAGTACTGTAAAACCTTGCTGCTAAAATTCAATTTTATAACACACTTCATTGAAGTTTTTAATTGTATTGACTTCATTTAAGTTTTTCCGTACTTAAAAAAATTTGAAGCCTGTAGTTAGATTTGCTTCTGAATTGCAACAATGATACCAAGGAATCCAGTTTAATTTGAATCATTTTAAACAACCATAACTTTCTGCAGCTCCAAATTTTCTTTCTTACTTTTTCATGTTAATATATACCAACATGTAATAGCACTTTCCAATGATCTTTTTTTAAAAGACTTTATTTATTTATTTTACACAGAGAGAGAGAGAGCATAAGCAGAGGGAGAGGCATAGGGAGAGGGAGAGAGAGAATCTCAAGCAGACTCCATGCTGAGCATGGAGCCCGACACAGGGCTCGATCTCAAAACTCTGAGATTATGACCTGAGCCAAAATCGAGAGCCACCCAGGCACACCACTTTCCAATGATCTTAAACACTTTTATGTAATCTTTAATCTCTCACCTCAAGCTTCATTTTTATTATATCCAAATACTGTTAGCAATATTTGAATAATTATTTTTCTTTTTCTGTAGTATATGTCCTGTTATGACCTCACTATGAAGGGCATTTAAGCTACTTGTCTAAACTCAATTTTCTCATCTCCAAATACATATATTAAGAAAATTATTTAGTTAATACTTGCATGGCACTTGCAATGTGCTGGGTTCTAAGCACTTTGAAAATATTCACTTGGTTCATCTTCATAAGATCAAGGAGTAGACACTTCTCATATCCCTACTTTATGAAGAAACTATGGCACAAAGAGGTTAATTTGTCCAAGGACACACAGGACACACAACTACTGAACTGTGAACTAGCAGTTGAGCCCCTGGCACTTGACCATTACACAATTCTGCTTCTCCATTTAAAAAAGCTTAGACTATCTGCATTTACATGTTAAACAGTTTCTACTCTTAAGGCACTGACAATGTCAGTACTAAAGTACTAACAGTTAAAGCGCTGACAGTTTAGTACAGACGCTTACAATCAAATGATCAGTAATACTCACCTGCTTCAATTGACCATTGAGGATCTGCCTTCAAAGCATTGACCATACATCTGGCAGACGTTGAGCCTTATTAAAGGTGGATTATAATTATATGGTAAAAACACTCTAATAGGCTTGCTAACCACTTGTTAGTCCACAGGAAACCTATCACTGGTCATATCAGCTCACAGGAATGTACCAGGTGTCTCAAAGGAGTCTGGCACTGAAGAAAACTAGGATATGAATTTGTCTTTGCCAATTGCTCCATCTTTCAATATCCCTCCCTTGTATCTACCCTTTGGACACCTCAGACAAGCACAAAGAATTACCTTAATCTTGTGCTCTGAGTGACATTAGCCACTTAAAATACGAATTTACATTTGCATAGTGTCCAATTACTCTTCAGGCTTCCTGACACCCAAGGTGAATTTCTGCTAGTTAAAACCAACAATTGGAAAGCAGAAGGTAACAGGCTGGGATTACCTCAAGGAGGTTTGCATCTCTATGGAGAGTGGCTTGGACATTCCCAGTTAAGATTTTTCCATCCAACTACTAACTAGGCCTGACCCAGTTAAGAAATGGACAGAAGACGTGAATAGATACTTTTCCAAAAAAGGCATCCATAATACATGAAAAGATGCTCAACATCACTCATCCACAGGGAAATGCAAATCAGAACCATGATGAGAT
This sequence comes from Ursus americanus, assembly GCF_024610735.1. Lineage (NCBI taxonomy): Eukaryota > Metazoa > Chordata > Mammalia > Carnivora > Ursidae > Ursus > Ursus americanus. Next base: position 26,802,511 of record NC_142127.1, on the reverse strand, counting down.
ACCATCTCATACCTGTCAGAATGGCTAAAATTAACACCACAAGAAACAACAGGTGTTGGTAAGGATGCAGAGAAAGGGGAACCCTCTTGCACTGTTGGTGGGAATGCAAACTGGTGCAGCCACTTTGGTGAAAAGTATAGAGGTTTCTCCAAATGCCCTGCAATCCAGCAATTACACTACTAGGTATTTACCCAAAGGAAACAAAAATACAGGTTTGAAGTTAAAGAGGCACCCTGATGTTGATAGTAGTCTTATCAATAATAGGCAAACTATGGAGAGAATCCAAATCTCCACTGAGTGATGAATGGATAAAAATGTGGTGTATACACATACACACACACACACACACACACACACACACACACACACACGAATATTACTCAGCCATCAAAAAGAATGAAATCTTGCCATTTGCAATAACATGGATGGAGCTAGACTATATTATTATGCTAAGTGAATTAAGTCAGAGAAAGACAAATACCATATGATCTCACTCATGTGTGGAATTTAAGGAAGAAAACATGAATGTGTGGGAAGGGCAAAGTAGCCATAAGAGACTCTTAATGACAGAACAAACTGAGGGTTGATGGAGGGAGGATGGACAGGGGATGGGCTAGATGGGTGATGGGTATTAAGGAGGACACTTGTGATGAGCACAGGGTGTTGTTTTTAAGTGAAGAATCACTGAATTCTACACCAGAAACCAATATTGCACTCGGTGTTAACTACCTAAAATTTAAATTAAATAAAAAATAAAATAAAATAACATCTCAGTTGTCAAAACAACAAAAAAAGAATCTTCCTACACATTTTATTTCTTTGTAAAGCCCTGGAGAATAAATAATTATAATGGCTCACAAATTTGGGGGGCTTACATGTGTTAGGCACAGTTCTGTAAACTTCACATTTTCTTTCTCAAAACAATCCTTGGAAGCAGTGATCTCAGTACTCTATTTTTGAGATGTGAAGTTGAGGCTGTGAGGTTAACTAATTTTCTCAAAATCCACACACCTGCTTAGGACTGAATGTGTATTATTTCATAAAACAAGTTTGGTTATCTATTGCTTCAAATTTCCACACACCTAAGCAACTTAAAATAACTATTTTATTTTACTCACAAATCAATGGGTCTGGAACGTGGGAAGGGCTTGGCTGGGTTCATCTCTGATCCGTGTGGCATCATATGGAGCAGCACAAGCAAATGAATCTACTTTCGAGGTGGCTTTTTCCTTCACATACCTGTTGCCTCAGTGCTCCTTATCGTGTCTTGTGACCCGGAGCCTCCCAATGTAGCTTGGGCTTTTCACCGCACAGCGGGTTGAAGAATCTCATTTCTTACATTGAATCTGACTTTTAAGAGCAAGTATTCCCAGAGAAAAGGAGCAGAAACTAGCATTCCTCTTTAACGTAGGCTGGGAACTTCTACCAAGGCAGTCCAAGGCTGCCTAAATATAAAAGGGGGGAAATGGGCCCCACCTCTCAATGGGAGGAGCATCAAGGTATTTGCAGCTATAGTCAATCAATAAAGTGTCTGGAGCCTATTCAGTCAATTAAGCATTTGCAGTCAGGTGGTGGCTTGGGCTGGAGGCCTTTGAAAGCTCATTTGGGTGGACAGGCAAGTTGGTTCCTTCATGTGATGCAAACTGATGTTGGCAATTGGTTGAGAACACGGATAAGTCTGTTGACCAGGGTGCCTACCCTATACACAATCTCACCATGTAGATTCCCAAGCATGGTGGCTGGATTCTTAGAGAAAGAGTCCTAACAGTTATCATTCCAGGAGACACAGCAGAAGCTGCAAAGTTCTGCCTTAATCTATTGGTCAGGCGATCATTAAGAGGAGCTGATTCACAAGGAGAGTAGACTCGACCTCTTGGTATGAGGTGGGACACCAACTTCTATCATGGTTGCAAGGCCTTCTCCTAAAGTGGTTGCTTTCTATCAGAGTGCATGCTTTTTTTTTTTTTTTACTAGTTATGTATTTCATGCAATGAAAGTATGGTTTATTATATTCATGAAGAAGGAATGCCACCGACTGAGGTACCCTTGGCCCAGATAGACTGAACCATATGAAATGTCTAATATTCAACCAGCTTTGACCAACGAAAATTGCAATTCCATGATTCAACTTAAAATTTTAGGTGTCCATCAGCATTGAGATGTGTAGTAAAAAAAAATTATATAAATATTTAGCAGAATCAGAAATAAAGTTTTGCTGTCTTAGCTTTTAGAGAAAAAAGGTCATTTTATGCTAGCTCAGAATTGCCAGACTAACATTTCTATCTTCTGCTTACTTATATCGTTTAGCCCAGATCCCTGAAGCCCTTCCTGGCATTGATTCTCTAAGTTTATGAGGCCAATGCTTATATTTGGTGAATACTTGCAAAGGCCTGCCCTCCAACCTTATCCCCATGGGAGGGAATAAGGTCAATTCACTGTGTCAATAGCAATGAAAGTGTTCTCCTTCATACCAAATCTTCTATTTTTCTTTGTGACTTTCCCAGTGTTCCTCCCCACATGAAGGACCTGTCTTACAATTTACTTCTAACAGAAAAGCTTTTCAATAATAGATTCCCCTGTGAAGCTCCCCACAGCTCTTAAAATGAGGGAAGGGAGCCAAACCTCAAAGCTCAAAGCTGACTACTTGCTGAGGTGGTATATTTTAGGAAGGAATTATTATGTGTCAATAACTCTCTTATACTATGGTTTATATGGTATGAAACACTCAACAAATGTAAATTACTAACAGCGATGTGATTATGACTATAATTCTGTCTCCTTTGTCTTGCCATTACTTAGGTGGTATTAATTGAAGCAAATATGTTTTCTATCCCTCACACCTCAGAAATTTTAAATATTTAATGATATGTGGTTGAGACACCAGAGTGTCTTCGGTCTCTAAGAGAACAAGTCTCATATCTTCTTGGTGAGGTTCTAAATCTTAACATTGGGAGTTTAGGGATTTTACTTGCTATTTGAAACACAACATTCTGATAATAACACTTCTGACTCCAGAAGACCAGGGTAGACAAAACCTGAAGTGGGAATTGGAGCAAAAGAGATTGTCTCTCTCAGTGGTATCCTACAGCGGATTACAAGAGGGTGTGAACTCATGATATGTAAGTAGAAAAGAAAGGCTGCTAACATCAGTTCTATCGTTAAGGAAGTCTGGGCTCTGCTTGGTGTTTGGGCTGAGATACAAAACAATTTCTCTATTTTCCCAAATAGTTCACCCCTCCTTAATTATAGCTCTCAGACGAATGTTTTGTTACCATCAGAAAGCAGGCAAAGCAGGAAGGAAATAATCAGGCATTTTCACTTAGAACATTGAATTTTAATACCGTTTTTCCTCTTGCTAACAGACCTTTCAATTTTACTTCTTACATGTTTTAAGTATGATCAATTTTACCTTTCAAGATATTATTCCTCATCCATAAAATTACACAAAAATTGCCATAAACAAGCTGACTGAAAAGGAACAATCGTTGTACATTAAAAAAAAATAACCTTCATGTTTATAGAAATAATAAAGCCCATGCAGTACTTCTTTTAAAGATCTTGCTCTAAACAAACTGAATTATTCATGCATAGAATTGTACAGCATTAGAACACCTGTTTTCAATCATGCATAATGTAAAATCACTCATTACCTCACAAGAGCCTCTACATCTCCAGCAATCAAATGGCATTGAAACAGCAAAACAGGTGCCTGGCAGGTGGATCCAAGCAGATGTTTTTGGCTTGCATGCCTTTTCTTGTACAGGTGTGATGATCTTGTTTTCAACTGCATAATTGCTATTTAAATAGGTAATATTTGATTCTTATGTACTTTAATATTTATTTTTGCTTCTTCAATTCCTCTCTCTTTGCCACTGCCTGGGCTTGAGGTGGATTTGAAAGCTTTTGGGATCCTGTGAGGAGGAGAGACGCTAGCTGAAGGTACCATTCCACTGTCTCTCACTGACTTACACGGCCAAGGGACCTTCTGTTAAAAGTACGGTTTCTGAGTGAGACCGTGGAGTTTCAGCAGCATGGCTAACTACTGAGCAGCAAAGAAAAAGTTATGTTCCCTTGTTAGGTATCATCCAAAAGTCATATTTAACCATTTCCACCATACATACCATGAATTTTAAATGAAGTCAATGAAAATCTGTGAGTGCAAATCAGAAAGAGAACATCTTTCTTCAGCTGCCGATACACAATTTATTGAACTTCTACAAAGATAGCTCTGTGTGTATCTTCCTTGCGAGGCATCAAATGCATTTGCTTAAGCATGTTTTAGTAAAACATCTTTAAGTCTCAGCTGGAAATAGGGTTTTCACTTTGTGCTAGATTTATCCAATATAAATTCATTCAAGCAGAATAAGTAATGCAGCTTTCAATAGGGGGTGTTGCAGGCACCTTATTTCCCTGTTTGTTTAGTTATTCTTTAAAAAAAAAAAAAGATCGACAAATTTATCAGCGAAAGGGGCCATATTGAAAGATCCAAAGACAGGCAACTTTATTTTTGAGAACAGGTGCAGCATGAATTTGTGTGGTGTTCCATCCATGTTGTCATTCTCTGCAGATCGTTGTGCATGTTTTTCATGGGTTTACAGTGAGTTAGGCTGCGAGAGTGGAATTACAAGTCCACTCTGCTGACATAGTTCAAGGTTTGGGCATGCATACATCTCAAAAACTAAGGTCGCTGTCATGCCAGGCAAGTGAACACATGGACCATACCAAGAGCAAAATGTATCTTTGTCATGTTCCGTTATACCACTGGTATTTTGGATAAGCTATGAAAAATATCCAAATATTTCTATGTAAAGAGAGCAAAGTTTGCAGTCGTCCAAATATTGTATCAATCTCATTACAATTTCTAAGTATGTGGATACATCAGATCATTCATTAAGGTCAAATGAGATGACCATCTTTCCTTCCCCTTTGGCCATCTTTCCTTCCCCTTTTCCCCAGATGGCTTGGCTCTATGTAGACATGGCCCTGATATTAGTTATCTATGTAATGGCCTTTCAAATAAAAATACCCAAAGACAGATGAAGACATAAATAAGATTATAGGTATTTTACCACCTGAAGTGTTAGAATTATTCAAAAGAATTTAATGGATTTTTAAAGTCAGATCAGAAAGTTAACCCACCGATCTTACATTTTCACCGAAGGATTGGTAACTTGGTATATGCATGATCATAACTTTCTCTTGAGGTTGATCTCTAGCATAAGTAAAATGAAAATAAAATGTCTGTTGCAGCATATAATAAGCCTACAGATCCAAGTCTTTCATATCTATTATATTTATTCTACTTATATACCAGTTATTGATATTTTATTGCTATATTAACTACCAGTTCCTTATGAATTAAAATCTGATTCCATGATAATCACCATTATCACCATTTATTGAACAACTTAGTTTGGGCCAAACATACTATTAAAAACTTTACATGCATTAAATACTACACTATATTTTACATAATATGTGCATTATATTATCTTTGCAATTTTTATTATTTGTGTGTATTAAAAAAATCAAACCTACCAAAGTCAGAGAATATGAAATCCATTGTTAATTTTGGTTTCAAGTTCTTTCTCAGTATAACTAATTTGGGCTTGTGAGGTAGAGTTCTGAACTTTCAATACCCAAGGAGCTGGGTATAAATTTGATGACACTCCATCATATCCAGTATGTGGCATCGACAGAACAAAGACAAACTAGTTCTAAAGAAGATATTTTCAAAACATTTCCAGAAGGCTTCTCAAATATAAATGTTATCCTAGATACGGATCCACTCTATTCTTAAGTGTATGTATGTGTGTGTGTGCTCACATACTTACAGTTAGTAATCCATTTTTGTTTTTCAAAATGCAAATATGTACTTAGGGATTGACTATACTGATGCAAGGGTGTGCTTTCCCCGGACTAACTTGTACTTTTTAATACAAATACAAAGAATATTCTATACCATCTATAATTAGGCAGCAATAGCAACTGAAAGAACATTAAATGAAGGCATTAATTACAATATAATTGAACAAAGTACCTATAATAAAAACGTAGAAGGTAAGGATATTTTTAACTTGAAAAATACCAAAAATTATTTAGAAGCAAATGAGAATAAGTAGGAAAATAGAATAGATAAAGCATGTCAAGAAAACTCATGGGAATGTGGAGCTTCAGTAAAATAGAAATTTAGGACAAAAGAGGACTAACAGGTCATCAAAAAACAAATAGCTACCTGGTGACTTTAACAATAACTCATTACTGATATTTTTTGAAACTTTTGCAGTGTCACTTAAGTGCATTCCCTGAATTTATCCTGACTTTTTTCACTATACACGATTTTATCGTTTTATCATTTACATTCTTCTACATATACATTAGGACCAGCTGACACCGAAGTGAATTGGTGCAAGCATATCAGGCTGGATGCCTCTCAGGAAGGGGGACTGAGCTATTACAGAATTCTGCCAAATAGAAGGAAATGAAACCATACTGAAAAGCAAAGCAAAACATTAGGAGTTCAGGGATGAAACATTTTACATTGGACATTAAATTGTATTTCCTTGAAACAGATAAACAAACAAATGAAACATTTAAAGAAATATTAATGAATTGTTCCCTTTCTAAAGAAATTAGTGCCCTGGAATCTATTTGGAGATAGTAAGGATTGTGGTCAGTAGCTCCCACAAAATACCTAGTCTTTAAGGTAATTTCCATGTTCCACTAATCACTCTTTTCATCAGAGATGATAAAAATAACTTGTGGAACAACTTCCTGCTTACTGGAGCTCCTTTCCTACTAGCCTGCTTCAAAGGAGTCTCAAGGACACCCTTCTTCCACTGAGGAGGAGAATGGCAGGAGAAAGAAATACCCCAGTATATACTGAGAAGGTGTGGAAAATGGACATCTACCTCATTTACTTAGAAGGAAACCAATGTCTAAAAACAAGTCGTAGCTGAGAAAACCAGATGAATTTCTTTGTCTAGAAAATACTACACACAGAACATTGAGAATGAGATAAAGAGGCACAGAAATATTCCAAGAAAACAATTTCAATCTCTTCAACTCAATCACACACTCCAAAGCTAAAGTATTTCAGCATTTTACATAAAAACATTTTTGGAGATACATCCACCAAGAGGTCCAGTCCCAAAGAAGACCTTTGTTAACAGTATAATCTTAATTTTAATAGAATCTGGTACTAAGCAAAATTTCCTTAAAAACCTACTAAACAAACAAAAAATTTAAAGAACAAAACTATTAAGGATAGTTGTTTGAAGATATTAAAAAGTAGTATTTTATGGTTGAGTACACTTTGAAGAAGTTGAAGTTGGTGGTAGCCACTGGATTGATACATATGTGACCTGGTTACCCTCCCTCTGGTACTAAGGAAAATTTCCTTACAAATCTACTATAAAAGGCACAAAAAATTTAAAGAACAAAACTATAAAGGATAGCTGTTCGAAGATATTAAAAAGTAGTATTTTATGGTTGAGTACATTTGAAGAAGTTGAAGTTGGTGGTAGCCACTGGATTGATACATATATGACCTGGTTACCCTCCCTCAAGCATCACAGGCTTCTATCTGCCATAGAGAACCTCTTTAATTTGTGATGACTGCAAAACTGGGTTGGTTGTCTGGTTCTTCCCTTTGTAACTCTATGTAGATTTCCTGAGCTTCCCAAAGGTGAGCTCCTTCTCCACATATAGGGCTTTGAGGATAAGTATCCACAGGGTCTCCTGCTTCAGTCGTTCTTTCATGCCACAGTTTGCATTATTCCGTTGTCTATTCTATCACTCAGTTTCCCTAAACCGGTGCCAGTTTTTGGTGTTTATCTCTATTGGCCAATAATGAATATTCATGAGGTTGTACTACTAGAACTGAGTGATTTCCCATATGTGGGCAGTGCTACAGTTTTTTACTATATCCTACTGATATAAGGTCATGGTCTTTCCTACATCATCCATATAAAAATACCCTTTGAACCACTAAACAAGATCAACATTTTCCTGGATTTTTCTTTACGTATTTTCATAAGAATTGTTTTTCAAGACTTACTTTTCTTGAAATCTGCCTTTAGAATCTTTATGTGTGAGTAAATGAGTTTTCCAACTTTTGGGGAAGTTTGTTTTCTTCAAAGCTAGGGGACTTGCAAAAACCTGTTCATAAACTGAAATAAACTCCAGGTCACATATTTTCATCATCAACTAAAAAGCCAATGTTCTAGGACAGCATATCATGTCAACTCAAATTATGACTGGAGTAAAATGCACACTAACTATGGTATCAAGCTATCTGGGCCCATTTCTTCAAGATTCTAATAACTGTCCAGTTCACCAGACATGTTGCTCTCCTCCCCTAGCCCCCATTTTTATCACATCTGGATGTGAGGTGCCAATCAATTGTTTGAAAGTAATTCGATCATTCATAGTGGACCATTTGAATGGCAGCAGGAATAGATCATTACCAATCCATAAACAAGTGGTAAATGTTTGATAAGATCAGTGTAATATGATCATATCTTCTATCTTGCTCATATTAGTAGGGACTCCATCTAAAACACTCTTATTTAATCTAAAGTAGATGGCTAACTTTCAAATGAAAGTAAAAAATTGACTAAGGTAGTAAAAATAGTGTAATGAGATGATTCAAATGGTCTTGTAGGATTTTAAAGTTTCTCAGTTATCATTTTGAATATCAAATCTTATTCTATCACATACGGGCAGACAGGAGGTTAAAGTGGTTTTATACTTGGTAAAATGCCATAGCTGTATTTTCTGCTTTTAACATTTTGGCAAATAATTAAATTAATATATTGTGTTTTCTGTCTAAGGATTCTTTGTTGAAAGAAATTTTTCATGTTCTTACATAAAACATGTTTCTATATGCAATTATCAGTCATTTTTATTACAGGCACATGTAAATTTTCTGTTCATTTTGGACTGTGTAAGGCAGCATTCAACGAAAATTAGTTGAATTAAATTTACAGGAAAAAGCTAAGATTTTCACTTAAAATCTTATTTCATTTTATACTGAGTTAATTTTTCTTAACTCAGACCAAAATTAAATTTAAAAGCTTTATGAATGCAATGAAGGAAATGTTATTTTGGAAAAACTTTCTTTTTCCCTAAGTACTTTATAAAGTTTCATTTAAAATCAATCATACATTATTGAGCCATTATTTATCATTTTAAAAATTTTTGTTAATATATCTATAATATCTAATATCTTTAATACTATTCAAAATATATAAATAATTTGTGTTAATGTTATTTCTTATGAATACTTATATAAGACAATAAGACAATCTTATTTCTTACATAAAAGACATTAAAGTAACTGTATATACAACTCAAAACTACACAAGCATTAATTATCAGAAATATTGACATATTTAAAAACTTAAAGTTGTTCTATTGTGTTTTGGAGTAAGGCAGTAGAAGGATGAGTTTCTTCTTAGTAAAGTGAGAATGCTGTTTAATACTACTATCAATTTACTTAGTTAACTGCATAATTAAGCACATTTTCCTTTGTGTGTAATAAACCCGACAGAAAATATTAAATCAAAATAGCAGCTCTAGTGAGGTACCAGAGGTCAAATATTAAAGTACTTTGTTTAGTAAGAGACAATATAGTATCACATTCAACAATCAAGAAATACTTACCAAGTACAATTGCTTTTGCATCAATATTTCAGGAACCTGGAATCTATCACTGGACAAAACAAATATCTCTGCCTTCATGGGGCTTAGAGTCTAGCAAGAAGAGACAGAAAATAAAAACCCAAAGATAATAAGTAAGCAGATTACATGGCCTATTAGAAGGTGGTCAGTGGCACAGAAGAAGAAAGAGTTAGGAGTTAAAAAGTTAGGGAGGAATGAGGCCAGAAAGCGTGGGGTGTACAGTATAGTATCAAATGGGTGCTCAGTGCAGGTCCCCCCATTCAACAGGAGATGTCTGAAAGAGATCAAAGAAATTAACAAAGGCGAGATCTAGGAGAATGGTTTTCCAGGAAGAAGAAACAGTGAGTGCCAAGGCCATAGGGCTTAAGCAGGAATGCCAGCACAGCTGAAGGGTGGTGAGTGGACAGGAGGACTGTGTGAGGTTACAGAGGTAATAGGAGTCAGATTTTTTAGGTCAGGGTCAGCAAACTTCACTGCAAAGAGCTCAAGAGTTAAGTATTTTAGGCTTTGCAACCCACATGGTCTTTGTTGCAACTGCTCAGTCCTACCTGTGGAGTGCCAAGTCAGTCACAGGCAAAACATAAATGAATGTGAGTGGCTACAATAAATTAACTTTATTTATAGAAACCGGAAGTTAAATTTCATATAATTTTCACATATTATATAGTATAAAACTTATTTTAATTGTTTAAAAATATAATACTAAGAGTACCTGGGTGACTCAGTTGGTTGGGTGACAGACTCTTGGTTCCAGCTCAGGTCATGATCTCAGGGTCCTGGGAATGAGCCCCGCATCGGGCTCCATGATCAGTGGGCTTCAGGATTCTCTCTCTCCCTCTGCCCCTCCCCGGCCTCTAAAATAATAAATAAATAAATAAATAAATCTTTTATATTTATATATATACTATTCTTACCTTGCAGGCTATTAAAATGTGGTGGGCAGATTTGGCATGGCAACCCTTGATGTAACATCTTTGGTCATTGTAAGGACATTGGTTCTTATGCAGTGAAATGGGTGAAATGAAGTTTTAGTGTGGGATTCAGCAGAACAACAGCATGATAGGTCCTAAATCAAAGATTACTTGGGTGGCTGTGTAAAGACAAGGTAAGGGGCAAGGATAGAACTAGGGAAACTTGTTAAGAGGCCAATAGAGAATCCCAACAAGAGATGATGGAGGCTCAGACCAAGGCGGTAGTAGTGGAGGTAGAGACAGGTGGTCAGATTCTAGACCCGTTTTGAAGGAAGAGCCAGGTGACTTTCTGACTATTTACGTATAAGGAGTTAAACTAAAACAGCGGCATGGAAGTTGCCCCCTGAGCAACTTGCAGAAAAAACAATGACATTAGGGTCAGATTAATTTTGACCTAAACCCCACTGCACTAATGTGATATCAGGTAAATTACTTAACTCTCTCATGGCTTAGTTTTCTAAGAGTAAAATGAGGACAATGATCTCGAACTTACAGATCAAGTCAAAGCATAGAGTAAATACTATGTCATGGTAACACGGAACAATGGGACATGTGCTTCAGGACTTGTCACAACGAATTCTTCTACCACCCAAAAAGGCAGGTCATGTCCTGTCCTTATTGTGGATAACCTAAGCACACACTGCAGAGCCAGCCATTTATTGCAGGGCTGTGTTTGACACTCATTTCACCTGACTCTAGAAGCCATGCTTTTAACCCTTTATGCTACGCTGCCTCCCTGAAAAAAAAAAAAAAAAAAGTGATATCTTTCATAAAGCCAATCAACCAGCAAATAACTTATTTAACTGGCAGAGCCTATCTGAAAACCAGATGTAGTAGAAAAGGGGCTAGAAAAAGGAAGCAAACATTGTAACTAAGCACAGTGTGATATTTACAGGGAGTAAAAGGATTGTAATAACCCTGCATGAGAAAGGAAATAGAAAAGAGAAATTTTAAGGCAAATAAAAGTTCACATTGAATCTTGATGATCCAGGAAGACCATTTCTCTTCCGTAGAAAAATCAGAAAATACAAATTCATTCATTCATCGGATACATATTTTGGAGTGTCAAGAATAATGGCTAAAACTTAGGCAGATAAGCAAATTAGCTAGATGTGGCATTTGCCCTCTTGCAGAACCCATCATTAGCGATTAATCAGGACTAATGTCAGTGGGGTGAAGAGAAGCTCAGTACTCTTCTCCCAAAAAATCAGAATCATAGTCACATAATTCAAGACTTAGGGAGAAAGAGCGCAATTGATTGAAGTTGCAACAGGAATTCTGTTTGCTACTTTCTTAAAGGGAGGGTTCGCAAAAGGGAAGAAGGGAACACTAAATATTAAATTGATTGGATTCTTATTAGTCACTTCTCAAACTTAAATGGCTCTATGTAGAAGGGTGCTGCTCTCTTCCAAATCATTAGAACCACAAACATCAGCCGACGCTGAGGGGATAAGGAGGCAGAGGAAAAGAGAAAAGAAACTAGCCAGCGCCGTTATGGTAAAGAAAGGGTTCTCTCAGAGTGCATGTATTGATCAAACTAAATTTGTTTAATAACAGAAAATATGAATGGGCACCTGGGTGGTGAAGTCAGTTAAGCCACCTACTTTCAGTTTTCGGCTCAGGCCGTGATCTCGGGGGTCCTGATCTCAGGGTTGTGATATCCAGCCCCGCGAAGGGCTCCATGCTCAGTGCCTGGAGTCTGCTTAAGACTCTCTTTCCCTCTCCCTCGGGCCCTCCCCGCCCCACGTGTGCGTGCTCGCTCTCTCTCAAATAAATAAATAAATCTTTAAAAAAATAATGAGAAAGTATGACTATTAATTTGAGTATATGGCAAAAAAACCTTGAAAATGATATGAAGGATGAAGAAATACACTTGTGAATATTCTCTGTTTTGATGTATTCATAGTCAAAATATATTGATCTCTACAGGAATATTGACAAGAAAAAAGAAAACATCTTGAAGGAAAGTATACCCCACCCAGCTCTACAGTAGAAATATGCATAGTTTCAGCTAAATTCTTTGTTTTTTCCTCGAAATCTCACATCCTGAGCCCGGCGTGTCTCCGGCTTTCGGCGGTGCTGTCATCCCCTGTGCACCTAAGACTGCCTGCTGCCTCGTGACAGTGCCTCGTTGATGAGCAGGCCGGGGCCAGTCCCAGGCAGCTCCCCTTTCAGCCTGACAGCTGCATATCCCAGGTGGTCTGACATTTGAGATGGAGGCTGTGGATAAGATTGAAGGTGTTTTAGGGGAGAAGTAGGCTGTGAATAACACCAAGACTTCATCCAGATGGAATCACTCATGAGACAACCTGAGATACTCTATTACTGTCCCATATGTCTTCTAGGTCTCCAAAGGCCAGCCTCCATTGATTTATTAGAAACCCACTATCTATGTTTTTGGCTCATCTCACAACAGACTACGGTAAAGGATTTATCAGAGATGCTGCCGTTTCTAGTGGTTATTGGAATTTTATAAGTTCTTTTAAATAAAACAGCCTCCATAAATATCCTAGTAAACATCAGACAATAAAGTAAATATTTGGGGGTGAGATGCAGTCGATTTCCTCTTAATATACACTACCTTTTTACAAGTTTCCTCTGAGTGCAGCCCCCCGGCCAAACCTTTTACAGAACATACCTATTTTAGGTAAATAAATAAATACGAGACTGCAAAGAAATCAAAATTACTAGATATTGCTCACAGTACTGCTTACACACTATTTTTCCTTTGCAGATAAACCTTGGAAGAATTATTTCATTGTTTTACCAGTACAAACAGTTGTTATTAGTGTATCTTATTTATAGATGGTTCTTTGAGGGACTATAGTAATATAGCAAAATATCAGTTATTTCATCACACTGGTGAATTTAATGAACCTGAAGGTGTGTGTTATTTTAGCACTTGCTACAGCTCCTGCGAAAACCCAGTGGTGCTAAAATCTGTAAACCTGTCATTGCTTAAGTAATAACCTTGTTAAAAGCATCTTCATTTAACTTACGTTAGCTCCTGCAGGATGTAGGTTTTATTTTATCAGGGCAGAGAGTAGGTGTTTCAAACCCAAACCACTTATTGTAAATATAATTAATTGCAGTTCATTAATTTATTCTCAGTGTTATTGCTTTTATTTTAATGCCTAGGTTAAATTAAATATTGTCTGGAATCTTAGTACCCATTTTCAATTTTTTACAAACTCTTAGTTTATATTGAATTTCTGTAGTTAAAGAAGTAAATTTTAGTCTGCACTAACGAAAATGTTCATTTTAATCTCTAATACTTCTTTATGCAAGGCACAGCACACTCGTCCCCCTCCCCTATATACACTGTAGATTTTTTAAAAGTGCATTTCTGTTAATCTGCTTGGAATGGATTTGAGTTTATTCTTGCCTTTTAAAAATATGAAGAAAATTGGATATTGATGGTAGGTGTTCAGAATTATCAATTGATTTCTACATGAGCACATCTACAATTATTGAAATGCTGGCAATAAAAATGGGAACTCCCTCCTATTTAGAACTCCTCATGGAAAGAGAGAGGCGGGGGGAAAGGGTGAGGGAGAATCAGAGACAGAGGCAGAGACAGAGAGAAGATGAAAGAGGATAAAAACTGTAATTTGTACAATTATAGCCTTAAGGCCAAAACAAACTTTCTATAATTACCTAGACAGGCCAACAGCGAGGTGTATGATAAATGCTATATGTTAGCCACTGCTTTGAAATTCTTGGCTAATTGCAACAATGCAGTCAGTAAATACTGACACACATTACATAACCACGTATAGAAGAGCATTAGAAAAGGTATGGGTGGCCAACCACTGTTTCATTGCTGAGTGAAATTAGTTAAACAGCTACTAGCCTGATAGGTAGATGCAGATTTGTATCAAATTGTCTTGCCCCAAAGGTATCAATAGAATTACAGGACAGAAGGAGTATAATATGTCCATGTGGCAACAAGTCGAACCTGTCAAGGGAGTTTTATTTCTGAATCTATTATTTTTAATACAATTTTTATAAGGTCATGAAATTCTTGGTTGATTTATGTTAAAGTCTTAGAAAATTGATAGTTGATGTTGTTCACCTCTACAAAAAAAATCCCCAGCTTAACTTGAATCACAGTGCTTTAAAATATAATATCAAACTGATTATTATGATCATCAAAATATTTTTGTAAAATCCAAAACAAAATTGTAACCCTGTTACTGAGCATTCCTTTCCACTCCTCTAATTATAAATGCTGCTTTTAAATTTGGGGCTAGAAAGAGTGAAGAGCAGAAATACATCAAGAACTACAACAATTTCTTGGGTTGTTTCCAGTGTTAAAAATAATACTAAGTTTAAACACTGTTTTCTATGTAATGATGTTTGTCTTTTAAATGGAGATTTTTAGAGTTATTAATGTTCAGATTTTTTGAAGTATGGGTCATTCAAATAATAGCATATTTAAATATGCAGTGAAAAAACTAACTTTAAACTTGCATATTTACAATTGCTGGTATCTATTTCTAAAAACTTTTTTTAGAAATTCAGTTAATGTTTATATGCCTTGAATAAGTGACATTTTTAATCAGAATATTAAGCAAATATGTTAATTTTTGTTTGGTCTGACAGTTAGTATAGTTTCTAAATAATAGCCAGACAAGAGATTACACGATTGTATCTTTCAGTAAGATACACTTTAAATGAACATTAAAGTTAGAAAAATTAAATGAAATTCACACTTACATCAAGGATTTTTTTAATTAAATCTATTGGTTGTTGGTATCTGTGAACTCTTAAGAATAAACACCTGCAGTGTTTTATTATGTAAAAAGGTGGTTTAATTGCATCATATTTATCACAGACAAATCAAGCCCTATTCAGAAGATAATAATGACACAGTAATTGGATCAGTAATTGGTTCAGGATGATTCAATATTGTACTAATAATCATAAATACTGCTGTCTTCTGCTTTGATACAGGGCTGACATGCTAATATAGATTGGATTTAGAACAATAAATATTAGTGAACTGGATCTAGTAATAATGTCTAGACCTTTAGTTTGGCTATGCTAGCCAGAAACAGGTATAAAACAGATGCAAAACTTGGAAACATATATATCTTAAAAAATGATATGAATTCAGTCAATGTACTTTATTGGCTTTTCTTACCCACTCATCTCTGAAATTAGTATCTTTAATATAGAAGTGGAGAGGAGAAGAAATAAAGACATTTCCTTATTTTTCTTATAAAAGTGATCATTTTGTAGGAGCAGTGTAGTTTTTACATTTGATCGAGCCTGGTTACCATGGATGATGTGACATGATGACCTGGTGGGCAAAATTATTCACGTGCCAGTCATGTAATGATGGATAAGAAAATCATTCCCATTACCACACTGTGTTCAGCAGACACTTGGCGGTTAAACAGGACTATTTCTTAGCCAGTGTGGTGGCAGCCTTTCACTGAGAGCCAAAGGAGAGGGAGGCTCATTATGTAGGAAACAATGATCCTTATTCACTCAACATGGAAACTTGCCTTACAAGAGCACATTGGACGGCTCTGGGCTGGAACAAAAAATGCCATATCCCCTTTTATCAATGGAACAGAAACCCAGGATCAACATGCCTGGCTTGGAATGCTGCCTACTGGTGATAGAAATGGATATATTCAGGCATTTGTTTATTTATGATAATTTCCATGGATGGTGGTGGTGGGAGGGGGGTCGCTTACTGTCTACCCCTGTTGGAATAGGTCTGTTTTGTGGGAGAAGAAGAGGGAAGCTCACAGGTGCCAATAAAGAACATAACTGTACAGTTTGAACTCTGAGGTTATATGACCACTGGAGACAACTAATTAGATACGTCATGTTTACCTGACAATGGGAGAATATTTTTTCTATTATTTTAACCTAAACCTAGGATAATGGCATGCAGAATATCTATGCCCAGGACCAAAAGAATGTCGTAAGCTTCGTATGAAACCAATGTTTCCTGGCAAAGAACTCAAACATAATGACGTATTTCCTAAGAATAATAGAGGATGATGGGACCAATGAATCTATAGAAGATTTTGACTATCCTCTTCCCCATCTCTTGCCTTTGGGTTTTGTTATTTACCAAATGGAAATCTGGAATGGGATTTACTCTCCAATAGGCATTATGAAGAAAATGAATATAAAGCTTATCAAATCTATTATTTACACAAATGCTCCAGGATGAGTATTGAGATTCTTGCACATAATTTATCTCTCTCCTAGTTATTTAAAGAATCTTTGAAGGCAGGCATAGAGTGCAGTGATTATTTTCTCATTGCCAAAGTCAGGCAGGAAGCACAAGTGGATGAACAGCGTGTTGGAAGAAAAAAGAGCCAGAAAATACTGTATCGGTGTCCTCAAAGAGATTTTATATAACTCAATAATTCTCATTCAAGGGAACTGGCTTCAGCTTATACTGGTGTTCTCAGTCCTCCCTCTTCATGCAAGGTATGGATGACACAATTTTCTCAGCATATACTCAGCTGAATATTTCTAATGGCATCCATGTTGGCGCTATTTTCTACATAGGCACGGAGGGATGTCTTCATCATTTGCGGGAGTCTGGGGTTACTGCCAAGGGCAATGATCCAGCTCCACAGGCAAGGGAAATAGATAATTTTGGTTCCCGAGGCAGCACTGCGTCCAGTAACACCTGAGCAGTGAAAATCCTGTGGTGTCTTCATTCAAGAGCCAGGAAATTCCATGTGTTTATGGAATCAAGTTCTCTCGTAAGTGGAGTGACTGTTTATTGTTAAGTACCCATGAAAGGAAATCTGTAGTCAACTAGCAGCCAGACAGTCACACATTCACCATGCATCTATGCCCCAGTGGCTCCAGTTCAGAACCAACTGCTCAGGAGTTACAGGATAACTAATTCCCTCGGTCCTGTGTCTTCCGGAAACTCTACGTGTAGCTGTGGTTCACTGGTTTAGTGACGTGACTGAGGGGAATGCACTGCACTTCAAATCTCTCATTACACCTTAATTAGGACCCCAGCTAGAAATATCAATGTTTTAACAACTGTAGCAGACAAGGTTTCTTTTCTCTCTTTAATCACTTATTGTAAAGCTGATTAACATTTTTTTTTTTTTTCTTTTTCCTCTGGATGGAGGATCCATGGCTGAGCATCCTAACGGGAGAACTAAGACTGTGGTCTTTCAGTTTGCATCCCCAGATTAGTCAGGGACAGTGTGATACATGCAACACTAATCATAGAACATATATTATTAAGGAGTAACAAATTTATAATTATGAAGTTTTTGTTGTTCTTGAATGTTATTTTCTGTTCATGGGTTTTTTTTTTTTTTAAAGAAATTTTGCCCTGAGGCAAATCCTACTTTTTTTTTTTTTTTTTTTTGGTTTGTTACTTAGTAAATTCCCAAGTAATTAAAAAAAAAAAATCCACATTCATTTTGACCATAGAAACTTGCCATGGGACCACCAGTTACCAGTGTTCTTAACTTACCTGAGTGACTTCCTATATGAGGTACAAATTTGTTGCAGAAAATTCATCTGAATGTTTGTAACATCTGTATCATAAATAATAAAAAGCTAGTTTTTAGGTGCCAGGGCAGTAAAAGCCTTTAGAGCAAAATAGGGATAACATCTTGTTTTACCTGTTTACAATTTTTAAATATTTACCCTCCAACAAAACAAGGTTACAATAAATTTCCAATTAACAGCAAAATATAATTAAATCGTAACTTCAAAAATCCACCTTTAAATCAAAGAAAGAAGGCAAACATACTAAAATTTAATCTCTCCTTTGGGGCAGGAGACAGCTTACAGGTTCTAGTCAGCCAGCTAAATGACAGTCAGAAAAGATCATGTGACTGGGGTCTAAAAACTAATTAATCTCCATAAAGCTGTAAGTGAGGTAGGTAAGATGACTTGAAATCTGATTACATTATTGCATTTAAGGGGAGAAAATGCAGCATGTATTTTTCATGTTGATTTTAACCACCTGAGCCCTTAATGACGTTTTGTACCTTGGAAGAAACCTCATATTTCATCCACATTTAAAAAGAACTACAAAGATGCTACCATCATTAGTATATGATTTACACATTTGGTGTAAATAATATGAAAATAAATCATGTAGGATGCCTTTGTAAAGTTTTCAAAGAATAAGTAATTCTTTGAAAAGTAGATTCATTGTAAAAAGAGAAGTCATAAATCCTAAGAGTAAAAGAAATTGACAAAGATATGCAAAGGAAATAATAATTTTACTATTCCTACCCTTATTTCCATAAAAAGCAAATGATTAGGTAGTATATTTTACCTATTGGACATTTATGTGCTACATTTTTATTAGTTCTAAAGTTAAAGTCCTATTCAAAATAATTCTGAAAATTGATTAAAATATGGTATCCTCTACTGCTTCCATTATTCTAGTCACACACAACATATATAAACACTTTGAGTGTTAGAAGGATTCATTCAGAATCCCATGGAACCTTCTTGTCTATTTCACAGCTAAATTTTTTTTTTTTTACTGTTTTAACATTTAAGTAAAAGAGACTTCCAAGCAATCGTTCTTTAAACACACCCTCCTTTTATCTGCAGCAGAAGAACAAGGATTATAGAATAATAATTTGGAACATTATGTCTGGAATGCCCTGAAAATAATCCTTATTAGATTAGAATGAGCCCTGAAGAGTGTGTCTGCAGGGGTGGGGGTGTGAGTATGTGTGTGTAAGAGAGAGTGTAAGAGAGAGACAGCAATTTAGAGTTTTATTAATCAACATTCTCACAGATTATACAAATCATAAACAGTTTGCAAAAATTTTATTTAAAAAATTGGAAGTGCTGTAGTTGGCTAAAAATATAAGTCAGGGAATTTATTCCTACCAGGTAATCCATTGCATACTGAACACAGAGAGAGTTGACAGTCAGAATATATTCTCTACTTTGTTTTATTAAAATTATAATTATTTTTTATAATAATATTAATGAATGTGTGAGGAGACTGAATCATGAAAATAGAGTACCTCTCATTGAGAATCTGAAAGCACTTTATAGATGAAGGGCCTTTTCTACCCTATATTTTACATGAACAAAGTTTTTGTGAGTTAAGGTATATTCACTATTAGAGGACAAAAGTGTCATTTTTCATCTTGGTATAAAGACTAAGTGCTACTCAAGTTTTGCCCGCTATGCAAACTTCCAAGGAACCATCAAGAGTAGGTATAATTTAAGATTCAGAAGATAAGAAATATCTTTTGCTCCTTCGTTTTTCTTGTCTCCAATCTCCTTAAGGTGAACGTGCTTGGATACAGATTGCTGCACACCCAGAGATGCACTTGTACACACGGTGAGAGGAGGAGCACCCAGAAAACTCTAGAGGTATCTGGTCGAGGCAGAGTGATGGCAAACCACAGGATGCTGTGTCAGGAAGGAGAGCCGCTCCATCTTTTCCAGCCTCTGCCTTCGCACCCACCTAATCTGCTCTGTGTCCTTTCCTATCATCCTCTCTCTTTCCACTTTGCCTTTAGATACAGAACATGGAAAACATTTTCCCTGACCTGAATAAGCATTTATGAGCCTCTACTTCCTGAGTTCAGTGAATATTTTTAGACCTTAGAAAACACTGTAGTTATAACTTTCTATGAATGATGATATCAGTTAAAGTCTTATTACAAATATTTAAAATGACCACTGCTTAAACACTCTAAGTCTGGATTTCAGAATCCCTGAAGATTGCAGCAGTAAAGGAACTCTTCCTAATGTGTAACAAGTCAATATCCATGGTTAAACCTGAAAGGAGGTCAAGATGAAAACTGGAAAATTCTGCAAGTTTGTGTCAAGGATTTCTAAAATGTTTTATATCCAGTGTTTTATATCCAAAATAATTCACAAAAATGTTATTTTAAATTGTTTTAAATAATGTTTAGTGGGATCTGAGGGTAGAGGCTATGGTACTGTCCGTGGAACTCTTAAAAATTTTCACCAGAATTCTGTTCAATCATGTAATGATCCATTCCCACCAACTGCACCACAGAAAAAGCATATGAGCCTATGCTCTGTCAACTCTGCCCTTACATAATCAGATACACAAAGCTTGACATCCAGGGTTAAGATAAAAGGAATGGCAAGGAAAGAAAAAAGTTGAAAAGGAGAATTTAAAGAAAAAGTGGATGTAATTCTCTATCCTGATATCTTTCCCTCAAGTTTTTTTTTTTACTCTCAATATTACAGAATTGTTCATCAGTTCAAAAAATCCTGAGATCCAAAATGTGTCAACAGTACAACACATTGAATGTTTCAGTTGCTTGAAAGTGTGCCCTCGAAGTCTTGCTTTTTAAGCAGTAATTTGTATAAATGGCATAAATTGTCAACTCTTCTGCAATAGTGAATTCAATTTTGTTTGGGTTGTGGAATGAGGTTTCTTCTTTCACCTCCTTTCTGTCAAGGTATTTCCTAACACACCTGAAATTTGGGGTTAAATTGAGACCTAGTGTGACAATTGAAGTCCAGATTTATGAAGACCAAGACTCCTAATGGGTAGTTCGATTTGAGAGAGAGAGAGAGAGAGAGAGAGATTGTTTCTGTACTTATTTTTTCATTCATTCATCTATTTACTTACAAAGAGAACATTAGATAAAAATCTATTTTGAAAACACTTTAATGAGATAGTAGGCAAATTCTCATTTTATATAAAAGCCACTTCAACTATTAATCATGATTACAGAAAATCCCCATCGTGACAGAATATCATTTAACTTCCAAAAACTAGAGGCAGAGACAGCACACATTTTTTAAAGCTCTCCTGTGTAATAATTTTGTGTAAAGAAAGATCGTACAACCTAATCTTCGAAAGAGCTTAAATTACCAATCAAATATACATAACCTATTTCATTTGTTAAGGTCTTGATTTTATATATTATTTTGGCTTCGTTTTAACAAATATACTTGGCCATAATGAAAATAAACGTGCTGAAGTCTCGGAGGTCTGAGACAAGCTATAACACATTTCTACACCACGGGGTGGGCTCGTGGGATACCTACTGAGAAAATGCATGCCCACTGAGCATGCCCAGACTATTAAAATGAATTGACATGTTAATGCTGACAGGAAAAGAGCACAAGAGAGCTTGCTAAATTACTGCTCAGTCAGGCACTAGGAATTCCTGAGTGGCTAACTCCTGAGCAAAACCCACAGCAAGCACAACAACAACAACAACAAAACTTTATTGTCAAATGCACCAAAACAAACAAACACTAACAGCGTTGTCATGTTCGTAACCCACCTACCCATAAATCATATGGATTTTAATCATACCTGCCACCTTAGCTGCTTATCCCCAGAGAAATTGTTTTCTTTTTGCTACCTCCTTCATTCACTTTCAATTATCTGGAAGCTGTTTCGCGTGTTTATTTATTTATCTAAAGTTCACATACAGTATGCATGCACAAATTTTCTCCAGGGGTCTAGACCAGGCAGATCATACAAGGATGCAGTGGAGCGTAGCAGCTAACAGCTCAGATGAATGTACTCCGTCTCAAAAACCTGCTTTGGACCATGATGACAAGGAAAGGGGAGGACAGAAAGTAATTAGTGTGTGTACAATGATTGATTATGGCTTCATATTCAGGCATTTCACCTTTAGACCACTCTAGGTAGACTAGAGAATGATGAAACAGGAAATCCTTGTGGTTTTTGATAAGCGAGGGAAAAAAATTTGTAAAAAAATTTAAAAACCCTTCCTGTCCACATTTAAGTCACTAGCTTTCTCTTCTATGGAGGTGGAATAAAGTTTATTCACTTTTAAACATACATGTTTGATCAGTCTGTTCACGGCATCTAAGAATTGTTCAAAATCTCACATATTAAGATGAGCGTAAGTGACTTCTAGCCTTGGGCAGGCGGAGAGGGGACGAAAGGAAGCTGCACATTTCAGATGCAATGACCCAGTCTCGCAACCGCGTTGTCTTACTCTCATGAACAACTTCAGAAAATAATAGCAATTTGGCTACTCGAGGAAGAAGTAGTGAACTGTTCCTGACCTTTTCTCGGCTCCAGGAGGTGAAAGAGTAGCACAGATCCATTGTGGAGCCTGTACCCTTTAGACACAAAAAATCATTTTCATGAGACAAAATTGGGCAAAAGGTAGATATGCTAGTTCTGGGAAGTTCAAGAGAAAGAAAACTTTCACTTTATTGTATCTGTCAAAGTCAAGGGGTTTTTTGATACTGTGGTGTAAGTCATGATGGCTTTTTACGCAAATTCTGATCTATACTGGCCGAGCTGTGTACCAGCTCCATCTCCAGCTAGAATCTGTTTAGAACACCCATAGAAATTAAAAGGATCACATGGAGTTTGACATTTTGCAAAATGAAAGAATAATGGATGTATTATGTTGTGAGAGTTTTTTTTCTTTTAATAAAAATGTCTAACTGGCCCTTGGGAAGCTTGGCTGGAAGTTGAGAAGTCTGAATCATTTTTCTTCCTCTTTATGCTCAAAAAATATAAGAATGTAATTTTTTCAGCTTCATTTTTCTTTTGATATTTCAGTAAATTTATCTTTCTTGCTCATAAAACATAAATGAAAAAGCCTACGTTTACCTTAAAATAATTCGGTGTCTTATATTAACTTAGCAGTTTATATCCAAATGCCCAATAGTCAAACCTTCCTGCTCTATTTACTTTTATGTTTTTCTTCTTATCATTGTGACCAAGAACATGCCACAAAACACAAGAAGTTTTGGATCTTTAATCTCAAATCTGAACAGAATAATCCATATCATAATTCATGTAAAATCTTAGTCTTCCTAAGTGCCATATTATTTACGCAAAATAGGCACTTAAGAAAATATTTTGGGATGGAAAATAAATCCTTGAGTCACACTTCACAGATATTTTACTGTCATAGATCTATAAAGTTTGTGATCATGATTTTATATTTTCTATAATCTTCCTTAAAAAATTCTCATCACTAATTTATTCAAGATACTTATTCAGTAGCTAATGTATGTTACGTAGGTATCAGATCATAGTGACTTCGGTGAAGTAGTCCTTAATTGTTGCAGAGATAAAGATATAGATAGATATGGATAGACCAATCTCTACCTATCTATCCACCTCATTCCAAAAATATCAGCTGCGAAGTTCAAGATTAGATTAAATTGAACATGAGTTAGCTGCCCCGAAATAACCAAAATATGTCAGTTACTTTTAAAGTGCAAAAGAAAAAGGCCAACAATCTATATTGTTCTATGTGCATCACAAAGGTTAGAAGACAAGGGAGCCCAGAGCAGAACATAGAGCATCACAGAACTGTAAGAAATCCCCAGAAAGACTGGGAAGGAAGAGTCAGAGAGATTGAAGGAGCTAGGGAGAATGTGAAATGGGAAGAGAATATTCCAAGACAGAGAAGCCAATGTTGTCCAAATGTCAAACAGCATGAAGAGGGTCTTTTGATTTAGTAAGATGCCATTGCTGATCTTGCCAGAGTGGTGGAGTAAAAGCCAGACGGCAGTGGCTTTAGAAATAAATAGAAGAAGAAAATGAAGACACAACTAGTACAGGAGAAATATTTTAAAGAGTTTTGTACTGAGAGTGTGACAGAAAGATAAGATCATAGGTAGAACAGGGATCTGAGGTAGAAGGAAGATTTCAAGGACACCACACTACAATCACCGACACTGTGGTCTGTGTCTGGCTCCCCCTGGAGTTGTGCAGTACACAGACTGTGCAACCCTACCCAGTGGTCCTGTTACTGTTTCTGTGTTTGTTCAGTCATTTTTAAAATAGGAGAGTCTTTGGCTTGTCGAAGTGTTCACACAAAGTGGCCAATAGTGGAGAACAGGTTAGAGATATTAGGGAAAGAGAGAGATGTTCAAAACAAGTGCGATAGAGGATTGGCTGCAGGGGTATGATGGGGCGCCTCTTCTTATCTAAACAAGCATGAATTCAGGTAGCTTGTATCGGATCACTCGCAGTTCTTCCATAAATGCACACACGGCCAAAAAGCCCGTTTACGCCCTAGCCAAACCATTTATAAATTTCATCTTTACAAATTTTATCTTTTATACCATGAACATATGACATTATTAATGTGAAATAGAAGAAGAAACTCTGTTTTTTCACTGTTGTATCCCTAGCTTCTAGAGTACCGCCAATGACAAGTGCTGAATTAATATTTGTAGATATTTCAGTAATTTGTAAAATTGTTATTTCCTGGAAGAAGATACTATTGTTTGTCTAGGCAACAGAAAATTCACGTTTTTTCTCATGTTAACAGATTTTGATTTTGTTCACATATATCCTCCATCTCTTCCCCAGCAACTCAAGAGAATTATAATTAATTGGTCTTAGCAGGTTGCAGTTGACCTATCAGTCTGTTTTCCAGGGAATTGTTTCACGGTAGGCATCCATGTGGTCCCAGACTGGCCAATGAGATATGCAGAGACATTATCTTATGGGATTCCGGAAAATGTTTCCTTGTTTACTTTTCCCTAGTAAAAAGAAACTTAGAGAAGAAACACACCCTTATCTTTCACTCTGTATCACTTTATCTCCATTTTACACCTGAAACTAGGGCACCCGTTTTATAAGCATGTAAAGAACCACCTTGCTGAGACTACTAGAGAAGAAAAACTCTGCCATTGAACAAGGTAACTCTGCCTTTTATTTACTCACTGAACTGTATTCCACTCCCACCCTACCAAGTACCAGGGGATAGTAGAAATGACAGCCATAATCCTAATTTGAAAAGTTTATAATCTCCTGGATTTGAAGACAACGTGTCCATATATAGGCTAGAGGACACCAAAAAAGGTTAACAAACAAGTGTTTCTTATCTGTAGGTCTTCTTACAAATTGATTTGGGCTATTGACATCTTTTTAGCAAGATAGTTCTAGTATAATGTAATATAGTCTTAGGTGTGACATTCCATCACCTTGTGCATATTCTATTGATTAGAAGCAAATTACAGGTCCCCCCCACAATCAAGGGGAAGGGATTCTACACGGGCTTGAAAGTGGGACTCTTCAGTCATCTTAGCTTGTCTACCACAGTCCACCGTTTGGCTATCAATAATTAACATCCTTCCAACATGCAAAATAAATTCAACCCCTCCACAGTTTCCAAGAGTCATAGGCCAGTATAGCATCAGCTATAAAAGCTCATCATTTAAATTAGTTTCAAGTAACAATGAGGTTTCTGGACATAATCGTTAAGAATAGCTAGCTTTGAGGCATTTCTCTCCTGTAACAATAAAGACACAATTATCTGCCTCTAACAAACTCAACATAAAATGGTGGGACAGATAGAAATGACATTTATAGACATTCTGGTTCAAAAGGGGGGAAAATGGAAGATAAAAGAAGTCAATGCTCCATGTCAGTTCTAAAACCAGCCAAGCAAATGTTTGGCTTTTCTTGAGTAGATTTCAAGGACTGGGAAGAATTCTCTGTGGCTCTAGGCTTCACTGTATGGCTCTCAGTTCTGCTTTTTGGGGTCACTCTTCCTTCTTCATGAAAGGTACACAGGTTTCCAGGTGACTAGTTCTATCAGCACCTCCTGCCAATAGAATTGTGGAGGTCTGACATCCTTGTTTCATATCATACTCTGTTTTGTGTTGGTTTTGTTGGCTTTGTTTTTTGTTTGTTTGTTGTCCAAGCTGATGGTGACTTTTTAAAAAGTTTTTATTTAAATTCCGGTTAGTTAACATACCAGGTAATATTAGTCTCAGGTGTACAACATAGTGATTCAACACTTCCATCTACAATAGCCAAATTATGGAAACAGCCCATGTGTTTATTGACTGATGAGTGGATAAAGAAGATATGAGATATGTGTGTGTGTGTGTGTGTGTGGACACACACACAATGTAATATTATTCAGCCATAAAAAAGGATGAAATCTTGACATTTACAGTGATGTGGATGGAGTTAGAGACTATCATGCTAAGTGAAATAAATCAGAGAAAGACCAATACCATATGATTTCACTCATATGTGGAATTTAAGAAACAAAACAAATGAGCAAAGGGGAAAATCAAAGAGAGAGAGAGGCAAATCAAGAAACAGACTTTTAACTACAGTGATAGTGACTTCTTTATCAAAATAATCACCTCAAGTATTTTCTAGGTCTCCTATGGATTTTAACTGTGTTCACATCATTAAACAAAATCCAAGCCCATGACATGATCTTTTTGAGACAATCCCTCTACCCTGGTGTCCTGCTAAAATGGCTAAGGGATACCATACTTAATTTAGTAGAATATTTATGATTTGGTTGAGAAAATCTGTGAGGCATATTGTTAATCTCCTGATAGGTCCCTTTTTACAGCTGAATAGCCTAAACTTTTCATCTTTCTGAGGCCTTAGTAAAAGGTTATCCAGTCATACCCTCAACTTTTTCTCCTGAGCAAGCATTCCTGACAGTGAATCTCTTAATTAATTGATTCCACCACCCCTCCCCCAATCTGGAGAGACTGAGAATTTTCAAAATCATCAAATCTTGGTTCATTTTTTAGTAGTTTTTCCCTTACTTTTTGTCTTCTCACATTTTATTACAATCAGGAAGAATAAACAGGACAGCACATTGACCACTTTGCTTATAAATCAGCTAGATAACCAAATTTATCACCTACATTTCTGCTTTTCATATAACTGCAGGAGACCATTTTGCTGAGCTTTCTGGAGGCCTTCCTTAGCTCCTTGCCATTTGGGCCTCCTAAATGATGGCCTCTTACTATTCCAAAGCCAATAAGAGAGTAAGTCTCTAAAACGAGTCTGCTGGCAAAGACAGGTAGGCTATTATAAAATGTTACCTATCATGGGAGTAACTCCCATCACTTCTGCCATATTCCATTGGTTAGAGTCAAGTCAAAGTTCTCACCCACTCTCAAAGAGAAGATCATAACAAAAGTGTGAACATAACGTGAGTGCTATGGAGTGAATTGTGTTCCTCCAAAATTCATTTGTTGAAGTCTGACCCCAAGTCCCTTAGGGTGTAACTGCATTTGGATCTAGGGCCTTTAAATATGTAAGTAAGCTAAAGTGGTGTTATTAGGTTATACTCTAATCTGATGGGACTGCTGTCTTTATAAGAAGAGATTAGGAGACAGACAGGTACAGAGGAAAGACCATATGAAGACACAGAGAGAAGATGGTCATCGACAAGCCAAAGAGAGAGGTTTCAGAAGAAACCAACCCTGCTGATACCTTGATCTTGGACTTTAACTTCTAGAATTGTGAAAAATAAATTTCTGTCGTTTAAGCCACCCAGGCTATTGTAATTAGTTACAAGGAAGCCTTAGCAAATGAATATAGTATGCTTGCCCATTGGGGGTAAACTTCATGTCTGTTCTCCACAATTCCAGAAATTTTTGATGGTTTCAAGACATGGTCTTAAGGAACTCTTGGTGTTCTTCTGAGGTGCCTTCCCCCACAGGATGGGGGTGAAGAGGGCAAACACACAGGAGTCTAGGGCTCTAACTCTATTTCAATGAGAAAATTCTACTTTAATCTGTTTCAGATATGCGGATTCTACCTGGTGAGAGAGCTTTTCAAATTCAAAAAGTATCTCCATTGTCTCCTTTGATATGCCCTATCACAGAAATATATTCTTCCTACAGAAATTGTATTGATCATTAAAATAGCACTGGACTAGTTATATTTAAGATATTTATTAAACTCTAATAGCCACTCTGATACGTGTCAGTTTGGCAACTTTGAATAAGTCCCCTAAGCATTCTGGCCTTTTTGTTTCTTCAGCTATAAAATTAGGAGTTTGGACAAAATGTTTCTAGATTCCTTTCTATCTCTCAATAATGTAAATTACGGCCATCTATACATTTTGTTGCTAATCACTTTGCTTCCATTCCTATACTTATAGGGGAGAGACAATAAGATAATGCTCTATTATACAAAGTTTGTTTCGCCTGATCAATGACAAAGATTTCTGATCATTCAAAGCAAAACACATATTTGTACCAAAAAGGAACTTGCCAGTATTTCTCCAGCATCAGAAAGATGCATAGGAGTTATATGTTGAATACTGACTGCAGTTTTTATTTCTGCTACTTGTCTTTGAGGAAGGAAATGAAATTAGACATAATAGATTGGAACTTATTTTTATAAGTTCTGTCAGTGCAGAAGAGTCTTCCCCAGTCAATTTGAAGAGACAACATTTTTGTATCTTAAACCACAAATCATAGTTTTTAACCTTTGTGCTTTCCGAGCTGACTATAGAGCTGAGATGTCTCTTTGGTGTCTGTGTAAAACAAGTGACAAATTAGAAAGTGAAAATCAACTTCTTTTGTTCCAATGCCAGGGACCTCATCTGTTTTTGTACTGCTTTGAGCTTTTTCACTCACTAATACAGGAATCTGAATCAATGAAGAATTCTTTATCCTCACACCTGTAGTCTGAACTTGCTGCTATAGTTAAAAATTTATAATTTTACTGTGTGCTGTCAGAACTCAGCCCAGAAACTATGGACGCATTTACCTTCATTCACCATACACTCTAAATATTCATTTCTTTTAGGCAGCAGTTCCAAATTTGTGGTCAGCATGGGTTAAAAAACAAAACAAAACAAAACAAAACTTTCAACGTTCTTTTAATTCTTAGTTGTCGCCTATCCTGTCTTCAGGCTTCCGACCCCTTCTGTCTTCAGTTTCCACAATGCAGGTCCCTGAACAAAACTCTATGACTACTTAAAAGGCCAAGTTTCTAGAGCTATGTCAGGCTAGCATGAGCTCTCTGATGTATGGGTGACAGGCAAGGACTAAATTGGCCACATTTGCTAAATTATCCAAACCCATAGGGGGCAGGATTCCACCTGGTTGGGATCTCCTACTGGAGTAAACTCTGGGACCAGCTTTTATGAAATGAAATGGGCTGTAAGGGAACAGCCAAAGTGACGGCAGATTTTGTGTTCAATGACCGTATGGTTTTCATTATCTTGTTCTCAACGAAGAATTCATCCAAAGAACAACCAAATGAAAGCAATGTATAAACCATGTCAACCCATCCTTGGATGAATGTGTCACATTTGCTCTATCGTCTAGTGGTGATTGTGCAAAGGTGGGGAAAGGAAAGGGGAAGAATTAGAAAGAGTAAAGGTAGTGCGAAAAGAAGGTACGGTAGGAGCAAGAGAAAAGAAATGTGTCAGCCATTCAGCTGTCTCATTATGTAGCTTCCCACACTCACCAAAGATGTAATTCATCCTGCAGGTGCAAACATTGTTGGCTTTCTCATAGACTCTTGACGGATGGACCGGATGTGTGTTTCCTTACCCCAGATGCTCTTTAAGAATACCGGCAATGAGATAGGGGATTGTGTGCACCTGAATCAGCACATTCACTGAGTCTTGTTTGTCTCATTTCTTGTGTAAAGAACTAGTGGTGTTGTGCACAGAGCAACAAGAACTAGGCAGAGGCCTTTTTTTTTCTTTTAATACAGAAAGATGGCCAATCTAAACACCTTTTTGAGTCACTTCTTGTAAGTGCCTCTGAGATAAATAGGACACGACTGCCTTGATTACTCATCACCAAGAGACACATTAGTGGACAATGGTCAGAACACATGACAATGCTGCATCCTGAAATAAAATTCATCCTTACGTTTTCTACAGTTTTCAAGAATGTAAGATGGATTTTTCCACTATTAATTAAGGGGGAAAAGATTTTTTCAAGTCATTTGAATAGATAATATAGTAGAAATAGGAATGTCCATTCTATCTGAATCAGTGCCCCCCCCCCCCTTTGCTCATTAGCTCCCACCAACTTTGAGGATCCAAAATCCCAAACAAAACTGACTCTTTTCTGGTTGAAGTTCCATTGACTCTTGGCAAAAAGCAACTTCCTGGTTCAAAGAAAAAAGGCTTATAAAAAAGCTCACAAGGCTTCTTAGACATCAAATGAGTCTTACGAAACCACATTTTGATGAGCTAAGTGTAAATGAATCAGAAACACATGGATTAAATTTCCCTTGAAATACACATGGGTTTGAAAATCAAGGAAAAAGTGTTTAGCCAAATGTGTTTTGGGTTTTCTTGAACTGAAAACATTTGAAAAAAGTTGAGGCATTTGCTAAACCCTAATACACTGTTGTGTTTGCTCAACCCTCCTCTAAATCAATTAAATTTCCACGAGGCTTTCTCCATTCCCTTGTGGTTTGTCTTGTCACCTCTGTCTTGACACTTTATAGACCAAACCAAGTTCCCATTGAAAAAATAGACTGTTGTTCTAGATCCACTTAAATATGAGGGAGCTATTAAAAAACCCAGTGAATCAGAGACATTAAGGGATAGAAAAGCACCCATTAGGTCATGTATTCTATCCTGAGGGTTGGAGCACATGCACTCATGGCTCTCTAGTGCTTTACCCAGTATAGTTTTAAATGTCTCAAGTGACAGGATTTCCACCACCTCCCTTGGGAGAATATTGTGCATTCTAATAGACTTTGCCATTAGGAACCATGCCTAAATGCGTAACAGAGGCACAATGGGATGTCTGAGAGGGGAAAAAAAAAGGTATTATGGATAATTAACTCTTTCACTACTCTGTATCAATCACCTGTGGCATGTTCAGTAACTTTCTTTGGCATTTCAATCCTACGGAACGTGCTATCTGTGCACCTTACTACATTACTAGTTTTCACACACACACAAAACCCAATATTTTGTTAAGGGTATAAAATAATGCCTATTTTAATGTAAGACAAAGCTCCACGATGAACAGATCCATCACAATAGAACTATGAAAAGTCATAAATATATTTTCTTACCTGATAATATTGTTTTAATATTCCTTAAATATATGGGACTTTGAATGGCAAGATTTTTATTGATCAAGAAATGGTGTCTAAATGACCCCGACCCGCAACGTAAACACACACACTACCCCTGTATGTATTATATTACCTACCTACTCTGCAGACTGCCTTCCTGCGGCTGCTAATATCTTTTCTATAAGCCGCTTCACAGCAAACTGCGCTTATTTCCCGTTTCTTCTGCTCCTAGGCAGGCAATGCGTATGTCAGGCAATGTCTATTTGTCTTTCTAGATAGAAGGGAAAACCTAGCTTTCAATATAACTAACATGTTTTCTGAGGTCTTCTGGCGGAGTTTACATTAATTTGCTCTAGTTCTCATTCTACTTACAAATGAGTTATAAGTCACATCATGACTTACATGGCCTGTCACAGTGCTACCGGGCTGACCTTTTCAAGATTCTGCACGGTGAACAGCTGACAGGCTTACCTCTTCCATGCCAGCTGCTGCAACCTATAGAACTTAACCAGTGAGGTGGCAAGAAGAGTCAGGTAAGGGGAATGGAACGTTGCGTGAGACTCCTGACTTCTCTTTTTAATTTCTCTCAGTTATGAGGGAGCTTTTCATGTTTCACACAATCTTTTATTTTCCTTTGAAAATGAGCATTTTCCTTCCCCTCAATCCTGTTCTTCCTATTATCTTGCCCCTCTGTGTGCATTTCTGGGTCAGTCATACAAAATGAGTCCCCCATTAGGGTACAGAGTTGAGATGGTTGTATCTAGGTTTCTCTTTTCTCTTCTGCTTTAAGGTTTGGTGTGGGGTGGGGGGAGTAGGTATTGAGATAAATAGTTTTCAAAATTCTACATTCATTTGATTGTTATCACTCTTTCTCACTTTAAATTGTGCTTCTTGAAGATATTTTAAATAACGCTTAAAGCCAAGTACTTGCTTTTCAGTGACTACATTCTGCACCTAATAATACTTACCTTCACAAACAGAATCAGGCCATCTTCCTCCCTATGTTACTATGTTACAGCAATATGTGAGGTTGCTCTACTCAGACTGTTTATATTACTGCTACAGCTTTGGTTATCATGGTATTTTCCTACAACAGATCCAGCTCTCCTTTTTACATGTTTTCTTTAATCTTCTAAGTCAATCCTCATGGCCCTTTAATAAGAGTGTTACTTTTCTCTGAATTTCTTCTAATGGTTCCCCTTTCTCTCTTGCTTAAGGGGATTGATGTTAATATTTAACAATTTCAAATTTCTGTTTTTAAAAGAGGATATTGGATTTTTGGTATCTAGGCTGCTTTAAGTTTATATCAAATTTTTCATAGCAAAGACTGAAAAATACATATACAATTGTCATTTGGTAGCAACCAGGACCCAAAAGGGGGAGGAATGCTGTTTTTCTTTCTTCTTTAAAAATTATTTGATATTCAAAAGATTGCAAAGAGAATAAGAACAGTATTCTAAATCAGATTACTTAGTTCTGTATTCTAATCCAAATTTGGTAAGTTTCTGAGTAAAGGGTTATTTATTTTGCCATTTAAAAAATGCTTTAAATCATGTCTCCTGTTCAAAAAACTGAGAAATAAAGGGCTCAGTTCTTATATAGAGTTAAATTGTGAGATTACGGTAAGCGTATGATGCAAGCTGCCATGTTATTACCACTAGCTTGTTTTTTTCATTAATGGCAAAAGTGAAACCAGATTCTGTTATGTATACAATGCGATGTCTTCAGCTTACACAAACTTGGTGCAGTCAAAAAATCTATCAGGGGGAGCTGAGGGTGAGGCTATGTTCAACTAAGTTCAAATATACATATTTTACTTTCTACTTGTTATATAATGGATATCTTTAAATAAATGTCACTGTCAGTTCATCTTAATAAGCACGTCAGATGACTCATTGTCTGAGAGGGAATTCAAATTCAATATTTGTTTCTTTAAAGTGCTTTTATTCTATCTTACAAATACACGTTATTTCAAAAGAAGATATTAGGAAGTTCTCGAAAGCCAATATTTTCTATGCTACAATCATTCCATAGACATTGGGAAAGAGAGAAAATATTTATAAAGCATTTAGTGATGAGTAATTTACAAGGAAATAATTATAAATACAAGTCAAACAAATTGGCAATTGTTTGCATTTCAAATTAGAAATCACATAAAATGAAGCATTGCTCTGATTTGCTTCATGAGCGTTTTAGGGAAAGCTATTTCTACCTACATTTGTGAGGCTCACATGGAGGTCTAGCTGATAGAACATTAGCCCGAGAGTCTGGATTTCATAAAGTCTCTCCTGGCTCTATCAGACCTCACTGTGTGGCCTGGTGGAATTTGCTCTTGATTTTCTGTATTTCAGTTTCCTCATCAGTGCAGCTGGGGATAAAAAGAAATTTTTTAAAAAATATGTTAAAGGTATTAGTGGTCAAACATGCTAACAATTTATTAGGACTGAAGCATGTTTTTCACAAAAAACATGTTTTCCCTAAAGTCACTGGTATTCCTAATAGACTTGATTCTATCTAGACTTTTTAAATAATCATGAATGTCTCCTTAGGAGACGAAGAAGCATGCACAGCTATTCAAGAGATGAGGAAATTCGGCTGAGGAGATCACAAGACCGACCCAGGGCCACCACAGGTATCAGAAAAACTAGTTAATGCCTTGTTTATAGAACAAACATTACTTAATATGATCCTACAATATTCAAACTGAATTAGCCACAGACAGACTTCCCTTGGTTATTAACACCTTAACTGATGATATCAGCACTATCACCTGTCCTTACCCTATATGAATTCCAAAGAGCAAAAAAGGTAAAGGTTTTAAGTCTCTTTTCAACAGGCATGCTTACAAACCACAATATACTCTCAATTTATTTGTATCCTTAGCCAATGGCATGGAGAAGAGGGAGTGACCAGCGAAGGAGAGAGGTTAGCCTATGTAGACAAAGTCACCCCAGCCCTTGAGTAATCCAAAATGTGATGCTTCTCGCCACACAGACAATCCAATATTAAAATATAAGTTACGCAAAAATACACGTGACTAATTAAATTTGTGATCCTGCTTTCGTTTGACCCAGGTATGATTCAGTGGATCCTTGCACAGGCAGTGATAGCATTGACTTGTGAAATGGAGATCATGTTCCCAGGTTTATTTGGAGAGCTCAAACCCACATTTGTTCTCCTTGGTTCCTGTTAGCATCATCCTAGATTTTTCAGGCATTATTAGTAGTTGTGTTCGAATAAGTTGGGATGATTTGGTACAATTCCAGCTTTTAGTCATTTAGCCACTGAATATATATATATTCCCTTTATGTCTTGTGCCCCCCCTTTTTTGTCTTTTGCAATAAATACAAATTATTTTTTAAGTATTTTTAATGCAAATTTAATTAATGAATTTCTGTTTGCCAAGAAAGAGAATGAACTTTTAACTTGCATGAAATGCTCCTTGACATTTATTATCCACTGTAGGAACTGTAATGATATCAGCAAACACATGAAAAACTGAGATGCAACTCTTTCCAAGCATTAGCATCTACTTCAAAAGTTAGGAGCTGTATAGCTGACTGTGCCAAGGATGATTATTTAACAAATGTTGCTAAGGAAGGTAGGTTTTCATACTTCTCTAAAAGCAAGGCTTTTCTTTTAGATCAAATTAATATTCATTAATCAGTAATTTTGCTCATGCTAAAGTCAAAATTTTCTTGTGCACATAAAGAAGGGAAAAGAATAGCTATTAATGTATTGGCTTTATTGGCAGAACTTTGCAAATGGTTAAGTCATGTTAACTTTATACCCTTTTTATTTGATGTTTCCAAATGACAATTCTAACAGTAGTTCAATTTTTCTTATTGCATTTATAAAATCAAAAGATTAGGGTCATTCATTTTGCTGAAATAAAACATCTGGTATTGTAAATTTAATTTTAAAATTTCAATAAATAAATAAATAAGAGTTATTTGTTTTTGTACTGATAACATAAATATAAATATTGGTGAAGGAAAGTGTCAGTGTCATGTTAAAAAGAAATCTTACTAAATTAGGAAGTCTATGGAACAGAAATATACTTGGAATTGCCTGTGGTGAACACATAGTTTATACTTCTGCTTCCAAACAACTGTGAAAATCTCCAATTAAAATAGAAGCAGCTGTTGGCAGACTTTAGGTTGGTTCTTTTTTTCTGCACAGTAGGACTGACTAAAATACAGCAATGTTTGTGTTGTGTTACTGGTGAACTAAACAACAACATAGTAATACATGTTTCCCCTTTTCATTGTCCATCAACAAACAGATTCAATTTTAGAAATGTTTTATCCTTTATCCTATGAAGAACTAAGTATTCTAACATGGTCTTAAAACTCTCTTATAATTTTTATATCACTGTCAAAAATGAGAACATAAACGGAAAATCTTAAAATTTGTATACAACCACAAAATACCTCAAATAGCCAAAGTAATCTCTTTTTTTTAGAAAAAGATTTTATTTATTTATTTGAGAGAGAGAGGTGGGGAGTAGGAACAGAGGGAAAGAGACAAGCAGATTCCACACTGAGTGCGGAGCCCAACATGGGGCTCGATCCCACAACCCTGAGATCATGACCTGAACTGAAACCAAGAGTCAGATGCCTAACCTACTGAACCACGCAGGTGCCCCAAATAACCAAAGTAATCTTAAGAAAGAAGAGCAAAGCAGGAGGCACCACACTTCACGATTTCAAAGTATATTACAAAACTACAGTGATCAAAACAGTGTGGTTTTGGAATAAAAACAGACACAAAGACGGACGGAACAGAAGAGAAAGCCCAGAAACGAACCCATGCATATATGGTCAATTAATTCACAACGAAGGAGCCAAGAACATACAATGTGAAAAGAATGTACAATGTTCTTTTCACACATCGAAAAGTGTGTGAAAACTGTGTCTGTGAGCATCTGTGCTTTATCTCAATTTATTTTGTACATCTATTAGCAAGATGTGCCCAAAGGTATCAGAAAAGCCTGAGAGAGGCGAATTTTTCAGTCTGGAAATGCTTAGAAATGTTTCCATACAAATTAATGGTAAATGCTTCTTTGCTTTATGTCATTTCAGCTTACTAAAGGTTTCATAGAAACACTCTGCTTTCAGATAGTGGGGGAAACCTGTACATGCAGATCTGACTTAAACATTTCCACTTAAAAATTACATTATTAAATAAATAAATAAATAAATAAATAAATAAATAAAATTACACTGTTTGTCATAATTTCATTACTCCAGGTCTATCATAACGTTGTAAAATCTCATAAAGGTAAGATGATCCCTAAACAGGAAGCAGTTTTAAATGTGCATGCAGTTCTTTTTGGTTATGAAAATATTACTTTGCCTCCCTGTACTAGGTCAATAGGAAATAGAGTAGAATTTAACCCTCTTAGTCCAGGCTCAAGGAATAGAGGGTAGGCAACAGTATGGTATTCAGCATCCATCTTTACGCCTTCCAATTACATCAGCATAAATCTTCCCCTCCACCCACTCTCCCCAATATGGTCCCAAAGGCCGTCTTGGTTATGTCTATCCTCCATACTTTTCAAAAATGCATATAGTTCTATTTTGCACTGTCTTGGTTTTTTTTATGTTAGGAAAGTTCAATCATCTTGCTCCCATACTCACCCTTCTATTCAAATTCTACTCCTTTTCAAAGATCTAGTTACAGTCCTATTTCCTCAGTGGAGCTATTTCAGTGCACATAATTCAACCTGTTGAATTCTAATTTTTTTTTAAAGATTTCATTTACTTATTTGACAGAGACAGAGAGCACAGCCAGGGGAGCAGCAGAGAGAGAGGGAGAAGCAGGATCTCTGCTGAGCAGGGAGCCCAATGCGGGGCTCAATCCCAGGACCCTGGGATCATGACCTGAGCTGAAAGCAGACCCTTAACTGACTGAGCCACCCAGGGGCCCCTCAACCTGTTGAATTCTAATAACACATAATGCCTATATTATACAATAGAGCACTAAATTTACACATATATGCTATTTACACACAGATACATACATCTATATATATTCTTTTTAACACCATGTCATTCTTCTCTCCCTAGTAAATTATGCATTTTTGTGGAAAGAATTGAGTCTTAGATTTGTCTATCTCTCCATTTACGTGCATCATTTGGTTGACAGGCACTTGTATTCACTTGATTAAAGGTTTTCT
Organism: Ursus americanus; assembly: GCF_024610735.1. Taxonomy (NCBI): domain Eukaryota; kingdom Metazoa; phylum Chordata; class Mammalia; order Carnivora; family Ursidae; genus Ursus; species Ursus americanus. Next base: position 26,764,917 of record NC_142127.1, on the reverse strand, counting down.
TTCCTTTTGATTTGTTTTTAGGGCATTCCTTTATAACAAAAGGTCTTAGCATTATGATACCCTTAACCCCTAGCTATTTGCAATATAGAACACAGAATAAGTTCTTATATTCAAGTAGCTCTATAGGTCCTTAAAAGAGCTATTCCATGAGTCCTACGTTCCACCAGGCCTAGTATCTATTCACATCTCCTGCAGTTATATTGGAAATTAGCTGTTAACATGCCTGGTCCTTGAAGATGTAGCAGTCAGTGTCTAATGTGTTGATTTGAAAGGCAACAACCTGGATTAGATTTCTGCATGGAATGTCAAAATACAAGACACACTGAAACATCTATTCCATATCTAACCTGATTTAATAGCCATTCTGCACTTCTTAAATTTCCTTTAAGTTGAGATCATATTTGCTGCACTTCGAAGGGTTGAGTGAACACACAGCACAATCAGGAGAGAGAAAAGGGTATAAAACAGCAATGGAACATTGACAAGTGTATGAGGAGTACTAAGCTGCAGGACCGTGGGCTTCATTTTCTTCTGTCTCTCTCCTCTTCATGTTCTCCTTTTTCACAATCAAGTTTAGGAAAAGCTCTCATCAGGATATAACTTTTTTCTACTGTGTATTAACAAAAAAAGAATATATAAATTATGTTCTAACCATGGGACTCAGTAAATAAAAAACAGTAGCAATGTATTACTTTGAATGAAATCAGGATATATCCGATTAAAATATCTTAGGAATCATAACCACTCAACAGTTTTATTTTACTATAAAACAATATATATAATAATCAAATATCAGCATCAGACATGTGGAGGAAAGGAAATAAAATTCCCCTTTTTTTTTCAAGACCTAATTTCTGGTACTGAAACTTGTGTATCGTGGAATGTGGCTTTTTGAAGGTCTCCATTAACACCTTTAAAGAGTTTATTTTTTTAGATCCATTAACCATTTTAACATAAAAACAGGTTTAAAGATCTATGATTTCATTAAAAACCAAAAGACAGAACTAAAATATATTGCATGTTATTTTATTATAACTTTTTTTAAATTTCCCTAATTTCTATAGCTTATTATATAAGTACATATACATATGTATCATGTTGAATAATTATATCTATATATCCTTACCATATTCGTCATTTCACATAAGTGAAACCATAACCCAGTAAAATGATACTCTGTTATTTAAGTGATGCAAATATTTGAATTATCTTGTTTGAATTAGGTCTCTGCTCTTCTGCTTTCACCAGTAAGTGTTTTGTTTTATGTTACACTCATTGCCCCACAGGAATTTCTTTAAGGGATGAGAGATGGAAGAAGAGGAGAGAAGCTCCTTCTTGCAAAGTTTATATAGTGATTCTATTACCTCTGTTGCAGTGTTAAGTCAAATATGCTATTTTATTGGGAAGACCAATTTTATTTGCATATAAATACTATGGTGTGGAAGTTTGCTTCCTTTGCATCAGGCATTATAATGAAAGGAAGTCATAGCTTTCTTTGAATATTTATTCTTGGAGAAAAAACATGCCAATGATATCTTTACAAATGTCTTTATGATAATCTTTGCGGTGTTTCTTTATAGTCATTCTTTGCATTTTATTCCTAATTTGAGCACCATTTGGGTTCTTTCAGGAATGACTATTTGGAACCAGGAGCACACTCACAGCCTTCTCTGGGTATTGTATAGACTCTACACAAGAGGTGTGTTTCAATTTGGTCCTCATGAGTAGCATTCAGTAACGAGAACCATGTAACCATCTGAGAAGGAGGTGAAAGAGCTTACTTTAGTTATTCCATGTGCGGTCGAAGATTTACATATTTGGGCAATGTTTAGAACCATGACCATGTGGAAAGTTTGCCAGGGGTTATATTGTAGAAGAAATCCATTGCCAAACTAATGAATTAAATGAATTAGCAACTTTTTAGTGGAAAAATAAAAGTCATAACTATAATGCTAAGCAGATTCATTGCACAAATATAAAGTGGAAATGGAGATCAGGAAAAAAAAGGGGGGGGAGGTAGAGTCTTTCCAGTGCCATATCCTGAGGGATACCAAGTGAGTGACAGTTAATTGGTTTCTACTAGGATAGACCCAGAAAAATAGCTCACCAGTATAAAGCATGTCATCAAGATGGAAAGTTAGCAAAAGGCAGGAAGAGAACCTGAAGTTTACCTAAAATCAAGAAAAGGAGATAGGAGTCAATACTCATGGTGATGAAAGCACTAGCGTCCATTGCTGTAGTGTGACCCCGCCATGTTTAATGCTTCCTTCAATGACGAAGCTTGAAAGGTCACTGGCCAGCTTTACGCAGCTAAGTTCAAGGTGGCCGCTGAACACTAATCTTTGGACCTTTGGGGCAGAGAAGGAAGGACTAATTAAAAACCCAGATTTCTGCTACTTGATCCCACAGATTCTGACTCTGTCAGTATATCTGGGATGGGGCATAGAAATATGTTTTATTTTTGTTTTGTTTATTTTGTTGTTGGTGGTGGTGGTGTTGCAAGGCGTGCCTAAATTAAAAGATGCTACCAGGCAATGCCTTCCTAAGATTGGTAGTTGTTCTTAAACTTTACAGTGTATTAGATCACCAGGAGAGACTTGTTAACCCACAGATTACATGAGAATTTACATTTTAAAGAGTACCTAGTTGATTCTGATTTTTCTGGTCCAGGAACCATAAATTGAAAAACACTTATGTAGAGTAGTTACATATTCAAATGCCAATAAAACCTAAATAAAAAATATGTTTGCATGAATCAGACTGAGGATAAACAATAAAAAATGAGGGATCTGTGTGGATTAGAAGAGAGCATGCCCAACCTAAATGTATTTATAATGCAGTTTCTTCTAAAATATTCTACAGGCCAACTGAAAATTCTCTGAAGTAAAATTCCACTCTACGCCCTTACATGTGTGATTTCTAGCTCTGTGAACTTAGATTAAGCATGGCTTTCTATGAAGGGTGGAAATATTCATTCATTCATTCATTCATTCAAGCTATTTATCAAGTAACTTTTATATGCTAGACCCTGTTCTTGGTGGATGGAATATATCAGCAAACAAACAAAAAAAACAAACAAAAAAAAGTGCCCTCATGAAGAAATTTATGTGGAATCTATCCACTTCTATATATTTTGTTAGTTTAAAATACAAATTATGTTAAGATCTGTCTTACTTATTAGTTAAAATTCCCAAGGATGCAACCATTGCATATCAGACCAAAATAAAAGTCTAGTTTCATAACTTCTTAATGAAATACTTATATTATTTAGTTCATCTAACTGCTAAAAAAATAGCTTGTCTGAAAATTCTAAGGTATAAATGTAGAGACTCTGATTTGGGGAATACCAAGCCTTAGTACCCCTTATCAAATATGCGCAGAAGAGGTGGTCTGTGAGATTTGAGAAAACATGATCATTTAATACAGCTGTTTTCAATCTTACCTTCACGTGATTGTCTAAGAAGCTTTTGAAAAATGTCAACGCCTGGCCCTACCTGTGGAGTTTCTGTTTTCCCTTGTTCTGGGGTGAGCTCAGGCATCCCCAGTTTAAAAGGCTTCCTGCGTGATTCTAATGTGCAGCTGTGATTGGGGACCACTGATAAACAATGTCATCATTTGCTCTTTTCTTACCGAACATTTAGTGTGCACTACTATGAGAATGTGTTAGGATACATTCATGAACGAAGGAGATAGGGCGTATATCCCCATGACCATATAGTTCTTTAGTATTTTAAGGAACTATAAAAAAACAGAGCCCTTTTTTAGGGATTTGAGCACCTACTGAATGACTCGCCTCTCACACACACACACTCTCGGTTATACTTCTGAGCAGCGTGGTTGGGTGGGCAAGTTTTCTTGGAGTAACATTGAAATTGTGGCAAGTTGCGAATTTCTTAATATCACTTTAAATAGCTTTTGAATGTAATTTAAAAGGATATACTTGAAACATACTTTGTCCCAGATACATTTCAGAGTCTTCTTAATTATAAAGAAAGGAAGTAAATATCTAAGGTGCAAGTCCTGGTACAAGTCAACTGACTTAAGCCCACATGAAAGAAAACAATGTATACAATGTTCTCAGCAGGACTTCAAGAATTCTATCCTCAGAGTACTAAAAACAAGCAGAATTTTAATTGGGTGAGAAGGATTTCTTAAGAAGCTTCCGGAGTGATTCTAATGTGCAGCTATGATTGAAAACCACTGATAAACACAGTGTCATCCATTTGTTCATTTTGAACTATGGAATAAATTACCTATTCAAAGAATTTAGAAAGGCTGTTCTATAATGCTCCTGATAATTTTAACCCATCTTAGCACTGTTCCCTATGAAATGATACTTTTATTACGTTCTGAATTCCTTTTAAGAAGTTTCTGATATTTAAAGGAAAAGATGTTCTTTCTAAATATTTATAAAACACCCGAGACCAAAAAATGCCTAGGTCTCTTCATAGATCCACTGTTCTTCTAGGTTCATTTTTTAATGTGCTCTTTTTCTACATGCACAGCTATAGTATAAGATGTTTTTCATAGCTCTCAGGATCCTAAGAAACCCTACAGTTTATTTGATTAATCCCTCCATCCACTCTCAACTCTCCATTTCCTTCTTCATCGCCTTTTCTAATAAGCATAATTTTACTCACTTCTTCCCAATTTTGTCCATTATCCTCTAGGGAGCTCTGCCTCTTACTGCTGCTGATCTGTGTACATGTGGTGACAGGCATGTGCTAATTTGGATGCCTTGTTTCTAATCCTCAATATCAAATCTTATAAGGTAGGTATTTTCCTCAAATCATGAATATGGAAATAGCAGTAAAGAAGAGAAGGATAAACTTGTTCGAGTTTACAGAGTAGCCCAATGAGCCAGAAATCCACGCTAGATTCATCTGGACCGTACTGCCTAAATTATTGTTCTAGCTTGTCTCTCGAAGGCTTCGATGAAGGGGTTCTCTTTCTTCTTCTTGATCATGAAGCATAATTCACATCTTTTTTGACAAGTCTGCTATTCGTGGCACACTACTTTTTTTAGACTTTTTCAAAGGTAAACTTCACTTCCTGTGACTATTCCTCGTATGTGGTAATTCTCACTGCCTTTACTTACCTTGCCAGGAGGTCCACGTGGGTCCCGCCGGGCTGACCGAACTCTCTGGGTGTTGTGTGCGCAGCTTCAAGTTGCGTTGCACCGCTATCGGCCTTATTCTAGAATAATGCTTCTCTTAATACAGCCTGAGGGCCCAGCAGCCTTTTTGGCAGTTACTGTTGACTCCTACGGAGCTCCTTGTCAACTAAATGCCTCAGTCTCTTTCACATCTGCTGTCGCTAAGTCCTAGCAGCCACAGCCCTACCTTTGTGCGTTTTGTTTCTGAATCCAAGTTTCAAGCCTTAACAATTATTCCTAATGAATGTAATCATTTTAGAGTCACCCCATCATTCCAGACTTCTAGCATTTTTCAGTATCTGTCAGCATCTGTGTGTGGGGGTTGGGGGGGTGGGGAGCATAGTGGAGAGAAATTCTGAATCTACATTTGTTACAGTCACTCTCCCTCATGACTTAAAGTTTTTGCTTTTGCAAAAACAGTCACATAATTTTAACGAACGTTTATTGATACGTTTCTTAACTGAGTAGGACTTGGAACTGACCACCAAAAACTGCCGTTCAAGGTGAAGACAATGGCCCTGAGGCACATAGAGCTTTTTGTCTATAACCTGAGCTGTGCCTCTCAATGTCCTGAACCCGGTACGCCCTCAACTATTGTGTGGATCCTGTTGGCTTCATATGTGGATTTCGAATAATTGTAGAGAATTTACGAGTGGAAGCTCAGGTAAGCAGAAAGTCAGGAGCAGCTTCAAGCAATCAAATTGTTGCTAGGCTGTTCACTCGAATTAAATTGTCCACACATACTAAATCCCGAGGAAAATAAAAAGCTACCAAACCATGGGACCATAAGACGGGATTAACACTGTATAATAATTTTGTCACCAAAAGAATCACTACCTGTTTAAAATTATGTAAATATTATGACTGGATGCACTGCAAAGTTTTTATGTGAGGTCAGAGACAAAAAATATATTTGAAGAGAAACAAAATGTCTCTCCCATCCCTTGGCCTTATCCTCTCCTTTGTCTCTTTTTCTCAATTCTTAGACAAATACTAAGTGATCTAAAAAGGCAAAAAAAAAAAAAAAAGCAAGAATGTTCCATGCCAGATAGTTTTTAATCTTCTTCCTCTAACAGTTTCCAAGAAACTAAAAAGGGAAAAGTGGAGAGAGGAGGAAGATAATCAGGGTTGATTGTGAATCTGGGAAAAGTCTCAACTATGTATTGAGATTCACAAAACTGAAATATGAAAGATCACAAGAGAGGAAATGAATAACCATTTTGCCCGTTGCCAGTGTTCTGCTCCCCATTCTTCCAGCTGCGGCCGACGCTTCAGCTTCAGCCCTCGGATTGGAGTTGGAGGCACACGCACACATCTCAGCTGCTGTGCTCTCTGGTACTGTAGTTTGCCTTTCTTTAGAATGCCCTAAAGATAGCACTCTTAGTAACCGTACTGGCAGCCAGAGAGAATTGCATCAGGGGGATGTAACCGTCCTCTCTGGTAGGAAAGGCTTTTCCACCTGCAGAGTGTAAACTATTGGAAATACATAGCTTTTTTTGTTGTTTTGTTTTGTTTTTTTGGTGGCATCAGCAACCCCAAAAAGTTCCTGATTCAGCTCTCCAAATACTTTTCTCATCTCTGCAGAGGATTCGAGGTAATGGACCTATGATAGTCATCTTCATAATATGTCCTCTGTGCCTGGCAGTGGACGGCCCACACCAGACATTCAACCAATATTTTTGACTGAACAGATGAACTTTGACTTGAGCCCCCTCAGATGAGTTGGGTGTTTGGGCATAAGTAAGAATGAGCAGACACTCATGTGCAAACGTGTGTGTCGTACTGAGCAATGGGCATTGCCTGGTAAGGAATTTTCTCAGCTTTTGCCGTTGTTTTGCTGGTGGTGATTTCACCATGTTTTCCAGACATTTGGTTGAATTGCTCAGGATGATATAATAGGATATTTCATATTGGATTATACAGAAAGTCAACCTTCCCTTGAGCCCTGAGAGTTTCTCATTCAGATGACTTGATAAGGGACCCGAAAGCTTGCGTTTTTAATAAGTTCCCAGGTTGTGCTGATGCTGTTGGTTGAAAACCACTGCACTAATCCAACCCCCAAAGGAGAAGCAGGAAACCCCGGGGGAGAGTGTGGATAAAGAAACATACCAGTACAGTTGCTCAAGCAGCTCCTATATCCTCCTTTCAGCTGAGGCATTTGTCTGTTTTCTCACGTGGTGCCTCCATGTAAAGGCAAGCAGAAGGAAGAACAAGGATTGGGGAGACCTTAGTGAAGTAAAAGCCGCACCAGCAAACGAGGATAGACCTTACGTGAAATTTGTGGGTTAAATAAAAGTTTTTACTTGTTCTGAAGTTCTCCAGGGGGAAGAGAGAGGTTCTATGATCTCCGTTGCTAGCTTCTTCCACATCTAAAAACATTATTCAGAACATTCCTGCTACAAACTTGAGCCCATTTCCATTGCTAATGAGGCATTCTATATTATACTACTCAGGAGCTGATGTTGGAAAATAAATGTGTCTATGAAGTAACTGCATTTAAAAAAAATAAAATCGAAATAAAAATAATTAAATGCAGCCAGCTGCTTTAAGCAACCATTTCATCACATGGTAAGAAAAGTATTCAAAAGCCATCCAAAATCTGTTCTCCTCCGTTACTTCTTGCCTTACTGCCTCGCTACAATGAGCCATATCAGTTACTGAAACCACCGTCTCCAGCGTCTTCTTAGTCTACGGCCAGCTCCATGTCCTTTCTATGAATTGAACCTCTTCATATATTCCTTTGTTCTCATCTCACTTTGCTTTATTCACACTAAAGTATAAAAAGAGCAGGCAGAGCCTATACTTTGTCACCAAAAGAGGTAAATTTCTCTTCTCAATAGTCTTGTTGAAGACAGTGTTGGGAAGGGAATTAAGTGGGCCATGAACAGATTCTCAATCAGGGTGAGAAGAATTGTACTGATCCCAAAGAACTAAATACATCATCTCCCTCAACCTTTGAAATCATTTTTATATGACCCAAACTTCCCACAGATGTACTTATTTGTTCCTGAAAAGAGGAGGTGAATTGGCTTAAAATAAGAATTTTGGAAGTGGAAATCTAATATAACTATCTATCCTGTGCCAGTGTTTCTCAAACTGTCCTTAAACAGGAAACAACAACCACAACAAACCAGTTTATGCAGCACACACACGCCCACAAACACACATAGCTAACACAAAATGTTATAGGACAATTTACGCTAAATGAGATGTATTCTGACATTTTCTATCCTATCCTGTTTTATTCTTTAAAAATTGTTGGTCATGCCCCACTAAATTAATTTCAGTATGCATTAAATTTCACAAAAATCTCATCACTTGCAAAACACTGCTGTTTTTAGGAGATTCTTAAACGATGATCAAATAATCCTTCAGTATATTGATTAACTACCTTCTTATTTGTCCTTGGACCAATTTAAGATTTTGATATAATGGGTCTTTTAAATATATGCTCACTACTGTTTGACTAGTGCCTATCCGAAGGTAACTACAAAATATATGTTCTACATATGAAGACAGTGTGGTATTTGATAATGTTATGGTTGCTTAAGATGCAATTTTTAATGAATGCTTTCCAGTTGCTATCCCAATCTGGTGAGCAGAGTGTGCAGCCTACTATCTCCAAGCCTAGTACCTTTGTGTTTCAATTCCCTTGGGCTTATCTATACTTGACTTTCTATACATTAGATCACTCCTAACAGAAGTCTAAAAAAGCATCTCTAGCAATCTTTAATTCATATGATTAAAAATTCAAAAGAAGCCCTTGTACCAGCTGTTAAACTATGTTCGTAAGCTGTAATTCAGAGTTCAGGCCCCAGCAAATTGAAGGTTAGGTTAACAGGATTATTCAGTGGAAGTGCATTAAACTGTAGCAACTAGAACAGTAGGTGGACTGTTTTATACATGCTCATTTGCAGAAGATAAACTAAGGATGAACAAACTTATCTCATTGGAAATCTTGCCATCCAATTTTTTTGCCTCTTTTCTGCAGTATGGTTTAAAAGGGAAAGCAAATGAAACTAACCATCATGGTTATTTACTACATATGCTGCTAAAAGGAAGAAAATCCACATCCATTGTTACATTGACTCTTATTTGAAAATGACCAAGTGAGTTTCTCTTTCCAGAGTTTAACTTTCTCAAATAAGTCTGAAGTTTCAGAAGAAGGTATTTTTTTTGCAGCCCCAAACTGAAATGTGTTAACATGCAAATTTGGGAAACACCAAAAATTAAAATAAGCATTTAGTTAGAATATCGGTGCCCTTATACTTCTGTGACAGAGCAGTAAACAGTTTTCTTTACAGCATCAATCCCCTACTTTCAAAAAATAAGCAAACCTAAGTCATAAGATAGAATACTTGAGAATTCAAGATTCGTAGTCCTGAAGCCGGTCCTGGCGCCGGCACTCTCTAGCAGCCCGTCCTTCTGGGAGCCGCTTAAACTCTCTTGGCCTCACTTTTCTCACTTCCAAAATGAGAGAAATGGACAATATGACTTTCTTCTGTGGACAAAAGATCCTTTCTTTTGTAAGCTTTTTCTTCTAAGTTTATGCGTAAAGTGATTGTGGGGTGGATCTCGTTGTTGGCTGATAAATGATCGGGAACAAAAGAGATGAGAAACACAGAATCTCTTTTGTCTTAAATGAAATTGAAATTTTTTACTCCTCAAGAACTACTGACTGTATTGGAAAAGGAAAAGAGTATTTCTCCAAAGGAGAGTGAAGAAAATGACACAAAGTAGTAGTAATCTGGGTTTAGAAGATGTAAAATAAAATCAGTGGAGACGAATTTAAACAGATGCTTCTGCCTCACTAGGCAGTAAACGTAAGTTAAGAAAAGAGTGAATGAAACTTTTAAAAATCACGAACATTAACTTCAACAGAATGAGAAAGGTATCACCCCCCAAAACCCAATATTTTGCTTAAAAACAGGATGCAAGATGTAAGAAAAAAATGTTCTGTGAAAACTCAGACCAAAGTTTTGAAAAAAAAAAATTTAAAAAGTAGCGAAACTAAAAATATTTCAAAGATCGCTTTTAGTCAGTAAACATCATGAGATGCTACTTTAAATAGGTTTTTGACAAAATGGCATAGCTGTACACTACAGTTATGACAGTTCGAACCTCTTAGAATAATTAGTAAGTATAATTTACAAGTTGGCTTTTTCGATAGGGTTGCTTAATCTTGGCACCTTTTTTTTAATCTGGAATGAAGTCTTCTTTATATCTGTGGAGCTGTTCAATGCACAGTGGCTCAAAAGCAAGATAAGTATTAAAAATATGATAGGGATGCCTGGGTGGTTCAGTCGGTTAAGCGTCTGCCTTCAGCTGGGGTCATGATCCCGGGGTCCTGGGATGGAGTCTCACATCTGGCTCCCTGCTCAGTGGGGAGTCTGCTTCTCCCTCTGCCTGCTGCTCCCCCTGCTTGCGGGTGCGCTCTCTCTCTGACAAATAAATAAAATCTTAAAAAAATATATGATAAAATTCCTTGCATAAAGACATATTTATTAAAAAGCATTTATCCTCCACTTGTTGGATTCAGAGATATTTGTGCATTTTTAAATTTTTCTCATATCTACACAATAGAGCTTCATGTATCAAATCAAGGTGGCCAATCAAAAATAAGACCTAAGAGTCAGTACAAACTAGCTTGCAACTCCAGATCACCCCAATTACCCTGTGAATCTTGGCAAACTACTAAACTTGCCTGATCTCTAGTTTCCAAATCATTAACGAAGACGGCCATTCATATTGTTATTGGTAACTTGAATGAATATAATATAATGCTATAATGCTTGTTCACCATATTGGAGTTACTCAAAATGTTATTAGTGTTTTCCTAATATGGATCTAGCAGTAATAATTTTTGCAGAAAAGTATCTCCCAAAGTATAGAATAAATAACAGTTTTTTACTTCGTATCATATTCCAGTTCCCAATGGAAAGAAACTTTAGAAAGTACAGAAATTATATTCAAGATCTATTAAATGATCAGGAATATTGTGAGCTGTGGATTGAAGGGACTGTTTCTGTTAATGGAGGAAAGGCACACTTCAGATGAAAGAAGAAAGAAGGCAGAGCATCACTTCTGTTGTTCTCGAACAGCTACATGTGTGGACACCCTCTCAGCAAACCTCTGAACAGAATGCACGATGGCAGCAGGCCTCATGGTGCTGGATCTTACTAGCAGGGGGAGGAGATAAATATTAAATAAAAGTATAAACAATACACTGAGTTATAAGAGGTATGGAAAAATAAGTAGAGCAAACTAATTCTGAAAAGGATGTGAGCATATGTGAAGGGGTGCAGATTACAGCATTAAATAGGGTGGTCAGTACAGACCTCAGAGAGAAAGGTGAATTTTAAACAAAAGCTTAAAGAAGGTAAGGACATTATCCAGGAGATTTGATTGGAGGTGTGATATTGACAGAGGAGATAGGCAAACCAAAGGCCCAAGATGAGAATGGGAAGCCACATCTGTTGAACAACTGGAATGACATAATCAAAAGGGAAATAAAGAAGTGAGGTCAAAAGTAACAGAGGTGAGATCAGGGAGGGCCTTCCGGAACATGTAGAGACTTGGGCTTTTAGTCTGAATGAAATGAGGGCCAGGAGGCTTTCAGTGTCCTGAAGAAAGGAGCATGCTCTTTATTCAAACAGGATTAAACTTGGTGCCTTTTGTTCTCAGCAGGAAGCAGTGAGACATGTTTAGAGAGACTATTGCAATAATCTAGGAGGATACCAGCATGGTATTAGAAAAGGTAGGAAGAGCTCTTATGCTGGATATATTTTCAAACCTGGGACAGCAGGTTTGATCATGAAGAAGGTGCATGCTTTGAGAGAGTAATGAAAGAAGACATCATGGCTGGGGTGTGATCGATTAGTAGGATGGAATTTCCACTACCCGACCTGTGAAAGGTTATGGGGGAAACAAGCAAACTCCAGGAGGAAACAGAAAGAACTGGGTTTGTGCATGTTAACTGTGAGATGTCCATTAGATATCCCAGTGGCTATGCAGAAATGCACACCGAGGTTCAGGGAAGAGGGCTTATGTGGAAACCTACATTTAGCGTTCTGTGACTTAAACTTGGAGTTCACCAGTGAACTGATAGTATAAAAGCTGTGAAGAATAGATAAGATCACCTAAAGGAATGAGGGTGGATAGAAAGGGGAGTCCAAGGACTGAAGCATTTAGAGATCAATACATGAGCTCCGTGTCTCAAGCCCTTAGTACTCAAACATTCCAGATACACCAGGTCCATTTTAAACACTATGCTTTGACTTACATACACCCCTTCAATCTGCCTCATAAAATCATCTGTCAGAAACCTTTTTGTCCTCCAGGGACCACCTATATATCTCAAAAGATATTTCTCTAATTGTGCTCATCCTCCATGATTGCAGAACACTTTATACACCTGCCCTCTTTAGCAGATTGGGGGGACTCCGATGGCGGCAGCCCTAGCATTCCCATTACCACCATTTATGAAAATGACATCAATGAGTGTTTAATATGTGCCAGGCATGCTCTTAAGCTCATTTGAAACATAATCTCCTTAAATTCCTTAACTCATCTACTCTTATTTTACAGAAGAAAAAATTGAGACTCAAGAACTAAGATAAATTGCTTGAGGACTCCTAGCTAGAAAGCAGCAGAGCTGAATTTCATATCAAGTCTCAACTACTCTAAATACCTTGACCACTGCCTGGCCCCCCTTCATGTTATTCATTTTATAATTCCCTGGACTTGGTAAATATTTTATAAAAGTTGCTGGATAAATAGACGAATGTGTTCTTGAGTTAATGGCTCTGCTTTCCTTTTGGCAGTCACAATTAAGCATTGACTAACAGAAGTTAATTTTGTACATCCTTCAGTTAATTAGGACTTTTAATTTTCTTGTTATAGTCTACCTTTAATAAAATGTGGCTGATCACAACACATTTCGCTTTAGTTTTTCAATCAGAATAAATTCCTGAAACATTTCTTTGAGGTGAGTGCAAAATTACCTGTGTTCCCCAGACTTTGGACTACACCTTGGGTAATATTCTTTCTTGAGACATTATGATTAGGACCACAGGATCCCGTGATCCCAAACTTTCAAGGAAAAATATATATCAGATTCCTCAGGCAATTCACCTGGGAACACTTTTTAAAATACTGTAATTTTTGGCAACATGAATCAAAGTATACATTTTTAATTAAATCTTTAGTTAATTAGAAACCCAAATCATAGAATGTCTTCTCTGCCAAACGTAACAAGATGCTAACAGTATCCCATCTTCATTCTGCAGACTTTGCAGTGTCATTTGGCTGAATTCCCCTTGCACCCATTTGCATCTGTGGGCTTGAGGGGTTAATTCCTGAATCTAGGAAGGTTATTCTGGGCCCTCATGGCAGTCCAGAAATACTAGAAGTTAATACGCCACCACCACTGCCTCCACTCCCTCCAGCCCCACCTCTGCCCAATAACACTTGCGTTCAGTGACCTAAGGAGGTGGTATATAAATGCTTCAGCTCTCTCACCTCTAGGATAGGCTTATTCTGAGGTATGTGTTTTCCACTGTATTCTAGAGGATCCTCGAAAGGATGAAGTGCCAGCCCCACACTGAGAGTTGGCTAATAAAGCATTCCCTGGTCTCCAGGGACTCCACTTCCCTCGGTCTCTCTCCCGCCACCTTCAACTAGTGTTTCCTGCACCTTCCAAATCAACTGCTTGCCCTCACATCCTTATCTCAGGGTGTGCTTCTGGGCAAACCCAAAATGAGACATGAGAATTCTGATGATCTGAGTTTTTCCTGTAGTGATAGAACCTTCTGGACAGAAGGAAGGAAAGCAACAGCATACTTTTTTCCTTCTTTGGTGCTCTTGCATTCAGCCACCAATGTGCCATATTTAAGTGCTCTTATATATGATTTTAATAGAGAAATTGAGGGGATTAATCAATATTTCATGTAAGTCCTATATTTTGGGATACTGATGCAACACATGACTATTTAATGGGTTGACTATGCCAGCCATTGATCCATATGAACAATAAGCCACTTGAGTACATGAGGCTGAATCTCACAGAAACAGCACTGTGTCCACACCTATGAAGAACAAGACGGCAATGAGGACACCTCAGACTCTAGGGAGTGATAAAAGTATGACACTATATAAACTATCCAAATCCGTAAAGCCATGAGTTAATGTCCACTGTCTAAATGATAAACTATTAGACAAATATAGGATAGTGTTATTAATCAATGTTGAGTGATATGCTTACTATAGTATGAAATAACCTAAAATCTAATTCTTTCCAAAGTTTCAAAAAACTGTTTTCCTCATCATACACTAATTTCTGGATGACCAAATTTTATCAGGGCTGCTTGTATCTACGAAACTACACCAACATTTAATTTACCTCAAAGCTGACTTATAAAAAGACTATCTGGATTAAGAAGTTGTGGTCCATATATACAATGGAATATTACTCAGCTATCAGAAAGAACGAGTTCTCAACATTTGCTGCAACATGGACGGCACTGGAGGAGATAATGCTAAGTGAAATAAGTCAAGCAGAGAAGGACAATTATCATATGATTTCTCTCATCTATGCAACATAAGAACTAGGAAGATTGGTAGGGGAAGAAAGGGATAAAGAAAGGGCGTAATCAGAAGGGGGAATGAAGCATGAGAGACTATGGACTCTGAGAAACAAACTGAGGGCTTCAGAGGGGAGGGGGGTGGGGGAATGGGATAGACTGGTGATGGGTAGTAAGGAGGGCATGTATTGCATGGTGCACTGGGTGTTATACGCAACTAATGAATCATCAAACTTTACATCAGAAACCAGGGATGTACTGTATGGTGACTAACATAATATAATAAAAAAACATTAAAAAAAAGACTATCTTCTGCTTTCTTTTCAACTAAATATTTACATATTATTTAAAAAGTCAATGAAATGCCTAGTGCAACCTTTAGTGTGACTGATAAGTCTTTGATATTACAGGTCTTAAAATAATTTTCCTCTTAGGGGTCCTTTCTAAAACTGAGATTAAATTCAAAGTGGGTTTTTTTTTCAACAGCAGAGAATGTGAAATGTGTCCATCACATGTGTACTAGAAACATCCTTTGATTTTAAATAAATTATCAGAGAAAACTAGTAGCTCTAAAATTTAGCACTTTCTGAAAAACCAAATCCTCTTCTGTGTGATGTAATTTAGTTTCAGAATTTATTTTAAGGACTAGAAATTCTCCACCACTAATTGGTGCATCCGACATAATGTATGTTTTTAGATACAGGGTAAACAATTTACTTTAGTATCAAGGAGACATCAGTTAAGATTTTATTAGAATTCTAAAAATGAATAATAAGCCCAGCCCCATGCTTGTTATAATAGCTAAAATAAACTTGCAGCTCACACTATGGTGATTTAGCTAAGCTCCTCTTTCATTCCATCAAACTGCATGGGGCAACAGCTGGGCTTTTTTTCGTCACCCTTGGTATGTTTACTGCAGCCGTGTAACTGTGTAACTTTGTCTCAGGGCTGGACTGTTGCTAGGGCTTGGACCACACCTTCCTCCTGCTTACCTAAAGCCCATTGGTCATGGTTTTCGTAATCAGGCAGTTTGCACGGTGTCAACATAGGGGCATTGGCAAAAATATATTCTGTGTTTCTACAGGTGTTACATTTTTTGCTCCCCTAGTGACTAGTAATCATTCAATTGGACTAAAATGATATATTTTAAAAAACAATGTCCTGGCATTGCTGAGAACATGCATATAAGGCCATGAAGGTCTACATAGCAAGATTGCACAATAACCCATTAAAATAAACATTTGCAAGCACAGATAGCTGGACTGAAATCCTGCTCTGATACAAATAACATCTGGACAACTTTTGTTTGCATCTTCCAGCATAAAACACCCTTGAGAAAAAATAGAAGGCAAGCTAAAAGACAAAGGACCACTAAAGGTTTTATTATGCTATGGGTGTGGTACCATAAATTTGAGGGGTTTGGGGCCAGAGTTGCCAAACCTGAATTTAAACAGCATGTTGTTTTTAAAAAGTTGTAACACTGGTGAGGAACAATTCAGTTTTCTTACATAATTAATCCAGTGTGAAATAGAGTGACTGGAAAACATCCAGTGGTTTAAAAATAACTCAATTATTTATAAGTTCCACAGTGCTATAGGATTCCACACCAAGGAAAGGAAAGGCAGCTTGGTACCAAGTGTGTCTTTTTTATTCAGCAAGCGCTTTAGGAGGTCGACATAAACAATCCAACCGTAAAAGACAACGCCGAAAAGCAAAGAAACTGAGGTTTCCTTGGATTGTGGCTCAGGGCGATGGGCAGGAAAAAGTTTCTTCCTCTGACATGTATATATTGCTAATATATATTGGTATGATTTACTGATACCAAAAGTACTGAGCCCTGTGAATGAAGTGGGGCTAGACGGGTGCAGGGAACAGATGAAGAGGAGGGGGGTCTGGAAAAGAAAGAAAAATGAACATCTTTTAAAAAAGCCACAGCACAGGCTATGAATCATACACGACAGTGAATGGACTTTAATTTGTAATGTTGTTCTTTGATGTGAAGTAAAAATAATTACAAGCTGAAAGATACTACCAAGTATGATATTCAATATAAAGATAAAGAAATTAGCCATAAATAAATCCTTATATAAAGTCTCACTCTGAGGGCGGGCTAGCAACTAGCAGCTATATATTTGTGTCAGCTACAGCTGGCCGCTAAACAAAGGGAACGAAAGTTTGCTTTAGTAATATTAAAATCTTGCAAAATATTTCACAGTTGTCTCATGCATTTTTTTTTTCTCTTTTCTCTACGTAAAGGGGGCATGTGAGAGATGATAATAGTCTCAAAGGGCCAGGCCCAGATTTAGAAAGATTAAACTCAAAGATCTGTCTTTAAAGTATCAGGTGAATTTTACTAAATAAATTTGATTTAGCTTAATTTCATTGTTTCTTCAAGCTAGAGTACAGAGATAAGAAAAAAAAAAATGAAAGCAGGCCTTTATTTATTCAGCCACTTTGTAAGCTTTCACTATGGATCTTGTATGTTTCAGACATACTGTATTTATTTGTTCTTTTAGCCTTAGAAACAAACAAAATATAAAACATAATTATATCATTTATTTCCTAGGCTGAACAAACAAAATTTTGATATACTAATACTCATGACAAGGAAAGTAGATGTCATTTATTTAAATAAAGCAATGAGAACAGAAATGATTTTTTTAAAAAATCATTTGTTGTTTATTCATGGATATTACCTGATAGATAAATTTGAGTAATTCTAGTATAAGAGTATTTTTTTTTCCTTGAGAAGCTGTAAGTGATAGTGGAAATATTGAAGGAAAGTAGTAAAGGGACTACAAGTCCAGGTGGTTGCAGTTATATCTAACTGCTGGTAATGTAGTTGTTTTTTTTCCTTTTTTTACTTGTAATCATTGCACTAATAGCTAGGAGATTACTACTAGAACAACTTTACAAAGTTTTTGATTAAGGGTCAAGCCAATAAATAGGCTCATGACTACCCCACTCCCTGACGTGAAATTTCCATTGCTCTGACACTTTTTTTTTCTTTTTTCTGTTTGTAGTATCGAGTCAGCGGTTAGCTGAAATTCGTCAATCTCCGCTTTTGTGTTTTTTGCTTTGCTCCCTCTATCCAACCTGTAAAGACACAGCACATCAAGGCTTCTAGACCCAGTGCAACCAAATCCTTCTGAAACGAATTAGAACAATTCCTATTGATGAGCTCCGTGCATTGTTTGCATGTGAAAAGAGAATGCTGAATACTGTCAGCTCTGAGTGGTATCTCCATGTGTGAAAGGAACTATTCATTAGCTTAATTATTTCATTTACTCATTTACTTAAGGCCTACTTTGCAGCAGTTATGTTAGATATGATGATAGAGATACAATATGTTGTTCCTGGAGGCGATAGTCAATGATATGTATTTAATCTTAGTATAAAGGTGTATGAATAGGGGAAGATTTGGCTCTTCCTAAGAGAGTTGAGAATGGCTTCAAGGAAGGGGTGCCTGGGTGGCTCAGTCGGTTAAGTGTCAGGCCTTTGAGCTCAGCTCAGGTCTTGATCTAAAGGTCATGAGTTTGAGCCCTGCCCGTGTTGCACTCTGTGCTGGGTGGGGAGCCTAGGGGGGAAGAAAAGAATGGCTTCAGGGAAGAGAAGACATTTGATTTGATGTGGATCATGAAGGAGGAACAAGAGTACAGTTGGCAAGGAAGAGATAAAAATGTCTGGGTAGAAAAAAGATCTTAAGAGGGAAGAGGCATAAAACTGCATGATGTGGGAAAGGTCACTGTTTGGTGCAACTGAAAAATAAGGTGCAAGGAGGGATGGAACGGTAAGTTGGAAGGAGATTATGAAAGGGGCCGAGCTATGCCAAGGAGTTAAGTCTTTGGGCAACATAAAGGAATGGAAGATTTATATAGAGTGTGACATAATTGGCTAAAATAGGTTAAGTAAAACTCTCTCATTAGTCTTGAAGAGAATAGGCTGTTTGAGTTTTTAGCAGGATTTGCTACCTGCTGTTACAGAGTGAGTCATAGAGTCCATCTTGACACATGACGAGAAGACAGCGGTTCACAGAGGCTACTCTATTTTATCCTGCTTCTCATTCTCAGCCACTTACACAGTGATATATATTATCCTGATATAAAAACAGTATATCTCTCTCCTGTTTATGATTTACCAACATAACGTTCCTTCTCTATTAAAGAAAAGGGGATTTTAATCCCTTTTCCCTCCCCCACAAACACAAAAATGAGAAAAGCCTTGAAGTAAACTGAAGTTTCAACCTGTGGAGACAAGAGCTATATCCACATGAAGAAAGTAAAATGGAGAATTAGGCACTGATCCAGGTAACCAACCCCCCTTTACCCATCATTACCCCCAAAGTTCTCTTGCCTTATTTATCTCTATAGATTGCAGAAAATAATGCTTCTCCAACAGATCCTTCCTTCACTTTTCATTTTGTGTTATATAGCTACACACTTAATGAGCTTATATGAACAAACTTTCTAGCACTTTACAGGAGAAACACTGGTTAAAAAAAAAATGTTGGAAAGAACAAAGATGATTCCAAGATGAAATACTAGCATTATGACCCACACAGACCACCTGGAATTCTTTAAACCATAATACTCAGTAACAATTCCTCTCATGCAATGTAGCTTGTACTTCCTAATTTCTCAAGAGATATTTACTTGGACACTAGCTCTTTGTTTTCAACAGTTTTCCTGCCTTTGCAAATTAATCCCCACCTGTAGTCAAATGCTTCCACTTATGAAATCACAACAGTTGTTTAAGTCATGGGATTAAGAATAATGGAAAACATTATGTAATTTTGGAATGTGGGAAGAGGAAGAAAATATTTTAAATGAGCAGGACAATTTTCTTATTTAACTATATCTTTAAAGATAAAATAATAGAGAAAAGTAAGTGGATATTTCTGGAATGAGGAGAGTAAAGCTGTGGCTATATTGCTTTAAAGAAAAAACGAATGGCAAATTGACCAGTACAGCTCTTCAGTGGCCTTTATACTCATCTAACCCACTAATTCTTTCTATAGATGGTACACCTTAGTAACCCTAAGTATAAGGCTAAAATGACTGAGATAATTACTGGATTTGGTTCTGCTAAGCCATTATGGGATGTTTGGAATCACATCAACTTACCCAGTAACAAAAAGAGCAGAGTCGCATGAAAAACTGTCACTGAATTCAAATTAGAATTACTCTAGCCAAGCTAAATTATTCTGAACCCTAAATAATTTTTATTAAAAATTATAGATTTTATCTACAGTTAGCTAGTCAACTTAATAATTGCCAGTTCTCCCAGGTCTTCATGTTGTGAAAATCCAGATGAACTATCAACCGCTCTTTTCTATGCTGTTTAAGATACAAATGAGAAAGCCATGGAACAATAAATAATGATTCAGTGGTGAATGTAAGCCTTCTACCTTTTACCAAGAAGAAGTAACAAGGACCAGCTTTATTGTGATGGAAACAAACAAAAAAGAGACAAATATGGGAAACAATGATTTTCAAAACACTGAACATCAGATAATGGACAGTGATCACCGAAAGATGGGGAAAAATGAGGTGAGCCCTAAAGTTGCCCTAGCTTACTGCCTTGAAAGTGTTTCCAAGACATGGTCCAGGGAAGAGGAAGCCAGGCCAATCCAGCAAATTCTTTGAATTGAGGGGATGAGGGTAAGAGTCTGGAGAGAAGAAGGTGGCTAAAATCTGTAAGATGGAGTACCAAAGAGGGGCAAGATACAGAGAGAGAACTCCAGATACCCATAGAGGATTATTCTCTGACGTTCAGCTGAGTATTGATCATTAAAGACAGTACATGAGCCTAGGGAGAGAAGGACCCAAAAGGATTAGAGCTAACAGTTTCTGATGGTCACTCAGAGCTAGGAATAGTGCCCATCCCTTCCAACCAACATGGAAAACTTCATAATAAATACAGCCTTGAATGGAATACTCAGAAGCATCTTGCCTGAGTGGTAGGGAATAATTAGTCCTAGACTATGTACTGTTCCAGTCTCAACTGATGAATTTTAAAAGAGCCAAGAGAATCAAACTATTTTCATATAATTTAACTGTGTTCCAGAATAAAGCTCTAGAATATTTATAGAACACAAACATATTGGACACTCAAATAAAATTCATCATGTCTGGCATCCAATCAACTATTTCTAGGCAGGCAAAGAAGTAAAAAAATGTGGCCTAGGAGTAGGAGAAAAAATCATACAAAACAACCCAGAACTTCCACAGATGTTAGAATTAGCAGAAAAAGATGTTAAGATAGTTTTTTAACTGTATTGTAAGGAAAGAAATGGAAACATATATGACAAATAAAAAACAAAATCAAACTCCTAAAGATGAAAGCCATGACATCAGAGATGAAACTGCACTACATAGGATTAACAGCAGATAAGACATTGCAGAAGAAAAAAAAAAATAGTGAATTTGTAGTGGACACAAATAACAAAAATCCAAAATGAAATATATGGAGAAAAATATTATTTTAAAAAATGAATAGAAAATTAATTGAGGGGACACTTCAAATGCCCCAATATGTGTATAATTGGAGTCTATCAAGCTATTGAGAGAGAGGGTAAACAGAAAAATACTTTGGAGAAATGATGACTGAAAATTTTCCAAAATTGATGAGAACTCTAGCCTATAGATCCAAGAAGCTCAACAAACTCTAAGCACAAGAAACAAAGGAAACATACCAAGTCACATCATAACCACATTGTTCAAAACCAGGGATAAAGAGAAAATCTTAAAAGCATCCAGAAAGAAAGAACAGGTTACATACAGAGAAACAAGGATAAGGATGTGGCAGTTTCTTATCAAAAACAATGATAGCAGGAAGACAGCACAGTGAAATCTTTAAAGTACCAAATGAATAAATCTGTCAAATTAGAATGCTACATTCAGTATGAAAATATCTTTCAAAAACAAAGCTTAATTGAAAATTTTGGCATGTATACAAAAACTGAAGGAATTCATTATTTATTTTTTACTTAAATTCAATTAATCAACATATAGTGTACTATTAGTTTCAGACATAGAGTTCAGTGATTCATGGGTCTTATTTAATACCCAGTGTTCATTACATCACGTGCCCTCCTTAAGTCCACCACCCAGTTACCCCATCCCGCCACCCCTTCCTCTCCAGCAACCTTCAGTTTCCTATGACTTAGAGTTTCTTATGGTTTGTCTCCATCTCTGATTTCATCTTGTTTTATTTTTCCCTTCCTTCCCCTATGATCCTCTGTTTTGTTTCTTAAATTCCACATATGAGTGAGATTGTATGATAATCGTCTTTCTCTGATTGACTTATTTCACTTAGTATTCATTATTGGCAGGTCTGAATTATAAGAAATGTTAAAGGAATTCACTCAAGTTTAACAATGGTAGATGAAATCCTGTATCTACACAAAGAAATGAAGAATACTGGGAAAGATAACTACATGGATAAATAAAATTTTTTCTTAGTATTTCCCTTTAAAATAGAATGTACTTGTTGAATACTACATCTAATTAAATTTAAAAAAAACAAATAGAATGTACTTTGGGGTACCTGGGTGGCTCAGTCAATTAAGGGTCTGCCTTCAGCTCAGGTCATAATCCCAGGACCTTGGGATCAAGACCCACCTCAGGCTCCCTGCTCAGCAGGGAGCCTGCTTCTCTCTCTGTCCCTCCCCCAGCTTGTGCTCTCTCTTTCTCTTGCTCTTGTGTTCTCTCTCAAATAAATAAAAATAAAATCTTAATAAAATGTACTTTTTAAACAAAAATTATATATATATATATATATATATATATATATATATATATATATATATATATATATTATACATATAGGTAAAATTTAGAACAAGAGACTATGTAGGAGAAGAGTAATAGAAGTATACTATGGTAAGGTTCTTAGAAGTTAAAGACATAAGGCAATTCTCTAAGCCATAAAGCAATTATTAAAATAATGAAGCAAAGAGTCATAGTTAATAACCTAAAAAAGGATATAAAATGAAATATAAAATATACTGAAGAAGACCAAAAAAAGAAAAAGAAAAAGGGAGCAACATACAGAATATAGACAAAACAAAGAGCAGATGATGAACTGAAACCTAATAATGGTAATAATTACATTAAACAGAAATAATCTAAAATTCCCAATTAAAAGCTAGAGATAATCAGAGTGGACCAAAAAAACAAGATAACAAGATTTAACTATAAACTGCCTACAAGAAATACACAGTAAATATCAAGACAAAGATAGGTTAAAATTAAAAGGATGAAAGATTTACCATACTAACACTAATCAAAGGAATATATAATCCCTAATATTTATTTTATACTTATATAAAATATTTATATTTATTTCAGAGGAAATATAAGTAAATATTAAATATTTGTATTTCAGACTAAGTTGATTTCTGAGAAAAGAACATAACCAAGGAAACTAAGATCATTTCATAATCACATCAACTCAACAAAAGGACATGACTATATCAAACTTTGATGTTTCTACTATCAAAGCTTCAAAATAAATGAAGCCAAAACCAATAGAATTGCAGGGAAAAATAAGTAAATCTACCATTATTGTCAGAGATTTCAGTATCTCTCCCTCAATAACTGATAGAACAAATAGAAATCAGTAACAATATAGAACTGAAAAATACTATCAACTAATTGAATGTTGTTAACATTTATAGAACACTCTGGCCAACAACTGTAGAATATACATTTTTCTCAAGTACACAGGGAACATTCACTAAGATCACCTATATGTTGGTCCAGAAAACAAGTCTCAATATATTTTAAAGTCAAAGTAAGCATGCCCTCTGGCTATTGTAAAATTAAATTAGAAATCAACAACAAAATGATCTCTAGAAATATTACAAATATTTGGAAATTATATAACACATTCCTAAGAAATCCACTAGCCAAAAAAAAAAAAAAAAAATCAAAAGGGAAACAAGAGAGTTGTTGGAACTGAATTAAAATGGAAACACAACATATCAAAGTGTGTGGAATGCAGCTAAAGCAGTACAAAGCAGTATAACCAGGGAAAATTATAGCACGAAATAACCAGAAATAATAATAAAATATCTCAAATCAATGACTTGGTCTTCAAAAACTAGTAAAAAAGGCACAGATTTAATCTAAGGTAATCAGAAAAAGGAAATAATAGATAGCAGATCAGTCATTTATACAATAAAAAGCAGAAAAAGAATAGAAAAATTCAGTGAAACTAAAAGCTTTTTCTTAGAGAAGAGTAAATAAAATTGGTGAACATTTAGCAAGACTTCCCAGGAAAGAAAAGAAAAGACATGTATCATCAATATCAAGAATGAGAAAGGCAGCTCAGCACTGAATCTATAAACATTTAAAGGATAATAGGAGGATATTATGAGAAATTTTGTGCCAATAAATTTGACAAGCTGGTGAAATGGGGAAGTTCTTTAAAAAAAAAACACAAACCACCAAAGCTTAGTCAAATAGAAAGAGATTATATGAATAGCCCTGTATCTTTTAAGTAAATCGACTTTTGCTTTAAAAATCTTCCAAAAATTTTCCATCCAAAATGGCTTCACTAATGATTCTATTAAACATTTAAGAAAAAAATAGTGCCATTTCTACACAAATTCATTCAGAAGTTCCAAGAAGAGAGACTATTGTCCCCCTCATTCTATGAGGAAAGCATTAACCTGGTATCAAAATGAGACAAAGTCATTATAAGAAAAGAAATCTACACATGCATATCCCTCAGAGCATGCCTGCAAAAACACTCAGTGAAATATAAACAAGTCAACAGCAACAATACAGAAGCAAGATCATAATATATCACTACGAAGTGTAGTTTATCTAAGTAATGTGTGGGTTATTCAACTTTCAAAAGTCAACTCATGTAATTCACCATGCTATATTAATAAACTGTAAAAGGAAAACCATATGATCATTTTGATAGACATGTGCATGCATGCACACACACAGACACTCACTATTATATAGTTCTGGCAAAATTAAACATTCATTCCTGATAGAAATTTCAGCAAACTAGGAATAGGAGGCAATGCCCGAAGACTGATGAAAGGCACCTAGGGAAAACCTATTGCCAATATCATACACAGGATGAAAGACTATGTGCTTTTTCCCTTTGTCAGTAATAAGACAAGAATATTTGCTCTCACCACATTTATTCTACAATGTACTGGAGGTTTAGGCATTCTAATAGCTTTGAAAAAAAAAGCATTCAAATTAGAAACAAAGAACTAAAACAATCTTTGCTCTGAGATGATAAGATCATCTATGTAGAAAATTCCTAATCTACAACAAAATTCCTAAACCTAATGAGTTAATTGAGCAAGACTATAACATGTAATTCCAATATTTAAAAAGATCATATTCTGTCCAAAATCTGAAATTGAAATTTAAAAAATATTTACAATAGCATAAAAACAGAAAATGCTTAAAAATGAGTCTGACAGAAAGTGTCCAACACCTGTGCACTGAAAACTATAAAATATTGTTGAAATAAATTAAAACAGACCTAAATGGTTAGAAGAAATATACCATGCTCATTGATTGGAATACAAAACATTAAGTTAGAATAACAACAAATATTGTTAAGAGGTCAAACATCCCCAACTTTATCTATAGATTTAATATAATCTCAGGTAACATTCTAGTAGGATTCCTGGAGACATTAACAAGTTGATGTGAAAAAATCATATGGAAATGTAAAAGACCTAGAATAGCCAAAACCTACCTTGTAAAAGAAGAACAAACTTGAAGACCAAGACTATGTATTTCAAGACTACCACACTGTGGCAGCAGTCAAGATAAATAGAAATGGCATAAAGATAGACAAATAGATCAGTGGAACAAAATAGGCCAGAAATAGATCCACAATATATGGACAACTTATTTTTGACATAGGTGCAAAGACAATTCAGGTTGGTTTATTCAACAAATGGTGCTGGAAAAATTGGGTATTAGTATGCACGAAAAATTGAACTTCAATCCTTATCTTCTAAAGTATATGAAAATTAAATTCAAATGTATCATAGACCTAAATGTAAAATATTAAATTGTAAAACTTCTAGAAGAAAATCTTTGCAACATTTGATTAGGCAAATACTCTTTAGATATAAAACCAATAGCCTGATTCCAAAAGAAAAAAGAAAATTGATCAACCGGCAATCATCAAAAGAAAAATCTTCTGCTCTTTAATAGATGTGTTAAGATAATAAAACGAAAAATTGCAGACTCAGAGAAAAATATGCCAAATATATATCTGCTAGGGGCCTTTTATTCCAAATACATAAATAACTCTTTAAACTCAGCAATAAGAAACAACCCAGTTAAAAATGGGCAAACGATTTGAACAGACACTTCACCAAAGAAGATAAACAGATGGCAAACATGCACATGAAAAGATGCTCCACATAATTAGTCATTAACAAAAGGCAAATTAAGCAACAATAGATTTTACTACACACTTATGAGAATGGGTAAAATTAAAAAGAGTGTACCAAGTAACCCTAAGAATTTGGAGGAACTGGAACTCTCATACACTACTGGTAGGAATGTAAAATGGCACACCCTCTTAGAAAATAATGTGGCAGTTTCTTAAAAAGTTAAACATATACATACCACATTATCTAGCCATTCCACTCCTCCTTATTTCCTCAGGGCAGGGGAAAGATGTCCATAGGAAGATTGGTACCCGAATATTCACAGCAGCTCTACCTGTAATAGCCCCAAACTGGAAACAATCTGAATGCCCACCACAAGAGAACTACATAAACAAATCATATTCACACAGTGGGATACTGCTCAGAGATTAAGAGGAATCAACTACTAATAGTCACAACAATACAGTTTAATCTGAAACTATTTCTGCTTACTGAAAAAAAGCCAGACTTAGAAGAATACATATTTTTGGATTATTTAAAACTCTAGAGAACTCAAACTAATTTCTAATAACAGAAAACAGATTAGTAGTTCCCTTGAGGGAGATGTGGAAGACGTTTAGAGATGTGAGGAAACTTGTTGGGATGACGGATACGTTCTGTGTCTTGGCTATATGATGGCTTCACAGGTATGAAACCTGTGTCAAAATACCTTTGTCAAAACTTACTAAATTGTATATTTTAAATATATGGTTTTGTATGTCAATGATACCTCCATAAAACTGTTACAGAGCAAAACTTGTGAACATAACTCTTTTTAAAATGCTTAATACTTAAATATGAACTGTCAATTTCCATAGACTTCCTTTCTAAGATTAACTGATAATCTTGCATATTGTGGATACCTAAAACGAATATAGAAATTACGCAAGACGTTTTAGTTCTTCTGCCTAAGGAAATGATACTTAAATGAACTTGGATCAGAGGGACCATTACACTTCTTGAGTTTAGCCCCACTTATTCATGCATGCAATGTTTATACGGTGATGCTAACATACTGTGTTCATTTTGGTCTATGTTCCTTGAAGACAGAAGAGATCCTTCTGCTCAGAACAGAGATAACCCAAATTTGATTGGGAGCCAAATGGTATTGTGTGACCTAATTAAATGGCGGGTATTTCATGAGCTTAGTCTTTCACATCTGGCTGTTATTAGATAGCCCTACTTGGCTACCCCACAAAGCAGCATTTGATCTAAGGGCCAACTCTGCCCCACAATTTGCTAATGTCTCTCACACTGACTAAATCCACAGGGAGAGGTCAGGCCCAAGAAACCACGAAACAAAGTAGGCAATATCTCTGCAGAAGGATATCTTCTATTTCTATTTCTGTTCGGTTTTTAAGTGCATTTTGCCTTGACTAACTTCAAATATTGATTGTTAGAAAGTGGACTGGAAATGTAATGATTGACTGATCGCAATGTATTACATACAATGAATTTTGAATACCACAGAACTAATTGAATAAATGAACGGAAATATTAATATTGAATTAATAGGAATGATCAGAGTGAATTAAGCACAGCAGGCCAAATTCTGCCCTTGGATATGCATGCACAATTTCCATTGACTTCAATGGGGGTTTTCTTGTGTGTATCCAAGGGCAGAATCCAGCTTAATGAATTTTTTAATTGTTTTTAAATGGTGAATGAATTGGTTAAAGTGCAAAGCACCAGAGATGACTCCGAACATATTGCATATATTCCCGTGGGTTTTTTTTGTATGCCCAAAATACACGCATACAATCTTATATCTACGATTCGCCACAAAAGTCAAATTTTAAAGCTGGAAAAATAATATAAGAAATAAAATCATTGCTGTTACGTGTTCTCTGTAAAAGGCTAACGCATTCACATTGCTGAAGACTTCTCTTTCTGTATGTTAAAATGACAACACTTTGATTTATTAATGAACCACTAAAAGATATCTGAAACTTTGGTGACCAGCAACTCATCTATATCCTTTCAAGCGTGAGCACCAGCAGATCAAGGTGCTTCCTCCACTACAGCATGTCATCTTACATTAGAAAATCTTTTGCCAATGATTATCAATGCCTATGCTTATTGTTTGACCTTGGGCAACTGTCCCATCAGTTTAGTTTTGAACACTTTAGAAAGAAATTTTACTACCACAGCCCTCCTAGATTGAGTCCGTGATAGAATCTAAAATATGTAGCTCCCCTAATAAATTCAGTCATTTAGATAGACCAATTCTACTTCATATCACCACACCCACTGGCCTGAGACAAAGAGAATTAATGCCTTAGACCTGAAATTTATAACGATTCTATAAGACATCGTACCTTAAAATAGCATCTCCCTGATAATGGAAAATAACCTTGGTGTGAGAAAAGTACTAAACAGGCATAGGAAAAGTATGTGTTTGAGTATTTTGGGGATGAGGGTTAGAAGAGCTCACCTGTACAAGAAAAATAAGACAAAACAAAACCCAGACCAGACACTCCTTGAATGGATGTATAATGTAAAATTAAATCAATCGTATTCTTATCTGTTTGTTTTCTTTTCTAATTAATAGGCTTTATATTTTAGAGCAGTTTTAGACTCACAGCAAAATTGAGTGGAAAGTAAAGAGAATTCCTATGTACTTCTCCCCCTACACACATACACCCCACCATAAACATTCCCTCATTAGTGTGGTACATTTGTTATAATGGATAAGTCAATACTGACATATCATTATTAACCAACGTCCGTAGTATTCCTTGATGTTCATTACTTGTGTTATACATTCTATGCATATTGACAAATATATACTGACATGTATCCACCATTGTAGTATATACAGGGTAGTTATCCTGCCCTATAAATCCTCTGTACTTCCACTATTCATCCTTCCTCTCCCTAAATCTCTGACAACCACTGACCTTTCTACTGTCTCCATAGTTTTGCCTTTTCTAGAATGTCATATAGTTGAAATCACACAGTATGCAACCTTTCAGACTGACTTCTCTCACTTAACGATATGCATTTAAGGTTCCTCCATCTTTTTCCCTGGCTTAATACTTCATTTCTTTTTAGCACTGAATAATATATCGTGTTTGGGATGTACAACAAGTTACCCATTTACCTACTAAAAGACTTCTTGGTTACTTCCAAATTATGGCAATTATGAAGAAAGATGCTATAAAAATCCTTGTATAGTTTTTTGTGTGGACATAACTTTTCAACTCATTTGGGTAAATACCAAGGAGTGTGATTGCTTGATCATATGGTATGAGTATGTTTAGTTTCATAGGAGACCGCCAAACTGTCTTCCAAAGTGGCTGTACCTATTTATATCCACACCAAAAATGAGTCAGAGTTCCTGTAGCTCCACATCCTTACCAGCATTCCATGTTATCAGTATTTTGAATTTTAGCCTTTCTAATCGGTATGTAGTGGTAACTCGTTCTAATTGCAATTTCCTAAAGATGGATGATTTTAAGCATCTTTTCATATGGTTTTTTTTTTTTGCCATCTATATATCATCATTGGTGAAGTGTCTGTTCAAATCCTTTGCTCATTTCTTTAATAGAGTTGTCCATTTTCTTACTGTTGAATTTTAAGACTTCTGGTATATTTTGAATAACAGTACTTTATGAGGTATGTCTATTGTAAATATTTTCTTCCAGTGTGTGGCTTGTCTCCTTGTTCTCTTGATAATATATTTCATAAAGCAGAAGTTTTTAATTTTAATAAAGTTTAATTTATCAATCCTTTCTTTCATGGATTGTACCTTTGATACCTAATCTAAAATGTTAATGTCAGACATAAGGTTTATCTCCATTTTGTCCTATATTACTTTGTAGGATTTTTACAGTTTGGCATTTTACAATTAGGTGTGTGATCCATTTTGAGTTAATTTTGGTGGAGAGTTTAAGGTGAACGTCTAGATGCTGATGATAATAATGATTATGATTTATTTCTTCTTGCATATGGATGTCCAGTTGTTCAGCACCATTTGTTGAAAAGGCTATCCTTTCTCCATTGAATTTGCCTTTACTCTTTTGTCAAATGTCAGTTGACAGTATGGATTTTTTTTTACTGTTTTATCTTTTTTTCATTGATCTATACATCTATTCTTTTGACAGTACCACATTTTTCTGATTACTATAGTTTTATAGTACTTCTTGAAGTCGGATAGTGTGAATCTTCCAACTTTGTTCTTATCCTTCAATATTGTGTTGGCTATTTCGGGTCTTTGGCCTCTCCATATAATCTTTAGAATTACTTTGTCAGATCACTTTCTTTTCAAAGGACTTTCTTATTATTCTGTTCTCTTTTTATGTTGGCTAAGAAATAAATTTACATATACAAATTCTAGAACTATTCTTTATAGAAAAACCTGGTGAATAAGATAACTACTTAGGGAGACAGAATGACTATAACTTGATTTATGGGCAAGGGTAATTTTTAGGATTTTTCCATAATAAATCTTTTGCTGTTTTGAGTATTAATTTTACACTAGTGATTATAATTTGTATAATTTAAACTTTGGGGGAATTAAATTCTTGGACTCTGTTCTACAAGATGTTATAGTCAAGAGAAGGGATTTGAAACAAGCAGCAAAGTAGTTAAAATTAGTATTATTTTCAATAAGCAATTTCTGAGATACTGGATTTTTTAAATTAGTTAAATGAAACACTCCACTTCTCTCAGCCTACTTCTTCAAGTGCATCATATTTAATGGGGATTAAGAGTACACTTATCTGATGAGCACTGAGTAATATACAGAATTGCTGAATCATTATAATACACACCTGAAACTAACATAACACTGTATGTTAATTATACTTGAATAGTGATAGAAAAAAGACCTGCCTCTTGAACAAAGGTGTTCTGAGGGTCTCAAATGAGAAAAAAAATATTGTAACCGAAATTACATTAAAAACTGTGAAATACGTAGAGAAGGAAATCCTTTCAAAATTCATATCTATGAGATTGATGAAAATTGTCTCACTAAAATTATACTGGTGATAGCTGGTTGAATTATAAAACTTTAATTTGGGGGTGTTTGTTTTCATTTTATTGCTTTGTATTTATTTTGGATTTTTAATTTTGCTTTATAAAAAACATTATACAGTACCACTAAAATTTAAATTTCCACAGGCAGGAGATAGTTTTGAATGCTACCTGTAGAGCAACAGAGCTATTGTTAGTGGGCAATTTGATAGCAACTATGGAAGCAAACTATAGACTACAGAGAAATATATTACATTGCATCAACCTAGCATTATGATCCTGTTTAATTTTGAAAATATATCATTAACTCACAAATGGTTGCATCTGCAATTATCCGTTCCAACAAAATATTATACTTGATTAGAAAGTACAAATGGTGATGGGAGTCAATTTCATACATGGTAGTTTAGAATTCCTTAAATAAAAAGCAATGTAACTCAAAAAAAAAAAAAAAACGGCTGCGAGCAAGTCTGTAAATAACTTGTAATAAAAGGTACATCAATAATCCTGAAAATGTAAGAATCAAAGCACCCTGGGACTTCGCCTCTCTAGTTCACCCTTGCTACTTAAGTGTGGTCTATGGACTGACGACGTTATGATCAGAACATGTTAGGCCCATCCCAGACTGCCTTCTTCAAAGTTTTCATTCAAAAAATAAACAAAAGCAATAACAAAACTCAGGTGATACCTACAAACATTTAATTTTGAAAAGCACTGGTCTATGGTCTTAATAATACACTTAAAAATAAGTGCACTTTGCAGTTAGAGCTGCTCTGCCATTAATTGCCTGTGCGACCGTGGATAAGTTACTCCATCTGCCTATGCTCAGTCTCCTCCTCTGTCATGTGGGATAATATCTACTTCCCTAAGTTGTCTTGAGGGTAGGATAAATATCATGGTGATGTGCATCCATTCATGCAATTGTTTCTGAACTATCTCAAGTAGTACATCTTAGAGGACACTACCAAATAACATGTTTCTCGCTTCCTCTGCTAATAGGACAATAGCTCTTGTCACAAAGGTTACAGAAAAGAAAACATAACACAGAAAATGGTCATTAGTATTAAATGGATACCCTGTACCGTTACTCTGGGAATTTCTGAGTGTCCTCAAAATGCAAAACCTCTCTCAACCCCAATGTCTTTTATTCTGTCGTCAACTGTGCATGGGCTACTCTGGGGTTTATTTTTGGCTGGGTTCAGCCTTTGCATTTCCCGGGATGTGTCACTTCTTAGGAGTGGTCAGAAGTTGCTTCTCAGTTGTCTCTGTTCTCTTCCAGTGCTCATCCCTGCACGCAGACATTTTCCTTCCCACCTGCAAGAATGAGATGAGCTTTCCACAATAGCAATCATCCAGGCATTGCTGAACCTCCTCATTGTCCGTGTAGAATGGGACGTTATTGTAGCCTATGAGTATCTGTCTCATTTGTCTTCTTTCTGGCTTTTCATTTATCCTAAGAGATTAACTTCTCGTTAACATGATCCTCCATGAAGCCTTCTGATCACTCTGTGTTAACATATCTGTATTTATAGTCCTGTTGCATAATTATAATACCTATCTTAATGCCTGACATATCACTGTCCATCAGTATGTGCTGTTTTCCTTTTTCAATCTAGGCTGCTATTGAAGGTATCTCAGAATAATACTACCACTATAAATATAACTTAGATATCTTATTATTCGTTGTTTATCACAATCTTGTTACTGAGACCAAACTGGTTTATTTAAACTTATAAGTTCTAATTACTAGCACATGATCACTGAAGCTATTGGACTGAAACATCTCCATTTATTTGCCTTTGGAGCCTTGTTGTGCAATTTGAATAGAAGACCCTTAAAAGCTTGGCTTTTATGCATTTATTCTTAGTAGGAGTACAGGGATATTCACTGCACATAACTCAAATAGTGTTCCTGCCTAAAATAGTAAATTTGTCCCTCAAGTCTTATGAGTTTATTCCCATTCAACTTGTCTTAACAAATTGGTTATTGACGTGGTGATCAAATAAGGACTTTTGAGAGTATAAGCAGATGTGTTAATAATCGTCTGAAGATAACAAGCATGAAACAGTACTGTCTTGGCAATCCTGGATGTGTGATTACCCTAGGTGTTGGTAAGTATATCACTGGAATACTTACGTGTCATCCTTGATGCAAAGTTATTTCAATGATGGAAGCATCCTTCATCCAGGCAAAAGTATACAGCAGCGCTGGATACAATCTAAAGAACTGTCTTCCGACACATACAGCTAAAAGCCAGAATATGAGAGCATAGAGGGGAGACCTCAGTCCAAAGGGAGAATCAAGACACAATGCCAAGAGGATGAAGACCAGGGAGATAGGATAGAAAGGATTGGCTTGATAGGATAGAAAGATTGACGAGAAAGGTGATAGGTGTTCTCAAGAGCAATTGATGAGAGGAAAGTTGCTGTGGTACTTAGAAGGTATGAGTGTCTTTGGGGAGAATCAGAAAGAGAGACTTTAATGGTGTCTATTTACACAGACAGATGCCATCTTTGTCTCAATCCTACATTTATTTTTCATTATTTTTGATTAGCAAGGAAAGCTATCTGTTTCTCATATAGCTAATTAATAGCTTATAGATTATGAATAGATTTCTCACCTTAAGAAGACCTATCAAGAGAAACTTTAGAATATAAGAAAATTTGGATATGTATTTAATAGGTATATTGTATGTAATAAGTGCCTATACATTTTCTGACAATGATGGTTAAAAGTGAGCTTTAAAGCAATAGAATATGGTATTCAATGGTAAAGAAAAATACGGTCTGATTGGTAATGTTATTGAATACCTTCTTTTGGAAGTAAATATAATGTGTTAAAAAGTCATGACATGGACTACTGTTTTAAAGTGATGTTACATATTTTATAGATGCCCCTGGTAGGATTCTTAATGTGCCTGTGCTTTAGAATGCACTGTAGCTGAGCAGATGGATAAACAGGATGGCTGAGCTGGGAACACCTTTCTTGGCTGCCCTGCATTTTTTTCCAGCCAGCAACGCCCCTAAGGAAAGTACTTAAAGTTAGGTAAGAAACATTTGTAAGTTTAAAGTTTAGTAAGGAGGAAAGAGAGAATTTATTTTGCCTGTTCAAAAGTGCAAATTCTAGTGTTTTTGAGCATCAAGGGTGCAGAAAAGCAAATATAATTGTTTTGTAAATTAGCCCTTGGGCTTTTCTTTCAAACCTAAGCATTGCAACCAGATCAGAAATTTCAACAATGTGGCATCTCTATGACTTTCTTTGTGAAATCTAATGCTCTGTCTCGTAGACATAATATAAAACACTCTGTAGGTCTGCATTATGTAACCTCCAACCATATAATTCCATACTTGGCTCAAAATCTAAAATTTTCCCTGGAAAAGAAGTAAAGAAATAATAATAGTATTAAATTTGAAGTCACTCATATTTAAATATATGAGAACCTTACCTTAAAAGCTGAATATTTGTGACTATCTGCTTTAAATAATAACTAATCTGGACCAGCTTAATACAGTTTTTGATAATGTTTCACTTCATATTCAATTTTGGAAGTCTCTGGTTTTGCATATTTTTTGAATTTTGTTCTTTTGATATTAAACAAAATTTTAGAGAAATAAAATTGCCCAACTTAGCAAGGCAAATATTGATTTTGTTATAAAATCGATGCCATTTGTCAGCTTCCTCATTCAATATGCTAGAGTACACATGATTTTATTAACACACCACCAAAATCATACTTTATATAATCAAACCCTCTCTGACTTGTGAATTCTCTCAAGGATTCAGAATAACGTTTGATGTAGAGAATTAATAAAAACATCTCTAATGTTGAAATTTAACTTCCCCTTAGAATAGAATATTGGTTGTACTGATTATCTATATGTATACCTGACTTATTAGCTCTCTAAAAACAAAAATTTCTTAGGAAACTATTTCCATTTCAATGAGAGAATAAGAGATCTTTTTCTGAAAGTTCATGAACTATAAAAATCTTGGCTCCATTTGATCTTACATGAAATAAATTTAAATATGAGATTAATGAAGATTATTTTATTGAAACTGGTTGCCTCTTAGGAGTTGCATGCTCAGTCAGATGTTGTTAGAGACAATTATGAAGTTATTTTGTGCATCAGTAATGTTAATCTCATATTAGCAGAAATAACATATTAGGTCAGAGGTATGAAGAGATTTTCAGAGGTCTCAACTAGCCCAGTCTATGTTCATATTTCTTATGAAAACATTCACTATTTTTAGAGGGATGAAACCTAAGTTCTTATATTACACAAACAAACAAACAAACAAGAACACCACCACCAGCAAAAGCTACTATTCTCTTCCAAGTAACTTTTTATTAAGACCTTTCAAAGTATCTCATCCTCTCTTTCTCTTCTGTCCTCGATTCATTTTTAAAATTCCTACACAATTTTATGTTATGTAGTTAATATACATCAACATTTACATTTGCAAGTTAATAGATATTTCACCAAAGAGAAATTTAATCTGTATTCTCCTTTAAGAAAAGAAATAAAACATTTTGGTAATGGGTACGTTGGTCAGGAAGTCCTTTAACATTTTCAGGTATAAAATGTGTTTATCAGTACTTCAAAGACAAATACACTCTACTGGAGGCATGTTAATTCACTGGTTTAATTGAAATATACAGACTTCGGAGTTATGTGAACTTGGGTTAGAATCTCAGCTGTATCTGACACCAAAAAATGAATCCTCAATCTAATGGGAGAGACAGGAATGAATGCCAAGAAGATAAAGACCCGGGAGACTTAAATAAGTGAGAAAGTTTGACAAGGATGGTGATAGGTGTTGTCAAGAGTAACTGATGAGAGTAAAGTTACTACGTTACTTACAAGGTATGAATATTTAGGAAAGTTACTTATTCTCTCTGAATCTTGTTTCTCATCCATAAAATAAGAACGGTAATACAAATTTATGGAGTATGTAAAGTTCTAAGCTCAGTGCTTAGAACAGAGACCCCCCTCCCCAATACAGAAGCTTCTTTCTCCTCTTCTTCATCTCTTTTCCTCCTCCTTCTTGTCATCACATGTATTTAGATTTCATATTTTACTTTTATTTTTTTAAGATTTTTATTTATTTATTTATTTATTTGAGAGAGAGTGAGAGTGAGAGAGGTCACAGAGGGAGAGGGAGAAGCAGACTTGCTGCTGAGCAGGGAGCCCAATGTGGGGCTCAATCCCAGGACCCTAAGATCATGACCTGAGCCAAAGGCAGATGCTTAACCAACTGAGCCACCCAGGTGCCCCAAATTTTGTATTTTACTTTTAGATATGTAACCTATAATATCAAACCTAAAAATTATTGCATTGTTCCAATTTTGAATATTTTAAAATTTCATAGTATTTCCATATTGCTTATAATCAATAGAGTGTTTTTAAATGATTTGCAACATGCTTAAATATTAATGCCATATCTTGAGTCAATCATTTCTGTACATTCTTTAGACCCCACCATAGTAAGGACTAAGTTTGTTAGGCATAATGTTTAGAACTTGGTACCAACAGAGTCAAGGTCATGGATTTTTCCATTGCACTTCATGTAGGCAAAAACCTTCTTTAAGACGGCACACCTAATCCTTTGGTGGACCCCATGTGTGAAATTAAGCAAGAAAACCTATTATAGTGTATACACTCATCACCATCTCTGATTAAGAATGACCAAACAATAGTAAAAAATAATCTGATTAAGTGATGGGCAGAGGACCTAAACAGGCATTTTATCAAAGAAGACATACAATGACCAACAGACAAACGAAAAGATGCTCAACATCACTAATCATCAGGGAAATACAAATCAAAACCATAATGAGATATCACCTCACCCCTGTCAGAATGGCTAGTATCAAAAAGACAAGAAATTGGTGAGGATGGGGAGAACGCTGGTGCACTACTGGTGGGACCATAAATTGGTACAACCACTGTAGAAAACGGTAAGGAGTTTCTTCTAAAAATTAAAAATAAAAATACCACACAATCCAGTAGTTTCACTAGGGTATTTAACCATCCCGCCAAAAGAAAACACTTATTGGAAAAGATACAGGCACTGCTATGTTCATTGAAACGTTATTTACAGTAGCCAAAATAATAGCAACCTAAGTGTCCATCAGTAGATGAATGGATACTGAAGATGTAGTGTATATATGTATATATACATATTATATAATATATATTGTATAATATATTAATATAGTACATATATATATGATGGAATATTACTAAGCCATTAAAAGAACGAGATCTTGCCATTTGCGACAACATGGATGGGCATAAAGTGTATTACACCAATTGAAATAAGTCAGAGAAAGACAAGTACTGTATGATTCCACTGTTATATGGAATCTATAAACCAAAACAAGTGAAAAAACTAAAAATGCAGAAAAAGACATAAATACAGAGAACTGGTGGCTGCCAGAGGGGAGTGGGTGAAAGGATTGGCAGAAAGAAGCAACAGGGAGTGGATATAGGCTTCCAGTTAGGAAATGAATAAGTCACAGGGAATAAAAGGCACAGCACAGGGAATATAGGCAATGGTATCGCAATAGCGTTGCATGGTGACAGACGGTAGCCCCACTTCCTGTGAGCATCACATAACATATAGGGTCACCAAATCACTATGATGTGCACCTGAAACCACTGTAGTATTGCAGGTCCTATAGTTCAGTAAAAAATAAAAAACGGATTAAGAAGCATCCTCATAAGGATCAATATGTACCTTAAGGACAAAAGTATTTCCTCCATTTATCTTCTATTTGCCTTTTTTTAAATATAAAAACTTTTTTTGAGGGGCTAGTTTTAGATTTACAGAAAAGTTATAAACATTGTACAGAGAATTCCCACGTGCCCCACACCTCTATTGTTAACATCTTCCATTACCATAGTACATTTGTCAGAATTATTGAGCCAACATTGCTACGTTACTATTAACTAAATTGCATGCTTTATTTGGCTTTCACTAGTTTTCCCATGTCATTATTCTATTTCACGATCCCATACAGACACTACATTACATTTAGTTGTCATGTCTCCATAGTCTCCTTTGGTCTGTATCACAGATTTTCCTTGTTTCTGACGACCCTGACAAATCTTAAGGAGTACTGATCAGATGATTAGTAGAATGTCTCTTGGTTTTGTTTTTTTCTAATACTTTTCTCATGGTTAGTCTAGGGTTATCGGTTTGGGGAGGTCTTCTGTTTGCTTTTATGTTCTGATTGTATTTTGTCTGGCTGAGAGTTCAAAAAAAAAAAAAAAGCTTTTCCATGTGAGGCAATGTTTGGAATCATCCTGCTTTGTTTAGCTCTCCTTGCTCAGTTTTACTTAGTGATTGAGATGAAAGCCGTTCAGATAACTACCGAAGGAGATGAGACGATGCTAGCAAACAGCCATGAAAAACAGAAGAATATATTTTAGCCTATTTCTCTGAATAGGTAAAATCCCTCCCCAAGCATATTTTCCTGAATCTTCTTTCACACCAAAGACAACTGCTCACCACGTATCATTCTTCTGTATGTTTATTTCATTTTATATACGAAAAGGTCAACCTGAAAATATACATCAAACCTGAATGAAAACATCCTCTTTTCCTATGCAACATACCAGTGCTTGAAGTTTGCTCTTCCAGCATTATTTGTTTAATAGAAATATTTTCCATACCACCTGGTTCTGGCAGAAAGTCAAAATTTGCATTTATATGAGGTAGTTT
Source organism: Ursus americanus (assembly GCF_024610735.1). Classification (NCBI taxonomy): domain Eukaryota; kingdom Metazoa; phylum Chordata; class Mammalia; order Carnivora; family Ursidae; genus Ursus; species Ursus americanus. The sequence continues at coordinate 26,726,051 of NC_142127.1, read as the reverse complement.
ATCAAATATAACATACAGAAGTCTGTTAAGTACACATTGCATTTTGTTTGTGAGAAAATCTGTTTGTATTTAATGTAGTTTTTAAATTAACCTTAATGAAAGCTTCTGAAAATTGTTGTTCTAAGCATTTGAAATATGCAACAAGAACTGGTGGAAGACATAAACATGTTTTCCATTATATGTTATCAGATAGCCCAAAATTACTACAAAGAAGAATGTGGGACTATGTTAAATTAGAAAGATAAGCAAGCATTTAGTTAAAAGCAAAGGTCTTTAGAAGAGGAAAGCATCTAACACAGTTAACCCCAAACATCTTCTAACAATCTTCAGTCAGAGGTATTTTTACATTTTTAAGGTAGAATGTTACTTACTATATGCAGAAATGAAAATTATTTGCACCAAACCTTAACATTTCATTTCTCTTAATCTAAGATTTGCCAAGTACAGACTCACCAAGGGTTTCTCAAGTGCCGCAAAAGGTAATTGGAATGAGACCCTATCTGGCTGTGTCCCTCCAGCCAACACTTTAGTCTCTTCTCACACTGTCCTTTCATTCCTCACATTATTGTTCTTAAAACCTTTTTAAATTTCAACCTATCTCAGTAATTTTCACATAGAGCGCTCCCCAGGAGTGGGTATTGGATTCATGTTTATTTCTAGTAGACCATGTTTTGATCAGTTGAGGCAAACTCAAGTGTCTTTCGGTCTTAGACAATTTATTTAAATAAAGAAAGGCTACACACAGGTGCTAAGGTGAACAGGACAGCACAGAACATGACTTTAAAGGAGGAAATTTCCACTTGGCTCCATACTGTCTTTGCTATGTCAAAGGAAATACTCAGCATTTTCAGATAGCAGATTTTTCTGATTAAAGCTGAATGTCCAACTATTTGTATAAAATCACATATTTAAATTCTAGAAACTAACTTCGAAATATTTTAAAAGATCATGTAAGCCAAACAAAGTATGGTTGATGCCAGTTTGCAACCTGTGTTGTAAAAAACAATAAATAAAAAATCTTGATCCCCTAATTCAAGCAAAAGCTGGGAAAATGACTATTTCCTTTAGCATATATTTTATTCCTTTTGGTGGAAAGACATGGATGTTTATAAATAAATCAGATATTATTCAGTTGTGTTGCTCTTCCATGTATATAACATTTGACAAAGTCTAAGTTATGGTTCTTTATCATAGATTTGATCACAAATTTCTCTGAAGCCATTGCAGTGTTGTGACAAAAAAAAAATTTTTGCAACAAAAATTTTTATGCAATAAACTCCATCTATGATTACATTATTTAACAGTTCTAGTTTCCTTAGGTCTCTCATCCCCTAACCTTAAATTTGTTTATTCATAATTTTATCATATGGAAGCCTGATCTTAAGTATTTAATTTACTAAAACTATACATAGAGGGTTTGATCCTTCATGTATTTCTTCTTTGATCTGCCATTTGTACGAGGCACATTTTGCTCTAAACCATCACATGTAGCAGTGACCTCTTGGGTTAACGTTCAGGTGGCTTTGGTTGGGGTAAAGAGAGTGTGTGAAAGCTGTAAATTTCTATGCTAAGATCTATTTTAAAAAGCAGTGCACAACTTATTCATCCCTTATAGTCACAATGGTGGGAAAACTTTCTATGAACTTTACTTCCCCCCTTCCATCTTAATCAGGCCCCTCTGACAAGTTAGAAAGAAATTGTCAAAACTAGATGTGACTCATATGCCTCTTCCCTCCTTGATCCCAGCCTAACACGATCCTATGAGGGATGAGCTATGAGCTCTTTGGCATCTTTCTCTTGTCCCCAAATCCTTCCATGTAGCAAAGTCAATATCTTTAATGTAAGAATGATTTCATACACTGATTATTATTATTTCTAGAATGCATTTGGAGTGTGATTAAGCATGTTTGAGGGAGATGTTAAAGGATAAAAGGAACTATTTAGTGGAGATTTAGAAGTTAGTTTTTAATGCAAATAATTTGTAAGTCTTTTTACCTAAACTACACTCACCAGGAACCCAATCTCAGAATACAATGCAGAACTCTCCGAAGAGCACAACGGGTCTAGGAAAAATTAGACCTTTGTACACATGCAAATGTGTGGTTTGGTCTATGTGTAAGATGGCATATGGAACACATGTTCATATATTATTATAGAACTCCAAGTATTACAAAATTCATGTAAATAACTTCAGAAATTCCAGCACAGGTTTTAGAATAATTTCAGGTTGAAAATGTTTACTCTGTGTGTATAGTTAGGATTTTTATGAAAATAGCTATGTTTGGCAAACAAAGTGGATAAACTTACATTGGGCCATTCACTGGATTACAACATAAAAGATTAAAATCCAATTTCCCCATTTAGAGAACATACATGAAGTGTCTATAACATACAAAGGAGACAACACAAAATGGCTACCATAAAAGGTGTATAGTTCTGCCATTTTTGAAGAATACTAATTTAAGGTATATGTTTTGACATAGCTTAGTTAATATAATTAATTAGTTGTGTTGTTTTTAGTCATTTTAATATAATACATAAGATGCTACTGATACTAAAGTTATTAACATATTAATTTATATGGCTCTTTTCTAGATATATTGTGGAACCTTGGCTAATAAAGAATTTTATGAATTGGAATGTATTTTTTAAATATATTTTAAAGTCAGAAAAAGTTTATCATCAGATAATATTTGAGTTTGTTATTAATCTTATCAATGTTTAGGTTTGTGGTCTATGAACCATCTGCATTAGAATCACCTATGAATACTTGTCAAAAACATAAACCCTTGGGCATCATGCTGGAATTCACATTTTTGTCATCACCACCTAATTTTTGCACAGAAAGAATTGAGAACTATTGGTTTATCTCTCAAGAAATTATTATGATGAGTTCATCACCTCTCCAATGGGATCAGAAATCCTTCATAGCAAAGTAGAACTTCATCATTAGCTTGTTTGTGGTACTGAGATGTTCCTCTGCTAACAGTTATATTACAGCCACTAGATTTTCTCTAAAAAATCCCATCTAATACATTTCTATTCTCTGTGAAGCACCTATTTACATTATTTGGTGAATTCTAGTGTTTTTGTTGTTGTTGTTTTAATGTATATTTAATATGTCTCTTTCATACCCCATATCCTTCTAAAAAGAAGGTCAGGTGACTTGATATGGCAAAATGATTACAAAATTAATTCTTCTAATTTTGACAATTCATTCCTTCTCTCTGAATGTTTAAGAAAAAAATATACCATATTTTTGCTTTTGCCTGTCTAGAATTTGATCCAGTACTTGATCTAGGTCGATTGGGGCTTGAAGAATGTCCCTAACCTGCACGTCACTCTGATTATAACAAAGATAAAACCAGTACATTTCCATCTTCACGTAAAAAAAAATTCACAAAATGAAGGAGTTAATATTTCCATACTTGACCTTTTCTCATTACAAAGAGAAATGCAAATAATTTAATAACATTATTTGCTTATACCCCTTAAGGTTCAAATAACTAGTTATAATATAGGAACAGCTAGGTCTAAGCTGCTTCAGAAGAAACATACTCTGTTAGTGTACAATAGCTAATATCAGATCACTAATAGATTTAACCTTGTAAGTTCATAGATATTTAAAAGTGTTATGGTTTGAAGGTCAACTTGTCTGTCTTAGTGTAAAAGAAAGGCAAAGAAATGAATAAAAATTAGAAAGAATTAATTCTTCAAAAAGTTTTTACAAATCAAAACCCTGCAGTTTCACACTGAGAACAAAAGAAGCATATTAAACACCAAAGTTTATCAAGACAAATTAGGTCCCAGTTTCAAATTTTCTTTAATCTTTTGCATCTGAACAGTTTTTTTGCCTCATGCTGTTTTCCCTAGTTAAATGTTAAAATGAATTCTAGCCAATACCATTGACTTCCTCCCTTAAAAATATTGAGACACATAATAAAAAATTAATTACTTCCCCTAATTTCCGTGTGATTCTTTAAAAAGATGTAAAATTCATTTAAAGTAAGTGGTGACTTTGTCTTTGAAGATCACGACAATTAACATGGATCAAAGCTTAGGTTCTGTAACGATGATAGCTTATTAGCATAATGAAATTAACTTAGAGACAAGAATCTTTAATAGGTACAACAAAAACGCTTTAATAATACTTGAAGAAAATTATGTATTTGCTAGGAGTACAACAGTTTCAGATTTTCTATCCAATTAATAAGTTGTTAATTAACTCCTTTCCCAAACAATGCGCACTTTAAGTTAACATCTGCCCGTGGAATACTCTGTCTATTGTGCTTCACTTTTTGGACGGATATTGCAGTTTTGCCAATGATACTTTGTATTTTTTTATTAAGAAAATTCAAGTTTACTCTTCCTTACTACAGCTCCAATATTTTCATCATTAAAATAAAAGAAGGCTTAATCTCATACCTTGGGAAGGGAATGAAGATGTCAATAGATGATTACATCATGTTTGGCAGTTAACACTTCAGGTTTCCACATTTCAAGGGCAAATTGTTTTTGGACAGCTCTAGGGTGTCTATAAAATTTGACCGACTATTTCAACCCAAGAAGAAAAAACTTACTCATTAAAAATAATACTAATAATTTTGGTCTAAGTGTATATGTTGTAAACCACTTGGATTTGAGGAGAAGTAAAAGAATGCTTTATTTCCCGTATCAAGTCTTTAAAATCATGCTTTATCCAAGTGCCGGTAAAAATGTTATCTTGTCATTTATTTTGCCATTCATTTATTAAGCCAATATTTATTGGATGCTAATATTCATTGAGTATGCCATGCACTGAGTCTCTGAACATTAAAAAGAAGAGAGGTTGTGTTGTCATAGGTGTTGTTTTCCCTGACGGTGGTGTTTTGGTTTCAGCAGACTGGTTGATTTTCTCTTTGTCCATAGAGCAGACATGGGCACTCTGTCCAGGTCCTTTTCTCTGTTACACATGACTGTGACACTATCTTTCTCACTGACACAAACATAATCCAAAAACAAAATAAAAAATCAACAAAAGAATGATTCTTTATATTAAAATTTAACGAGGAACTTCTCCCTAATGTGTTCCCCTTATCCCACCTCCAAAAATCCCTTTCTCTTCCATATCCATGCAGGAAATCTGTGTGTTTTCTAGTTCATAGGTGTTGGGAATATTCTTTCCAAGTATTTTCTTCTCTGGATCCAGAAATTAGAGAATAGCTTTTGATCCTAAATTATTCTGCTCCTCCCAATCCGCCTCCTCAGTTCTTGGCTCCCCTGGTAAATATCAAGAATTTACCTGTCTCTCTTACCACCTGACCACCTACCTGCCTGTACCTGCCCACACAGCTGCACTGGAAGCTCCTTTTCCAGCAGCTAAGGGTCAAAACAGGAAGCACAGAAATAGGGCTTATGGCAGACATACAGAGAGAAATATGAGGAGACCAGGAATATTATGAAGGTCAGTGATGTAATAGGAACATAACTTTGTGATGCTTTCAACTCTTGCCCCAGAATACATTATGGTTTGAGTGAATTCAAACATATCAGCATATGAAACCTATTTCTTTTTCTTTTCTTTTCTCTTTTTTTTAATCAACTGGTAGTTCTCACTCCCCACTTGAGCCCTAAGAATATTTTGTACCTTTATTTTAAAACTTACAAATTTTGTCGTGTGTGTGTGTGTATATATATGCGTGTATATATATATATGCTATTTTCGGAGGTGTCTTATCACACTACTCAGCTATCCTTGAAGACCTATTAAAATTAAAAAAAAATTTTTTTAAAGCATGCTGTGTCCCAAACTATAGTAAAATTAAATGGTTTGGAGAAATAACCTGACTTCCCCCCTCTTCCTGTCCTCTGATCTCCCACGAGTAACTACAATTGGTCAAACCTTACTAAAAGAGCAGTGGACAAGAGAGCCTGGGAAGTACAGTTTGCAGGGATCAGCCACTCTGCTTATAGGACAGAGCAGGAGAGAGCACAAAATAGATATAAGAATGACAGGCACTATTTTGCAAATAATAGCTTCTTATTAATGACAGATATTAGATACAAGGGAATATTACTGAAATCGAATGCACATGGATTTTCTTACCAGTACTTCAGTACTCTTCAGTACTCTAAAGAATAGTCAGCTTGAGCATGGGGATATCTTCCTGAAATGCATATCGGATTATATCACACCTCTCATTTTAACACCCTTCAATTCCTTCTCATGCTTTATAATATAAAGCTTGGTTTATACAGTTTATCACACAGACCTTTGTGCTCTGTGCCCCTTTCACCTCTAGCACCTCCTTCTGGCCACCAAAATATACCTCCTGGCCCAACCAAAACTAATCACTTGTAATTTTAGAATGTTTCCGGCTTTTGCAGACATGATTTTAGAATGCTTGAGATGCTTAACCTCTCCCAACCCACGACCAACATAGCCATCACTATGGCATCCCCCCCCCCATTACAATAACCTCATGTAATCTTTATGGCCCTGCTATGACTTAGGGGTCTTTTTGTATTCCTCTTGAACTCTAGGTATACCTCCATCAATACACTCACTGTTACAGTGAATCCCTGCAGGATATTAAGTATGTGAAAGTTGAGGACTACACCTTCTTAATTTTGAACCACTAATGCTCATCACATTACAGGAAAACAATAAGAGACTGTTGAATTACTGAACGAATGAATGAGTAATCTCTTCTTTGACCCCATTAGCTAACAGTACATTCACTTTATACATCCTATAGCTATAAAGACACTCAACAAATGAAGCAAAATTCCACTCTGTTTTCTTTAATGTAAATGGAAGCTCTTCCTTAAAGATATTTTAAACAGTAATTAAAATATCTTACAATGGTCTCCTCTTGATAAAAATAGAATCAGTCCATTTCCTTTTCATTGAGCATTCTCTTTTAATGTACTCCTCTCCTTCTTTCCATGAGCATTGCTACTCTTCGCTGTCTAAGGCTTTACACAGCTGTGTCCTGAATTTGAATTTCCCTTGATGACCCTGTTCCTTTAATGTTGCTGTTCTTGTTTGTTTTCAGAATAATTTATGTTTCACACTTAATTTGCATGTTTTTTTTCTAACTTCATAAGTTTGAACAAGAGTATAGTTTTCTGGTCTCATATGACAACTCAGCAGGATAACATACTGTACAAAATATGTTCTGTTTTATTTTGTTTCTTCCCTGATCAAGTGCAAAAGATATTTGCCCTGGGTAACTATCTCTTTATTATTATTATTATTATTATATATTACACAACTAATAGCAAGGGAATCCCTAGGTAAGATGGTAGAAAAAGAAAGGAAGGAAGGGAGGGAGGGTGGGAGGGAGGTGGTGAGGAAGGGAGGAAGGGAGAGGTAGGGGAGGGCCAAAACAAATAATGTGTCTTCCCATTTGTGTTTACTTACCGTTTTTGACCATAAAAACCTTCACAGAAAAACCTTTAACAATGTTACCACAAAGCTTCAGAAATTAATTGAAATCAGGATCCCTGAGAGGATAGATATACAATAGATTTGTCTAAGGGCTGATACAGTGAGTAAAGTCAGGGTATATTAAAGTCTTAGCTTCTAGATGACTAATGATAATATAAAAGGCTATCAGGAAAAGTAGAAGGGTATTCAATTTGTGTGACTGATACAATTGAGCCAGACCCAGAGATAGATTTCTTCAGCTGTTTTAAAATATTCTATGAAAAGCTGACAATCATTTTTGATATCTCTATTTGCTTTGGCAGGGCATAAATCGTACATTATGTGTGTATTATTTTGTTGTCATTTCAATTTTTTATTTAAATTCTAGTTAGTTAACATATAGTGTAATATTATTTTCAGGAGTAGAGTTTAGTGACGGAGGGAACTTGTTCTGATGTGCACTGGGTGTTAAATGTATGTATTATTTTTAATGGAAGATTTTCAAACACGTGCAAAAGTATAAAGGATGATATAATGATCATTTGGATATCCATCCTCCAAACTGAACAGCTACCGACTATTGGTCAATAGTCTCAATGCATCCCCATTTTCCCACTTCCACTGTCATTGGTAGTGTTACCTATCTGGAGTGTCTTATTTATATTTAATTTAATTTTAATTTTAATTTTATTTTTTTGAGGGAAAACCGAATGGGAAGTCATCAGAGAGGGAGAAAAACCATGAGTGACTCTTAACTATAGTAAACAAATTGAGGGTTGCTGGAGGGGAGGTGGATGGGGGAATGGGGTAACTGGGTGATGGGCATTAAGGAGGGCATGTGATATGATGAGCACTGGATGTTATATGCAGCTGTTAAATTATTGAACACTACATCTGAAACTAGTGATGTGCTATATGTTGGCTAATTGAATTTAAATTAAAAATAAATAAATAAATAACAATATCCAGAGTGTTTTAAAGCAAATTCCAGACATCGTATAATTTTACCCATAAGTTCAATATAAATTTCTAGAAGATAGGGACCATTTTCAACAACCACAATGCCACCAAGCATCTAAAATAATTAAGCAATTACTTCCTAATGTCATCATTATCTAGTCCACACTTAATTTTCCCTGCACTCTTTCTTAGATTGTGTGTTCAAATCAGAATACAGTCAAAGAAACTGGGTTGTTTTTCATGTTGATTTTCTTATACTTGGGGTGTGATTATTTCCTTCTATTGTCACTTAACCTCTTCCTTATTTCCAGGTTTCCTACATAAAGGTGGATAGAGATTGAATTTTAAATAGAGTCACATTAATATTTTCAGTGGTGTTTGTGAGGCAACAACACTTCATGGCTGGTGCTGTGTGTTCCCTATTGTACCACAGTGGATTCACTTAATATTCAGTCGTACTTGTTTATACAATATCTGTTTGTACTGTTTTTTGTTTTTTGTTTAGTGATAAACTGATGTTCAGTGAAGTCTTATCAATGGATTCCGGTGCTGTCAGCCTGATACATCCATTATAAAATTCTCCGTCAAAATATTCATGCAAGTTTGGGTGTAAGTATTACATACATAATTATTTTATTGGAGGTTGCAAAAAGTAATTTTAAAAATGCTTTCTTTCCTTGTGAATTCTTTTTCCTCTTATGATAAAAATCTTGGTTTCTTTGAAACACATTTTAGGGTAAACTGGAATAAACCTGATGGGCATCCATATTGGGGTTTAGTAAAAACATTTAATTATATTTTTCTTTTTTTTTTAGTTTAATAGTATTTTTATTATATTATGTTAGTCACCATATATTTTTATGTTATATACACATTATAAGAACAAATTCAAAACATTTGGGGATATATTAAATATTGAATTTTTAAAACATTTGGGTAAAATCTTGTATTTATGAGAAAGTCGAACTTGTTCCTATAGCTTTAACTAAACTTTTTTTTTGAGTTGAAGAAAACTGTAGAAACACATAAAACCCTAAGCAATACTAAATAGAGGTCTCATGTTCCCTTTACTCAGTTTTTCCCAACGGTATCATCTTGCAAAACTACAGTATCATATCACAATCAGGATACTGACACTGATACAGGACATTCCTATCACTACAAGAATTACTAAAGTTTCTCTTTATAGTTTTGCTCCCCTCGTTCTTACACTATGGAAACCACCAATATGTTCTCTAGTTACACAATTTTGTCATTTCAATAATATTACATAAAGGGAATAATTCAGCATGTAACCTTTTGGAAACATCCTTTTTCATTCAGTTAAATTCTCTGAGATTCATCCAAGTTGTTCTGTGTGTCAATAGTTTATTCATTTTTAACTCCTGAGTAGTATTCCATGCACATCAGCCTGTTTAACTATTCACCCACAGAAAGACAACTTGGTTGTTTCTAGTATGTGGCTATTATGAATAAAGATGCTGTGAACATTTGTATGGAGGTTTTTGTGTGAGTATAAGTTTTTATTTCTCTGGGATAAATGCCCATAAGTGCAATTACTAGGTTGTACGGTGCTTGGATGTTAAATTTCCTTCAGAACCTGCCAAACCCTTTTTATGAACGTCTGTACCATTTTACATTCCCATCAACAATGTATGAGTGATCCAATTTATCCTCATCTTCATAAGCATTTGGTTTTACCACTATTTTCTATTTTAGTCATTCTGGGAGGAGTATAGTGATATCTTATATTTTTAATTTGCTTTTCTCTAATGGCTAATTATGTTGAATATTACTGAACACATTTATTTGTTCTCTCTTCATATCCTTTTCAGTGCAATGTTTGATCTTTTGCCTATTTTCTAATTGGATTGCTTATTTTTTTACTATTGAATTTTGAGAGTTCTTTACATGTTATAGATATTATTCTTTTGTAAGTATTTTTTCCAAGTCTGTAGCTTGTCTTTTTGTCCTTTCAAAAGTATCTTTCACAGAGCAAAATTTTCTATTTTGATCAAATGTAATTAATTCATTTTCCCTTCTATAAATCATGCTTTTAGATCCCAACTATTTTCTGTATTTTTTCTAAAAGTTTTATAATTTTATATTTCACATTTAAGTCAATGATGCATTTTGAGATCATTTTTATCTAAGATGTGAGGTTTAAGTAAAAGTTGTATTTCTGTTGATAGATGTCAAATTAGTCTAGCATCTTCAGCTAAAAATGCTGTCCTTCTTCCTTTGAGTTGCTTTTGCATCTTTGTAAAAAGTCAGTTGAACATATTTATGTGATCTACCTATTGGCTCCTTATTGTGTCCCATTGACCTGTGTATATCTATCTATGCCACACAGTCTTCAATACTTTAGCTGTATAATAAGTTTTGAAATTGGGTAGACTGATTCCTCCCTTTTTATTCTTCTTTTAAATTATGTTAACTGGGGTGCCTGGGTGCCTCAGTCAGTTAAGCATCTGCCTTTGATCAGGTCATGATCTCAGAGTCCTGGGATCGAGTCCCACATCAGGCTCCCTGCTGACAGGAAGCCTGCTTCTCCCTTTCCTCCCTGCTCATGCTTTCTCTCTTGTTTGCTATCTCTCTCTCAAATTAGTAAATAAAATCTTTTTAAAAAAATTATGCTAACCACTGTAGTTCCTTTACATTTTCATATGACTTTTACAATAATCTTCTCTATGTCCACAATTTTGTTGTTATTTTAATTAAAAATGCATTTAGGGCACCTGAGTGGCCCAGTCGGTTAAGCATCTGCCTTCAGCTCAAGTCATGATCTCAAGGTCTTGGGATCGAGTCCCACACTGGGCTCCCTGCTCGGGGGGAACCTGCTTCTCCCTCTCTCCCTCCTCCCTGGTTGTGCTCTCTCTCTCTCTCAATCTCAATCAAATCAATAAAACCTAAAAAAAAAAAATCCATTTAACCTAGATGTCAATTTAAGGACAATTGAAATCTTCACTATGTCAAATCTTCCAAACCTTGAACAGAATATATCTATTTATTTAGATCTTCTTTAATTGATTTCATCAGCATGTTGTATTTTTCAGCATGTAAGTCCTACACATATTGTTTTAGGTTCAGACCTAATCATTTCTCTTAAACAATCTTAAGTGGGATTGAATTTTAATCTTTTTTTCTATGTGTTTATCATCAACATATAGAAAGACAATTACTTTTTTGGTATTTATTTTGTATCCTGCAAGCTTGCTGAATTGACTTATTTTCCAGGAATTTTTAGTAGAATCCTTGGGATTTTTGTGTAGACAATCACGTCATCTGCAAATCCTTTCTAATCTGTATATTTATTTCCTTTGCTCATCTGACTTCCAGAACCATGCTGAATATATAAGAGCAGATAACTTTGCCTTCTTTTTCTTTTTTAGATTTTATTTTATTTTATTTTTTTATTTATTTGACAGAGAGACAGCCAGTGAGAGAGGGAACACAGCAGGGGGAGTGTGAGAGGAAGAAGCAGGCTCCTAGTGGAGGAGTCTGATGTGGGGCTCGATCCCACAACGCTGGGATCACGCCCTGAGCTGAAGGCAGAGGCTTAACGACTGCGCCACCCAGGCGCCCCATAACTTTGCCTTCTTAATCGTAGGGGGAAAGCATTCAAATTCTTTACCATTAAGTATTGGCTGTAGGCTTTTTATAGATGCTCTTTATCAAGTTGAGGAGGTTTCCCTCTTCTCCATTTTTTCCGAGAATTTTCATTATGAATTGTGTTGAATTTTGGTCAAACGCATTTTCTGTATCAATTGATATCATATGGTTTTTCTTTTCTTTAGCTTGTTAATATGGTGGATCATATAATAGCTTTTGAGGACTGAACCAATCTTGTATCACCGTAATAAACCGCACTTGGCCATGGCATATAATTCTTCATATATATTACCTAATTCTATTTGCTAATATGTTACAGATTTTTGTGTCTAATTTCATGAGGGATATCAGACTATAGTTTTCTTTTTCTTTACTGTCTTTATATAGTTTTAGTATCAGTGTAATACTAGCTCCATAAAGTGAATTTAGATGTATTCCCTTGTCTTCTCTTTTCTGGAAGAGACTGCATAATTTGTTCTAGTTCTTTCTTAAAAGTTCAATGGAATTTCCCAGTAAAACGACTTGGGCCTGGTGATTTCTTTTTCATGAGTTTTTAAATTATGAATTCAATTTTCTTAATAGTTGCAGGACTATGGGTCTCTTTCCCTCTCTGGCCACAGTAGAGAAAGGAGCTGCCGCCAAGTCCGCCCACCTACAATGGATGGTTGCGCGAACTGCTCCAGCTTCCTGATTAAGAGGAACAAGAAGTCAAACAGTACTGAGCCCAGTAACCTGAAGGCTCGCAACTCATTCCGCTACAACAAGCTGATTCACTGCAAGACTGTGGGCGTGGCGCCAGTGGCCCACGGCAGAGCTGTAGTGGTGGTCATGAAGTGGAGATGGGGGCCGCGGAAACCCGCCACCTCCTACATATGGACCAGCAGCAGCAAGTATGCACCGGCTACCCTCAGCAGTATCAGGCGCATGATCCGCAAGAGCAAGTACTGCCCAGACCTGTGGATGGCTGCCATTCACATAGCCAGCGCCATCCTGCACAGTCAGAAGCCTGTGATGGAGAAGAGGAAGCAGCCCGCCCCACCAGGAGCCCCTGAGCACCTGCCCCCACCTCCAAAGCAATAAAGATATCAACCACGGGGGGTGGGGGGGCATAGTTGCAGAACTATTTAAATTATCTATTTCATATTTAGTTATTTGTGGTCATTAGTGCTTTTCATGAAATTGATCCATTTCATCTAAGCCCTTAAGTTTATCTGAGTAATTTACAGTATTCGACTATTTTCCTTTTTATGTCTGCAGGATCTACAGTGATATCCCCTGTTTACTATTAATATTGATAATTTGTGCCTTCTCTTTTTTTATCAATTGGTGAATTTTATTGATTTTTACAAAAAAGGTTTGTTTTATTGTTTTTCTCCTTCCCATTTTATTTATTTCTGTCCTTATATCCTTCTGTCTGCTTGCTTTATGTTTATTTTTACTTTTCTTTTTCTACATTCTTAAAGTAGGAGTTGAAATTATTGTTTTGAGACTTACTCTTCTTTCTCACGTATTTAATGCTGTAAATTTCCTTCTTGGTACTGATCTAGCTGTGTCACACACATTTTGGTATGTTCTATTTTCATTTTCATTCAATCCAATATATTTTTTATTTTCCTTCAGACTGTTTCTTTGACCCATAATTTATTCACAAATGTTTCAAGTAGCTCAAGGCTGAAAGGTATCCTACTTCCCCTGTCTTCCAGGACTCTAATGACAAGAATGTTAGATCTTCAGGTATAATCCAGAGATCTATTAATTGTCTTTTCTCATTCTGTTTGAGATTGGCCTGCTTATTGGTAGGACTAGTTATTTTTTTTATTGAACCTGAACTTCTTGGATATCAACTTATGAAATTCTGGATCTTACATGAATCTTTAATTTTTGCTGGCCTCCTCTTATGCCACTCCAGCAGGGAAATATGGGGCACCATTGCATCATGCATGGACAGTTTGGGACATTAGTCCAGATTCCCCACTCAGTCTCTGTTCACACCAGGGGGTGGGGTGGGGGGTGAATTGGCATGGTGCCCAGGTGGTATCAGTAGAGTACCAGTGAGTAGCCAGAACTCCCACCTGTGCCCAAGAGTACTAGGGAGCACTTTTTGTAATTTTTTGTATCACATCTATAATTAAAATGATACAAGCACATTCCAAATCATGAACAGTCACCATTAATGAAAAATATCACAAAAAAGTAAAACAATTTTCAAATCAACTCTTACAACAATTCAAAATATTAAAACAGTTAAAATTATAGATAACAAATCCAAAAGCTCTTCCATTCATTGATAAATATAATGCTGAAACTTCCTTCAATAATTTTGAATCCAACAGAATGTTTTTCTCATTAAGATCCAACTTATGAACATACATATCATTAGAGCACCTACCATGCAACTAGTATGGACATCATTACAAGAATACAAATGATCTACAATAAGATAGACGAATTCATATGTAAAGTAATGATGTAGAGCTTCTGCCCTCAGCTCTGTCTACTAAGAGTTTCCACCTTGCTACCATTCAGTCCACTGAGTTCCCATCCCAGGCACAATTCAGACTACACAGCTTTTCTTTTGAAAACCTGAAAAAGGACTCCTCCAGAAGGTCCAAAAGACCTTGATTCAAAATGGACACAATGAGTTCTACAGCTGGCCACTGAAATACTTATCTAGACCTTCACTGCTGAGTCTAGAGTACCACAGGCACATAGCAAATACTGGACATTACTCGTCCTGTTCGCCATCTGTAAGCTTTCACTATCAGACCAACTTGACATGGCTGCTTAAGACCAAAGATATAGCAGCCTGGGGGGTAACAGGCCAGGAAGTCTAGCTGTTCTGGCCCTGACCAGACAGGGACCCCCCAAAACCGTGCTGCACAGTGCACATGGGCTTCCCCCAGATTATGTAACTTCATGCGCCAAGGTCCACGCACAATCTGAAAAATGCCATCTCTTCTTGTGACATGACAAAACACTCATCTCATGTGACAGAACATGAGAAAACATTTATAGGGAAGTAAAATTTTTAAAAATAAATCTTGTTTTCCTACTAAAAAATTATGGTAATACCTGGGGCATGGTTCTTGAAATGCTCACAGTGATGAAATACTTACAAGCCTTTCACAATTTGATGAGAAAAAAAGACAGAGCTTTTGGCCAGATCCACGCACACTAGCCAAGCACTATTAAGGAAAGTGTGGAGATTTCTATTATCCTTAGTCATGGAACAGACCGCCTATTTCCAAGTGCTCTGAAGTATTGTTTATCTCATTACAAAATCACCATTTTTGCATCCCCATCATGTGTCCCCCTCCTCAAGTAAGCAGACAATTGACCCTCTCCTCCTCAAACAGTGGGTCTTGGTATTTCTAGGTTGTCAACAAAGTTTTCAAGAGTGCATCTTAGACAAAAAACACTAAAGACTTTGTATTATATCTTTCATAGGCTATTTTTTAAAATTTTGACATGTTTTTTCTACTTTCCTATTTTTTAAAAGTTCATGCTGTTGACAAATGAGAGAATGATAACAGGAGAGATTACATATTCAATGTTCTTTTCATTAAGCAGAAATATGCTAACTCTATATCTGTTCTTATTTTTTTTTAGGTTTACTGGTCTATAAAGTACAAGTCAGAGAGCCCCCTTACAAAATGAGCATTTAGTCTTTTATAACCTTCAGAAATGTATCATAAAATTAATTTTCCTAACTCAAGATTAAAATGCAACTAAACATTGCATTTGGGCTAAAAAATGCAACAACGAAAATAATGGAAATCGAATAGGATTTGCATGGTGTTTTAATATTTAAGATTAGCAAAGCTGTTATGCAAAAGTATCTATAAAACTATATCTGAAACAAAAAATAAAATAAAGGCATCATGAGGCCCAACCTGTTGGATGGCCTGAAATTGTATTATATTCCAAACGCTGGTGTTTGCTGGCCAGGCGCTGCCTGGTGCAATTCCTGTTAGCACAATACAGCAACTGGCGCTATACCGGCATGGCCTCAGAGGAGCCCCCGTTGACAGCTGTGGGAACAAATTAATTCTCACTTTGTCTTTCATTTTAGTTGTCACTAACAATGCCTCCGCCTTCCGGCTCAGCATCTCAATATTAACTTACAAGCATGAAACAAGAACTTAATCACGGAATGTTTGGGGATTTACTTTTCAACAGCTGAGATACTGAAGGTGAGGTAAGAGCAAACATTTGTTGGTGGGGAACAGTAATTAGGTTCAGACAGAAGGTACAGAACTGCGGTGTTAGCTAAATCTGTTCATAGCTGGTGTCTCATCTCAATTAATGAAAAATATATACATTACCCCACAAGAGTGTAGAGGGTTGAGGGTTCTTGCAAAAGAGACCAGACTGAGAACCTCTTGTTAGCAATATTGATACCTTCAAAGATGACAAGTGCTTTTCCGGAAAATGCTATTTCTCTTGTGCTTTGCAGCTTTTTTTTCCTTCTTCATTGATACTATTATTATCATTTCTTATTGTTATTCTTCTTTTAAACTATTACCTGCCTCTGCCACAAAGCTATATCCAAGAAGCATGTGTGATCCAAGAAACAGAGAGAATCCATTCTAAACACCATGAACAGGCTATAAATGTTATTGTTCACTTATAAAACTGGACCATATAAACAAAAGAAAATAGGGCTTTGAGTTGAGAGACAAGATTAGTCGTAACTTTCTTACTATCCAGCTGGATTGATTGATTGATTTGAGAGAGAGAGAGAGTGAGTGAGCAAGCAGGAGGAGGGGCAGAGAGAGAGGGAGAGAGAGAATCTTAAGCAGGCTCCATGTTCAGCGGGGAACCCTGTGCCAGGCTTGATCTCACAACCCTGAGATCATGACCTGAGCAGAAATCAAGAGTTGGACACTTAACTAAGATACCCAAGCCCCCCCAGCTGGATAACTTTAGACATTGCATATCCAGTGCTTCTATTCTCACGTCTGGACGATGGTGCCAATGTTCGTTCTATATTCTTACATGGTGCTTATAAGAGTTAAACTTTTATTAATATTTTAAAGTATAGAACTTCTAAACTGCAATCTCTGTCCCCTTAAAAAGTTGAGATTGTTGTTTCTTATTTTTTCAGGGCTATAACAGTTAGGACTAACTGGATCCCTACATTATAAACATGAGAAAAACGAAGGTATAGACCAGTGATATGTTTAAGGCTCATCAGCCTCACTGGGAATACAAACGCATGGCTCCACCCCAGACCTGCTGAATCAGAATCTCCTGGGGGTAGGGTCCACTGGGGAATCTCTATTTTTAACAAGCTCTACCAATGATTCCAACAGTCACTTAAGTCTAGGAAGCATGGGTCTAGACTGCCTGTTGGCAGAGAACAGAGTATAGAGGCAGATCCAGGACTAACTCCCACAGCCCCTGAATTCTAACCCAGACCATTCTGGCAATCTTTATTTTTAACCTCATTATTCAGAATAACTGTTATTGGTTTCTATACATGTTTTGCTAGTTTAAAAAACATGATACACTATTACATTGTATGTATATACCACATCTTTATCTATTCATCTATTGATGGACACTCAATTTGTTTCCATATCTTCCATATCTTGCTTCTATCATCTTCCAAATAATGCTGCAATAAACAGAGGGATGCATCTACCTTTTCAGTGTTTTCATTTTCTTTGGGAAATACCCATTAGTGGGATTACTGGATCATATGGTAATTCTATTTTTAATTTTTTGAGGAACCACCATACTGTTTTCCACAGTGGCTGCACCCGTTTGCATTCCCACCAACAATGCATGAGGATTCCTTTTTCTCCATAACCTCACCAACACTTATTATTTGTCTTTTTTATTTTAGCAATTCTAATAGGTGTGAGGTGATATCTCATTGTGTTTTGATTTGCATTTCCCTGATGATTATTAATGTTGAGCATCTTTTCATGTGTCTGTTGGCCATCTGTATGTCTTCTTTGGTAAAATATTTATTCAGGTCCTCTGCTCATTTTTTAATTCAATTATTTGTGAGGGGGTTTTGGTGTTGAGCTGTGTAAGTTCTTTATATATTTTGGATATTAACCCTTTATCAGATATATCATTTGCAAATATCTTCTCTGATTCCATAGGTTGCCTTCTTGTTTTGTTGATAGTTTCTTTCACTGTACAAAGCTTTTTTTTTTTTTTTTTGGTGTAGTCCCAATATTTTAATTTTACTTTTACTTCCCTTGCCAGAGGAGACATAGCTAGAAAATTGTTTCTATACCTGATATCAAAAAAATTACTGCCTATGTTTTCTTCTAGAAATTTTCTGGTTTCAGGTCTTACATGTAGGTCTTTAATCCATTTTGAGTTTATTTTTGGAACCACAAAAGATCTTGAATAGCCAAAGCAATCTTCAGAAAGAACAAAGCCAGAGGTATCACAATCCTAGATTTTAAGATATGCTACAAAGTTGTAGTAATCAAAACAGTATGGTACTGGCACAAAAATAAACACATAGATCAATGGAAAAGTGTAGAGAGTCCAGAAATAAACCTATGCTTTTATGGTCAGTTAATCTATGACCCAGAAAGCAAGAATACCCAATGGGAAAAAGACAGTCTCTTCAAATGGTGTTGGAAAAACTGGACAGCTACATTCAAAATAATGAAAGTGGACTACTTTCTTATACCATGCAGCAATTTTGGATTTTAACCTCAATATTTGGAATAAGTACTATTATTTTCTATACATGTTTTATTATCTAAAAAAAATTGAGAAACGCCGCAATCAGAAACTAAAAGATACTGTTTTTTTCTCTTCACTATTTCACAAGAGTAGAGTTCCTCGGCTTTTTTTCCCTCAAGAACAAGTAGTGAGAAATAGAAAAACCTATAGTGTTTCTCTACCTTAAGATGTTAGCAGTCTAAATCCTAATTTAGTTATTTACCTATGTTTCTTGTCATGTCTTCTGTCATTGTGAAACACACTCTATCAGAAACAAAAAGGAAAATAACTGCTTAAGCATTCATTGTGTGCTAGAAAGTGTGACTAATCAAATTGAATTAAATTCCTTTCTAAGTAAAAACAGTATGTATCAAGGACTTGGCCAAAGTATTTAAAGAATTTAAGAGTTAAAAATAAAATATCAAAATGGAAATAAAATGGTTATATAGATAGTACACCACTCTAAGTATTCATAACTTGATTTTCTCTTTCGAGAGTATTAAAATTAAACACAAAGATAATATGTAACTTAATAATAAATAACTCAATACAAAAATAAATAAATTTAAGAAGGGTGGAATACAGTAGGACAATAACAGGTAAGTACTCTTTTAAAGATTTATTTATTTGAGAGAGAGAAAGAGAGAGCGCACACAAGCAGGGGAAGGGACAGGGGGAGAGGGAGAGAATCCTCAAACAGACTTCCCACCGAGCATGGAGCCCACGGTGGGGCTCAATCCCAGGATCCCAAGATCATGACCTGGGCCCAAATCAAGAGTTGGATGCTTAATGGACTGAGCCACCCAGGTGCCCCAACAGATAAGTACTTTCAATCAATTTATCAAAATATTTTGTTACATCAAATTATACCCATGTATTTTGGTCTTTTAAAAGACAGCCTGAAGCCTAGAATAACTGAAATCAATGTGATTGGCTTGGAAAGGCTATGAGGAGACTAAATAATTTAGCAGAGATTGAGAGAAAAAAAAATTAAGATTCAAACAATGATTTAAAGAGAGAATCTAGTTAAGGTCAATAGTGTATGATAGTCAAGGCCAGCTCCCAGACAAAATAATGAGGCAGCTAAATTTGCCATTATTCTTCTCCTGGCCCTTGGTGACTATTGACCGTCCAGGGTTTTCACACTATTGTTCTCACTGAACATCCATGTAGTAATCAGAACACTTTGGTTGTATGTGACAGAAAACCAACTTAAATAAGCTGAAGTACCACAGTTATTCAGAGGCAGGGAGGCTCAAAGAATAAGCACTCTAGGGGTAGAATTAGTTTTAGGCATGACTGTTTTAAGAGCTTATATGAATTTTTACTCCTTTTTTCTCTGCCCCTAAGCTCTGCTTGACTCTGAGTTGACTTATTTTCACATAGGCTCTTTCATCACGATGACAAAATAACTTCCAGAAGCTCTAGCTTTTGTTGTGACCTCTCAAAAACACTAGCCTTGAGACTCCTCATTAGCCCTAACTAGCTTGTTTTGAATCACACACTCATTGCTTGGTAAATTACTGTGGCCAGGCATATAATGATTTTATTGAGCAAATCTATGTCAGGAATTCCCCTAGGACTGGGGGATAGAAACCCTAACTGAATGAAGAATGGGAGAAAGTTGGTTTTCCTGGAAAATCAGGGTGACCTTAGCCAAAAAAAAAGAGGGGAAATATATACTAGATCAAAACAAGTATCTACTAAAGCCTATAGTTCTGGACAGTGATCTAGGATTCAGACTCTTCCTTACCAGAAGAGTCTAACATTTAATTTTCCTTTGTGCTCCTAAGTGAATAAATCTCTTCACATATAAACTGTACCATCATAGCTTCAATATGATAGCCTAGGAAATTCAAGCAGGGAATACTTTGGTCTTCCTTACTTCAATCTCTGCTTAAGAACTCCCAAAAATGGTGGTCATTATTACTGTTGAGCACATGTAATTAAAATTTTCTTTCTTATATTGAGCTGGTTATTTACCTCTATGGTTTATCCATTAATTTTTCCCTTTGAAGCCATCCAAATTATGTCTATTATGTGTTCTACATAGATCTTCACATGTCTAAAAGCAGGTTTATTCAACTGCTCTGCATATGACATGATTTCCAGAAATTTGACACCCAACTATCTATTTATTTATGCCATTTTATCTCCAGTGTTGTGCTATTCTTTTTCGCCTGGACTTCATTTTGGTTGACTCTTAGATTGGAAGATTTTTTTAGTGCTTCTGCTGTTTTTATTGTGCTTGTTTGTTTTGTTTACATAGCCTCAGAAAGTCAAGGAAGTAAAAGTTCAACCAAGAGTAAACAAAGAATTATTATCTCTTCATACCATTTCTCATTGCTTATAGGCTTTCTATGTTGGAGAACAATAGAAATATACCAATTTCAGCTGTGAAACAAAAATATTCTGCATTCTTGTATTTTTTTTCTCTTGTTTCATGTATCAGGTTGTTTTACTTCAAAACAAATAAACAAGCAATTTGAGTCTTATAGAGAGTGTATACTTTATAATCTTGGAGTCTACAAAAATTTCATTTATTGCTGCAAATGGTTGGATTCCTACTTGTGTGCCATGGGAACTGAATTTCTGCCCTAATGTTTTGGCACATCTTCAGTATACTTACCTCTGTAGGAGTGGTGTGTATCCACAATTATATTATTTGAAAAGAATCTTTGTACTGGAAAATCCCATTGAGATGTAGCATCGCGTTTCCAAGGGTGTCTTGGGACAAGAAAGAATGGGGCAGTAATATACAACCACTTGGTTACATCATTCATACCAGAGAAATTATCATCCTACTGCTGATGGGGAACACTTGTACTTCTCTATTATCAAAGATTTTGCAGAACTGCTCAGCCCCCTCTATTCATTTCATTCCAGCTGTTCTAACACAAGGAATGAAACAGATTGTTTCATTCTCTAAGCGTACATTAAAAAGGACAATGCCATCATTTGGGGGGCTTTTGAAGGGGTTTTTGCTCAATTTGGACTGTGTGTGGAGCAAGCTCACTGCCTTACAACAAAAGCATAAAACTCAGTGGTGACAGGCAAGTCAAAGGCTAAAGAATTCATTAAAAGGAAGAAGCCCTAAATGTTCAGCCATAAACAACAAGAGACATCAGAAAGGAAGCAGGGAAAAGGTAAAGGAGACCGTGAGAAGGAATGTGCACTGGCTCAACACTGCATCCTTTTGTAATCCTTTGGGAAAACTCACTCATAGGGCTCCAACGGCTCTTTCCTGAATTTGTCCTACATCAAAGAGCCACAAGCTTGCTCTAGCTTGAGCTTGTTTTTAGTACCTTTTAAGTGTACATACATTTTTTGGTGTGTTTTTTTTTTTATACCAAAATGTTAAATTGTTTTAAGCCAAGTATCTGGTACTTTCTTGCCACGTGGTCTTGAAGCATAAGCCTTGTCCTGTCCTTGGGAATCTTTGCTTTTTTCATATGATATTCCTGCTTCATCTTGCTTTCTATGTGAAGCACAAACATCTACCAGCCCTTCTCATTCACCTCCTTTCTTTTTGCTTCCTATTCCTGTTTTTCTTTTTAATGTCAAATACGTGAATACATAATTTCGCCCACCCCCTACCCCCCCACCCCGTCAGCACACCAATGGCAGCCATTGAAAGTTAATCGTGGAAATCTTATAGTGTATGAATTATTGTCAAAGTAGGTAACATGAAGTCACCACCAAGAGAAATTCCTAATCAAGTATATTTATCTAGTGTGTTCTCTTTCCACATATATGGGTAGCTATATTCATGGATTTAGTGATCCTAATCTTGGCCACGTACAGGTTTACCTCGGACATACTGCGGGTTCAGTTCCAGATCACTGCAACAGAGTGAATATCATAATACAGCAAGTAAAATGAAATTTTGGTTTCCTAGTGCGTGTAAAAGTTATGTTTACTATACTGTAGCCTATTAAGTGTGCAATAGCATTATATCTAAAAAAACAATGTATTTACCTTCATTTAAAAATAATTTATTGCTGAAAAATCCTAAGTATCATCTGAACTCTCAGCGAGCTTTCCTTTTGCTGGTGGAGGGTCTCGCCTGGCTGTCGATGGTTGCTGACTAATCAGGGTGGTGGTTGCTGAAGGTTGGGGTGACTGTGGTCGTTTCTTTTCTCTCTCTTTTTTTTTTTTTTTTGGCAGGCAGGGGGCTTTTCTTAAAATAAGACAACAGTGAAGTTTACCTCATCAGTTGATTCTTCCTTTCATGAACATTTCTCTGAAGCATGTGCTGCTGTTTAATTTTACAGCTTTCAAAACTGAAGTCAATCCTTTCAAACCCTGCTGCTGCTTTATCACCGAAGTTATGTAATAGTCTATGACCTCTGTTGTCATTTTAACACTTTTTACATCCTCTTCACCAGTAGTTTCCATCTTGAAATGCTCATCCAGAAGATGAGCTCATCCATAAGCAGCAACTCCTCGGCCGTTCAAGTTTTATCATGAGATCGCAGCCATTCAGTCGCATCTTTAGGCTCCGCTTCTAATTCTAGTTCTCTTGCTCCTTCCACCACATCCACAATGACCTCCTTCAGTGAAGTCTTGAACCCCTCAAAGTCATCCATGAGGGTTGGAATCAACTTCTTCCAAACTCCTGTTCGTGTTGATATTTTGACCTCTTCCCAAGAATCACAAGTGTTCTTAATGGATTCTAGAATGGTGACTCCTTCCCACGTTCTCAAAGGACTTTTTTTTTTTCCAGATTGATCAGAGGAATCACTATCTATAGCAGCTATAGCCTTATGAAATATATCTCTTAAATAATAAGACTTGGAAGAGTAAACTACTTTTTGGTCTATGGGCTACAGAATGGATGTTGTATTAGCGGTCATGCAAATGACATTAATCTCATTGTCCATCTCTGTCAGAGCTGTTAGGTGACCGGGTGCATTGTCTGTGAGCAGTAATATATATTTTTTTTAAAGCTTGTTTTTTTTTTTTTAAAGATTTTATTTATTTTTATTTGACAGAGATAGAGACAGCCAGCGAGAGAGGGAACACAAGCAGTGGGAGTGGGAGAGGAAGAAGCAGGCTCCTAGCAGAGGAGCCTGATGTGGGGCTCGATCGCAGAATGCCGGGATCACGCCCTGAGCCGGAGGCAGACACTTAACCGCTGTGCCACCCAGGCGCCCCAGCAGTAATATTTTGAAAGGAATCTTTATTTCAAAGCAGTATATCTCAACAGTAGGCTTAAAATATTCAATGAAATGTGTTGTAAACAGATGTGCTGCCATCCAGGTTTTCTAGTTCCATTTATAGAGCAAAAGCAGAGTACATTCAACATGATTATTAAGAGCCCTAGAATTTAGAGAACGGTACATGAGCACTGGCTTCAAAGTCACCAGCTGCATTAGCCCCTAACAAAGAAGTCAGTCTGTCCTTTGAAGCTTTGAAGCCGGGCCTTGACTTTTCCTCTTTAGCTATGAAAGTCCTAGTCTTTCAATAAAAGGCTGTTTTATCTACATTAAAAATATACTGTTTAGGGACACCGGGGTAGCATAGCTAGTTAAGCATCCAACTCGGCTTCAGCTCAGGTCGTGATCGTAGAGTCGTGAGATTGAACCTCATGTCAGGCTCTGTGCTCAGGGTGGAGTCTGCTTGAGATTCTTTCTCCCTCTCCCTCTGTCCCTCTCACTCTCTCTCTCTCTCTCTAAAATAAATAAATAAATCTTTTAAAAAAATATGCTGTTTAATGTAGTCACCTTCATTAATTATCTTAACTAGATCTTCCGGAATAACTGGCTAAAGCTTCCACATTAACACTTCCTGCTCCACGTTGCGTTTTTATCTCATGGAGACAGCTTCTCTGTCTCATGAGACAATCT
Organism: Ursus americanus; assembly: GCF_024610735.1. NCBI lineage: Eukaryota > Metazoa > Chordata > Mammalia > Carnivora > Ursidae > Ursus > Ursus americanus. The sequence goes on along the minus strand of NC_142127.1, from coordinate 26,701,523 downwards.
CTGCTAGCTTCAGACTTTTCGACTGCAGCTACCTCACCTCTCTCAGTCTTCCTAGAATTAAAGAGAGCTAGGGCCTTGCTCTGGATTAGGCTTTGGTTTAAAGGAATGTTGTGGCTGGTTTGATCTTTTATTCAGACACTAAAACTTTTTCCATATCCACAGTAAAGCTGTTTCACTTTCTTATCATTCACGTGTTCACTAGAGTAGCACTTTTCATTTCCTTCAAGAGCTTTGTCTTTGCCGTTACAACTTGGCTAACTGGTACAAGAGGCCTAGATTTGGGCCTATTTTGGCTTTCCACATACCTTCCTCACTAAGCTAGCCATTTCTTGTTCTTGATTTCAAGGGAGAGATGTGCAATTCTTCCTTTCACCTGAATGCTTAGAGGCCCTGGTAGGATTACTAATTGCCCTAATGTCAATATTGTTGTGTCTCAGGAAGTAGGGAGGACTAAAGAGAGGGAGGAGGAAAGAGAAAGATGGGGAATGGCCAGTCAGTGGAATAGTCAGAACACATACATTTACGAAGTTTGCATTCTTATATGAGTTTGGCTCATGGTGCCCCCAAACAATTCCAGTACTAACATCAAAGACCACAGATCGCCATAGCAAATATAATAATAATGAAAAAGTATGACATAGTGTGAGAATTACTGAACCATGACACGGAGACATGAAGTGAGCAAATGCTGTTAGAAAAATGGCACAGACAGACTTGCTCGATGCAGTGTTGCCACAAACTTTCAATCTGTAAAACAGCAGCTATCTGTGAAGTGCAATAAGGCAAAGCACAATAAAACAAGGTATGCCTGCAGTCACAACAAATATGGCAGTGTTTGTCTAATCACGGTGCATACGTACACGGTATATGTGGGAGGACATGGAAGAGAAGGATTTCAGTGTCTTGATTCTGGCTACAAACTAAGTCCCAGGCAGTAAAATGAGGTGATTCCATTATTTGAAAAGGGCATTCAGTCCGAAAACTAGATACCTGGGGAAGGTCTTGACCTGCTGACTTGGGTTTCATGATTATAAACATAGTGAGCTATACCTTCTCTGTGATAGGTTCAGTCCCCAGCCTACAGAAGCTGCCTATCATTTTTTTCCAGATGAAATGGACTGAGTATTTCTCCTATTGTTTTCCCTCCAACAAAACCACCTCCTCAATATCTGTGGCCCATGCTGAACACACACACACACACACACACACACACACACGAAACCTCATTTAGCAGGAACAAAAATTCACCCCAAAACCTATCCAAGTTTTTTTTTTCCAAATGAAGAGTCATTTCTGCCTCCAATTTTTGGTGTTCCCTGAATTCTTACTCATTATATTGCTATTGAAATCTATACCTTTAAACTTGACTTGGGTTCCTCAAAATCCTTTCCCCTTAACTCCCCACCTTTCTAAAGCACCCACAAACACATTGCTAATTTGGTTTTGTCTACAAAACTGTGAGCCTTATGTCATGAAGCAAGAGGTATTGTGTCAGCCGAGGAAGTCTGGACGTTCCTCTCCTTAATGCCATGGCGACCACCCTACCATTGGAAGCAGCTTCTAGTGTATCTAGAAAGTACAGGATAGTGGAAGAACAGATCTTATATTAGTTTGTAGAGGATAAAGCATATTCAAATATGTCATAACCACCAAAACTGCGGTCATCCCACGTCTACCTGGATCACTGCTGCCTGAGGACCCAGTAAATAGATCCATCTTTCCTTTCCCGTTGTAGCCACTAATGCCTTTTCACCTTAGTAACTAAATGAGTAACTTACATTAAGGTGAGCAAGGCAGACCCAATGGTTGTGTGAAGAAAATTTTAGTAATTCTTTTTGCTTGTCTTATTTTTCCTTTAAATTCTATTGTCTGAGTTACATATTTATAAAAGCCATAGAAAATAAACACCCAAATACATATAAATTGTGAAGGCATGACCCCAATATTTCTATGGCTTCAGAATAGTTGGAAGTCTCAATTCCTGAATCACTTTCTGACGACATGCATTTGGGGAATGTGCTCAGCAGAGTGACAGCTTCTCCGTCACCTTAATAAAACCTCCCTAGCAATAATGTTAGAGGTGGGGTGGGGGAGGGCTTCTGAGAGGATTTTTGGTCTGTTTTTTCAACTGACCTACTTTGCATACAGTACCAACTTTTCCACCATCCCCCTTCAATCTGTCTTTGTTCAAGGACCTGAACAGAACACAGAGAGATCCTATGAGAGAATAAATAGTGTTTTTTCCTACTTTCTCCCACTTTCATTGAGAGAAATTGAGTGGTTTGAGGTATGTTCCTGATCTGTGATATTAATAGGAAAGACAAATCCTCTATTAAACATCTTGACACATCCTATCAAGACCCTATTCTTGGGCGTGTGAGGTAAGCCTCAAATGTTACATAACAGGGGAAATCCGTAGAGCCTGAATTGAATTACTTGACATTTCTAACCCACAGGAGCTGGATTTCAAACTTAATGTTTGTATTACTTGACACAGTTTTTTGCCCTTCCTTATTTCTGTTTAAAGTCTATGGGATGTCAGGAAGCGGAATCATGAGATCTGCTTTATTCCTTAATTCAGTTCAGCGTGCACAGCGTCTTATATTTAATAGCCATTCAACGAATATTCATGGATTTGACAGGACTTACTTTAAAATAGTGCTTTAAACTAAGGCTTTGGTTCTCCAGCATTAGTGTGAGTCAGAATCACCTGGAGAACTTGTCAAATCACAGATTACCTAACCCCAGGCACCAGAGTTTCTGATTCATTAGGTCTGGGGAAGGACCCTAGAACCTATATTTCTATCAAATTCCCAGGCAGCAAGTTGGGGATCACATTCTAAGAACCATGGATCAAAGAAGTGTGTTTTATACACATATACGTATGTACATTCTCTGTAAGCACAGAAAAGAAGGCAAGATCTAGGAATAGAGAAACATTCATTTTTCAATGTTTAGTTTCCTTATGGTAATATGACCATGTTATATTTTTAATTACTAATAAACTACTAAAACTAAAGGAAACAATGAATAGATTTGGAATTATTTAAATTATGTATGCTGTTGCCATATGACAAAAATAAAGATAATTGAAGATTTGGCTCTAAAGTCACAATATAAGTTTATTTGTACAATGTATATTTTAATTATTTTCAGAGGTAATCTTATTTCTTTTGGACAGCCTTTCAAGCTTCGGGTAATCATCCACATTTTAAAAGTGAAGGAAAACTTCAGAAAAAATTGCTCTAAGTGTTCAGAGAGGTTGAGTGCGTTTGTCCTCAAGCCAAACAGCTCCTAAATCGTGAAATTCGCATTAGCACCCAGATTAACTGTTTTAATTCTATTCCGTCTCCCATCGCACATCTCCATCTATTGCCTGATGTTTCAGTTTTGTGATGTCGCCAGCCCCCGATAAGCAGGCGGTAATCAAGGGAGTAGGGCTTGCACTGGAATTAGAACACCTGGGTTCTAGACTCGTTTTTCTACCAATTAACTACCACCCCAACTGCGAGGCCGCCGTCAACAGCCAGACCAACCTGGCGCTCTACGCCTCCTACCTGTATGTCCACGACGACGTGGCCTTGAAGCGCTCTGCCCGGAATTCCGGCACCAGCTCCTGTTGGAGAGGGAGGCGCGGGCGCTCACCGCCAAGCCCCGGTGGCTGGAGAACCAGCACCGGCCCCATCGCCTGCAGCATCAAGACGCGGGGCCGCGGGGGCTGCAGGCGCCGCGAAAGCCTCAGCGTGCGGCTTTCACCTGGAGAAGCGAGCGACCAGCCTCGCTGATCTGCACCAGCTGGCCCCGGATGGGAGCGACGCCCACCTGTGCGAGTTGCTAGAGAGTCCCTCCCTCCACAAGCCGGTCAAGTCCTTCAAAGAGTGCGTGGCTATCTCACCAACCTGCGTGATGGGGGCCCTGGAAGCCAGCGAGGCAGAGTGCCTGTGACAAGCCCCGCGGGATCCATGGCAGTAAGAACTCAGCTTGCCTGCCTTCCACATGGCCACCTGGTGATGTCCCCCGGTCACCATGCTGGGCATGCTATTGCAATACTGCCTTTGCAATACATTCGCTTAAGATGTTCTTTCTTCCAATTTCACCATTCCTTTCAATAAAGGAATATGGTTCCCAAATTTAAAAAACAGAAACAAAACAAAAGAAAAAGACGGAAGCAAGAGTATTCATCTTTCTGTGCCTCAGATTCACTCATGAAAATGATAAAATCTGCTTTATCTTCTTCATGAGACTGTGTGAAAATCAAATTTTACAATGTATTTGCAGTTTAATCTAATTATTCATACCTACTTCACTGCATAAAGAATCTAGAGACAGTTTGGTAAATAAAAATAATTTAGAAATCTATAAAGTCTATTAGAGATTTAAAGTCTAATTTAGGCAGTGTGATTATAACTTGTATTATTTTAGTTTAGCAGTCTCTGAATTGAATACAAAGGTAGATTAGATTAACTGTTAATACTTAAGATACTTAGATCAAGTTATATAATAAAGAATATGGAATGACCTAGCTAGGGATATAATCCACTTTGGAACTAGTAAGAATGGGGAAAAACGCTACAAGTGACTCCATATTCTGAAACGAGTACACAATTCTGGTATGAGGAAAGGAACATTAGTAGTGCAGCTGTTTCCCCAAAGGGGGGGAAAACTTTGATTCAACCTTTCTCCTACCGACTTCCCTTCTTACTTCCCTTCAATTGCTTTCCAAAAAGTTTTGAAATATCTGTCTTCTGAATTTCATGTTTGTTCAACATTCTCATGTAATTTCTTTTGCATCTTACTAACATGATATTCTAAATGGAATATAAATTTAGGGCCGTTCTCTCAGTGACCCTAATAACCCTTACTTGCTAGGGAGTACATGAACGTATTCTTTCTAGAAGCCCAGCCTTCATCTAGTTATGTTCACTTTCATTTAACTCAATTGAACCACAGACTACTGAAGCCAAAAGCTACCTTAAGACAACATTGAGTCCCCACTCCCTCATTTCACAGATGAGGAAGAAAGGAGCCTAGACTAGTGGTTAAAATCACATAGCTACTTAGTGACAAAGCTGGTACTAGAACTAAGGGGTCCACCACTCCCGTGACAGCTTCCCATGGCCATACCATGCCACTCCCTCTGGAGTTTGCACCTTTACCTAGGAAACTAGCATGTTAGAGCTAAGTCAAAGGTCCTCACTGTGAAGCAGAAGGTCCAGAAAAAAGTGCAGAAGGTACAGAAAAAATTTAGATGGGAGCAGACAATGTGCATTGGAGTCCTGAACCTGATTTACTCAACACTGTCCTGAGGCATGTGTGTGGCTTTACCTCAATGAGCCCCAACTCAATCTTTTATGAAATGGGGACCAAAAATACTTACATTAGAGGACCCATGGTGTGGCAGAACATGGCCAACTCTGTCCAGAATATAGGAGGTAAATAATAAATATATCCTCTCTTTCCTTATTTCTCACACTGTTCCACCTTCCTTCAAATAATATCTTCCACGGATCAATATTTCTTTCCCTTGCATCTGTAGAAGTAAATTCTTGGATCTTCCTTCTTACCTCTGTGACTTTTCCCTTTTCACCCACTATGCTAGTTTTCCCTTCCCTTTCAGCCCTACTCTTTCACCATGAGTGAGCCCAAGATCCCTTCCCTTTCTGCTCTACACCTTCCTTTACAAACTCCTTTTCAGGGCATCCACAATGAGTGGGGATTGCTTACGGTGAAAAGCTGATGCCAGCAGTACCCGTGTCCCCGCCATATTACCCTTTCAACAGTGCTCCTAATATTCTTTTAACGATCAACAGCCATTATCCAGGCATTTGGAAAACTGGTAATGACATAGTCCCAGCCTGGTGTATAATAAATGCCTCAACAGTGTGAATATTAAATTTCAGAGTTTTTATTCACTTCTTGTTTCATCCATTGTCTGCTCAGCTTTAGGAAGCCTTCATGACATACCTGTTGCCTCAGCAAAATATGTGACACTTGTCTGAATTCCACTTTGACCTTCCACCCGTGTTGAAATATCAAGTTTGAAAGAACAAGTAGAAATAAAGAATATTCTTAAGAGAGCCAGAGAATCATTCACTTGAAAATTTCTCCTTTATTTTGCAATTCTAAGAAGTCGCCAACATCATTGCGAGATTTGGCTTGTGTACACCTGGAAAATATGAGACTTGAATATTTCATGTTGACACTCCAGCTTCTCGTCCCTTGGGGGTGGGGAGAGAGGCTGAACGGCATGTGTTAATCCTGTCCCTGGACGGTAACTCAGCATATGCCACAGGGGTTCCTGGTGGCCTCTTCGTCTTTCGGTATTTACCCCCTACCTTTTCATGCAAAATGAGTTTATTTAGCTGTTCGTATATTGGAACAAAGGACTGTTCAGGGTCAGCCTTAGCCTCAGGTAAAGAAGGCAGATGTTTATAGGGTTTGATTTTTTTTTTTTTTTAAGTCCAAAAGCCTCCTACAGAAAATATTTTTTTTTCCAATAGCTCTATTGAAATCCCCATATTAGTCACTTTTGTGGAATGAAACAGAAAAAATTATCTGATAAAATATACAAGCTATCTTAAAGCCATGGCACATAAAGCCCCTTTAACTTACTGATCAAACTAGATAATTAGTCACTTAGAAGGACTAAACAGAAGAAAATTGCAATGAGAAAGAGGAGGAAAAACAAGACTTGGAACATGTCTAAACTTGGAAGGGCAACACTGTCCAAACAGTCGAAGGAAAAGATAGAAAGGAGATATCCCTAGGTAACCGCGCATGATTTTAAAGTGATTGCTTAGGACCAACCCTAATGCTATATATCCATCTTTCTGTCTGTCCATCCATCCATTTAACACAAGCTTATGCAGTAACTTTGAATGAAGCACTGTGATGCTGCAGTAAGAACACAAAGATGAAGGGTCTCATGTCTTTACTCTTAAAGGACTTACAAAGGAATAAAAGCATCAAAGCAAAATTTATAGGTCAGTCTTAGATGCTGTCATAGCTGTCAGCCGATGGTGCTAAGAACTGACATTTGTTATCTTGTGACAGACACTGTTCGATAGATGAATTACTCATTTACTCCTTCCAGTAATGCTCTCAGGTAGATTATTTCATCAAGTCCATTTTACAGATGAGAAAGTGGTGATAGACCTTAAGTAACTTGCCCAAATCCTACAGATAAGATGAGATAGGATTAGGATTTGAGTCCCCGTTATCAAAGTCCAAAACCCATTTTCTTAACCCTTGTTGCTGGCTCCCAGGAGTCCACAGGAATAGGAGCAAAACCAAATAAAATCTTGGAGAACTAAATTTGAGAAATATTACACAGATTCTAATGGTCCTCTCTACTTGAATTTTCAGCTAGTCAGCAAAGAAATACAGTTCTTCAGCTGAAATTGGGAAGAATATATGGTTATTATAGTCATTGCTTCATCCCCTAGAGCCTCAGTATGGTTACGAGCTTAAACATCAACGTTATTCAGTGGCAAACTGTATCTTCAAGGGTTAAAAAGGTTCCGTAGGACACCTTTGAGTTGTTATGATTTGGCCATTTTCATTGTGAGTAGAGATAGGCATTTGGGTATTTCTTAGGCTCACAAAAGAGATAGGTGATTAAAAAAAAAAAAAAAAAGATAGGCCAGTGAAGATTTGTGAGCAAGACAAATTTTGTCAGGGTATAAGGAGGAGACCTAGAAGACTGAGGCATCTAATTTGATACACTTATAAGCCACAAACATGTCTGAATGACCAAGAGCCAGCCACCACCACAAAATAACCAGGATAGGTCCGGAGTCAGCAGGCAAGAGCTGGGAAGAAGGCCAGGCCAATAATGAAAGGGGGCATTAAGGTACACATTAAACTCTCCAAAGGGAAAAAAAAATAAGCAAAATTTCCAAGACATCCCTAACAAAAAGTTGAAGTATTAACATTTTTGCTGAAGTAGCAAAAATGACAAATTTGCTGGTTTCACTAAGTACATTGTATCGCCTTTTTTTTTTTTCCCCTTGATGTGGGGAGGTGGTAAAGCTTCACCGAGCAATAGTGAGGGTGTAAGAGACTTTTCAAAAGTGGTACATCAACCAATTACTGGGAGTTTGAAGGGAGCAGTTTATTTTTTTGGCGTTGAGAAATCAGCATATTTGGAGCTGGCATCCAATGACTTAGTCCCATTCCCTGAGCAATTTGGGATTCCAGATGGGAGAGAAGCCGTCTTATTTCAAGGAGTAAAGCTGCCACTGGAACTCAGGGCACATGATTGAAATTTCAGACATCTGATTTTGTCAGAGTTCGGATCCCTTTCCTTTGAAATGCCCTGCCTTAATAACCGCTTTAACCCATTGCCAATCTTGCTGGCAACCATGCCCTCCTATGATTGGGAACATTAATGAACAGTCACTGGCTACTATAATTAAACCCAAACACTCCTGATTTCAGTATTAAGAAAAAGCCATTGCTCTGATTTTCTCTTGACAACACAAAAGTCTTGCCATCCCTGAACTGTTTAATTATTGAAATGAACTGTAACAGGACACCGGATAGGGGCAGAGGTCGCTGAACAGTTCTGGAAGTCAGAAATCGGGCAGGGGCTGACGCAGAGCCTGCCAAGGCCTCAGGCTGCAGCCTCAAACCCACACACTTTTTCTCAGGCAGCCCTCCTCTGATAGGTAGGACGAGAGCGGGACTGACTTGCTAGTATTCCAAAGGCCCAACGGTGCTTGCTTGTTTTAAGACAAGCCAAAATATGTTCGGGTGACCACCACGACTTTGCGATTCCCATGCCCTACCACATTCCTCTTTTCAGATCCCAGGCATTTTTTTTTTTTGTCTCCCTACGTGCAGTCCAGGATGTAGACAAAATGAATTCCAAGTGACCTATGTGGGGGTGGATTTTTTTTAGAAACAAACAGCAAATTAAGAGGGGAAAAAAACTCCTGTTCTCACTTTTTTTTTTTTTTTTCTTTTGGAAGGGAGTGTATATGTTTATTTTCTCAGAGACGCTTTCTGGCAGTGACAACAAAACTCAATTCTATAAAAGTATCTTCTTTTTCCCCCCAATTTTAAAATACTAAATATCAGTCCCCTGTTTTGTTTAACTTCCTTTTCTGCCTCCCAGACCTAAGTGAACCTATGACAATTATTTTCTTTAAATAGAGATGTCCAATTTTCTATGATTCTGGAATAAGAACATTTCCTGGAAAGGTAGGGATTTTTTTTCTAATATGTCAATAATAGTTTAACTGTTACCAAAGGTGATGGGGAAAAAATAGCTGGAAAAGATTGCTAGAGATGTTATTTCTAGGTAAATCAGAGTAAAAGTGTGATTTTCCAGTATGTTAATATTTAATATTCAAGAGTATTACTTAAAATCAAGAAAAGTTATAAAAATAAGTACATTCAATGGTTTGATAAAAAGATAAAGTCTAAACATTTTGTGTGCTCTGACTTACAAATAGAACCTTCCTTTTAAAGAAAAAATAGTATCAGAAGTAACAGGGTTTTTGGGGTGCCTGGGTGGCACAGCGGTTAAGCGTCTGCCTTCGGCTCAGGGCATGATCCCGGCGTTATGGGATCAAGCCCCACATCAGGCTCCTCTGCTATGAGCCTGCTTCTTCCTCTCTCACTCCCCCTGCTTGTGTTCCCTCTCCCGCTGGCTGTCTCTATCTCTGTTGAATAAATAAATAAAATCTTTAAAAAAAAAAAAAAGAAGAAGTAACAGGGTTTTTGGTAGTACCAGATATAGCCTGAAGTTGTCCTCAATCTTTGTATTTTACACTGTTCTCTTGGATGCCACCCTTCCCCCACGCCATGCCTCGAACCAATGGAATCTGTTACTCCTCTCACCTTACTAAAACTTGTCCTAAGTCTCAGCAATGAGGAAACCTTACAGGGACTTAGTAATCTTCTAATTGTAGAACTTGGGTATGTGGCCTCTTTTTAGGACCAGCAAAGGTCATGGGTGGACTTGATATTACTCTCGATGCATACCATTTTTAGCCAAACTGAGCACCTAAGCAATTAACGATTGCACTGGGACAAGAAGCCTAAGCCAGAACGATCTCAGGTAAATGGGACATCTTATGTATTTATGTAAATATTTGATAGTAAAGAAACTCATGTTTAGATATACATGCCATGGCTGTATCCTGTCCTTTTCCTAACCAGACTACCCCTTCTTCTTCTTTCACTTACTGCCCCCATCCCTTAAGCTGAACTCCTGGGTCAATACCGCTGGCTTCCTGGGGTCTTTAACTCAACCTTTGCCATCTCCAGATATTCTCCAGTCTTTCTAGATAGATTTGCTGAGGTCAGGTGAGACTTTGGTGTGTCCAGGCCAGGTTCCCAGAGTGAGAGCTCTCTGCTGTCACTCAGACCCTCTGTCCCAGGCCAGAGGCCTGGAAGCCAAGAGCCCCCATGTGAGAAAAGCTTCATGGATTATGCATGGTTCCATGGGTGAAACAATTAGGACATGTGAAATGTAGTAGGACTTTATTATAAGCTGACTTAGTAGTACAAAAACTTAGTATCACGGGAAGAAGTCCATTGGCCGTGATATTATTGTGCATAGAGAAAAACCCTGGCATGGTCATGATGAATATAGTTGTAGCTGTCTCCAGGGACAAATAGGATTTTTAAAAAATCCCTCGCAGTTCCAGTGGATAAGTTTTGTGAAAAAGAATGGCTAGCAGTGATTTTCAAACTTTAGTATTTATAAGAATCACCTGGGATCATTTGAAATAGTTCCCGGGTTCCATCCTTCAGTAAATTTGATTAGATGCCCAAGAAGTATGTGTTATAAGCCCATCAGGTGATTTGGGCGTCAGGGGTCCACACAGCCAAAAGCACTGGGACAAAGGCTTCATTTTTCTCAGTCGTCCTCTTGCCAGCCCACAGGATGCCGTGGGCCTCTAGGTAGCTTCTTCTGGTTGCCTGCAAGTCCTCATGTATCAGGAGGGACATGCAGACCCACCTACGACTGGAAAAGAAGCTTCCTCATTCCTATAAAAGTGGTATGCTGTGCGTCCTGGGAAAACAGACCACTTTTGGCATAGACTTGAAATTAAGGACTAAAATCAATCTCCAGAGAAATAATGTTAAGTATAGCCTAAACCCCACTCAAGGAGAAACCGTGACTCCCTTTATGATCCAGACTTGGCAAAGAAAAGTTACAATGTGGCCCAGCCACCTCAGCGATGTAGAGGAATAGACTACAGAAAATATGAATGGAAATTACTGGTAGAGAAACATCTGACTTTTTCAAACAAGGTGAATTTTCCTCTTGGTTGTCTAATTTAACATTCCAATCTGAGAAGCAATCCGGCGACTGAAAACTGTACTTAATCCATTCTTTAAATAGCATTACAGCCTTTTTCATTTCTCTCCACACTGCATTTTGTTGTTTTTGTCTCAGAGGCTTTAACACAGGGCCAGGACTTGCACTGGGAGGCCTGCGGATTACAGGAAATAATGACCTGTATATATTTAGTTGTTCAAAGGAAATTAGAGTAGCCTGATTTTTATTATTCCCCATTGCCCCCCGTTCTCTGGTGTAATAACTTGCCCTGTTCTCTAATTTACTTTTACATCATCGGAAATGTATACCATTTAGCCCAGATTCTCCCATGACCAATCAGGACCTGCTGCTAGCTAGGTTAACAAAACCTTCCACAGAATGGGAAGCCTTCCTAATGCAGGCCAGCCAAAGACACGGAAGAGCTGATCTTTCTGCAAAGTATGTGATCTGGAGAAATTTACCAACTTCTTAGGTAGCCGGTGAAAGCGGTATGCCCCTGCCGCTGAATGTGGCAGCTAACCTTTTAGATTAACCTTCTCTTGTAAAAATGTGTAGGCAATTTCCTTCTATTTAATTTTTTAATCGTTAATCTATCAGTGTATTTCCAGTGGTGCTGCTTCCCTGTCCTGCCTGTCCTTCCCACCCCTTTCTTACCACCAAGCTCGTTAGTCTATTCAAAGTCAATAACCAAAATTGAAATTCATCTGTTTGTATTTTTTAATCTAGAGTAAAAAGCTGGTCTGTTTTTTTTTTTTTTTTTTTAAGAACTACGATTAGATGTTTAGATTATGATTTCATTGAGATTTTCTAGTTCTGTAGCACATATCTTCTGAATGTGCCAGAATACTGGGGGGAGGGAAGGGGACAGCTGAAAATACAATGTATACATTGGAGATGAATATCACAATGTCTTCAGAACACTTGCAACTTACCAGCTTTTCTTTTCTTACCACTCTATAGGTGCTTTATGGACTCTTCGAATGAAACTAACATTTGAAAGGCAGGCAAAACTGATTTTTGTTAGATTCAGTGTGTTCTTTGCAACAATTAATGAAGGTTTGTGGATTCTCTAAATTCCATTACAATAGGGTGAGCTGTGTGCTCTTTAACTGGCAGGATTTGGCAGGATAAAAATGAAGAGAAGTAGTAAGTAGTTTTAATAATCACAACTTCTGAAATCCGCTCCAACATGATCATATTTTAAGAGCTCAATAAATTTGGCCTTTATAAACTTTTCTTCATCCCTCCCCAAGCATTTCTTTTCAGTCTGGGCAGTTGCCTCATTATTAAATAGGTTTCTCTATTCCAAAACAAACTCAAGTCACTAGTATTCATTTGACTTTAATTTCCTTCAGTCTCCTATATTGTAAGATTAATTATTGGTTTTGTTCTCTCTCCTCCCTGCTCCTTCTGAAACAGTAGCAATCCGCCTCACTTTCTTACTTAAAATTTCTTACAAAGAGTATTTTTTTCTTTTTTGAATACTCTCCAGTTTGATACCTCTGGACGGTCCTCACGTCTTCCTAAATCTTAACTGAAACCTCTCAACTCTCCGAATTTAACGCAATTTTCAAAACAGTTGCTACTATATAGTAACTCTAAGGACGGAACCATGGTTTTATTACTGGAGCTTAGGCGGTCTCTCTTACCAAGCTGGCCGCCTTGCTTTTAAATCCTGATCTAGGTGACACGGTAACTTGGCTGAGTCTGTCTGCAGAGGTCGCAGAAATGCTTTTGGAATACTCCGGCTCACTAACCCTCTAAGGGCCTTTGAGCCTCAGGAAAATTTGGGATATGAATAGTTTATACCTCAGTGTGTATTTAAATCAGCTAGTGTTTATCCTTTCCAGAGAGTTCACCAGGTGCTTGGCCATGGGGCTGGGGGTGAGGGAATGGGCCTGAGGGTGAGCGAGGTGGCTAGGGAATAATGTACAGAATGGGAAAGAGAAATACCGATTGTGTTCTCTGCAGTGAAAAAAAGATTCAATCGTCAAACTTCAATTAGAAAATATTCATTGCAATTGATTGATTATATTCATTCCAAAATGATTTCATAGGGTTTCATGAAAACCAATATTATAGCAGGATAGACAGATAGATAATATATTGAATTATTTCTCTTAAGATAGAAATTTGGATTTTTCTATCCCGCTTTTTCTTGAAGGTTTATTTATGGAATTTCAATTATTCCATTTATCTGTATGTTTGTCCTTATGCCAGAACCAAACTGTCTTGATTACTGTAGCTTTTTGCTAAGTTTTAAAAACAGGGATTGTGAGTCCTTCAACTTTGTTCTTCTTTTCCAAGATTATTTTGACTATTCTGGGTCCCTTAAATCAATTTTAGGACAGCATGTCAAGTTCTGCAGAAAAACCAACTCAGATTGTGGTTAGGATTGTGTTGAATCTGTCGATCAATTTGTGAAATACTGTCATCTTAACGATATTAAATATTTTGGCCTGTGAACATCAGATGTCTTCCCATTAGTTTAAATCATCTTTAATTTCTTTCAACAAGTGTTTTTGATTTTTTTTTTAGTTTTAAGAGTATGAATTTTGTACTTAGTTTGATAAATTTATTCCAAAGTATTTTATTCTTTTTCGTGGAATTGCTTTCTTAATTTTGTTTTCAGATTGTTCATCGCTAATGTGTGGAAATATAATTGAATTTTGTATTTTGATCTATACCCTGCGCCCTTGCTGAACTCATTTGTAGGCTCTAAATTTTTTACTGGATTCTTTAAAATTTTCTATATATAAGACCACAGCGGCTACAAATACAGAAAGCTTTAATTTTTTTGACTCCATTCAGGATGTCTTTTATCTTTTTCTTGCCTAATTGCCCTGGCTAGAACCTCCAGTAAAGTGTGAAATGTACATGACAAGAGTAACATCTTTGTCTTGATCTTAGGGGGAAAATATTCAGTCTTTCATCATTAAGTATAATGGTAGCTAATGGGTTTTTTCATAGATGTTGACGAAGATCCCTTCAATTCCCAGTTTATTTGTGCTTTTATCATGACAAAATATTGGATTTTGTCAAATGCTTTCTCTACATCTTTTGTCCTTTACTCTGTTGGTGTTCTGTATTCTATTAGTTGATTTTAGAGAAGTTAAACATCCTTGTACTCCTGGGGTAAATCTCACTAGTTCATTGTATATAATCCTTTCTATATGTTGCTGGGTATTACTTGCAGGATTTTATTGAGGAGTTTTGCTTCTATAAGAAACATTGTTTTGTTCTGCAGTTTACTTGTGACGTCTTTGTCTGCTTTTCTTATAGTGTGATACTGGCTTTTTAGAATGAGTTGGGGAGTATTCTCTCCTGTTCTAATTTATTGACGAGTTCATCAAAACTTGGCACTAATTCTTATAAATGGTAGAATTCATTAGTAAAGTCATCTGGGTTTGGGTTTTCCCTTGTAGGAGGGCTTCCAATTTCTGAGTCAATCTCTTGTTGTATGCTGCCCTGAGTATTTTTGCAATTCTAAAAGTGGAGGCATTTTTCTCTTATTTGCAAAAGCCAAAACTCACTGAAAAATTATCTTTGGTTTCATGATAAGGGAGGAGAATGAAGAGAATTCCTCCAAATGCAGCAGGAAGGAAGGAAGAAGGAAGACTTCCCCGAACTGGGGAGGGAGTAGGCTTATCAGGCATAGTTTGCGCACAGTCCTAGGGCGGGGCCAATACTTTAGAGCAGGGATGTGACCAACTAAAGATACTGCACGTGAAGTTTGGACTCCAGAGAATCTCCAACTTTCTCCTGCCTCTAGAGACCCTGGGAGCTGTAGGGTCACTACACCTACAGGCAGCTGTATAAGCCGATACACACGGATCCTCAGTAATACGTAATATGGATTTATGACTAACGCCTGGAGGAATTCTCCAACATTTTGACTTTACCTAAAACCCATGGTAGAACAGTGGCTTTGTTGGATTTTAATTGATTTAAAGAAAATAAGGATAAACATCTTAGTGTGTTGACTAAAATTTGTAGAAGTCATTTACATTCTACATCTTCATAGTTCTCCACAGTAGACCAGCCATGTCTGAACAGCCCTTCAGCAGAGCTGAGTTATCTAGAAATTCTTCTAGAATGTTAAGCCCTTTCGGTATAATATAGAGATAATGTTCCCTGATTCTGGAGCCAGAGTGCCTGGAATTATTGCCTGGTTCAGCTACTTAGTAGTTATGGGCACTTAGGCAATTACTTAGTCTCTCTGGATCTCAGTTCCTCAGTTTTTAAAATAGTGATAATATGTAATACCTAACACAGTCCCTACCATGAAGAATTATATGACAATTGTTATTTGCTCCTTATCTACTAATATAATTGATGTTACCAAAAATAACTTGCTGAAGAACTCAATTCTGTGCCTGAAAATGCCAGGCTTGGTACTGGTCTTTTAAATCCAGTATGTCAAATAGGTGTCAGAGCCCTGCAGGGTAATATTGCCATACCCCCCATTTTATAAATGAGGAAACAGATGAGGAAAGATTTAGTGATCTCTCACTCCAGTTCACTCAGCTAATACGTGGCGGGTCTAACACACAGATTTGGTCTGAGTCTTTAGTCCATGCTGCTGCTTATCCTTCAGGCTGCTGCCAAAGTAATTTTGCTATAGTGCGGCTTTGATTATAACACACTCAGCTCAATGGGTCCTTATTGCCCATAAAATAAAGCCTAAACTCTTAGCTTTAAAATTCAAAGCCTACTATAATCTGGCCCAAATCTCCATTTCCAGCCTCTCTACTCATTGATCCTTCTCACACCAACTACACTCCAATCAAAATATATAACTTTTAATTTGCAAGTATGTCATGTACTTCCCTGCAAGGATGTCTTTGCACATGTCTTATGTCCCTTCTACTAGAACATTCTTCTTTTTTTTTTTTTTTATAATGATTTTTTATTATATTATGTTAGTCACCATACAGTACATCCCCGGTTTTCGATGTAAGGCTCGATGATTCATTAGTTGTGTATAACACCCAGTGCACCATGCAATATGTGCCCTCCTTACTACCCATCACCGGTCTATCCCATTCCCCCACCCCCCTCCCCTCTGTAGCCCTCAGTTTGTTTCTCATAGTCCATAGTCTCTCATGTTTCATTCCCCCTTCTGATTACCCCCCCTTTCTTTATCCCTTTCTTCCCCTACTGATCATTCTAGTTCTTATGTTCCATAGATGAGAGAAATCATATGATAGTTGTCTTTCTCTGCTTGACTTATTTCACTAAGCATTATCTCCTCCAGTGCCGTCCATGTTGTAGCAAATGTTGAGAACTCGTTCTTTCTGATTGCTGAGTAATATTCCATTGTATATATGGACCACAACTTCTTAATCCAGTCATCTGTTGCAGGGCATCTCGGCTCCTTCCACGATTTAGCTATTGTGGACATTGCTGCTATGAACATTGGGGTGCATATGGCCCTTCTCTTCACTACGTCTGTATCTTTGGGGTAAACACCCAGTAGTGCAATGGCTGGATGATAGGGTAGCTCAATTTTTAACTTTTTAAGGGACCTCCACATGGTTTTCCAGAGTGGCTGTACCAACTTGCATTCCCACCAACAATGTAGGAGGGATCCCCTTTCTCCACATCCTCTCCAACAATTGTTGTTTCTTGCCTTGTCTATTTTTGCCATTCTAACTGGCGTAAGGTGGTATCTCAGTGTGGTTTTGATTTGAATTTCCTTGATGGCTAATGATTTTGAACATTTTTTCATGTGTCTGTTAGCCATTTGTATGTCTTCATTGGAAAAGTGTCTGTTCATATCTTCTGCCCATTTTTTGATTTGTTTATTTGTTTCTCGTGTATTGAGTTTGAGAAGTTCTTTGTAGATCTTGGATACCAGTCCTTTATCTGTAGTGTCATTTGCAAATATCTTCTCCCATTCCATGGGCTGCCTCTTAGTTTTTCTGACTGTTTCCTTGGATGTGCAGAAACTTTTAATCTTGATGAAGTCCCATAAATTCATTTTATCTTTTGTTTCTCTTGCCTTTGGGGATGTGTCATGAAAAAGGTTGCTTTGGCCGATGTCGTAGAGGTTGCTGCCTATGTTCTCCTCTAGAATTTTGATGGATTCCTGTCTCACATCGAGGTCTTTCATCCATTTGGAGTTTATTTTTGTGTATGGTGTGAGATAGTGGTCAAGTTTCATTCTTTTGCATGTAGCTGTCCAATTTTCCCAGCACCATTTATTGAAGAGACTGTCTTTTTCCCACCGGATGTTTTTTCCTGCTTTATCAAATATTAGTTGCCCAAAGAGCTGAGGGTCCATTTCTGGGCTCTCTATTCTGTTCCATTGGTCTATGTGTCTGTTTTTGTGCCAGTACCATGCTGTCTTTGTGATCACAGCTTTGTAGTACAGCTCGAAATCCGGCATTGTGATGCCCCCAGCTTTGTTTTTCCTTTTCAACAGTTCCTTGGAGATTCGGGGTCTTTTCTGGTTCCATACAAATTTAAGGACTATTTGTTTCATACCTGGGATGCAAGCGTGGTTCAATATTCGCAAATCAATCAGCGTGATACATCATATCAACAAGAAAAGACTCAAGAACCATATGATCCTCTCAATCGATGCCAAAAAAGCATTTGACAAAATACAGCATCCTTTCCTGATTAAAACCCTTCAGAGTGTAGGAATAGAAGGTACATTTCTCAATCTCATAAAAGCCATCTATGAAAAGCCTACTGCAAATATTATTCTCAATGGGGAAAAGCTGGAAGCCTTTCCCTTAAGATCAGGAACACGACAAGGATGCCCACTCTCGCCACTATTATTCAACATAGTACTAGAAGTCCTTGCAACAGCAATCAGACAACAAAAAGGGATCAAAGGTATTCAAATCGGCAAAGAAGAAGTCAAAATGTCTCTCTTCGCAGACATGATACTCTATATGGAAAACCCAAAAGAAGCCACTCCCAAACTATTAGAAGTTATAGAGCAATTCAGTAACGTGGCGGGATACAAAATCAATGCTCAGAAATCAGTTGCATTTCTGTACAGGAATAACGAGAACGAAGAAAGAGAAATCAGGGAATCCATCCCATTTACAATAGCACCAAAAACCATACGTTACCTTGGAATTAACTTAACCAGAGACGTAAAGGACCTTTATTCTAGAAACTATAAATCACTCTTAAAAGACATTGAGGAAGACATAAAAAGATGGAAAGATATTCCATGCTCATGGATCGGAAGAATTAACATAGTTAAAATGTCCATGCTACCCAGAGCAATCTACACTTTCAATGCTATCCCGATCAAAATACCGAGAACGTTTTTCAAAGAACTAGAACATTCTTCTATCCAGTGCCACCTCCAACATAAGTGCCTTAAATCTCAAACAGATGTAAAATCCCCTGCTCTGTTCTCCCCCAGTAGACCTCATCTTTATCCTTAATGTAAAATAAATGCCAGTGCTTCTGGGTTGGTGAATATTTAGAAGTGCTGGGAGGATTCACATGCCCTTCTGTATTACCCACACAAGAGGCAGCTCTGACAAGGGGCCCATCAGGGTAAAGAGGTATCTTGCAACTTTTCCACCCAATCGTCCATCATTTCAGTAAGTCCAAGTGAAGACACCTAGCTTATGGATATCACTGGTGCACCCACATGGGGCTCCAGGTCAATCTTGTCCATTTCGTGGGCTTATATTAAGATGATGGGAGGCAAAGGCTTTAAACAGATCATGGAAATTGCTATTTAATGTCAACTTCATGGCCAAGTGATTAGAAAAGCACTATAGAGTCTTTTTCAGGGGTCCAAGACTTTATGTGGTCCAAGAATTTATTATGGATACAAGGCACTTCAAAAAGTCTGAAAATATTGAGACCATGGATGTGGCCAAAAGGCTCCAGGATTATGCTTCTGTAATCTAACAGGAGAATTCCCTTCTCCTAACTCAATCTCCCAGCTAGTGGCTGAGTGGTAATGACTCGGGATAAGATTTCACTTCTTAGGTACATTGCCTACATTATACACTTGACTACAGCAGCATTCGCGGAAGGGAGAGAAGGGGCTAGGAGAGAAGTGATGATTAAAGCTATCACCCCAAATTTCCAGGTCATGTTCTATCTCCAACCTTGGCATTATTTTTATGTTTGATAGAGTGATTTCCACACTTTCCCAAAGCACTCAACACATATGTTTAAAGAAAGAAAGAAAGAAAGAAAGAAAGAAAGAAAGAAAGAAAGAAAGAAAAAAAGAAAGAAAAGAAAAGAAAAAAAGAGAAAAAGAAAAGAAAAGAAAAGAAAAGAAAAGAAAAGAAAAGAAAAGAAAAGAAAGGAAGGGAGACTGAAAACGAAAGCAATGAAATGACCACACATGAGTCCTAACCGCACCTACTGAACCAGGCCTAGTAATGTGTTTATTTATTTATTTATTTATTTATTTAAGATTTTATTTATTTATTCGACAGAGATAGAGACAGCCAGCGAGAGAGGGAACACAAGCAGGGGGAGTGGAAGAGGAAGAAGCAAGCTCACAGCGGAGGAGCCTGATGTGGGGCTCGATCCCAGAACGCCAGGATCACGCCCTGAGCGGAAGGTGGACGCTTAACTGCTGTGCCACCCAGGCGCCCCTAGTAATGTGTATATTTAAAAAACACCCCCTGGGTGAGTGTTGTCAGACAAGCTTGGGTCACACTACCTTAGGACAGAGATTTCCGAAATTAGCTAATTACCAGAATCACCTGGAGGGTTTTTAAGACTCACAGATTTCTGGGCCCTAATGCGGACCTCCTAAATAGAGGAATCTGTGTTTCTAAAACAACTCCTCAGAGGGTTCTAGATACGTGAGTCACCACAGTAGAATGTCGCATTAAACTTGCTCACACATGGAACTAAGGTCAGTCTTAGTGGGTAATGAGATCAGCTTTGTTCTTAAAAATATATATATCTTTCTGGTTTGGGTGACAGTGGTGTATGCATTTGTCAAAACTCATTAAATGGTATACCTAAGATTTGTGCATTTCACCATACGTAAATTTTATCATAAAAATAAGTGAACAGATATAGTGGACATACTAGATGTAAATTCTAGCAATGGTACGCATGTTGAAGTCTTCAAGGGTAAAGTGTACTGATCACTAGGATGTAACTTGAAACTCATCAAAAAGGAAAGCGGATAGATGGATAAACAGATACGCGATACAGCAAACAGGGCATCATCGTAGAATCTACATGGTGTGTAAATAGGTGTTTGCTGTATGGTCCTTGCAACTTATTTTTATGTCTGAAAATTTTTATAGTAAAATGTTGAGGAGACAAAGAAGAAAAGAAAAAGAGAATAACTAAATACCAAAGAGACGTGACATTGAAAGTATATCAAGGGATGACAGTTTGACAGAAAAGCTTAGAACTGGCTGAGCAGATAAGCCTCTCTGGGTTCAGCTAAAGTAGACAAAGGAAAAACCAAGAGCAATGAGGAGGAAGATGGTAATGGAGAGTAGAAATGCATTGCTTTGAAGGAGGAACCATTTCTTTTTTTCATTTTCCCATTCATCAGAATATAGGAGTTAATACGTGAGGTGAAGGATATTGTCAGATAAGAATTTTGGCAACATAAAAATTTTGGCTTCCATATGAAATTACTGGCTTGGTGTGTTTGATACATTATTTCTGGATGTTAATTTGGTTTTATTCAGATATTTTCTGTGAGTGCCTATCCAGAATTGAAGATATCCCTGGGAATTAGGAGGGAGGGAAGTGGCCAGCAATAGCCATATTCCATGTAATTAATTATTTGTACAGATTCATGTCATAATATACTGATATGGATTTATGTAGTCATCTACGAACACATTTTATTTTCCATATTAGCTAAAAAGTACAAGAGCATGAAGAATATGTCTTGTTCAAAGTGTTCAGCTTAGTGCCTTTCATATATTGATTCAGGGCTCAGAATTCATTGACAGTGCATTTTCAACATAGAGGATTCAGAGCCAAGTATCACATATACCTACTTGTGATAAGCTTAGGCAGGGGGAGGGGCATTGAGTATACCTCCAAGAAAGGGGAGGCACAGCATGCCTTGAGCCAGAGTTGGGTATGGCCTTATAATTTTATGGGCCA
The DNA here is from genome assembly GCF_024610735.1 of Ursus americanus. NCBI lineage: Eukaryota > Metazoa > Chordata > Mammalia > Carnivora > Ursidae > Ursus > Ursus americanus. The sequence goes on along the minus strand of NC_142127.1, from coordinate 26,680,144 downwards.
TGATGTGGACAGCTTAAGGCAGGGTTTCTCAAACTTGACACTATGCACATTTGGGGACAGTTAATTCCTTGTCGTGTGGCCCAGTCCTGTACCTTGTAGGATATGTAGCCGCATCCCTGGCCTCTACTCACTAGATGCCACTAGCATTCCTCTAGCTATTACAATAAAAAATATCTCCAGACATGGCCAATAGATCCCATCCCCGGTGGGCCAAAAATCACACCCAGTTGAGATCCACTGGCTTAATGCAAAGAGCCAAGACAAAGCATCTTGGGAGATTTGAACTCCCAAATTCATCTAAACCACCCAGATTTGAAAGAGCTTTCTAAGAAAAGAAAATCCAGGTACCAAAACAAAACAAAACAAACAAACAAATAAACAAACACCCAACCAGTTGGGGGTAAAGTTAGGAAGTGAAGCCTAGAGCAATTCCTTTTATTTATTTATTTTTTAAGATTTTATTTATTTATTTGAGAGAGAGTGAGAGAACACACAAGCAGGGGGAGCGGAAGAGGGAGAAGCAGGCTCCCTGCTGAGCAGGGGGCCCTACATGGGGCTCAATCCCAAGACTCTGAGATCATGACCTGAGCCGAAGGCAGACACTTAATTTCCTGAGCCACCCAGGTGCCCCCTAGAGAAATTCCTTCACCCAACTAGCTTACAGCTACTGAAGCCACAAGTCTGTTTCTGTAGGACTTAGGAGCTCATGATGATAGAAGGCCTGGCTGAGGTTAACAACAGGAAAAACAAGTTTCCCTGTAGAATATAACTACACATATTCGTGATACAGACTTAGACTCATGGTCCAGATGCAGTGGAACTTGCTAAGAGTTAGTCCTAATGTAGCATCAGGGACGCAGGGGTGGATGGGGTGGGGTCTAAGCTGGTGGTAATCAGATTTTGAGCCAGAACACCATTCCTCTCTAGGTTCGAGAAATACAGGTTCACACAAAAAACAGTCTGGTCCTCATTACTGTGTAAAGACGGGGCCTGAATGATGACGAAGGAAAAGCCAAGATCTAGGAACTCTGGTACCTAGAGCAGAATTTGACCTGAGATTTTATATGACTGAAGGCATTTCAGGGTTTAAGGGGCAGGCTGGATTTTGGACTCAACCTTGGAGCCCTGAGGTAAGCAAGAGATGCCATGTCACGGGTGAGATAAGCTGCAATGGTGACTCAGACTGGGCGGGATCACCCCTCATGCTCTAGCGGTGTCCCCCTACACAGTTCTACTAACCCACTAGAGTGAGTCAGGATAGGCTGATACTCCCTGTGTGCCCCAAGAATCATACTTTGGAAGGTTTTGCAATGACCTGGAAAAAAACACTCAAGATATAAGATTGTGTGGGAATAAAAGGACACAAAACTGCATATATAGTTTAATATATGTGTGTGTATATATATAGTTTAATATATATATTATATATTAATATATATTAATTATATAATTATATAATAATAATTAATATAGTTTAATATATATATAAAAAAGGGGGAAAAGATGTAATCATAGCTAACTAGATATAAATAACAACACTTAGGAAACCTTCTGGAAGTAAAGTGTGGAGATAAGCTTTAAGATGTGGGATGATAGGGGATAATGTGTTACTTTTCTTTCTTTCTTTATACTTTTATCTTCTATGTTTTGGGTAATGAGTATGAAATAATTTTATACTCATTTTTTAGGTGTCCTAAAAAAAATGAACTTCCTGTCTCAAACCAGGATTGGTCTAGGAATTAGGAACAGCTGACTTCCTAAGTAGGACAAATACTAGGTCTTGTGAAAAAGCTTGGGAAGACACAGCTTGAGGAAAGAGTGGGAAATGTGGAAAATATGGTTTGCTCAATGGCAATGAACACACTCCTACATAAACTTAACAAGAATGTAGCATGTGTCATCAGAGCACTTTCTTCTTAACAGACAACGATTTTATAGTTTTGTAATAGGAAGCAACATGTTTTCTTTCCCTCCCCCCGCCCCCACCTCACCACCAACTGCTCTCTGGGAAGGAAAAAAAAAAACACATAAATAACTCCTCAACTCTTTGGCCACATGTAACTGTATATTAGACTATGGAGTATAGGGTTTGTTTGGAATGATGGATGGTTTGACAATATAGCACAATCAGACAAGACCAGCCATCAATCACTTTAAATCAATGATAGACCTTGGGTGTGTTTTGTGCCATTTTCATTCATTCTAGTGCCCAGAGAGTTGCACGGAGCAACCTCGTGACCTCACATGAGCAAAGAAAATGGCTTTTAAAGTTGTTTCCAGGCTCTATTCATCACTCATTCCTGGGTGAGATGCCAGGAAATAACTTTCATGGTTTTTCTTTTCTTTTTTTTCCAACTCATCTTTCTCACCTCAAAGTTTGAAGGAAGGATATGCACATAGACAAAAAAGGGAAAGAACCCATCTGAGTGGGCTAGGTTTTCTGTCATGTGAATGAAATTTGGTTCATATTTATTTCATTTTTTAACATTTCTCTTACTCATCAAACAATGTGCTCAGAATTCCCTCCTGTCTTTTAGAAAGGAAGTTGTGATTTAGTCACGATTTCCTCTTGGGTCATTTCAGAACATTTGGAGCAGGGCACTCTGGCCATCAGCGTACACGGGACTTTGCTGTTATGTACGCCAGATGAGACCATGAGGAATCTTCTCTGCAGGGCACAGGTACCTTTCACTGTGACCCTCATGGCCATGGTTACTAATGTTTTGCCCCCACCTTCAGAAGCCCGAAACCACCTCAGGATGATATTGGCATCTCTTAGGGTTAAGACTATCTACCAGAGCAGGGGCTGAGGAAATATAAAGTCTACCCCCTAGCCTCAGAAAGACTTTCAACACTCTAAAAGCACTCCTCTTTTCCAGATGCTCTTGTAACACAGCCTCATCCACTCAAAGCACCAGCTCAGCTCTGGCACTTTCAATAATCACCTTCAGTGGTCCTAAAACATGGAAGTCTTGTACTTCTCCTCATCCTCCCTGTTTCCTGTCCTAGAGGAGAACAGGGAAATAATGGCACCTTAGCCCTTCAGAAAGAGGTTAACTCCACCAGTTTAGGGTAAGGCCAGGGAAAGAATAGAAAAAGCTAGCTTTTGGCTCATCTTGCTACATATATTTTAAATACAGAGGCTCACAGCAATTAGTCACATTTTATTCCTTCCCATAACAAATGAACCCACAAAAGATTCATTTTTTCATCTACCAGGAAAGGACTTTAATATCTCTCTTGAGATACTGCCTTCTAAATGCCTACTGCACACAAAATTTTATCATGATGTTGATTGTATTCCATTTAATGATGGAAGCAATTTTGCACATTTTTTCAGAGTGTCAAGTTCTATTAGTATATACACATTACTTAATAAAAAGGCAGTGGAATTGAACACTAAGGAAGTAAGAAACTAGTAGCACCTGGGATCGAAACACCTCAGGTTACAAGGCAACCTGGAATAAGGGAAACTCACTAGCCTAAAAATCCAATCACTGATTTGACCCGAGATCATGTACTACGTAAAGAAGGCAAGACACCTATTGTCAAAGTATGGAACCTGTCTTTGAGCTTCAGATTCCCAGCATTTTGGTGGAATGATTTGTGCTTTGGGGAATCTGTGTGGATTAAAAGCTATTTCTCTTAAAACTGCATCAAATTCCCCTTTCCTCACTGACCTATGACAAAAATCCAGTCTTCAATGACGGCTTTGGAATAATAACATCGTCTTCGTTATTTTTGTTGCTGTTGTTATAGGGACCAAGACAAATACGAAAATTCTCTGTTAAATTATATACATACATATGTATTCACACATATGTGTGTATTTCTCTGTGTCTGTATATGTATGTGTAACTATGTACGTATGCCTGTGAGAGTATATATACATAGCCACACAGACATACACAGTCATACGCATATAGTTTCCCATTGTGAAAATTATAGATCTAAATGTGATATTATCTTACTCAAAAAGGTCAACATGTGCCAGTGGTATTGATAAAACAAGGACTAACATCAGTCTCCTTTGTACTGCAGTATGGACTGCGCTAGGAAGATCTGCCCTTTTTGTCACTAAGCAAGTTGTAGTCACTCATGGATGTGAGGAACTCCGATCACTTCAGTGGTGAGGTAACTACGTCCCTTGTGTTAAAGTAATTAAACAGGGAGGCCATTAGACTGAGAGGGCTCTAACACCTTGGCAGCCCATGAAAGCAAACCAAAACCCAAGCTAGATTCAATGCACTTGAATCCACAAAAATGACAGTTAAGAACAACCCATCACAAACAGCCAGATAGGTTTTCCCAAATAAGGCACCTGTTTAAGCTACAGCCAATCAAATCATTTCTTCACCTTGCTTTCCACCTGGTCTGTAAAAATCTCTCCTAGCTCCCCTGGGTGGAGCACCCCTAACCACCTTCGGTTTGGCACTGTCAGACTGGAATTGATAAATACTCAAAGAAACTTTTGAAAATGTTAATGTGCCTCAGTTTATGTTTTATCACTTGCATAGAGAGAAAAAATATATATATACACATATATACATGTAGCCTGAAACAGTTCGATCCTAAAATGTACTTAGGAGAAAGCGTGTGCATTAGTAGAGGAAAGCCTTAAATATAACAGAGAAAACACGAGCCATATACTCCTCAATCTCAGTCCTTGGAATGGAAGGAAACCTCAAACTCCCCACGTGCACAAGCTTCTTTAGTGGGAATCCAGCGGCAGACAAGAACATTGTTCTAGAAGAGAGAAAAATCAAGCAAAGATTTTACTCCTCCAGGGCAGACCAGCCAAGAATACCAAAGTAGAGCTATATTTTTATTTTTCCTGTGACAGCACAGATCTGTTGTTTGGCTACCAAATTACAGGTTGGGTCTGGTTCTCACATACTTCTGCTTTTCATGCGCCGAACAGGAAGAGTAATAACAGGCTGCTTCTTTTACTTGTGGGATTTAGGTATTCTTCATCATAGAATGGGTCATTTTTCTAAGAAAACCTGCCAGTTTAAAGACTGGAGGTGTATGCCATTCGTGTGGGGGTGGAAAAACCATAAAAATGAGAGGTTTTTGGCTAAAAAGAGTGGCTCTAGTTACTTGTTCCCATGTTTAAATGACATGTTTATGAGTCATACTCTTATTATCTAATCCTAACAGCATCATCCAAAGATCACTATCATTTAAATGACTACCTTAGAGAAGGGTCTCTGGCAAATTTGACCAAAGAGAATATAACACACACCCATTCAGTTACAGAGCAGCACTCTGCATACATTTCTCATTCATCTCTTTTAAATGATCTATTGATAATCTATAAAAGACAATTAAACAAAGTATAACAAATATTGTCCAAATGCATAATATCTGATATCCTAGACAGGAGACTGGTTAAGTATAATAGAACATATATTGAAGGAAACTACTGCACACAGAGATTACCAATTAGTATTTGAATCAATCAGCGTTCATACAAATATTGTTCCCTTCAATGCCTAGTTAATGGCTCTGCTCAAGGATCAGTGGGAAATAAAGTGACTTATTGGAATAAGATTTTGGATTCAGGGAATCAACTAACAATTGAGAGTATTACAGAAACATTTTAGGGAGAGACGCCTTATCACTCTGACCTAACTCAAAGAACCACACAGCCAACATGGGAAAGAACCTTGGAATTTTGACTCATCAGAGAATTTCTAAAGAACTCTTTTGGCAGACAGGACCTATCTTGAGGACATCTGGCTTTCTTCAAATGAAATTAATTTATTCTTTTTTTTCTTAAAAAAAAGAAAGAAAGAAAGAAAGAAAGAAAGAAAGAAAGAAAGAAAGAAAGAAATAGGTGTTTCCTTGCCCTCAAGTCATTTATCTTGTCTGGAGATTAAAAAATAAAACATTATCATTTATATCACCTTTCATATTTGTTGAAGAAAATGCTATTATTCTATTTTATTAGAAGAGGAAATGGAAGAACACAGGATCCAAGTGAGTTCTGCTAAGGGAAGTAGAGAAATTCAGTGGAGCTGAGTATTCTCAGGATCTGTGGATACATCAAGGGGAGAAGTAGCCAGCACTAAAGAGATCTCTAACTTTCCTATCATAAGACAATGCATAATCTACAATCACCATTTACAACTTTTCTCTATATGGGTATGTTTTCTCCCCTGGCTTAAACTACCAAGGTCTCTTGTGGACCTATCAAAATTCCATTACCAAAATATTCTCGGTCTATTAATTAAAGGAAGAAGTCCAGGTTTATCTTGACCAAGAGAAAAACAACCCAAATTGTCTGCCTTAATGGGTACATGAACTATTCCACCTTAGATGTTATATAATTTCTACAAAATCAGGATTAGATTTCTTTATACAAGAGAAGAACCAGTGATAATGAAATATAAGTGATGGGTTAACAAAATCTTTGTTAATTAAAATAATAATAATACTAATAGAAGTAAAGATTTCATAGTAAAATCTGGTTGTAATAATTTGGGTGCACATAACTGAAATCTGAAAAAAAATCAAGCCTCAAGGTGAGATGGAATTATTGCCAATATCTTCAATAATTATTGAACGTTTAATCTTTAAGAAGAATGTTCTAACCATGTGTATTTTACCAATTTTAAAGTAAATTTCCACTCAGCACTTAAACAGCAAAATAGGGAAATTAAAAAAAAAAAAAAACTTTTGATCTAAGCCATGTTTAGTGCTTTGTTTGGCTATGGTTCCGGATTATTCTCATAAATAATTTAAATCCCAAGATTTCCATGCTTTCTTTTTTTTTTTTTTAACTATTTGTTGACTTAACAATGCCATTTTTGTTCATCTCTTTTTTAGATGTCTTAAGCACACGATCTTGCTTAAAGTGAAAACTCGTATTTCTTGGCTTATTGAGAGCATAGAGTGAGGCTACATTTTTCTCACAACCTTTCAGATACTCCTACCCGCTCTTTCATTTTCTGGGTCTTTCCTTTCACAAATAACCAGAAGAGATACTGCTTGGAGCTCTCTAGAAAGCAAGCAGATCATGTTAAACACCAGGTGGGGTTTAGTGACCTCTTCTAGGAAGATGCCATTTCCTGATGCTCTGTGCTTTGCAATGAGGTGATTAGATGATCTTGCTGACCCAGAGTTCCTCTACTTAATCAACAAGAGAGGATTTGGGAAGCAGAGGCTTCCCTCCAGCAGCTGACGTCAAAGCTGCGGCAGAAGCACACCCAGCAGCGAGGACTGCAGGTGTGCACTCTCCATCAATATGTCTCTACTTTCTCAGGACAACCTCTAGAGCGTATTCCAGCCCACCACACATCTGGTTTATATTAATCGGTTGCTGGAAAGAACATATGAAGATGCCACATGTATAATTACATATTTACCAAAATGTCCCAGAGTTTGAGAGAAGCTTGCCCCGTGTCCATTTCTGGGCTCACTTCCTCACTTCCTTGAAATCTTTGTTCAAATATCACCTTCTTAGGAAAGTCATCTCTGGGCTCCCTACCTGCACTCTCCCTGTTTCACTTTCTCCCCATAGCACTTACTAATATTCCACTTAATTTACTTATTCCTCTTATTTATGATCTGTCTTCTCCCATGAGAATAGAAGAATAGAAGACCAGTGGACAGGGCTTTTGTCCGTCTTGTTTCCTGGTACCTAGATCTAGATCTAGGCATTAATTAATTAATTAAAATAATTAATTAAACGTAGTAGCTACTCAAAACGTTTGCACCCTCCAAGTAGCCCATGAAACCTGATGAAGGATCTAAATCATTTTGATTTAGCCAACAGCTTCTGAGAATGTGAAGGAGGACAGTCACCTATTTCACCTGTGAACCAATTAGCCCTGCAGAAAGAAAATCTGCATTCTACAACAAACACAACACCCTAGTATTATCTCTCCAGCTAAACAGTGTATACAGTAAGTCACAAGAATAAGAAAATATTGATGATACCATGCAATTCAGGATATGATCTGAACAAGGAAAAATCCCTGCAAGCATATACTTAGCAATAGGGGGTAACGGTAAAAACACTCTTTCTTAAAGATTTTATTTATTTATTTGAGAGAGAGAGACAGAGACAGAGATAGTGCGAGAGAGCACAAGCAGGGAGGAGAGGGAGAAGGAGGCCCCCCCCAGCAGGGGGCCCTATGTGGGGCCCAATCCCAGGACCCTAGGATCACGACCTGAGCCGAAGGCAGACGCTTAACTGACTGAGCCACTCAGGTGCCCCCAAAACATTTTTATATATAGCATATTTATTTAGACAGCATAGTGCATTAGTCCAGAAAGATATGATAGTTATAAGAAAACGGAGATATAAGGTATATTTTAAAGCCAAATAGAACCAGAAATGTTTGTTTATGTTTTATGAAATATGTTAGCAGTGATCCACTTGCCAAAAACAAGACATTTTATTTTACTAATATTATTAGTAAATATGTGTTTTTCTGGTTTTAAAAATATGTACTTTATTTTTAAAAATGCAAAGGAAATCTAGTTCTGTACAATTAGGTAGGTTTGTGAATTTTCTTTTAAAAGTATGTAACCATATTACTTATTACGCCTGTCATTGGCACTCAAGAAATCTGGATTTTTTTTTAAAAGCAATTAGTCATTAAGAAAAACAAAAGCTAATTAAAACTGACAACCTAGTCATCTAGGCAAACAATAGCACATAATTAGTCCATACTACCTACTATAAACCAATCATGCAGTAAACTATGGTTTAAAATGATTCTTTTCAATATTTTTTAAGTTGTCACAGCTGCAGAGACCTCCCATGCTTTTTCCTGCCATGCTCTGTTTTATTCTCCGAAGTTGGTTAACTTTTTATGTATGTAAGGCTACATCTACACAAACCTTTTTTTTTAGAAACTCATTTGTGCTGAAGTCAATCAATCTTCAGTTATCCATGCTTTGACCCTTGGAAATTCAAAACCTCAAAAATAAAACGAAGGCATTTGTTGGAAGAATGTAAGATCAGGCTATGGGCACACATCATGTCCTATGAAGCATTAATTAAGCAACTACATACGTGTAAAATCTATAGTGAACCAGCATAATGAACAAGGAAGGGAAGGGAGGGGAGGGGAGGGGAGGGGACAGGAGGGGAAAGGATGGGAGAGGAGGGGGAGGAAGGGGAGGGGAAGGGGAAGGGGAGGGAAGGGGAAGGGGAGGGAAGGGGAGGGGAGGGGAGGGGAAGGGGAAGGGGAGGGAAGGGGAGGGGAGGGGAGGGGAAGGGGAAGGGGAGGGAAGGAAGGGAAGGGAGGAGGGGAGGGAAGGGGAAGGGAAGGGAAGGGAGGTGAGGTGAGGGGAGGGAAGGGAAAGGAAGGGGGGGAGGGAGGAGGGGAGGGAAGGGAAGGAAAGGGAGGAGGGGAGGAGAAGGGAAGGGAAGGGAGGTGAGGTGAGGGGAGGGAAGGGAAAGGAAGGGGGGAGGGGAGGGAAGGGAAAGGAAGGGAAGGGAAGGGAGGGGAGGGGAGGGGAGGGGAGGGGAGGGGAAGGAAACAAGTATCCTATTGAGTTCCTCAGGTAAAATTGAAGAAATTCTGTAAAACACTCATATATGGAAGAGGAGAAAGAGCAGCTTTGTCATTGAGCATACATTTTCCCCTAATTCCTTCCTATTTATTCATTCCTATGGTCTCACATTTTTTTCTTCCTTATCCTTTCTGTTCTTTGTGCTCGTGTTTATGCAACAAACTGTACATGTTTTATTTTTCTGCTCTCTTTTCACTTCCTTCATTGTTCCCGTCCCGCGTTTTGCATAAAAAGAAGTTGCAGATGCCACTGGACTAGCACGGGCAGAATGCAGTCTCAAAATCGCCTTGATTTCATTCAGATAGGACTGCCGAGAAAGGCAAGAGGGAGGGGTGGAGGCACCGTGTACACCGTGTCTTAGAGCCACACCCGTGAGCCCGTGCCCCGCGCTGTCTGTAAGTGGCAGGGCCGGCTACTGGGGAGTTAAGGCCTGGAACAGGACTACTGATATGTCAGGAAGTTCTGGATGACTGTATTTTGCTGAATGATGAAGTAGCAACTGCTGGAAATAATAACAGGCCTTAAAATAGCAAAAATTCCTGAATGACTGTATCAGGGAGTGACCAATTTCTATCATGTGTTGATGTCAATTTAGCACATGGATGTTCCCTAGAGAAAAAAGAAATGAGATTCCAGACCTGCATTTTTTTTTTTTTTTTTTTTTTTGCAAGTGATTTAAACTACATACAAAACTTCCAGGCTCAGCTCTAGAGCATACTGGAAATGTCAAGAGGCCAAGTGACAGGAAATGCATTGGGTAGAATCATGCTGCTCTCACGTTTAATGTGGGAATAGGAATATCCTCAGCAGCACAGCATTCCTGGATGGACTCGAAACCACAAAATGCCACAGCTACAGTTAGGAAGCAACTTCTGGAGACTAAAGCCCAAGGAAAAGTTAAAGAAATGCCCTGAAAGGAAAGTGCATGCCAGGTTAATAACATTTAAGAACTGAAAGTACTTTATTAGGGATCCAGGATCATGAACACCTGGCTTGTCCTGCCACTAGCCACTAGGTCACGGTTCCTATCTCCATCTTCACCCAACACAAGGTCACTGGAGCAGAGATATACGCACAGTAGATATGGCCAAACAAATACATGTTCTTCGTTCCACTGACGGAGTAGGAAAAACCCGAAAGCCTAGCATGGACTAAAAGTCTCCTCTTCCCTAAACTAGAGGCAGACTTACGGAGCCTATAGCCTAATGGATAGAGAGCTCCCCTCTACTCCCTCTACTCGTTCCCTGTAGACCTGAGCTTACAAATCGGGGGCCATTAGCTGGAATAGGCTCATATGTTCTTCGGCCCTCATTGCAGTCTTGGAAATATGGAATTACTTCCACACATCTACAAATCAGAAGATTTCCTATTTTGAAAAAGCAAGATTGGTGTTTTTCTGGGGAAAACAAAAAAAGACCTGCACCTCTGTAATATTTGCCTACCTGCGACCATTTTTCCAGAGCTGAAGCTTGGTTGTTTTGCCCATGAAACAAAACTTCCAGCCTCTGCTGCTCATTGTTGTGGCTCTTATGCCAGATCGGCTTCATTCACATACTTACCTGCCTGGCTTTGCATTTGAGGCTTTTGATCTAAATTCCCCACCTGAGTCTTAGCCCTCTATACCTGAAAGGACTTCAAGAGGGAGAGGGGAAAGTAAGATCTTCTTACTCAGTAAGAACAATATCATTGTTCCCCCCATACTTTCTTAAGACATGTCCCAATCTAAAACCTGGGAAGAAGAAGTGATGATAAAGGTCTCCAAAAGGACCACCCCCAGAGTGAGAGAATAACAAAGAGAGACAGAGATAGAGAGACTAGGACGTTAGCATGTTAGTGTCCTAAATATCTCTGTCAACATTAATACTTCCTCTTGGGAATCACATGCAGAAAAGGACAAAGAGATTAGAGAGGGGTCTGAAGCTTCACATAGAGGCTTCGGTCTATAATCCTATATTCACTAGAATATTTCTCAAATGCTAATGAAGCATAAAGATTCTGGTAACTCACTACCAGCGAGGGTTCTTTCCAAAATCCTTGTACCTAGTTTTATATTTGTAATTTTATATTCTGTTTTATATTCTGTTTCTCAAGGAAGGTCTCCCAAATCCTATACATTTCAGGCCTCAAACACCTATATCCACTTTGCCCATATCCCAAAACTTAAATGCCTTGGCCAAATGTATCAGTCAAGGGGATAAAGGGAATAAAATGAAAAATGCATAAGATGCCGTGTGTGTGTGTGTGTGTGTGTGTGTGTGTGTGTGTGTGAGACTAGGCCAAGCCATTCAAGAAAAGGAGATAATCCAATGATTACTAAATCCATATTTCATAGAATGGAGTGTTTCAGAAATTGCTTATTTCATGGAACACTTTCTGAGTCATTATTCCAAAGGATAAGTTATTTTCAAAGATTTTAAAACAAATTAAAATTCAATTAAAACCTCATTTTAACGAATAAAATCAGAAACACTGATACATATTCTCTCTGTAATTTAGTATTCTATGTCATCCACGACTTGAGAGGCGTAATCTGACTCAAGTTTCCCCGATCCCTATTATATGGAAATGTTTAGAGATTTACTATAACTAGGCTTCAGAGGATTCTACACAAAAATAATTATTAAAGAAGAAATCTTACAAGTATCAGCTAAAGTCACACATTAGTAAGTGTTGGGTCAGTTGTATAATCTAATACAATCACTTATTCTTTTCATCTTTATAGTATCCTCTATAAAGTATAGTATCATAAAAAATACAGGTGATAATATGTTGAAAAGTTTTGCTTTTAGATAGTAAGCTCTTAAAATATTACCTTTCCATTCACTAAGATCAGAGCCTTATATTTGACATGTAACAAATGTGTAAGCTACTGGTGTTCAAATGATATCTAATTGCACACGAAGAAGTGTGTCCTAGAGTTCTGACTATCTCTAGCTTCTCAGAGGTTTGGTACTTTTCATTCAGAAATCAATTGTTCTGGTTGAAATGGAGGCATTCACTTTATGGAAATTTAAAACCAGGCATGGAGCACAGGCTGGCATAAAGGGGGTTCCATCTGTCATTAGGAAAGTAAAATATGATTAGATAATAATATACTGAAACTTGACAATATGCTTCCCTTACAGCTACGCTATGAGTTTGTGGGAGGGCTGACATGGATTAAAAGCAAGGACAATCTGAAGCTATCAATAATAAAGACCCTGGATCTAGGTCCAAAAGAAACAATCTTGAGTCAAATGCCCCACCATTATCGGCGACGTTCTAATAAGATTCCCTTTGAAAAATATACTAGTCCTTTACTGTTCTCTTCCTTTTTTTGTTTTTGTTTGTTTGTTTGTTTGTTTTTTAAAGATTTTATTTATTTATTTGACAGAGAGAGAGACAGCCAGTGAGAGAGGGAACACAAGCAGGGGGAGTGGGAGAGGAAGAAGCAGGCTCCCAGTGGAGGAGCCTGATGTGGGGCTTGATCCCAGAACGCCAGGATCACGCCCTGAGCCGAAGGCAGACGTTTAAGGACTAAGCCACCCAGGCGCCCCATTCTCTTCTTTTCTTTTTTTCTTTTAAATTCACGTTTTGGCAAGTTAGTCAATAACAACATTGAGGACACTTTTATAAAGCGATGGGTGAAATAAATATGAAACTAGAAAATGTGTTTTACTAAAATTGATTTGACCGTTTCTTGCCAAATAAATCAGACAATATATTTTTGATAGCAAAATTAGAGCTACTTAGACCTACTTGGATATCTACTAAATTTAGGTTTATGGCTCTCCACCAAAAACAAATTGTATTTTGTAGCAATTAAGCAAACAAAAAATTTCAGCACATGCAAAATAATTCATTTCTACATAGTATCTCTGGTTTTGCTCAGTCCTTACTTGCTTAGACACACACACACACACACACACACACACACACACCACACCACACCAATATCTCCTTGCAACTACTATCCCCTCAAATCTTTTTAATTAGAAATATATGTATAACAAGAAAACGGCAAGAGGCATTAATATCAATGAAAGGCCTTTCTACATGTGTGGATGTATGTGTGTGGACGTATGGGTGGACGTACGTTCTTTCTCCTAATAGGGTATTTAAAGTAATATTTTATTATTATAGTCTTTGGCTGTTGTTACTCTGTGTTGTTTGGTTTTGCTTTTGTGAGAAAAATTCCTTTTTTTTCTCACACTAAATTGTTTCCTTCTCAGAAAACTATGTCTTCGATGTTCAACATTTGAATTAATTTAATAGTATGAATACCTCCAGAAATTTTTAGAAGAATTTTTAAAAATTAGTGTGTTGTTCTAAAGAAAAGGCAGAAACTCCGTCTTCAGATAAATCAGGAATTTGTCTGTCCAATTGTCTTAGAGAAGCTATTTTTTTTTCTGTCTTCTTTTTTATTTTGTGAGGTAATGAAATATTTAAATAACTGATACTTGGCAGAAACACTTATTCCCACAGTATTTCTTGCCAAAATGAAAGAAAAAAGATCCAAATATCAAACAAGGGATGCTGTATTTGTGAGATTATAAGCCTGATTTTCTACATGACCTCCCCTTTAACATAAAATAAAACAAAATAAAATAATTGGAGGAGTGGAAACCCAGAAGGCTTTCTGTGAAATGATATAACCTTCCTCAGTTGATGACAGAAATTGAAAATAAAAAAGGATATAGCAAGAAACAATCTTACTCTGACAGTGAATGGGTCAGATAACCAAATCATTTTTCCAGTTTCAATATTTGTTCAATTTTTAAAAGGAACACAGAAGTTAGGACAACATGACCCATAACTTGTTATTATCTAAATAAAATTAAATGGCTTTAAAAAGTTTTCCATTGGAGGGGTGGGGAGAGAAAGCAAACTAGGTCAGAAATAACATGTTCCCTGGGCCTTGCTTTGTGAAAGGAAAATGCTCTATCAAGGAAAGACGTAATGACAGTCTACACAGGTTTCATTTTTATAAACATGAAGTTGGCAAATATACGTTGACTTTCTTCCTCAAGATTTGCTTTACAAAATTTAAGGAAGAACTCTCTTCACTAGGGCTCCTCCATTTAATTATTGCATCCAAAATGTATTAAAGAAAGAAAACAAAAACATTTGTGAGCCATGGGGACTGATGGTAACACAGGTACAGGGAAACCAGGAGGATCTGCTGATTCCAGATGGAGTGGATACATTCCCACGGCACCGATTACTTGCCAAATGTTTCATAAAGCAAACACATGACCTAAAAGATTTTGCAAGTGTGGGGTCTTCAAAAAAAAATAAAAATAAAAAAAGCAAAACAAAAAAAAAAAAGGAAGAAGTAAAAAGAAAAAAGTACACACTTGCAAAAAAAAAAAAAATTCTGTTCTTATTTAAAAGTCATTTCTTAATTCCTAACCATAAGTTGTTTTTAAAAACACACACACACTTTTAATATTTTTCAGCTGTCATGCCCACTTTAGTGAGTCTACATGTGTGGGTACTCCATAAAATCTCAGTGGTGGTGGCAGATGTCCTCTTTGAAATATTTCATCTGCTGCTGGGGGTGGGGGAAGTGTCACTTTGGTGCCATGAACACCATTCCTTCTGAAGGCTCTGATTTGGGACAGCCCCTCTAGAGCAAATACCGCATTGCTTGATGTCACTCAAACGGGTGGTAAGCAGCAGAGAAACATATGACTATGTCAAGATGAAAAAAGGAATTTTAAATAATAACATATTTATGAGTCCCTTTACAACAGTAAAAGAATGGCTGTAAAAAAAATCAGTAATTGTTATAATTGAGGCTTGGCTGTGGGAGAATAAAAATGTATATCTGTTGTTTGAAGTGACCAAAACCTATATTTCATGGAAGTCCTACCCAGTCCAAAGAAGAGTCACGTGGTGGTTGGAGGCCCAGAGTATCTCTTCCTTGCTTGCATTCCTCTAGCAGTTTCATGCTGTATCACACATTTTCACACTTAATTGCATCCTGTCTTCCTTTCTTCTCTAATTGTTTGGAGGTTTAGCGGTTTAAGTTTTGTTTTTTGTTTTTGTTTTTGTTTACTTATTTTCTTATTATTTTGAATTAATTTGCATTCTTCCTCCTTCAAGATGATTATTCTGGTGAACAGAAGATCCTTGATAAATATTTAATCGACTCATTGATTCATTCAATAAATTTTATTAAGCATCTACTATGGTCCACATTTTAAAAATGCTGTGGTCCCTTGTCCTCAGGTAACACACATATTTCCAGTAGAGGAAGAGACATGAAGCCAAGAATCCCAAAAACACAAATAAAATTACAGCCTGTGATACGAGCTGTGAAGGAAGAATACCACTTGCTGAGAGAGTCTATCTGGGGATCTGATGTCAAGGAGGGATGGGGAAGAGGCAAAGTTTTCTGAGCAACTGATACTTGACTTTAAGTCCAAAAGGGCAGGTACAAATAATCAAGGGAAGAGAAATAGAAACATCTTGGGAAGAGGAAAGTGCAGGCTATGTTGAAGAACTGAAATAAGACCAGTGAGATGGGAGAGTAACAAATATTGGGGGAATACAAGAAGATTCTGGAAAGCCAGCAGTGGCCATGTTGATCCTTATGGTCCATGGTGAGAATTTTGAACTTCTGTGAAGACATTCAGGGCTCTCAGCCAGACAGTGGCATGATAAGACTGACTTTTTAAGATAATACTGCCTGGCCAGAGAATAATGATATAGTTAACAGAGAGATAAAATTTCATTAGAAAGAACAAATGTAGAGACAGGGAGACCAGGGAGAAAAATATTTCATTAGTCCAGCTGAAAAATGACACAGCCTTGAACTAGGGCAAATGACAGCATTGGACATGGAAAGGCATGAATAGACTTGAGGTGTGTTTGGAAAGTCACATCTTTAAGACTTGATGATGGATTTGATATGGAGTTCGAGAACAAAAGGAATCAGAAATAATATGCAGGATTCTCGCTTAAACAACTAAGAGGTGATAGTACCATTTACCAAGATGGGGAGTGTGGGACTAGACTGAGGATGAGGAGGGAATCAATTGTCTGCTTCAGTTGTAAAGTTTCAACTGACCCTGAGGTGTCAAAGTGGAAGCGTTGACCAAGTAGCTGGACAGATCTGGAGCTCAGAAGAGAGATTTTTTTTGGAGAAGGCAGTTTGGGAGTCATCAGCCCACAGAGAGCATTTGCAAACAGGACTGAAACCTATCACTTAGGGAGAGAGAAGGCGGGGAGAAGGGCAGAGGGCCCAGGGCAGAACCTGGAAAAATGCCAAACAGGACAAGGTGACACAGTGAACAGATCAACACAGAGGCCACAGAAGGAAAGCAGCAAGTGGAATGTGAAGAAGCTCCAGGGCCGAGAATCCAGGAGGCCTCCCACCTGTTGACTGCCCTCCAGAGAAGCTGCACAATCACCAATCACTACCTTCCACTCAGTTGTCTGCCTTGGGTCATTCCAGTTAGGAGTCTGTGGTCAAAACACAGATTGCTTTCTCTGTCACTAATGTCTGCATTTATACACCAATTGGTGTCACATGAGCTGTTCTGGAAAACACTTACATTTCTCTTTGTAAAACTGCATTGTATACAAAAGGAATTCTTGTATGCCAGGTAACCTATACTTTTAGGTCAGACCATCTTAAACCTAGACTCCAAATTTCATGTAAATGTATCTAGCATATGATCAAGTTAACAGATAGGTAAATGCTACTTTATTATTTCATAAACAAAGATTTTTTTGCACACACGTGTTAAATGAGCTATACTTTATCTAACAAGCCCTCTTGCCACCTTCTTATCACACACACAAAAAGATACTTTAAAAAAATTGCCAAAAATGTCTAAGGGATACAAGAAAATTAAAAACAAGTATATTTTATTAGCAAAATTTCTGATAATTTATATTCTTTTTTTTTTTTTAAGTAAGTTCCACGCTAGGTATGAAGCCCAACATGGGGCTTGAACTCATGATCCTGAAATCAAGACCTCGGCTGAGACCAAGAGTCAGACACTTAATAGACTGAGCCACCCCGGCACCCCATAAGAAATAGTTGGCAGGTCCCAGTGAGATTTGAACTCATGACCCCTGGTTTACAAGACCAGTGCTCTCATCCCTGAGCTATTGGGCCTCACTATATTCCTTTTAAAAATTTCCTTTAAAGGCCTATGTGAAATACATTGCTGGTGGGCATGTAAATCATTACACTTTAGAAAACAATTTGATTTTATCTGTTTAAACTTGTTATTTAATAATAATGTAATGTAAAAATTGCACATAAGTGTACAATTCTCTGAATTTTTACAAACTTAACACACTTCTAGAGTTAGCACTCAGATCAAGAAACAGAACAATACCAATATTTCAGCAACTCCCAGAATTTTACCAGAATGTTCAGAAAACAAAACTGGTTAGGGTGCCTGGGTAGCCCAGTTGCTTGAGTGTCCGACTCTTGGTTTCAGCTCAGGTCATGATCTCCAGGTCATGGGATCGAGCCCCACATCAAGCTCCATGCTCAGAGGGGAGTCTGCTTGAGATTCTCTCTCTCCCTCTCCCTCTGCCCACAGCTCTGCTCTCTCTCTTTCTCTAAGAAATAAATCTTTTTTTAAAAAAAGAACAAAACTGGTTATGATAGCTTAAAATTGCAAATAGTCCATATAACAATCATCTGGAAATAATAACTTGTAGTATATTCACACAATGGAATAGAATACAGCAGAGAAAATTAAAATGAATGAAACTACCTCTAAGCACAACAACATAGATAAATCTTAGAACCATAAATATTAGAAACATAATGTTTACTTGGAAAAAGGAAATTTCAGAAGAGTAGAATTGTATGACACCCCTTTATAATGTTTTAAAATGAACAACATAATACTTAGGCATATATAAATGTGTGACAGAAACAAGCAAATAAACATTTTTTAAAAATCAATAAACACAACATTAAGAACAGTGTTTTCCTTTTAGAGGAGGGGGAGGTAAGTTAGAGTGCAATATATCATTGAGACCAGGGTGATTTCGACCAAAAAAAGGGCACTGTTAATAACTAAAGCAGGGAAGTAGTAGTAAACAGCAACTGTTCCAAGGCAAACCTGGTCATGGGGTTATCCTAGTTATTGATAACCAGTGCTTAGGTTGACTGGTAAGTTCATGGGTATTCTTTCCATTTGAATTAATTAATTGATTGATTGATATAAATTAAAGAGGGACATTCATGACCAATGATTTTAATGTGTCATGAACCAAGGATTTATGATTGATTCAATTCAGGAAACATCTGAGGTCCAAATATAAATAATCCTTTGTCAAATTAAAAATGTTAATTATTTAGTGGCATGGGCCTTAAAATTAATCCTTGGGGGCATGAATGAGAAGGATGGAAGAGAACAACCACTTCCTAAAATACAGTCTAATTCAGGAAAGGAGGTGAAAGGGAGAAGATTTACCCATTATTCAGTCTTACTTCTTCTCCCTTTCCCCCAAGATCCTGAGAGTCAAAGATCACAATGTAACAAATATGATGAATGAAATGATCATTTGATTTTATACCTAATTGAGGTTAGGCTAATTACTTAGGAAACTCTGGGCATTCAGACAGGTTCAAGTTCTACCTATTTATTAAGCCAAAGTAATTGGATCCTGACAAAACAGCTGACATTGCTTTATAACTGTCCTTCAATAGTTACAGGACTTTTGAAATTCAGCTGGATCTTTGGGTTTGTATGGGATGATATTCACAGTATTTAACCACCAATAATAGCATGAGAAACGACTAATCCAAATAGGCCCCTGGCAGGGCCCTGGAGTACGGTTTGGTTCTCAGCCTCTCTGTTGCATTGGTATCACCTCTCAATGCTGGATCATACAGAAAGCCTGGTGATTTCCAAGGAGAAGCCCCTATAGCTTGAGTGGGCTATGTGACCCCCAAGGACCTGTGTTGCAGCTAGTAAATAACCAATTATACGAGTAGGTCAATATTTTAAATATTGGTAAAACTAGAGGTGGTTAAGGAATTTATTCTAGCTAGAATTCATATAATTGCAAATACACCCACGAAGAAAGTGAGTACAAATTGCCTTGCTTTCTCAAATAAATATGAGAAAAAGGAAAATAAAGTGATCATTACTAGGGCCTCTCTTGAGACCTGGGAAGCTTAAACATGATTAGTTTTATGAAAATCTACCTCTGGCTATGACCACACTGGAGCATACCAGCTGGGTATTTACCTTAAGTTCACACTAAATATTCCAGATCCTACAGATACGCAGACTGAACAAGACTCTATCAAGACCTTGCCGCTGTTGTTGACAATGCCAGTGTAGGCACAATTAGTGTATTTGACTGACGCTTTTTAGTTTGTGCATGATTCGATTGTAAATTAAATTTGACTTACTACAGTAGGATTCTAATCTTCAGGGAATACCGAGGGTGCACCTAAAACATTTTCAGCAACTGTAGTAGAATATAAAGCAATTTGGGGATAACTCCCACCATGGTAACTGTTCAATAACCTCCAACAATTTCCATTACGCTGATGCCTAAAACAGTGAAGCATATGCTACATGTCTCTTGTTTGAATTAATGAAGGCAAACCTGGATTTTAATTTTGGCTTTACCATTTAAGTGTTATACCATTTAGTGTTATACCATTTAGTGTTATACCATTTAGTGTTATATATTTTTTTCACTCATCTTTAAAATGGGAAAAATAGTCAAAGAGAAGCCAACTGTGAGGATTACCGAGAAAAGAGAAGAATTGACTTGACGTGGTAGAAGCTCAAAAACTTACTGCATTCCCTTTCCTCCAGAATACAATTAAATAAGATGATTTTCAGAGCCCATAACAAAAGGTTGAGGTTTCTCTGCTACAACAGTCCCCGGAACTCAAACGACCAGGATTCTCAACCACGTAGAATGTTCTAATTAACCCAGTGTCAATGTGTTGCCTAAGTCTACTTCACTGTGACTCAAGCCCAAACTAAGCGTTATCAAAGATTGTGAATTCCATATCAATATTGAACACACAAGGGACAGTGTTCTATATATGATGGCTTTAAAGAACGGAAAGAGAAATCACAGCAATTAGTCTCAAGTGATAGAGTGAAAAATGGAACATAAGACTGCTGGGACAATATCCAAATTAGTAATGAATTTTAGATGGCAAATAGAAATATATTTGTCATAAGTAATTTTTGGAACAAAAGAGGTTATATCTAAATGGGAGACTAATATCAGATTAAGGAAGTTCAAAAGAAACAAGAGAGAAGAGGAAAAAAAAACACACCCAAAACGAAATGACCTGCCTTGTGGTTATTAACACCATTACTGTCATTAATAATTACTGAATTATTATTATCATCACTGAATGATCTATAATTTCAAGTTCTTATATGTCTTATGCCTTATATATAATGAGCATATTAATATTTGTTAAATGTGTGAACACATTAACAATATATGATAATCTTTGGAGTCACCAGCTCATGGGTGTCCGAAGTTTTATATTTCATAGTTTCAATTAATTTTGTTCTTCAATTTTAAGTACTATCTTAAGTTCCTTCAGTTCACCCATCTGGTAAAGAAATTTTATATGTAAAATCAAGGTTTTTCTTTTCAGTCATATTTCATTCACATTCTGAGCTCCACTTTTTATAAACCTAATTATGAACAAAGAGATCATGAGAAGTAAATCCACTTCCACTTCTAGCTACATTTCAAAATATGGAATATTGAGTCTCCATGGAATGCCCAACCTCAGAAAGATTTTCCCCTGGGTCTCACAGGATATATTTTACAGCAGTTTAGGAGAGGAACTGATATTTTTTATGGTCCTCCGGAGTTTTGGATGGGCAGAGGACCACCAAGAAGTGGGATAAGCTTTCAGTTCTGTGGGTGTTACTAGAAGGGATTTGCTAAACCCACACATTTCCTTCTCAGGTCACTATTAAGTCAAGGTGACATATACATAATATCTATATGTGTTGGTGATGTAATTGCAACAAATTATGCCTGTCAAGACAAATTTAAAATACATTTTTATCCCAAGTATTTCTAAGATTATCCATGCAAATTATATTTTCCAAGTTTTTGAGAGTCCACTTTATTAGTTTCTACAGAGGCTTTAAGGATAATGTGAGATCTACTTCAGCAACAATTTTGTTTTTATACCTACAATTGGTTCATTTTAACAACATCATTTTGAATTTATGCCTCATTATCTTCAAAGGGCAAAATTTCTTATGCATCTATGTGAACATCCAGAGTCCTTGAAAAACAACAGAAAAATAACATTGTAACAATGAAATTTGACTATCAATGATGAGAAGGATGAAGAAACAGATTAATAATAACAGTAATAATAATAGTTAGCTTCTAAAAAAAGTTTTTAGTTTGTGCAAGGCATATGGTAAGCAGCAATTTAAGCAGTATCTAGTTTAATTATCCTAACAATTTTCTGAAAAGAGAGGAGGGTCAGAATTGGAATTGGAATACGGATAAGTGAAACACTATAGAATTGTCAGTGGGAATGAACGAATAGAGAATCTCTTAGCCTATCCTGTTTTCCATAACAAATTGTTTCCCCAAAAATGACCTTGGGTTTGCACTCCATTTCTCAAGGTAATTCTCACACTTGTAGTTTGGCAGAATCAACCCAAAGGCTTGAAAACCACCATGTTTCTTGAACCAGCAATTCCACCTCTATGAATTTTAACCTAAAGAAATAGCCTGAAGTTGGTATAAAATACAAATGCAAAGATGTTCACCAAAGCATTATGTAAGATAATAAAGACTTCTGAACAGTGCAAGCAATATGAGATTTGTTAAATAAGATATGGTAGACCTACAAAATAATTTACTATGCTCTACAGTAAATTGTTTTATAGGAGACAAGTTTCTGAGCATGCCAAGAATATATTCACCATGTATTGCTAACTTTAAAAAAATGTATCCCGTTTTGTATAGAAACAAAAATATATGTACATTTTGAAAAGGTCCTAGGGAAAAACAAAAACATCAAAATGGTAACATGCAAATTTCTCTCAGCTGTGTTTAGTCAGCACCAAAACCATCAGTGGTGAAGGGGAAAGGCAGCAACACCATGTCCTCATAGACAGAACTCTGGTGTGATTCAGGATGTTGTTCTAAGTAGGACCCTGGTTCCCCGGCCGTCAGTAAATTCTGCAATGTTCTTTAGTAACTCCATTTTCTGCTTGAAATATCCAGAGCTTATTTCTGTGGCTTGAACTAAGGATCCTGACAGATACAGGTCCTCCTTAGAGCCTTCAGTAAAGTCAAAGCTTCAGGAGAGCTTCGCTCAAGCCAACATTTTGGAAGCACACAGGGAAGAGACCTGGGCAATTACTTTAAAATGACTGGAATAAATTATTCCCATGATTTATGGGATTATAAAATGCAAATTCTCCACCCCAAGATCAAATTTTGAGTGACAGCAGAGACAGTCGAAAATTACTAAGGTAAATTGGAACTATGGAAAAAGTAAGGGAACTGCTGAAAACTGGATTCCTTAGATCCTACCCAATGCATACTTTGACCAGTAGAGGCAACACTTATCTCTACTGAAAGTGTTCTTCAGGGCAATGCAATTTCAAGGTTAAGATCCAGATTCAAGAAATACTTCATGGGACACCTGGGTGGCTCAGTCAGTTGAGCGTCCAAATCTTGGTTTTGGCTCAGGTCATGATCTCAGGGTCGTGAGGTCAAGTCCCACTTCAGGCTCCACATGCGGCACAGAGTCTGTTTGAGATTCTCTCTCCCTCTCCCTCTGCCCCTCCTCTCTCTCTCTCTGTCAAATAAATAAATAAATCTTAAGAAAAGAAAAGAAAGAAAAGAAAAGAAAAGAAAAGAAAAGAAAAGAAAAGAAAAGAAAAGAAAAGAACACGTTTACAAGATACAGGTTTATTCAGTCCACAGAATGGGGAACTACTGAGAGTTTCAGAAAGGATACTTTGGTCCAATTCCCCCAGGCCTTGTAAGTAGCTCCCATGTGAAGTGCTAAAGCTATCACTACCCCAAAATGTCCCAACACTGCAATGATGTGATGACTGAGAAGAGTAGATAAGTAGATAATTCTAAAGAGCAAATTAAAGAGGCAGCCATTTAAGAAGTCAAATAAAATTGGTTTCATTTTTACCTCCAGTACCCACACTATCCCTGCCTCTCTCAATCCACTCACTGCATACACAATAACACACCTATTAGGAAGTTCCTATGACCAGTTGACTGAGGAAGAAAAACTCAGACCTGGTTACAGATGGACAACATGATATGCTGGTTCCAGTCAGCCATGATTGCTGTCCCACTGCAGACCCACTCATAAGTGGCTCAAAGAATATGAATCCCCACTTAAAGAATATGATAAAGGGATATCCTCTCTTGTGGGCACAATTTGGGTTACCTTGTTTGCTTGGGAAGAGAAATGGCCTAAGGAATAGAGTGATTCATAAGCAGTCACTGGTCATTAAGCTAGCTGGCCAGGAATCAGAAGCACGGTGTGCATTGTCAGGCAAAATTAGATGAAGGTACTAAGTATGGACAGACACGAAGCATGAGGGTGTTTTTATTCCATGTGAAATGCTCAGTGAAAGACATCCACTATTGAAGAGGTTCTCACATTGGACGGTTAAAATAATTCATACAATGGAGATGAGGCAACATCCTTTCCTAGACACCACAGCGCTTATTCAGTGGGTCCATGTACAAAGGTACCATCGTGCCAGAAATAAAGGCTTCATGAGGGCTCAGTGGCATAAATTTTACTTCTCCTTAATCCCTACAACATACCAATGGCCAATGCTTAACACCTGAGATAGCATTGTTCCCAAAGAGATCACCAACTTTCTGATAGCAGAGTGAAGATCGTGAACTTCTACAATTTTGAAGGGGCATCTATCCCCTCTAGAATATATAACTATTCTGTATATGAATTTTCTATACATCTGCCAGTACTATCATCCATGAACTTATAGAAATTCCTTGCTAATCATCATAGAATTGCACAATACATTGGAGCTCATTTTACAGCAAAAAGTGCACCAGTGGGTTTACAACCATGAAATTCATTTGTATTGCAATGACCAAAGGAAACTGACCTCATAAAATAGTGAATGGCTTACTGATGATTCACTTGTGATGTCATCTGGGAGATCACATCCTGGTGGTGTTGGGTACTTTGAACAAGGGACCAGTATTAGGTGCTGTTTCTCCCATGACCAGTACATTAGAGTTTGGGGACAAAGAAGTAGAAGCAGGCATTATTGTTTTCACTATTACACCAGATTTTCTATACTTGCATCATTTTTGCTTCCTGTCCCTATAACTTCACATTCTGCAAGTTTAGTGGTCTTAGTTCCCAAAAGAGAAATACTTTCATTAATGACACAATAATTGTTCCATTGAATTATAAGTTGACAAGCAATACCTGGATAGCTTGGGTTTCTCCTGCCACTAATCATCAGCCAAAGAAAAGGGATGGGGGTATTGATCTTGCTTACCAAGAAGACATCAGTTTGCTGAAACGATGGAATTCACTGGGACACCCTTCCTACCTTAATAACCCCAGGCCCAGTTGTAAAATCTACAATTACCCAAAAAAACCACAACCGTAAGTGTTCAGACTCTGGGAAAGAAGTCTTGTGTCTCCCAACCAGATATAGAACCCTGACCAATCAAGGATCTGTTTGAGGAAAGAAGAACATACAAGGGTGGATGAAGGAATCATTTTCATGATTGGAGCAGAAATAAGGGCTATACCATCTTTGTTCATTTTTGTATGCTTATATTAACAAATTATTCATATTTATCCCTTCTGAAAGAGGATTTATTTATTTCTTTGACTATCTATATGAAGAGTGTTGGTGATTCTCACACTTGCATTTTAATTCATAAGTCACCATACTTTGAGAAACCACATACATCCAGACCTGAAGAAGAAGGCATTTTATCACCTGGAGACCTTCAACTTCAAGAGTGAAGAGTGAATAATGAGACTGCATGTGCCCCTTTTGTGGGGAGGTGTGGGAGCATTTCCATTTGTGTTGGATTGTATTATATTAGGTAGAAGCATGAAGTAGTTGTGTGGGGAGAAGCTATATATGGTTGGGG
Source organism: Ursus americanus (assembly GCF_024610735.1). NCBI lineage: Eukaryota > Metazoa > Chordata > Mammalia > Carnivora > Ursidae > Ursus > Ursus americanus. The sequence goes on along the minus strand of NC_142127.1, from coordinate 26,654,506 downwards.
AGAATACATGTTACATAACAAAAGAGGTGGACTGTGACAGACACGTATTTGCACTTTTGATCACAGATTCATTCCCCATCCTTACTCTGCTCTTCAGGAATTGGCTTTTTGCAAACAACATCTTCAAGGATGCTTTTGTCAACTGCCCTCTAGCTAGGTATGGTAAATGGGATGCTATGATATGAGTTTGGGGCCCAAGGAAGGGCGAAATCAAGCCCACCACACCAACCCTCTCATTGTTTCATGGTTCTAATTCTAATCAGGGCTCTGAACAGCCCTTCCCACTGTGATTTCACCTTCTGGTGACCAAGGCCCCTCAGCTCTTTTAATAGCACCTCCTCCCTTTGTCCTCCAGTCCTAGGATGGAAGTGTTTTGCTGGTATAGCTAATGTTGGGGCTGGAATTCCATCTCTGTTTGGCATTTCAGGTTTCTAATAACTTGATAATGGATTTTATACTCCTAATGTCCACCCACCAGGCATTGACTGTTTTCCTTATTTGACCCTGACTGAAGCAATCTCAGTAGTTCAGGTGAAACATGATGGTGGTTTAAATTAGGGTGTTGGCAGTAAGGATCAAGAGATTCAGACAGAATAGAAGACGTGCTGATATATACATGGTAGGTGTTGAGGAAAGGAGGCATCAAGGAGCATGCTTGGTTTCTGTTCTGAGCAAGTGCATTAGTAACGGCATCATTTACTAAGATGCACTCGATAGGCGGAGGGACACCTGGGGTAAGAATTTAACATTCCACTTTTGGTGGGTTCATCGTGAGATCCCTGTAGGATTGCCACATGGATTTCTTTAAGTGGCAGATGGTTAGTGGAATCTAGAGATCTATGGAAAGACCTAGCCTCCCAAATGTCATCCTTTAGCTTTAAGCCCTATTTTTCACTTGCAGTTAATATCTGAGTGGTCAGATACTAGCTCTTTTTGTGGTTCTTAACCCATGGTGGGAGGAAATGAAGTTTCTAGGAATATATCCATTTAAACTATACTCCCATAGACAAAATGATTTGACTGACTGTTTCAGTTTTCTAAAGACCATTGTACCTTATTCTGAGATGACAAAAGGAAGTGAGGGTCTAAACAGGGAAACCTTGAGGCAATATTCAGGTGCTTGCTTTAACACTCTGAGAGCAATGGGAAGTCGAGTTACCCAACAGCCAATTGCACTTACCAACACCTTGAAAAATTGCCCTCAGTCAACATTCTCTTTAAAGACATAGTCAATTTGCTGCCTTGGTCTCAAATAAATTTCATCAGATGGATAAAAAAAAAAAAGGAGGAAAAATAGGCGGTGTTATTGACCCCAGAAAGAAATTACGGAATCTAAAATAAAAATTTCTTGGCACTGTGGTACCCAACTGAAGGAAGTAAAAGAAGTACTCGTTAGGTTTGGGCTTTGTCAATTTATTGATACTCTCATACTTCTATTCCCAAATAGTCATCAGCCATTCACATATAAAACATAACCCGAAATCAGGAACTATTATTAAACAAGAGTGGGTAAGAAAACATGGAAATATCACTGCTGTATTGTAGAAAAGGAAGTTAGGTGTCAAAATGTCATTTGTGAAGTTTCACTCATTAAGGGTTAGCTACCATGTCTTCTTGAAACTCTGTACAATTTAGCTAACCCTTTAGTGATCGTGTCTTTCAAAAACATTTGTGGAGTGTGACATAGGTGGAAATCCAATCTTATAGCAAAGCTTTTCTTTATACTTCTATATACTCTAAGTTTCCAGTAAATGTGTTTGAGATTGGAATGTGTGTTTGTGTGTGTGTGTGTGTGTGTGTGTGTGTGTGTGTGTGTGTACTGAGTGCATTATTCCCACTGACAGCTGGCCGTGTAGGGGGAAAAGCGATGAGAAATAGAGAGGCATGGGGGTGGGGAATTTCCCTCCTGAGAGGTCTTATGAAACCGAAGATTCCCATGTCTTGAAAGGTCAAAGAAAGAGTATAATACACTTATGAAAAAGAGACAGCCTTAATCCAGTTGTTCTTGGCCCGGTCCGCAGATGAAATATAAATGCTGTCATCACTTACGTGTGAGATAAAGGATAGAAAGTGGGAATGTGTTGGTTTACTGCAAAGACCATTCTTTTGGTTTGAGAACATTGCTGGAAATAACCTGCATTGAGCACTGCTCCCTATGAGGAATACATGTTATGGGAAACTGTTAAAGGCAAACTTTGGTCACTGACCTTCTCGATGCAGTTTAATCAAGCTTCAAGCACCACACCAAAAAAGACAGCTGCTTGAAGAAGGGAGCCCTCACTGAGCCAAGACATTTTACCTTTCCTCTATTACAAGAGCCGGGGATAAGACACAAGTGTGCACTAAATCTCCAGCTCATGCATTCAGAGGCTGCACGAGAATAATGATAGACTATAAATCACACAGAAATGTTACCTTTCTGTTAGGACAGTCGATAGCTAGAAATAGTGCTCACCAATAGCACAGATGTCTAGGAGATATAAAAACAAATGCTTGGCAGTTGTTTAAAAATGGGAAGTACGAGAATCTGACCTAAAATATAGTAGAAAACAACTGCAGTTTCATCGTTTTGTCAGGTTTCCAGTTTTGCATTTCACTCTTTTTTTAATCCCTCGTTCTGTTGTTGAAGGTAGAACTGCCGCTTTGGAGAAGTGAAAAAGCGTCTCTCGTGGGTTTCCCTTAAAACCTTATAAACATTTGTAAGTACTCTGTACATACATGAACTTTGATGTAAATTTGTTTTTCTTTTGAAAGGTCTGGGGTAGTTGAACGCTGAGAATTGAAGTGAGATGAGGCTGTCAACAAATGGGAGGCTCCCGCAAGGACCCAAGGGGACGGAACTGGGATCTCCATGTGCCAAATATTAGCTAATTGGGAGGATGACACTGCCTGGCCAGCCTCACAATCTGCATCCCCGTGTCTGCCTCAAAAGAGCTGCTGTGAGAAGAAAAGGCTCATTTGTTTCAGCCTGAGACCGAGTGCTCTGCAATCCGAACATGGGTACTGGAAATGGAGATCCCTCTGCTAACAGACAGTGCTGAGGGTCAAAGAGGCTTCGGAGCCCGCGCCTGGTAGGAAACGCACAGGGTTAACCGGCTATACTTCACTTATCAATGTTTCATTTTTTTTCTTTAAGAGAAATCTGGACAAACGGCAATGTTATGGAAAAGTGAATGCCACGTTAAAAAAATCTTCTTTCACATGCTTTTTCTTTCTTGCACCCCACTTTTTTTGGTGGGGGTGAAGTGGGTGAGAAGGGTATGGTCAGGAAATTGGACAAGTCGATTTAAACAATTGAAACTCTAGAGAAATCTGAATCTTAACTTACCAGAGGTTTAAAGTAAAGCTCAGTTTCCTGTGACTCTCCATTTCCTGGGTTTAACAGGGACATGGATCTCAAGAATTAAAATACGGTGAGAAAGTCTGTCCTACTAAGATTTTTCTCACCCCAGCAGGAAAGTACCATACCAGAAATTTCACAAGAAAGTCTGCTCTCATGAGACTCACAGCCAGACTTTTAACCATTTTGATAAGTTCAGAAGAGCTTCAATCAAAAAGCTTTCAAATCCCTGTCCCAAATGACCCCACAAATCCCTTTGAGAGCCACCCAACACCACTTCATAGTTCCCATAAACACTTGGACCTTTCCCTGTGAAAGCTGACAAGTTTTCCCGAAAGTCCTTACATACCACGCTCAGCCTCATCTTGCCAAATGTGCTATCTCAGTGGAAACTGCTGGAACTTTCCAGACAGATTTTATGCTACAGGCAAAAAGTACCTCAGTCACCAATATGCCCACAGTTTTCTGAGTCTAAAGGTTCCTAGATATTTCAAATGCTGTGTATAAAGTCCCATACCTTTTTTTTTCCTCCCGGTATGACCAAGTATTGCTCTCATAATACTTTGTGAAAAATGTTTCATAACTGTAGTAATTACTGATGTCAACACCCCTGTTAATATTCTGGAACTGCAAACATTTCACATCAAATCTCCACGTGGAAAAGGGACTGTTCACCTCTACTTTGTAAATTAGCTATATGATTTATCTGTGGGAAACATTTCAAAAATATAGATTCAGAAAGACATCTACCACATGATGGCTTTTCCATATGGCATCTCATAATTATTTTGCTGTGTGTGAACATGATGAAAACAGTTTCATAATTCTCCAAGGGTCAGAGTAAATTATTTCAATTAGACATATTTCAGAGCAAACATTACCTTAGGGTTTATTAATAATATTACCTGAGAAGGAACAGCTGCCTTTTATGCATAAAAAGCTGTCAGCTTCTTACCACTCCTTACTATAGAAACCCTTTTGTGACTTTAAAAAAATGGCAGATTTTCTCATGCTTTACCTAAACACAAAACTTGGCAGCAGGGACCTGGTTGTAATCCTCAGCATGGGAGCTAGTGGGTGGATTTTTTTTCTCTATAAACTCTTGTATAAACCACACCAGTCTCCTGGTATTTATTCTGGGTAATGCTGGAAATTGTACACAGATCCAACAGCCCATGTAAAGGAGTTTTGTAACTTCCTGAAGCTCTTTCATGCAAAATCCTTACTCTGAATGCAATTCCAGAAAGATGGGACATTTCAGCAGCTTAAAAGGAAAGGTTTATTCTGTTGTCTTTTCCTCCTTCTCATTGGAGTCCTGCAAATATGAAATAGGTCAATTGGGGCAACATAATAACAGCAATTAATATGACATTAATTGACCTATATTGAAAATTCAATGCCCATTGAAATGTCTTCAGAGATAAATCACAAGGTAGCTATATCGTAATAATTAAGGATTGGAATTTCTCTCTATAGGTTAGTTGCCACTTTGGAAGAGTTAGTTGGAGCTATATATTACTGCAGGACATCCATTAAGTTTAGCTTTATAATTATCACTACTAGTCTCTGAACATGCATATTAAAAAAATCTCAAGACACAAGAGTCTATGACGTATGTGGAAAAGAGATTAGAAATCTTCCCTGTGCCCAAGAAATGTATCGCTTTACCACAAATATCCCTTACCTCCCACCCCAAGTTAATGATGATTATTGACAACGTCCATGATGATCAGATGATTTGGTAAGGACTTCTCAACATCATGTTCTGCTTTCGGCAAAACCTTCCCAAGGCAAATGTACGCTTGTCTTAGCAAAACTAACAAAGACTTTATTCTTTAGGTGTTTGTTGCTGGTTGGATGAAGGTTGGTATGGTAGGTGGTAGAATTAGTCAACTTCAACAGCTCAAACATTAATCTCTTGGCACCGAGGTTCAGTGTGGCTTCAAATTCTCAGGGGATCCTAGTTGGAACCATAAGTGTGACCTTATGAGCGTTTCTCGAAACAGACTTTAAGCACTCTGACAAAAATGTAAAAGGCAACTTAAATGTAAACACAATCTTTCAAATACCTGCAACCAAAGTTCCTTTTCACTAACATACATGAAGTCACAGTGAAAGCAGTCCTCCACCAAAGGCAGCAAGGAAATGCTGAAGGAAAAGAGGATTATTGGGAGAGTGACTGACATTTGCCTATTTTGTGACTAAATACATAGCCACGAGTGAGGCATTATAATTTAAGAAATAGAAATGAAAATTGCAATCAGAAAGGTCATTTGCATAATTCTGTCCTAATGTGTTTTAGAACAAAACATTGATTTAAAAAATGGGGATATTATAGAATTATGAAGAATCCTGTGCTGTGTTTTTTATATTCCCGATAGAGGGACAGAACATCTCTGTCGCTTTGTTGTAACCGTTCCAGGAAGAAACACACACACACAAATGTTCTTCCACAAGCATTGCTCCCCACCATTCTACAATCTTATGCTTTCTAGTTGTCATTTTTCCTCATTTGGCGTTCTGCCATGTCACATTCTGATTTTGTGTTTGTTTTGACCCCAACTAAATGATGAAGGACTAAGAACGAAAAGCAGAGCCATAACTGGATAAGAAAAGATTTGGAAACTTCACTATCTTGTGCGTGAACCATTGGCAATAGGTCAGTGTTTACTTACAGCACCATTTTATTTCTTGCCATAGTGGCCTCCGTCTCAGTAAATGGTACCGTCAACCACTTAGTTGCTCAAAACACACCCTAAGAGTCATTATTGATTGCTCTCTTTCTCTCACACCCCACATCCAAATCATTAGCAAATCTAACAACTTATCATCTCTGGGGCTATCACCAAGCCATTATAATCATTTGCCTGTACCATTGCAATAGTAATGAGCAATGAGCTACTACAATAAGCAATGGCCCCTCATACTACTTGCTTCCACTGCTGTTCCCTACAGGCTCATCTCCACACAGTTGTTGGTGATCCTTTTAAAGGAAAAATCAGATTATATAACGTCCCTGCCCTCAATCTACCGATACCTTCCCATTATACTTAGGATAAGATTCAAAACCCTTACTATGGCTTCTAAGTCCACATAAGAGCCATCTCCTAGAACCACTCTGAGTTGACTTCTTACATACTTCAGCTTAATCATTGCACTCCAACAATACCCCTCTTCCCATCTCGGGGCTTTTACACTCTGCTTGGAATACTTGTGTGCTAGATACTTGCATGACCCATTCTCTTACTTTATTCACTCTCTGTTCACAGTTAACTTCCCAGAGCTCAACCTTTACAATCCTATATAGAGCCGCCTATGTTGTCGCTATCCTTTTATCCTACTTCATCTTAATTCTTAAAACTTACTTGAATTATAATATATCCTTACGGATTATATTTACTTATTTAATTAATTGCTTAATTATTATTATTTCCTTTACCAGAAATATAAGCTCCATGATGTCAGAGAGTTTGTGTGTTTGCTTGCCACTATATCCCCAGTGCCTAAAATGTTACCTAGCACATAGCAGATAGTAAACAAGCATTCATAAGCTAAGTGGACATTTTTTAATCAATTTGAAAGTTTGAACCATATGAAAATAAGATAAATGGCAGGATATATCACATAGTTTCATTACCTATTTTATATATTAAAGGAAGTAAATGTGTATCAATAACTAGTTAACAAAAACTGGCTAATTAGCATGAAGATGATAACAACTTGACTGTTTATAGCTTTCATGGTTCATACTGACCCCCAGTATCACATAATACATTGGCTGTCTTGAGCTTATCTACTTGTGGCCTAGTCAAAACATCTTGTCCACTTTTCCTATTTAACTCTAAGACCATAGTTTCAGGTTCTACTTGTATGCCAATTGCAAAGGGTGAACTACATAATCTCCAAGATCTCCTCTAGTTACATGATGTTACTGAAACTGTAAAGACAGAAATCTTTTAGAAAAAAGATGGAAACTCAATAGTGAATCGCAATTAATCAATATCCCCGTTTGGTCATCAGCTACCTTATACATAATTTTAATATACAGATGATGTCACTTGACAGCCAAGATTTATACTAACCAGTAGAACTACGACTTATACAATTGGCATTCTTATTGAATATCCCAGGAAATTCTTAGAATTAGATGAATGAGAGACTAATTTGGTGATTAGAAAATCACAGCTGTGACACCTAATCTGTAACCCAGTATTTGTTCCAAGCAGGTTCTCTTCACTTCGTACCTCAGTTGCTTAATCTGTAAAATAAGGTCCATGCACAAGAACACTTATTAGAAATTCTCTTAATATGGTCATATTCACAGGTTGGTTTCTCTGGAAGTAGGAACTGAGAGTGAATTGGACAATTAGAATATGTCAGAAGAGGTTGGGCAGAGGGAGAAGTTGAACAGCCATAGTGGCCCAATAAACCATTAGTCAAAAGCTCAGGGTAGCTCAGGTGAATATATAGCCCTTCAGAGTAGCTCCATCTTGGGCAGAAATGGCTGGATATTTATACCTGCCCCAGAAAGTCATCAGGTAGGGATGGGGTGGGGGCAGGAAAAACATGTCTTGGAGGAAGCAGCCCACAGAAAGCTTGGCGGACAGATGGAGACTGTCTACTGGAAGTTAGGGCAGTAAGTCCCTTCTTATAGGGGGATCTGGGTGACATACTTTCATTCTTTCCACTCATCGTACTATCTAGCAAATCTTCTTACATCATTTATATTAACAGCAAAGTATAAGATATGTCCTATGTGGGCACATTCTGAAAGATGACTAACATGGTGCTCTCTGTGTATTACCATGCATTCTAGCTTTTCTACCTATAATGGGCAATGATAATAAGCCTTCATGATCTATATTGAAGTATGCATGTATGTGCAAGTGCCCTCGGGCTTGTGGGATAAGAAAAAGAGTTGGAATATGCAAACGGTCATTTATAGGCTAATATTTACAGTCCAGAAGAACAATTATCAGACTCATAAGCTGTGCTTTGGCTGGACTGCTCCTTCCTAGACTTATCAAGAACACTGGCTTTAGCTATGGTCCTACTTAATTGGCTGTGTTTAAATTTTACAAATATCACATCTCACACCATACTAAAGCGTTCATCAACATTCTCATATATGTAGCTATAAAAAAAAAGCAGAGGTTTACTTAAAGAAAACATAATTTTTGAGTTTTCTAAATGTTCTTTATTGTCATTATCATTTGTCCTAGAATAGCTAATTATAGAATATACCATGATTTGTCCTCATTTTCTCCCTTCTCCACTTAAATACTTTTAAAATAATGTTGGCTTTTTTTGCCCTTGTTTTTTGAAATACTCCAGCAATTGGCTCAGCCTCCTTTTTTTTTCTGCTGTGTCACCTTTTAATACGGGTTTTCATCACCTCTGCAAAAGACACGTTTTTTCTCCCCAGTGAAAAAGATGGATTGGTAAGAGGTCCCACAGCCTATAAACTGTTTCCTTTTAATTCAGGCCCTAGCAGTTTGGCCTGGCTCACGTTCAGATAGTACTATAACTTGTCTGAACCCCTTCTAAAGGGCCTCCTGCTAGTGTATTTATGCCTGAACACTTGGGCAAGCCTTGAAATAGCTTCTCTAAAGAGTGATGGGATCTGTTTGCTCACCTCCAGTCCGCATTGTAATGAAGCATGGCCCTTGCTTTTAAACTCCTGAGGTTCTGACCTCACCAGGTGAGGCTTTCCCTGGAAATGGCCCCCTGAGGCTACTCCTTAACTGCAGTTTATGTGTAGGACACCAATAACGGTGTTCACTCTTAAGGGTTTTCTTTCTCTTAACATTGTCAGCTGCTTTCATGTACAGCCTTAAACCTTCATGTAGGAAGTATTAGGAGAAGATTTCTAAAACTCCGAAAACTCAACCTGTTCAAGTTTTCCTTTAACATTCACAGTAGTCAGGAGTTCTGGGCAAAGTGCAAATTTTGCAAGAGTGTATTCATTTGAAGTGGAGTGGTAGAATACGCAAAAGAACAAAGAAATCTTTTCCTCATTAATGTCATAGCCAAGAAGAGGAACTGATGTTATTTGAGCTTTGATCTTTGTTTTCTTCCCCTCCCCCCCACTCCTTAATTCAATTAGGGACCCTCGTTTACATAATCCGAGCACCACTCCTACACAACTCCTCCTTAATTACAGACTCTTCAGGGATCCTAGATGTCCTGAGACGGAGCTGATGCATTTCGGCATTGTTTTCTTCCAACCTCCACCAGGTACTGCATGTTCCAGACAATTCTCTTTTTAAGGCCCCCATATATCAGACTGCATTGATAATAACTCATTCAGTAATCAGTAGATTATGAAGTGGTTGAAACATAAATGAAAATTAATGGATAGATTGAGACAAGAGGCTACTTAGATTCCTTTGATGAGATGATACAGCAACTTACATCTAACCTAACTGCTACTCCCTCTCACCCAATTAACTAGGCAATCGCAAATTTATAAAAACATTTCAAACTAATTTTATATTATGGGCCTTGTCAAATATAGTTTTTCAATCATTGTGGGCAAAAATTGAAGATTTTAACAGAAAATGAAAACTTCTTTCACCTTTCTACCTCACTTCTTTACCTAACACTTGGACTTGCATCAATTATTATGCTCTTTTTAGGAAAAAAAAAGTAGACAGACATATGGACGGATAATGTTAGTAAAAGGAAATGGCTTGCACATCATGATAGAATTTTGAAGTATGTGTCTGTTCTCCACCTAGTACAGAGCAAAGTAAACTCAAGAAGATTCCTGTCTTCTAGAAGTTTACCATCTGTCACTGGGGAAGGAGGAATAAACAAATGAAAAAGCCTGCGCACCTGGGTGGCTCAGTCAGTTAAGCTCTGACTCTTGATTTCGGCTCAGGTCATGATCTTGGGGTCGTGAGATTGAGCCCTAGCTCAGGCTCTGTGCTCAGGGCAGAGTCTTCTCCGGATTCTCTCTCCCTCTCCCTCCACTCCTCCCTCTGTCCCCTCCTGACCCCAGCTCCTGTGCACGCATGTGCTCTCTCTCTCTCAAATAAACAATAAATCTTTTTAAAAAACAAAAACAAATCAGAAGGCATTAAACAAGTACTTGTATAAGTAATTAGATGTAAAAAAGAAAAAAGAGGGAGAGATAATAATGTGAAATTAAGTGTTAAAGGGAAAAGCTACCTGGGGAATCAATGGCAATTTCTCTTCCAGAGTGTTGTGGAAAAAGGGTTTTAATGGGGATGATGAAGTAGGAGTGTAATGAACCAAAGCTGGGAAGTTCTTCCAGAAATGCAGTCTTGTCTGAGAGGAAGACCAGAGCACTGGTCAAGATGCGTCTCCCTTCTGGCATAGTGAGCCAACTCCATATTACCATTCTCAGTAGCAATATTTTGATTTTCCTTTGGTTCAAAACATTTCCATAAATTGCAATTACTTCCCACAGTGTCGAATACATTTTCCTTGACAAAGGTGATTATTAGGTATTAAAGTCTAATCCCATAAGAAATTTGTGAATTGTTAAGCCTATTTCTTAGCTAGTCAAGAGCAAATCCTTCTTTCTCATACTTTTTCATGCTAATGTTGCATGTTATCACCTGCATGTCAGGAGAAAATTCTTCAGGCAAAGATTTTTCCCTCCAGAAAAAAACAAGGGCAGTTACCTTGCTCTAAATATATCATGAGGGACTTTGATCTTTCAGTTCTTTTCACATAACTTTTATTTTACCAAGAAAAATTGTCCATAAGTTCAATTGTAGGGATGAAAATATGAGGGCAAAACCAACATGTATTTGAAGGAAAGAGTAATCAGATTACAAAAGGCCATTTATACAGAAAAAGTGGGCTTTACAATAAAGTTGTAAAAATGTCATAAATCTTTATGTGCTAAATGAATAGCACTGAAAAACATTATGTAAAAAATGGATAGAGACAGAACTTCTGTAGAAGACTTTGTTAAAAAAGAAAAAGCAAGCCCCAAATGGAGTAATTTCCCTCCAAGACAGCCAATCAGGACATAATTACAGTTTCAACCTATTTGAGGAATGTGACCTTTTAACAGTCAATCTGAAATTTCCTGATCAGCACCAGTGGGGTTAGCTGCATGATAGAAACCCTCCTAATCCTTTCTCCCCAGAAAAGGTGTCCTGGCCAGAAACAATCTTTTCTTTTGCTAATAATTTCTTGCCCCACCCTCCCTCCTATAAACACCTTCCATTTTGTAAACTCCCAGGAGGTTCCCCTCTACCTGCCAGATGGGATGCTCCCTGATTCATGAATCACTTAATAAAACCAATTAGATCTTCCAATTAATCCTTTGAATTTTGTTTTTTAATAACTTTAGGACAGTTCTCTGTCTTTGATGTTTCTAGTAGGTCAAGAAAAAAATATAAATTATTTTAAAAAGTAATATGGTTGAATTAATAAATATATTTTAATGATAAACTCTACAAAAGTATAAAATATATAATACATAACATGTAGAAAAAATATCTATAGTGTCATAAAATATTTCAATATATTCTACAAAGCATAAATTATGCAGCATACATTCTCTGACCACCATGCAATAATATAAGAAATAGCAATAAAAAGCTAAAGAAAAAAACAAAACCAGTAAAAATCTAACTATTAGCAAATTTATAGTAACCTTTCTAAATACATCTAGACCAAGAAGGAATAAAAATTAACAGTTACAGATTGTTTAGAAAATAAATCAGTATATTACTTTTTAACTCTTATGAGTTGCAGCCAAGGTGGTATCCAGAGACAAAATCACAGCCTTGGAATATCTTTATAATTACACAAGAAAAAACTGAAAATAAACCAAGTATTTAATTAAAGGAATTAGAAAAAGAAAACACATTTAAGGAAAATAGGAGAAATAAAACAGTGAAGATGAAGGCAGAAATTAATTTATTATAAAAGAGGAAGATAATATTATAAATAAATTCAAGAAGTATAAAACAACAGACAAAAACTTCTTGCAAATAAAATGGAGAGGGAAATGATCACGACGATAACTATAATGATAAATAGCTAGGATGTATTATGTATTCTCTCTGCAGCAGATGCTATCCTTAGAGTTTTGTATATTATTTCAGTTAATCCTTAAAGCAAAACTCTAAAATGTTTATTTATTTCCCTTTTTTACAAATGCAGGCACTGAAGCTGGGGAATTAATTTACTATTATCACAAAGCTCTGTACACATGAAAGATGGATTTTAATGCAGCACTTCCTCGTTTTGACTTTGCCAAGACCTGTGCTCCTAACAGCAATATTATTTCTAACAAAATCACTTGATAAAATGGTTATAAAAGGCAAGAATGCATAATTCTTAATCAGTTTGATAAATTAGAAGAACTGGGCAATTTTCTGGTACTATACACATTTGTCAATAGTATCAACTTTATACAGGCAACCTCTATATGCAAGTAACCATTGAATAAATTGGAAATGTTACCCCCTCCAAAAAAAATCTCTAAAGATGACTCTAGGCCAACATAATATTTTATTTTAACTAATGAGCATTTGTTTTTAGATTTTCAGAGAACAAAACCAGCTCTGTGTCATTTATTCTAGAGCCTCTAAAGGATAAAAGGTAGTCTTTTAATTTTAAAACTGAAATACCTAGTATCACAATCTGATAAGAATAACGATAAGGAAATTGTGCATTTATCTCAGTTATATAGATGTGAAAATATCAAATACAAGTACCGGCAATCAAACTCACCATTATGAAGACATTCAACTGAATAAATGCAATCCTATTACTCATTAAGCATGGTATAGAATAGCTTTTAAATCATTAATCAGCTGTACCTTATTTTAAATTACTAGAGATATTCCTATTAAACTGAGGAACAAAAGAAGACTACCCACCATCATCATTATTGCATAATAATGTTGGGAAGATCCTGGCTAACTAAAGAGCCAGTAAAATGGTTTACACAAAATAAACCAGAAAACCTTTGGAAAGGAGGAGACAAAGTTATCTCTCTGACTAGACCACACTGAAAACAAAACAAACTTAAAAACTCTTAAAACTAATGAATGTTGATCAGATGATCAAATGCAACAGAAAAGTAATAAAGTCTTATCTTTTTAAATACTAGAAGTAGCCAGTTGGAACAAAGTCCCATTTGCATGTAAGTATGCTTAAGAGCAGAAAAGAGTGACTTGATACCCAGAAGTGGAACCTCCATGGCATACCACTACCAGCTGGAAATTTCTATGTCATTTCTATCATCCATAAACAAAATGTTACTGTGATCCAGCTAGGCACCAGGATCTGTCCAGATGCAGAGAAAACAACACTGGAAAAGTCCCACACGTTTCCATTCTTAGGGAGTTTATAATTTGAGTGGAGCAAGACATAATTAAAAAATAATAAATACATAAGGAAGCATCTGAGAGTAAAATATGCTCTAAGGAATAAAATAGACTGAAGGTAAGTCTCATGGGCTACTTTGGTTTGGGAGTTCAGCCGGTGACATTTAAGTTGAGACCTGAATGAGGAGGGCCAGATATGCAAAGGTCAGGTTGAAGAGAATTCCAGAAAGAATCTCCTGTCTTAACTTAAAACTAGTTAACTCTTTATACTGGATTTTGTAATTTAGACATTCTTCTAATGTAAATATGCTGGGTTTTTTTCTCCCAATATTAATGTGATATTTATGAAGAAATCCATTTGGACTTTGCCTTCTCAATTTAGTTGCTTTGACTTCAGTTCACTTTGACTCATCTTACAAATGAAAAGTTAGATCATGTCCTCCTCTTATACCTCCTCTTCCTCTTTCTTTTTCGTCTTGTCTCTGACTCTCATCCCCACCTGAACTCATTACTAAAATGAAGGACAGGGTGCTTCATTGAGATATTATTATAATTTGTGATACCCAAATGGCCTCAATAAATTGTGTCGATACAAATTAAAGTAATATCAAATTGATTATTTCAAATTGTTCTATTTTACCCCTTATCAGACTGGTATTTATCTCTAAAGGTGACTTCTTTTTTAAATATAAGATTAAACATAAATCAGTTCTAAATCTAGTAGAAACATGGCATGAGGTTAAATCTGAAACTTCTCTCCTCTCTTAGAAACTCCACAAAAAGGATAACAATAAGAAGAAAATCTATGACCTATATTTCCAGGGAAATTAGGAGACAGATTTCAAATTGTGTAAGCGCTGATTAAGGCAACTGAGATGGACAAGGCCTCTTGGTAATTGGTAATCCTTACAAAAGAGGCAACGAGTGTGGTAGTGAAGAAATAAAAAATGGAGCCAGGATAGCTAGTGGTGGCAGATCTCCGGAAGTGCCAGAAAAAGGAAATCCTCCTATATATGGACTGTGTCCACTGATGATGGTGGCAAAGAAGACACTAAAGAAAGACAGGAATGACTGCAAAAGCAGTGAGGGAATGGAGGCACGGACCACAGCAGGGGTACATATTAAGAAAACTCTCATCCATAGACAAAATTTCTAAGATTTTAAAGCTGTTGTCCCTCAGCAATGTCACAAGAAGCCTAAGATAAAGAAGGAACTAATCTTAAAGAGATTTGTGAACATGCCTTTTATCTAATGGAGTGGATGATTGATAATTTTTTTAAAAAAAGATTTTTTTATAGTAATTAGATTGGACTGAAGCTATAATGTACAAAAACTACAAAATAAAAAGAGACTTTGAACTTCAAAAATTCTATTGCTACAAAGCATGTCGAGAAAGCTACATAGATATTAATATTGGTAATTTCTAATGAAAAAGGAAGGATGACTTGAAGGCAAGAACCAGGAACCCAGAGGGTATAGCCAAGACTCCAAAGAACCATTTTTAGGGAGCTGAATTAGATTATAAAAACTATTGAATTTCAGAATTCCTGTGAACCACAAGGTACCTCATGTTCTCCTTTTTCAATTTGATGTCTATTGATTCTATCTCTATTCCAACATTGTGTGCGGGGATGGAAAGCAGAGAGCACCTGGACCTAATTTAGAGGACAAAAAAACCTTGTTCCTTCCTCCTGGAACCATCACTTAGCCAGGTAACATGTCCTGCAAGACATCAAAATTTGAATATGTATTCTTCAACTACGTAGGACATGGAAATATCTTACCTCCAATGAACTATGTGGTATCTTTACTTAACGGTATCTAATAAAACCCAGGTACTTGGAATAACATCGCCAAGACTCTTAAACATTAAAGAAAACAAAGGAGAAAGCTTTCTAAAACATTATTCACTCTTGTGTGTTTATTTTGTTATGTTTTATTTTTCTTTAAGATTTTATTTATTTATTTGACAGAGAAAGAGAGCACAAGCAGGGGGAGCAGCAGAGGGAGAGGGAGAAGCAGGCTCCGCATTGAGCAGGGAACCCGATATGGGGCTGGATCCCAGGACCCTGGGATCATGACCTGAGCCAAAGGCAGACATTTAACTGACTGAGCCACCCAGGCGCCCCTGATTTGTTTGGTTTTAGTTGTCAGTTCAGGTCCCTTTTTGCACACTAGGTAAGTTTGCAAGCTATATTAATTATTTTAGCATGTTGGTTTATTCTTCCTCCTTTTTTTTTTTTTCTCCTTTTCATTCCTTTGTCTCCTGAGATCATGAAACAGTTAAATCTTCTCCAAAATCATCATATAAAAGCAATGTCCACAGCAGGAGCATCTGCTCATTATTAGATTATGTGGGCACTAGTCAGGGTAGAACTCTGAGCAGACTAAGTAATAGCAGTGGAAGCATAGTTGTGGAAAAGCAACCCACAACCTGAACTGCCAGGACACAAAATTACCCTTTGGTCTTGGCACAGAGATTGCCTCCATTTTTTTTTTCTATGCTGCTCTTTTTACTTCACACGCAAAACACTCAAACTCATTAGTTTACACTGCTTTCGGTCAAGGATCTGAAAATATGAAAAGATTAATTTTTCAATGTCTAGATAGTCCATCTTCCTCCTAGTTTTCTCATACCCTACTTTCCCGCCCAAAAAGGAAGAAGAAAGTGCCTGGTATTTAACTGGGCCTGAAATCAGAAGAGCCTGAGCACCACAAGAAAGTCCGCTGTTTTGATATTTTTGGCGAACACCAGGGGTGGATGTTCTAGAAACGTGGCCAAATTTTCAACCCTCTTTTGCGGATTAACTTGTGAGGTTCAGAGCCTTTGGAAGGAAACAGATAAGCGGCTCAGCATCAGATTTTATTTAAATAGAACCCAGACGCCCAGGGTCTCTGGGTTCAGCAGAGGTGACATCTTTGCAGCTTGTCTGGTCTCACTGCCTGACTCTGTTGACCAGTCAGAGGTGAATTTGCAAGCAGTGCAGATTCCCCCCGCCAGGCACAGACACACCGCAGAGCCAGAAGAGGATGTCCTGGTGGCTCGATGAGTCTCGTAAACGGATTCTCCGGTCACATCTAAAGTCCACATCAGATGTTTGACAATCCTGCTCTGTGCTTGCTTTGCTTGGGAACACAACTGTCAATATGACTTAACGTTTAACTGCAACTTTTCATTAAAGAAGTATATTCTTGTTAGCAGAACACAAAGAAACAAAATAAACAGGAACTCTAGGAGTTTGTAGAGAAAATATCTCATTGATTTTTTTTCTAAATAAAACAATAAAAAATAAGCCGCAAACATTTCACAAATTATATGTTTAGCTTGAACTGAGGAAAAGAATGAGGTAATCCTTTCATATATAGAAAGGGAAACACAATGTTGAAAGCTGGGCGACTTTTTTGGAGATCTACTCCAAAGTATCTCCCCATCCACTTTGTCCTCATACCTAACTTCTCATAGAGAAATCATTCAACTTTTCTTTTTCAGTAGCTACTACGTGCTATAAAAACTTCTTTTAAAATGTAATATTTTGTGGGACGCCTGGATGTCTCAGTTGGTTAAGCGTCTGCCTTTGGCTCAGGTCATGATGCCACATGGGGCTCCTTGCTCAGCAGGGAGCCTGCTTCTCCCTCCCCCTGCTTGTGCGCTCGCTCACTCCCTCTCTCACACACAAATAAAATTTTTAAAATGTAATATTTTGAAAGGCAGACTATTAGGCTGCTAAGTGTTCAACACGTTGATTTGTACTTGTTTTTCAGATTACTTAGCAGAACACTGAGCGAGCGGATCACAGAATAGATGAGGTTTCCATTCGTGGGGAATAAGGCTCAGACGCTTTGTAGATCAAGGTGGGTTGTTAGCTACAATAAGGGGAGGGATGGTCAGGGAAGGCAAACTTGAGTTTGGCTCTGCATTCATACATTTATTAAGAATGTAAACGTCTTTGAGTTGAGCATACAAAAAAAATCAAATAAAAGATAGGTAGATTCAAAATAGATTCAGATAAAAAAATGGATGTATTAGCAAAAGACCCAGAGTCTAGGACATGGCGAAAGTTAACTGAATATAAAATAAATATTAGTACAGTGAATTAAGAGCCAGTTACTGCCGATATTGACTCATGCCTGTCCTCTTGTATTACTGAATTGTTTACCAAAATACTTCCAATCTAGAAAGATGGAGCTACAGAAGAAAATACGGGATTAGAAGCCCCATCAGAGATATCATGTGCTTCATCTTTTATTGTATTTTCAATGAAACTAACATAGTTAAAAGACCTTGGGGTTACTGTTATTGTTATTATTCAAAATATCAATAGCATCCGGGGTGCCTGGGTGGCTCAGTCTGTTGAGTGTTTGACTCTTGGTTTCGGTTCAGGTCATGATCTCAGGGTCATGGGATCGAGCCCTGAGTTAGGCTCCATGCTCAGCAGCAGTCTGCTTGAGATTCTTTCTGCATCTCTCTCCGCCCCTCCCCCCACTCACACTCTCTCTCTAATAAATACATAAATAATCTTAAAAAAATATCAATAGCCTCTAACATGACTGATTATCTTTCTTCCTTCACACACTATTTCCCCCTTGCTTTCTTTGATGCTTCTCTCCCTCAGTTTGCCTTTTAGGTCCTTAAATGCTCCTTCTCAGATATTTCTTTTATTCACTGTGCTTCTACTCATGGTGGTGTCCAGGGGTCAATCCTTGGATCCTCTCTCTTGAGTGATTCCATCTAGTTTCATGACTTCATATAACATCTCATTGTTGACAACTCACAAACAGGTCTACAACCCTGATCTCTCCCTAAACACCAGACGTACATATACTGTCGTCTGCCAGCCATCTCCACGTGAATAACAAAGCCACTGCAAACCCAGCTCCTAAAAAACACGCTTCGGACCGCCCTCTAACCCCTGTGCCTTCTGCGGCCTGCTCCTAAGGCCACAGCCATTCCATCCTCCCACTCTGATTGCTCTGGCCAAAACCAGGACAGGTAGCCTTGCCTTCTTTCCCACAGATCTTCTAACATCCAGTTTGTCAACAAAACCTATGGGTCCTACCTTCCAAATTTATTCAGAAAATACCCACTTTTCTCTTCCTCCATTGCTACCACACTCACACTAAACGACAGTCGTGTCTTTCTTGGATTTTTTGCAATGACTCTTAACTGGTTTTTCTGCTTCCGGCTTTCTTCTTAGTCCCTCGCTTCTTAGTAGGCGTACCCATTTATAATTCAGTCGATTATGGCATTTCCTGACCTAACTTTTCCAATGACTTCTCATCCTATTTGGAGTAAATGCCAAAGTTCCTCTGCTATCCTATAAAACCTACAGGATGTGGTTCCCTATCCAACTATCTGAGCTCATCCCCTTGCATTTTCCAACTTCGTTTCTCAGCCCCCAGTGTCTACACTAGCCTCTCAGGAACATCTCTAGCCTCAGGGCCTTTTCACTCATAGACTGTCTCTCTGGGGGACACTCCTCCTTCAAATAACTTACTTCCTTTAGGTTTCTGCTCTTCTGTCATGTCATCAGAAGGCTTCCTTGACTACTCGATATAAAAATAGACTCTCTCTCCTGCTTCTAATTCTAACAAGGTTGCCAGATTAGGGGTGGGAGAGCACAGAGTTAGTTATATTTATATTTCAGATAAACAACAAATATTTCATTTTTTAGTATAAATATACTCCAAATATTGCTGAAGACATACTTATACTTATACTAAAACAAAAACAAAAACAAAAACAAAAAACCCAATATTGCATGGGCCATGCTTAATACTAAAAAATTACTTGGTGTTTATCTGAAATTAAAATTTAACTTAATGCCCTGGCAAGTCTAAACCCATCCCAATACTTCCTCTCCTATTATAGTTCTCTCTGTGGTATACATCACCGCTTGACTTACCACATCTTTATTTTGTTGTCTGTCTCTTGAATTCGAAGGAGGGTAGGGACTTGTTGTACTCAGTATTTTATCTTACCACCGAGAACAATGCCTGGCAGGCAAAGATTTGTTGAATGGATTAATGTAGGAGTGAATGAATGATTGAATGAATGGAATGTTGATAATTACTATCTACTATTATTTTCTACTGACCGGTAGAGCTCGGGGATGTGGTCTATTTGCTCTAGGATGGTCTCCCACGGTCTTTCTTCTTTATACCTACCCAGCTTCTACTTGTTCCTGTCCAGAAAATGGCCAGAATCTGAAGGCCTGGTTTGGCAGCTATGGGATTCTAGGAAAATTCTGCCTTAAGCCTTCCCATTGCGCTGTCTTCTTTACCAAGCCTCAGCCAGCCTGTTTCGGTTTCTCATGGTGTTTTACACAGGAACCAAAGAGGCGGAGTAGTTTAGAGATTCTTAGTGGGCTGTGTTTTCGGAAGGAAAAACCCTGTTGGATAGCGAATGTCGTTCTGAATTCTTGAGATGTCAGAGCAGAGCTCACAGAAAGTCATTGTTTATGTCTGAAACAAATCTTTATTATGTGATTGAAAATGTTCTCAGTTACTCTAACTTACTTTTATTAAAAAGTTTAATGTGTTTTTATTTCTTCCAGGCAGTAGATAAAAAGGTGTCATACAAATATTGATTTAAAATCCTAGCAAGTTTGCCCTCTTTTCTAAATCTTTTTTTGCTCTTTGAAGACAAATGTATGCTTTCATGGGTGTGTGTGTGTGTGTGTGTGTGTGTGTGTGTGGTAAAACTACTTTATGTCAGGAAGCGAATCACTGTTTCCTTTATTTTTAGAAAATAAATATCATTTTCCAGTCCTATATTAACAAATGAAATGTAGCAATGCAATGTATTATCTAATTTATTGAAATTAGTATTAACAACTGCACAGCATATAAAAGTGTGCATGAACTCAACTATATCTCCTGAAAAAACCTGCCACGCAGCAATTATAACACATTAAATTCTACAGCTTGAAAATTTAACTAGAAACAAGGTTAAAGTGAGAATACACTTGGTTTAATAGTCACAGAACAATTTTACAGGTAAGAAAACATAAGAGTTTGTAGAATAAATACAAAAATCTACTAAAATTCACAAAATTGCTATGATTCTTAAATTATGAACTCCAAATTTCTCAAATCTCAAACAACAACTAATGATTACAATATAAAGTGCTAACAAAGACATTTTGTGATAAGTAATCCATTAATGATCACGTTCTAGATCAATCCCTAAAGTCAAAACTCCACTATCTCATTCGCGACTTTACAGACAGCCTGTTTCCTTGCCAAATATATTGTTCATATAGTGCTACCAATATTCTCCAATATGTTTTGTCTGGAAATTTCAAATATATTTCTTGCCCTTCAGCATGTCTTGTTTTCATTCCTTCCTGAGGGCTATTCCCAAACTCACTGTCTCTTCGAGCCTCCTGACTAACCTGATCCCCATCCCATCTCTAGGAACCTCATTTCACTTCTTAATTTACAGACAAAGACTCATCCCTCCACTTTTGGTTCTACCATGTGTAACCTTCCATAATCTCTAGGCATGCTTCTCTCTTTCAATTTACTACAGCATATTGTCCCCCCCCTTTTTTTAGCATATTGTCCTTCTAATAAAAAATAAAATAAATAAGTGAAAACATACTAAGTAATTATTGTATCCCAAGTACTTTTCTATGCAGCTTACAAATAGTAACTCACTGAATCCTAACACAGCCTCCTCTATAGGTTCTATTCTTATCCCTATTCCTCAGAAGACTGAGGTCTAGAGACCATAATCCAGGCAGAGCCTAGCTCCAGAAGCCTGGCTCTCACCCACCTGGGTGCTTTCCTTAACCTCTGTCTATATGCATCTACCCACCTGACTGGGATATTCTCAAGTTCAGTGGCTCTTTATTCATAAGACTTGCATCTCCAGTGTCAGGCATAGTTCCTGCATCATAGCAGGAATTAAACAGTTTCTTGATAAATTAAATGAAAGGAAGGAAAGAAGGAAGAAAAGGAGGGAGGGAGAATTAGAGGAGCACATCATTTTTTTTTTTTTAACTCACTTGTTATGTTAAACTGTCAGCATCTTAGGAGCCCTCACCCATTTATTCTACCAAAGACAGAGAAGTAAACAGACAACAAAGCAAAATAAGTCTTTAGACAACCAAAGCAAACAAACAGATGAACTAAGTCCTATTTATGTATAACTCATGTCTTCCAGGACATTGAACACCAGACAAACTGGAATTTAAAGGGCTATTCATTCAGTCAACCACTAATACAATAAATGTTTATTAAATACATATTTGGCTACCCAATTCCCAGAGGGGCCTGCTGTGTTGTCTTTTCTTTCTTTCTTTCTTTCTTTCTTTCTTTCTTTCTTTCTTTCTTTCTTTGGAGGGAGGGGAAAAAAGTCATCTTCTAACATACAATTTACTTATTAATTATATTAATATTTAATTATCTGTCTCATCCTTCTGGAATGTAGTAAGTTCCACTATTTTGCTTTATTGCCTGGAGTATCCTGAACACGTACAACCATGTCTGACATGGCTTACAGATTCAATAGATGCTTATTAAATGAATGAATCGGTGTTGGGGAAAAAAAGCATAAAGCTGAAGAGAGTATAGTGCATTTAGTAATGAAAAGTAATTGCCAGGATTGGGGTCAAACTGGACACATACAGGAAAATGTACATTCAAGAGTCATTGAGAAATGTGAATGATATTGCTGACAGCCAAATAGGTAATACAAGGAAAGAGAAAGAAAGTTCGGGAGGAAAAACTGGGAAAAAACTGGGAGGCAAAAGTTAAATTTTGATAAGGTTTAATTTAAGTTGCTGATATTGCTGACAGCCAAATAGGTAATACAAGGAAAGAGAAAGTTTGGGAGAAAAAACTGGGAAAAAAATGGGAGGAAAAAGTTAAATTTTGATAAGGTTTAATTTAAGTTGCACGTAGAATATCCATGTGAATTTGAGTAGGCGACCAAAAATTCCTAGCTACCTAAGAATTACCTCTATGCAAAGTCATAGGATCAAAGTATTCAATAACTGATGATGAAAGCCAGTATTTGTGATGAAGTTCATAGTTGATTTCTTGCTTTTTAGCCTTCTGTTGCAAAAATATAGTTTGGAATACAGGACTGAAATCAAAAAAAAAAA
Organism: Ursus americanus; assembly: GCF_024610735.1. Lineage (NCBI taxonomy): Eukaryota > Metazoa > Chordata > Mammalia > Carnivora > Ursidae > Ursus > Ursus americanus. Next base: position 26,631,734 of record NC_142127.1, on the reverse strand, counting down.
TAAAATATATTCTTTAGAACTTAGTGTGTATATGTGTGTGTGTGTGTTCATCTAACAGTAAGATATTTGGAGTAATGATTTGAAGTGCCTCATTTTCCTGACAGGAAGATTGAAAGGAGCTGGCTAATGACAACTATTTTGTCCTATACATTAGGATTATGTTCACTAACCGAGAAAAGAAAAGACTAGTATTGCAAGAGAGAAAAGATTGGTGAAACAGGTCCTATAATGAAGAGAATTATGGAATCTAGGAGCACCAGTAAAAATTCGAATTTTGGCAAGGAGGAGGGAAAACAGAGATGAGAGTATACATAAAGAAGTCCTTCAAGGAACAGAAAAAAATTGATGGATCACCATTTTATGATATTGATATTCTAGGACAAATATGAGACAAGTGTATTAGCCAGGGTTCTCCAGAGAAGCATTCCTGTATTTCTATTTGTGTATATCTATATCTATATATTTATATTTCTAGGATAGGGTATACAGATATTTCTAGGCAGGATATACAGAAATATACCTTACCCTGTATCAAGAAATTTATTTTAAGGAATTGACTCCACAATTGTAAGGGCTGGGAAGTCCGAAAGCCACAGGGTAGACCAGAAGGCTAGAAAATCAGGCAGGAATTGATGCAGCAGTGCTGAGATAGAATTTCTTTTTCTTCTTCAGGAAATCTCAGTTTTTGTTTTTAAGGCTGTCAACTTATTAGATGAGGCCCATCCACGTTATCAACAGTAATCCGCTTTACTCAAAGTCAACTGATTATAGATGTTAACCACAGTCTAGCGATATCTAGATTTGGTTTTGATTAAGTGACTGGGTACCACAGTCTCACCAAGTAGACACATAAAATTAACCATCACAGAAAGAGTCTATGCAATGTTCAGCGTGAATAAGAAGAAAAAGAATACAGCTGGTCCAAAGTAGCTCCCAGTATACATCTCACCATTTGTTTAGAAAGGTAGAAGAGGGAAGAACGTAAGAGTGGGAGACAGGACAAGACACCAATTGAGAAGCCAACGGTCTAGATAGAGTACAAAGTAGGACATTGGCATATATCAAGAAGCTCACTGGGCCAGGAGCCAGAACACCTGGTCTCCAACTTTGCATTTAGCAGTTATTTTAATTTGGTCATACTTGATACCATTTCTCTGAGCCTGAATGAAAATATTAACACCTCCTTCACCTGCACTGGAAGATAATTTTTCAAGTCAAATGAGATAACGTATGTGAAAGACTTTAAAATATGTACATATTTATATATACACATCTATTATTTTTATTATTGCCACTATAAAAACTTTATGAGCTGAAGTCTATGTTACTCCAATAGACTTGTAGCTGAGTGAACATACGAATCAAGAGATATAGCAAATTGAACATTGAGATTGGAGATTGTCACCAAACACCATGGTCCACTTTATGCTGGTACTTTGTTCCCTCAGTCTTACCTATTGGAGCGGCACGCTTAGAGCTCACTGTTACTATAATAAAGCATCAATATCCTGCTTAAAGTCAAAGTGTAATGTGAGTGAATATGTATCGCTTTTACTAGGTTATGGTGATCGATATGGAATTAAAATCTACAAGTTCAAATGAGACCTAGAGTTATTCTCTGAGTGAAGATTTAGCAAGAAAGACTGTGGAGTATTTAATCAAAAGGTGATTCATAGTTTTAATCCTATGTTATTATTCCTTCTTCTAGCTTTAGGAATGTTTCAGTAATCAAAGTGTCTACATGGAAGACAAATAATTTGAAAGTTTTGAGTTATTGGATGGTCACAAATGCAAACTGCATTTAAGCATAATTAATAGCATATATTGTATTGTGATTCATGGGTTGAGGGAACAGCAGAAGAAAAATTCTTTCTTTTTTTCCCAATAAAAAGAGAAATATCTATGTGTGTATACATTTTACTTTAACAAATTTGTGGATCAGGAAAAAGCATTATCATTACTATGAAAATGGGAACACAATTTCCAAGTCTAAATGAAGGGCACCAGCAATAAGGATTAAAATCTATATAAACCTGACATAACAAAACGATAATCCAAGATAAAATTTATGAAAATATGCTTGCTAGCAAGTAATTGTGCTTTGACCAGCAAAGAAATTATTTCTTAGTAAACAGTTCCTTTAAATAACTATATTGCTAATACATTTGAATATTTATTTACAGATGATTCTTTGTTTGGTATAAAAGCTGGAAGATATCCCAGGTGAGATGTTAAAGAGTTAGAAGACTATGCCAACTAAAGTTTTATAACAAAATAATGATATAACATTCCTGAAATTGAAATGTAAGTCAATGAGCAAAATATTGTTTAGAATAATTTGAATTACTCATAAAATTTCAGAAATCTCTTAATCGGGTAAAGTAAACTCTGTGTACCTAAGGAAGAAACCTTCCTTAACTAAGGTTCTTCCAAAAAGCAGCCTCCTGAGAAGGGTTTGAGGGAAAATCCTTTATTTTGGGAAATTCCCTCCAAAGAACAACTAAGAGTGGGGACTGGAGAAAGCAAAATGGAAGAGGGGGAAGAAAAGTAGCATTGAACTCATTACCATGGTGAATATTGGGGTTCAGTGTTTTGGGGGACCCTGAGAGAAATCATGTAGAATGAGTTCACCATGGGATTGCTTACCTGAGACCAGTGTAGCGGAGAGTATTTCTTTATGGTTCCCATTCCCTATTAGTCAAAGTTCCCTTGAGGATGTCACTTGCCTACCCTTCCAGATGTTCACAAGCCCAGCCTTTTTCTCTAAAGTTGTAGAGAAGCCCTAGGGCAGAAAAAAAGATACAGGATTCAGCTGATGCTAGATATACCCAGGTTCACCTGGCTGGATGTCACAGCAAAGGCAAGTAGATACGCTGCTAGAGAATGGGGGATAGGGCACAATGTCTGTAAGGTGTTTCCCTTCTTCAAATATTATTGACACAGTTCAAAGTCAACCTGCATGGCAATAGGATTTAGAAAAGGCCTTTATTTTTTTTTTCCCCCAGAGAGATCTACTCCAATGTTGTCAGCAGAGTTAGGCAAAAAAGATTCACAGAACTTCAGATGAAAAGATCTTGGAAGTCTTCCTGTCAAGGCATCGGCCCTTCTATATTATGGAAAAGAAGCTCCTAGATGTTTTAATACCACGTGACTCAGAGCAGGACAAGATGTAAGTCTTTTTTTTCCCTAATTTAGAGCTTTCTGGTTTTTATTTCATATTTGCAATGCATTCATTTGTTCATCAATAACAATGGATGCGTTCTTCCACACACAGCATACCTGTTTCTGTTTGTCTTTCTCAAGTTAAAATGGTGTCATTAGATTTTTTTTAGCATCTACTACAACAACTGACAGAGCCAATAAAGAAATATGAATTCAGTTTTGCCTCAGGACACATAGGGAGCTATTTATTACCTTGTATTTTTATTTTCCTCCATCTTGGAACGTTCTCCTACCTCAGTTCTCATACCATGATTTTTTTTTTTTCTTCCCACCTTCCTGATCATTGATTTGATTTTTTAGCCTTTACCTCTACCTTATAATTTCAATATTGCAGTTTCCTGGGCAGGTTGTGTCTCCCTCTTCTTTGCCCTCTATCCTCTCCTTAAACAACCTTACCCACTCTCTATGGCTTTCCACACCAACGGCACACAAAAGCTGCATACATGTTTATCTGTGGTCTAGCCCTCTCCTCTGAGCTCCAGGTCTTATTTCCCACTGCTCTCTGGATATTTTCACTTGGGTATTTCAAAGGCTATAGGCCAAACCAAACATATGGTTTTCTTTCAATCCTGGCCCTCTTCCTCAGCACCTCTCTCTTTCTCCATGGAAGAGCATCACAGAGTATCAATTGTACAATCAGTGACTCAGTCGCTTCTTATAACATGTCCTCTCCCAGGGGCTCCTGGGTGCCTCAGTTGGTTAAGCGTCTGACTCTTGATCTCAGCTCAGGTCATGACCTCAGTGTTGTGTGAGATTGAGCCCATGCAGAGCCTACTTGAGATTCTCTCTTTCCTTCTCCCTCTGCCCCTCTCCCCTGCTCACACACATACACTCTCTCTCTTAAAAAGTCCTCTCCCAAACTCCTCTGTATCCAAATCAAACTCCCTCGAATAATATATATTAATATTTTATTAGTCATAGAGATATTTATATTTATAAATAATAAATACAAATTTGTTATTTATAATAAATTATTTATATTAGTTTATTATTATCACATCATAAATAAATATGTATTGACTCTTCTCTGCTCTCTTCTTTTTCACACCATCATTCCACTACAACTCTCATCCCTTCTTTCTTAGACTACTGTAGCAATCTCCTATCAAAAGTACTCATTTACAGTCAGTGTGGTTTCCCATACCACAGCCAGAATATTCTTTCCAAAATGCAAAGGCAAAATGCTGCATTTATCCTTTGGTCCCTTCCCCTTTCTCCTGATTAAAATGTCAGTGACTGCCCTTTGCATATAATGTGAAGGCTAAAATCCATAGCCTGGCCTCTGCCTGCTTCTCATAGCTCACATTTCCTCATCCCCAGGGCTGGGTCATTGTTCCTTCTTCCTGTCCCTCATCTTCCTTCAGGCAAGAACTCCTACTGTTCATTTCAATCTCAGTTCAGTTCTGATTTCCTCTCAGGGGTAATCCTTGACCCCCCTCATTAGGCAGTACTCTCATAATACTTTCTTCTCCTTTAAAGCACTTATGCCAACATAGTTTCGTATTTTCATATAGATCTCTGTAATCCTTTGAATAATGCTGTGTGGCTTCCAGAACACAGGCTTTAAAGGCAGGGGTCTCTTTTACTTGCATACATGCATGCATGTGCACACACACACACACACACACACACACACACACACACACAGAGGCTCTCTTCTTACCTTCAGGCCTTCAGATCTCAGAAGAGTGTTAGGTACAGAATAGCCCCTTAAATACTTAGGTGAATTAATGAACAGTGTCCAGGCTGATTTCACACCTGAATTTGATATCAGCTTGTTCTCCTCAACATTAAATAAGCCTAAGTGAATTAGATTTTCTTCCCAGTATATGTAGACAGTGCAGATGAGTTGGAAGACATAGATGCATTCAATTCGGCCCAAAAAGTAAATGAATATTTCCTGACAGAAATCAAATATGGGTCTTTCTGATCACAGTCTTAATCAAATTTCTTAAAGTTAAATTAAAATAATTCTATCATAAATGCAGGCATTTCTAGCACCATATATCAAGGCTAAGAATATAGTCAACTTTGTTTAATGGGATTTGGTTATATTCTAGCCAAAACAAATGTTCTCTACTTTCACCACATAGAAGACATACTGCATGGATCTTAGTGATCCTGTCATAATTATCAATATGAATAACTGAATTTTATATCTTTGAGAAAAGGTCAAATGTATCTTATAGCTTCTGGTTTCAATCTTCTCCCCATCTCTTAATAGCAAGAAAATGTAAGTGCCACATGGTCAGAAGGTCGACTGACATTATTTAAATTCCACTTACTTGTACACTAGAATGATCACAGATTCCTGGAGCCATGAGTACTGAAGACTAACGTTCTGGTTGTTGCATACTTATAGAACTGGGGTAGCAAGTGTGAGGAGAGAGAGAGGTGAACAGGACAGGAAAAGGGAAAGTTTTATAAAGAAAAAGAAAGGTAATGAACAAATAAGTAGAGATTTCAAAACATTAGCAGGATGTAATTTGCCCACTCTTGATAGCAATTGACAAGGGTCTGCTCCAAAGACTAAGGCCTCTGTCCCTTGGAGGAGAAAGCATATGAACACACCCAATTCATTGAGAATTTTTTTTTAAATTTTTTACAGGGTCAGTCTACAAAGTGATACTTACTTTCAGCTCATGATAAGGGCTGCAGTTGTGTTCCTAAAATGATAATACTCTTATAGGCATGAAAACAAAAGAAAGAAACACAGGAAGGAGGGGAAGATGCCTTATTAAAAAAGTCCACATACACCTAAAATATATGCCTCAAAAACCACGGCTTTCTTCTTGGCTTTTCTCTTTCAAGATTTGAAAGGCAGGACAAATTCCCATAACAGTAGGGAACAGTTAGGAAACTACAATATAAATATGTATTTTGTGGTCTTTGCTGAAACCTGCATTTTGAGTTATACTTCATGGTGACTGCTTTAGAAATGTCAATGCCACAACAGACTCAAACTTTTAAAATTTGATCTATTGCCCAAGACTGATGTGGCATTCATCAGTTTTTATTTCTTTTAATAAACTATTGCTGATTGCTTCTACAATTTAAAGAATTCCAAATATGAGTGAATAATTAGTATACTTTTCCCTTTTGAGTGACCAATGTGAGAAAGATACGCAGGAATTTAAAACAAAGTGTCATCTTCCCAACACTGAGAAGAAGCCTCTGGAATTATCTTTAACATATAAACATCAATAGAAACATCTAGGGAAATTACTCCTACGTACCTACTTAAGTTGAAGTAAAGTTATTAGGCAATTATTTTAGAAATACCAAATCATGTTGACTGACTTCTTCCATAAATTAAATGTATTTGCTGAGTGCTCAATATTCCACCTGATTCTTTTCTAGACATGAGCTTTCAGCTATATCAAGGAACTATCAAAAAGAAACTATCTAAAGGAAAGCGGAGACATGACTTAGTAATTAATACATGTTGACTAGCTACAGTTTTATGTAATGTGTGTTCAATAAGTGTTTAATGGTTTTTTCAAAGTCGCATTTTATATTATTTGATGAAGTTATGCCTGGTTGACTAAATTGACATTTACCTTGAGAGGAATATCAAATGAGATCCACAAGAAAGCAGAGTAAACAGCCATCATTTATGCCAGGTGATCTATTAGAAATGCACCGCTCCTCTTTTGCTGCTATCTATATCACTTTGATTCTAATCATAGAGATTGCCCACAAATTGGCGGTCACACTTCTACACATACACGCACACACGCACACATGTGCAGTCTCCAGCAAGCTACCGGTCTATCTCTATGGAATAACTAACTAGAATGGAAATATTTGTCTCTGTTAATCTATGTATTTTCTACAGTTGGAAGGAGATATTAATTCTAGTTTTCAGTTTCCAGAATTGAATTACTTTTCTCGTAGGGGTTAAAATATGTGGTTTAATGACCTCCGTATACACACACACATATATGCACACACTTTTGTCACATACGAGAGAGATCTTCTCTGCAGCCTTTCTCCTTTCAGCAACATATATTTAAATTCTAGGTCAATGCGAACTACAGACAGACAAGTCCAAGGGCCCAAAGAGTAGGAATCTGTAGCAGGTAACTGTTACGGAAACAGAGTTCGAGAGTACCTTACCAAAGAATTAAAGGTGAGTTCACCTTCAATCTTTGCTTTGATCAAAAAACACAGTGAAAATCTTAAAACATTCTTAAAAAAAAACAAAAAAAACCTTACTTTATACCTAAAACTCAAAACTAAGAGCAAAATAAACTTCCATGAGTCTTCTTATCTTATTTCAACTTTGTGCGCCTTGGGCAGTTATACTCAAAATGTTCTAAGTACTCTGGCCTGATTTGTCAGAAATTCTCCATTAATTCAAATAATGAATTTCTCTCAATAGAAATGTCCAAATCTAATTCAGACCAACAGAGGTTAAAAAAAGGAAAAAGCTCAACTGTCTGGATCTCACCTAATTTTGTATTAAGAATGTATTAAGTCTGCAAAACCAGGGAGGAAAGAAAAGGCTTGGTTGCAACCAGTAATTTTCAGAGTTAGTAATGGATAAAATAAATCACCTAAGCTTCTTCTTGAGGAAATGGCAGGGCATGCCACAAAAGAGTAACAATATTTTAGGCATTTCATTTATTGTTTTATTTCTCCATTTATTTAACAGTATTTATTTATTTATTTATAAGATTTTTAAAATTTATTTATTTGACAGAGAGAGACAGCCAGAGAGAGAGGGAACACAAGCAGGGGTAGTAGGAGAGGAAGAAGCAGGCTCCCAGTGGAGGAGTCTGATGCGGGGCTTGATCCCATAACGCCAGGATCACACCCTGAGCCGAAGGCAGATGCTTAACGACTGAGCCACCCAGGCACCCCAACAATATTTATTGAGTAGTCGTTATGTCTCAGGCAATGTACAAGGTGCTGAGGATAGATCAATAAGCAAAAAGATATTGTGCCTTCATTGAGCTTGTATTTCAGCAGGAGAGACACCATTAAATGAAACTACACAGTGGTAGGATATCTTGAAATGTTAACTCATATTTTCTATATTTTTTCTCGGGGCCCTAGGGTTATTCTAACTTAATCAATTAAGGCCTTCTATGGTTTTACTTCTGGGAACATATGCATAACTTAGAGAAAAAAAATAATGAAACCAAACAGTCTTTTCTTACATTGTTCCTCAGGAAGAAGCAGGTAAATAAACCACAGATAATAGAAAATATATTAATTAATGAGTTAGAACCAAGATATCATACTTCAGGTTGAAAGACAAATTTCCCTAGAGGTTCACACAGAGTATACTTTGAAAGTGAAGATATGAATGGGTCCCTAAGAAAGATTTCCAGCTCCCTGTTTCCTCCTCTACATGGTGATTTTCCAGTAAGAAAAGAACGGAAATCCTAGAGTGAGCTGGGAATTGAGTGTGGGGAGACCAGTCCCCCCTCCAGGTGGAATCTGAGATGTCTTCAGACCATTGGCTGAGAGGTGAGGCAAAGCAGGTGAACCCAGGTCAGCTCAGAGAGTTTTTTTTGCATCTCATGACAGTAGAATAATTCTCATGTGTTTAAGGATAGCCAAAACTATTGCAAAAGGCCTCTCAGAGATTCCCATGAAACCAGTGGGCCATGGGACCAGCAGGATTTTGCTCAGGGATCTGAGAAAAGGCTGGAAAGAAGTTAGAAAGAGAAAGTCACCAATTCTAAATGGGCTTAGCAGGCAAGACTCAAGAAACCTGTGTGAACTCAGAGGATAAAGACGAGACACTGGTCATCTCAAAGTTTCTCCTCCTTGACATGACCCTGATCCTTGGGTCCCTTGTCTGAAGCCTTGGATCTGTGTAAGCCTCTTGGGTTTTGTCCCACATCCACCCCCACCCCAACCCCCACCTTACACATTCTTCTTCCCCCCCCCCCCCCCCACCTAGAGTTGGCCAAAGTGACTGGGACATGAGTCTTTTTCTTTTCTTGGGGACCCTTCTATCATAATCTCTTAATGTTTATTTTCCAACTTTCTTCATGCCCCCAGCCCAACACAGTTTTATCTAATGGCCAACAGAACCACTTGGGTCTTTACTTATTAGGTTGCTTTTCAAATATTTTGCTTATGCCTTGAGTTATCTCTGCTTCTCCCAAGGAGTAGGCTCTTGAAACTCTGAGGCTAAAACTTTACTCATTTTTCCTTTGCATTTTGATGTGTTATCTCTTCCCAGACTTTCCTGGAAAGAGCCAAGGGGTATATGGAAAAGGAAAAACATCAGTTAATAGTTCAAAACTTTAACCCACCACATTATTATATATACACAATGTAATAAGTCATGAATATAATTACAGAATTTACAGGGTTTATAAACTAGGGTGAAACAAACTCAGTATATGAAAGAATTATAAGGAAAGAAAGGAGGAACAAAAAAGAAAGAAAATAAGGAAGAAAGTATGTATCTGTGTTCAAATATGTGTGTGGAAGAGGTCTAGTGTTCTTTGGTATGACATTGAGTAAACATTATTGGTAGTATACACCATAAAGTTATCTGAAATAGATTTCACTATCTGAAATATCATAGAAGTGCCCTATTGTGACCTCAGAAGGATTTTATTTATTTTTAAGCCTTGGAATTTTATGATGCACATCAGTTTTTCATATCACTATATAAAGACAACATTTTAATTGCAATTAGAAGAATTGCTGAATGCCAGAATAGACACTGTCACTTCTACAATCTTCCAAAAAACTTTCACTAAGAAAAATACCCCTCTATCCCAGTTCTAAACTTTTTCCTTTGGTTCTTCTTCCTTCCTCCTTCTTCCTTTGGTTCTTTCTCCAAAGCTCACTTAGTGTCTTGGTCACAGGGTGTCGATGAAGAGATAGTACTCACAGAGTCAATAATGTTTCACTCATTTTCATTTTGCCAAGTTCACCAGTTGTTAAGGTAGCAAGAGAAATGCAAGGCCCAACAAGAAAACACCAAAGAGTCCTGCTAATTGTCCTTTGATAAACATAAGTCATTGAAAACTTGTGTGAATAGATGACATTTTAAAAGCCAAAATCTTGACTATTCTTAGCTGACAAATTCTTTGGAAGCTTCTTAAAGGAATAAGCTGGCAATGCTCTCACATTTCAACTTTAAAATGAAAGGAATCTCTGAACTTTCCTTCTTTAGCAACAAACTCCCTTAACCCCTTCCCTCCCCTCCATAAACAAAACAAAACAAAATGAAAAACCCACAAAAAACAAACAGTATAAGATTCTTGGTGTGTGTGTGTATATATACACACACGTGCCCACGTGCGCACACGCTTACACACGCACACACGCCTCTTTGCCTAGAGCAAGATATAACCAGGAATCTGCATTTACCCTTCATATCTCATTAGTCCAATTGAATACTTTTATTTTCCTCTTTCATTTAGGTTGCATTTTCTCATGACAAAAACGGATAGTTGTGGCTTGGAAGATGGGAAACTGGATCAACCATGAACTAGAGCAAAGTTGAAGACAGCTAAATATTTCAAGAGTATTTTCGGTAATTCCATGAGCTTTCCTGACAGTTGGTCACTCTATCCTCACTGCCTCCTGTGGTATAATGTTACATATCCAAAGTCCGTGATGCAACACAAGTTCAAGGTAGTAGTAGTTTTCCTTTTTTTTTTTTTTTTTTAATTAAATGGTTTCTCCAAGCAAGTCTAATGTTTTAATGGTGTGCTGTGTCTCTGGAGTTGTGAGTTCATTAAAGATATTTGGAGAACTGGTTCTGTGAAGCTTTGCTGCATGCGGCCATTGGATCACATATCCACTTCCCTGCCATGTAAGAAGAAAACATTTTGGAATATAACTATTAGTTGGCTTTGTGGTGTTGGGTTAGTGTGCCAGTCTGAGGTTAGAGCACACATGAGATCCCAAGCCCTGGGCTTTGTATTATATAGTATTGTATTTTTGATGTTGTACTTAAGGGTCAATTACTGTTTCCATTATAAACCCTGTTTTTCAAAGGTTTATAACTCACCAATTTTCATTTTGGTATGCAAGCTGCATGAGTATACAGGTTTTAAAAATAGTTTAAATTGGGCAGTGCCATTTTTAGATATAAAGCAGTAAAATGCACTCTTCGTTTGTTTCAGTTTGTTTTGGAAGTTTCCAATCTAAAAGTTTATTCTATCTTAAAATGCAACAATGCTTTTTTTTTTTTTTTTCATGTGTTTTCATACCAGCTATTCATAGGGAAGAGAAGACGGTAAAAGGAGGGCAGGCGAGATATCAAATGAAACTTCAAGGAGGCAAATAGTTTAAAATATTTTTTTTCTTGTGAAGATTTATGGGTAGATGTCATTTTAGTCAAAGTTCTTAAAAAATCAATAAAATAATCAGTAAATACTCCATCAGCATGGGCACTATTTCACGCTACTATTGTGGTAGGTGCTGTGAGGAGTAAAAGAGCGCCCTGTCCCAAAGTGCTTGAAATCCTGGTTAGAGAAAAATACAAAGACAGCAATATTCAGCATAACGGCAACATACATTGAAGCATAAGAGTGATAATCATGTGGCTAAGACTTTCAGAGGCAGAAGCAAGCCACTTACAGAGTTGTGCAACTCACTGGCGTCCTGCAAAAAAAGCGAGAGATTCCAGTGCATGGGCAATTGCCCAGATGTGGAAATTTACCCATCTAGGGTCATGCAAGATTTAGAACTCTCTCCCTGATCATCGGAATTCAAAAATCCCTGCTTAAGGGCAAAATTGTTTTCTCTGTCATTCTCAATGTTTCCAAATGATAGAAGCAAATTTCCCCTGTATTAATCTAAGTTAAACTTCTTAAAATGGTCGTCTACGCTATTTTCACTCTGTCACTCAGCTCTCACGTCTCCATCTATTCCAATCTGGTTTCCAGCACCACTGCACTGCTCATACTGCTCTTAACAAAGTCACAGTGACCTCCTTGCTGCTGTGCCAATGAAGAAGCTTTTGCTTTTCTCTTTTATCCAAATTTATCTCGATTTATAAGATTACCAGTTTCCTAGCTCTTGTCCTTTTTTCATTCCTGTACCTACTGGCCCTTCCTTTCTATTGGCATCTCTATTTCCCTTTTGAAGAAGGCTCCATCAGTATGGAGTTGGAGCGGGAGGTCATTGTTGCTTTCCATTGAAGGCATATAACTTTCTGTTTTCCCTGGCACAGCGGGTAGTGCTGTGAGCAAGGCTCAGCCAATCAGACACTTTCTTCTGGGATTTTAAAGCTTGATCAAGTCAGGGTGTAAGGATGATTAAAAGTCTTATTTGTGTAATGGCCGTGACAGATGACCCCCTCAGACACCACCACCAACTCAAGCTTATTCTAGCTCATGCTCTCCAGCTTTCCAGATCTCACGTTGTTAATGCCATTTTTCAAATCTGGTTCTCCATGTTTTCTTCATTTCTGTTCTCTCTAGATATTTTTCATTAAAGTTAAGTTTTCCTTAAGATAGATAGTCAGTCTTCTATTGCTTATAAAAAGAATGTAGATTGCTGTAATTTCCAATTCTCTGGCTCCTCTTTTTTATAGCTTTTGGAGATTGATTTTCCTCTGTCTATTCCTTATATGTTGCAAGTCTTCTAGATACTTGTTAATGTCCCTTCTCATTTCACCCTAAACTATCTACCTTGGTTATTTCAGCTACTTCCTTGACTTCAGCTGTCACCCACACATGCTAATGACTTCGAATCCATCCAGCCATTCTAAGTCTCTCCTCTGATCCTCATAGTTGTTTATTCATGCCACTCGTACTTTTTATTCTCTAAATATTGAGTGAACTTCGATTATGCAACAGATCGGTAGGCAATGGAGTAACGATAAGAAACAAAGGAGGAGTTGCTCCATTTCATAGTGGCTAGTCTATTGAACTCCATAATTCCAAAAAACCTAAATTTAATGGATGTCATAGTCTAATGGATCTCATAGGTGCCATGTAATACTCAATATCTCCACCTGGATATCTCAAAAAGAGTGAATTCATTATGTTTCCCTGACTTCTGCACTTGTATATTCCTCCTACTGGGCTCCCTGTTTCAATGAAAATATTCAGTTGCTTATGCTGGGAACCTGAGCCTCATACTAAATTTTCCTTTTCACTCCATCCCCATCTCTGTACCAATCATTAAAGCCTAGTTGGGCAGCTTTCTCAATATCTCTAGAATGTGCTCACTGTTATCACTTCTGCTGCTGTCCTATCTATACAGGCTTCCATCCCCCTTCTCTAGAATCAACACAACATTAGTCTTACCCTTTGGGTCCAAACTGCTACCATGATGATCTTGACAAAATTCAAGCCTATTTGTGATTATATTTTGATCAAAACCCTTCAAAGACTCCATAATAATCTCAAAATTATGTATGTAAATGAATCAGAAAATGAATCATGGTCTCTCTTAACTCTCCTTCTATTTGGCATATTCTCCCAGTTTCATAGGAATACTAACCAGGCCAGCTCCACTCATTCTTTAGGTCACTTCATTTTCCCTAGGAAGCCTAACTCTTCCTACAAGACTGGGTTATGTCCCCTTTCATGAGTTCTTAAAACATCTTGTCTCGCCACATTCTAGCATTCATTACTCTGTATCATTAATTGCCATGTTGTATGAGTAGATTTCATTAGACTGCAAGGCATTTGAAACAGAAATCCATGCCTTTCTACATTGCTTTATCTGTAGCACACACCAGATCAGTAAACATGGGATTAAACAAATGAATTTTAGCTTTCACATGATTGAAAACCCAATATCAAACTGTGAAAATACTTGTGCTGCTCTTTTCTAAGCTTTAAATACTTTGGGAAGATTGGTTTTATTGTTGACAGATAGTTATATCTATCTGATAATTATGGCACTTAAGTTTATAAGCTGTGTTATATGGCATCAGTTATCAGATGATGAAACAGAAATCCAGAATCCCAGGTGTGTGATTTTGTTCCTCATATCAATCCCAAGAAGCTTATTCCCATTTCCTTCTTTTTTCCTTAACCTTCTTCAAAGAAACAGAAATGACCCAAAGGGGACCCAGAATGAGATAATGTTCTTTCTGCTCACTTAGGAATACATAAAAGATCATCAGGGGGGTGCCTGGGTGGCTTAGTCTGTTAAGCGTTGGACTCCTGATTTTGGCTCAGGTCATAGTCTCAGGGTTATGAGATCAAGCCCCACACAGGCTCCCTGCTCAGCATGGAGTCTGCTTGAGATTCTCTCTCCCCCTGCCCGTCCCCCCCACTCACGCACGCACACACACACACACACACACACACACACACACACACACACACTCTGTCTCCTTCTCTTTAAAATACATACATACATACATAACATCTTTAAAAAAAAAGACATCAGGATCTATAGCTATCTGAACTCTGAGGCACAAATCTGAAAGATTCTCTTTGAGCTGGAAAAGAATAATTGGAAAAGAAATTATATTGAGTACCTAGTAGGTGTCAGGTGTTCCACTGAACTCATCGTTTGGGGGAAGGTAAACAGACATATGAATTCAGTACATTACGGACCAACATTTGATACATGAGGCTCCTTGAGGGTTCCTAAGACCCTTTCAAGGGGTCTGCAGAACCGAAAGTATTTGCCTAAGATTGTTAAGAAATTTTTGCCTTTTTTACTCTCATTCTCTCATGAGCCTACAATGGGGTTTTCCAAATGCTACATAATATTTGATATGACAACTAACTGAATGAAGAAGCATATAGGAGAACCCATATATTAAAGAGATTTGCTAAAATGTAAAACAGTGCCACTCTTCTCACTTAATATTTTGTTTTGGAAAATGTAGCTACCTTTCATGAAAAACCTACTTATGGTAAAGTAATAGATTTACTCTTGTTTTAAAAATAAATTGGTATTTTATATTTTTAAATCTCAGTTTTAATTTTTGGTAGGGTCAATATTGATAGATCTAATACCCAACTATTGAATGTCCTCAATAATTTTTGTGTGGAACAGGGTTCTGGGACCAAAAATTTGAGAACTGCTGACACAGACAGTGAAATAATCAAGAAAGGAGGCATCTATCCATCAATAATAATGTCCTGAACATCACTGAGCTAAAACAAGTCCAGGTATGGGTGATGACCAGGTGTGGTTGAGGGCCGCATTCTACCATGTGTCAGTCAGTCTTCTAGGACTTCAGTACTAAGATAAGGAGGGACTCATAACCAGTACACACATGTAAATATCAGCAGTAGGCTTTCTGTGAGCGGTTGAGGAAATGCCTTGCAGGACATTCTGTTGCCCCTTTCTTTCTCGATCGTTGATTCAGAGACCATGATCATTTGATTCTTATGAAAGGCCACATTATTGGACATATCTCTATAGTGCAGTAAATTTTGGTTGAAGTATGACAAAAGTGAGGAAAGGCTTTGAGTACTTATCTTTCTCCAATCTGTTTGCAGGTATCCCGCTTTGGCTAACTCACCAAATTCTTGTTTGGGTGTCATGCCAAGCAGGTGTGTGATCAATGTTTATAAAGTTACCGACTGATTGACTGATTATCTTGCAGAAAGCATTACTTCATTCTTGGTGGCTAGTCTATTAACCATATGGCAGATTACTTCTATGAATAGAAGTATTCAACTACTCTCTTATTCAATGTAACTGTCTTATATTCTGAAAGAATGAATACAAGGTCAGCGTAAGTGTCCTCAGTGCCTTGGGAGAGGATTTTAGGGTTGCTTTTTTTAATAGACTTTTGCTAAGAGTAGCAAAGGCACCATAAAAAGAACAGTTAACGAAACTTGTTTTCTTCATTACCAAACTTAATATAAATACTTCAACATGAATGTTCTTCTCTTTTTTCTTTTTTAAATTATTCATGAAGTCTTCGCCTGAGTTGGGGGTGGTGATATACAAGAATAATCTCTGAAATGATTGCAATAAGAAAGTAGTAATATAATATTTTTGAACCCCAACAAATAGAAGGATGATTCATAATTCAAAATACAATACAATAAAACTAAGAATGCAGGTTAGTCCTTAATTTGACCTACATTAAATAATTATGATGTAGAGGTAAATTCATGGATAATTTCAAGGACTCCAGAAGGCTTCAGCTTAAGTAAATGAGATCTTAGATTTTACACTCTGACGTCCCTTGCTTTTATTTTTCCCTCAGGTGCAAACTCGCATCAGGATCTCTTTCCCGTGCAATTAGCAAGGTAACTGCCTTACCTAGCTGGCATTGCCCCTTTTCATTTTGGGGTCTGCAAGCATTTGCCACTTGCACTCAGATCATGTTTTTGTGAGAGGCCACAGAGTGACTTTCTTTAAAGCTATCAAAGCCTTCCTCATTATCCTTTATGGGCTGTGCAGAAAACATCTCAACTATTAGACATTTAACTGAGTGCAGTAGAATGGGTTTTCTGGCCCCCTCCAGTTCCTTGGGTAAAAGCTCTGTTCATAATCAGTTTCTGGTTTTTTAAATGACCCTCAAGAGGTTCCTTCCGGTCCACTTCAGTTCCCTTTTTAGTGTCCCATTGATTTTTCCAGACTTTAGGAACGTGTCCTTAACTGCCTGCTTTTCCATTGGCTCTCTCTACTGAATGCTAAAGGAACACTTTGTTACTTCATACACTGAGACAGGAATATCTTGAAAACTAACACACCATTTATAACAGTACAGTTTATAATAGCATTTCCTGCAGAAAGAAGGTGCCTTTCTCAGAAAGAGAAGGACGATTTCTGCACCCCATTTAGTTTCAAAATACAAGCAACACCCTTGTTTCTTGTCAATAAAAAGGAAGATAGAATAGAGTAGCAATCACAATACATAAATGATATTATTTGTCCCCAGAGTACATACCAAGTAGTAATTCACTCAAAGAGCTTGCATGAATTATAAATGGCAGGAAAGCACTGAGAGGGAACCTCAATCCAGACTCACTCCACACTGCTCTTACATGAGCAGTTTAAAGTGAGACAAGCTACACAAACTATATAAGGAAACTGTGAAGGTATATAATTTACGTTGGATTCCCTTCCTGCTCTAAATCTCATTTTAAATAATATAGGGACACTATAGAAGCTGTGACTCTGAAGATACAGCACTGATTAAATTTTAAATCAAATAAGCTAATCAATATAGAATCGGAAAAATCTCTTGGGAGTGATTGGACTTCCAAAAAGATGTCCCCTTGACTCCACCCACCCCTAAAATAAAAATAAAAACAACAACAGCAAGAGAAAACCATAGGTCCTAAACTACACACAGACACGGAAGACAGAAATCGAAGTTTGCAGAAAACTTGGGCATTTATGTCGCATTTGGTAATGCAATGGTGTTCACTGAAGGGCTCTGCTTTGACCTGAAACTAGGGGGCAAAGCCATTATTGTTTCTGTTGCTGATAAAAAAGAGTATTCGTGTTGTAATATAACATACTGCTATATTGTCCAGTTCTTTTTTAGCCTCTATAATAAAAAAAAACTGTAGTCATTTTCCAAAGAAAAGTCATAGAACAATCAGATCATAAGCTCTATAAATAAAAATATGCCAGAGACCCTCAGTCTTGTCTCAGACTACAGTATTCATGTGTCCCTATTTTCTTATTTTTTCCTCCAGCATTTTCCTTGAGGTTCTTTTGAACAAAATAATCAGGGGGAATTGGGAAGGTAAAAGGGAAAGAAATCTTTTCCTCTTGCAGAAAAGAATAATTGTATAGAAGAATTTCTTACACACACACCCACCCCGAAAAGCAATAGCTGAGTTGAAACAGAATCGTTATCAGAAAGCCTGTGTGAGAAAGAGAAAAAGATACAAAGGCAAAGACTCATCTGAATGACCCTAGTTAAGGGTCTTACCAAAGAGACAGCTGAAGTTATCTTTGAAAACTGGTGAGTCGCCCTGCTTGGCTGAGTTTGAATTGAATGTTCCCAAAGTAACATTTCACAAACAGGGATACCCTTCCATTTCACACTGCTCTTTCTTGAAATAGCAACACCATTTAGCAATATTTCATATCAAGACAATTACATTGGAGAATTATTATAGTCTTAGTGCTTCATTAAAATTAAAAAAAAAGTTAAATCCCTGTTTTGTTGAACACAAGAAATGAATAGTAAATATTGATTTAGAATGAATGCAAACATTTCCCTAGGAGTGGATAATTACTGCCTTTCTATGCAAAACACTTATATTTGAAGAAGCACTTCACTTACTTTGCCATGCGGTATACATTCTTTAGTACATTGTAAATTATACGTTGTCCTGGACAGTGTCTGCTCTATAATTTCTTGTGTCTCTACACCAGAGTCAGTATGTAATTTTAAACTACAAAGTTTCTGCCAACTAGGAGAACAGGCTTAACTCTTTCTCTTTGCTGTGTTCTCAAATCCTTATCCAGGGAGATCTGGAAAGCAAGAGGACAGATGATCTCAGATCTGGGGCAGTTTGGTCTCCGTTTTTAGACTAACAGAAATGCCACTAGTTAACTGGCCACAGATTTACAAAGTAGAGACAAAATAGAATATAGAATGTATGTATCTAAGCCAGTTTACAACCTATCTAGACAACATGCGTTAATTAACATTAGAAATTTTGAATGAAGCCTGAGTGTTTTAAATATTTGTTGCAGAAAGTTGTAGTTAAATAAGGGAGGTTAGAATATATCACACTTTAGAATATATCTTTTGTTAAAACCTTTGCTCTTCATAGTTTTATCGCTCTGCCACGATATTTGCAGCACAGCACTATTTAAATTATATAAAGACCTACATTTTAACCACTTCAGTATCATCTAAGTAGATATTGATTTAATTCAGGAGTTGATGTTCGAGTACTTCTAATTGGATTCCTTAATATAGAAATATTAAATAGTAAAAATTATAAAAGATCGAAAATGATATTCGTCGTAATGTTACCCTTCTCTAAAGTAATAAAATACTTGCAAAATTACCTCAGATTAGAAAGATTAAAGTACTCATCATTCAATTCTCTGTTTCTATAAAATTATTTTTGTGTTTGGTTGTTTGTTTATTCCACATGTAAATGATACCATACAGTATTTGTCTTTCTCTGTCTGGCTTATTTCACCTACCATAATGCTCTCAGAAGGCTGGTTGTCAGGGGCTGTGGTAAGGGGAAAATGGGAAGATATGGGTCAAAGGGTACAAACTTTCAGTTATACGAAGAATAAGTTCTGAGGATCTAATGTATAGCATGGTTATCGTATTTAATAATATATGGTATTGTATATTTAAAAGCTGTTGAGAGTGGATCTTAAGTGTTCTCTCACTACACACACAGAGTTAACTGTGTGAGATGAAGATACGGAAATTATCTTGATCTTGGTAATCATTCCACTGCATATGTGTGTCTATATATTATATGTAATATATATATATATATTATACATAATATATATATTATACTCATATATATAATCAGGCTGTACATTTTAAATATATACAGTTATGTTTAATTATTCCTCAAAAAAGTTAGAAAGTTATAAATAATTTTTTTAAAGAAAGATTAAAGTATATGAAGAAATAAAAGCAAAGAAATGCTAGATTTGGAATAAAGTTCCTCTTCAGGAGATAAACGCGATGAAACCAAGTGACTGTTTATGTTTATGGATGCAGCAGCTTATCTCACTTCCCTAGAATCCTCACGTTTCAGATCCTGTGGGATTTAGTCATTTATTCTCTCTGGTTTCAAACTGCGTATAACTCCCTAGCTTTTGGATACATTAAAGTTTGCAATATAGGAGAGATAAACTGTAAGAGGAACAATAACATTTCAATAAGATTACACTATCTCTAAATGTGTTTGAAGAAGGTAAATCAAAGTTGTACCCTTTTGCATGGCATGTAGGATCTTGTGGCATCCACTGTGCTCTCTTATGTTTATACCCTCTCCCATTATTGGCTTATTTTAGACCAACTTGCCTGGTCATAAGAACTGCCTGGGGAGTTCATTAAAGAACAATTCTCAAGACCTCATTTCAGAGAGTCTGACCCGACGAGTCTGGAACAGGGCCCAGGAAATTTTTTTTTTTTTAATGCTCCAGATAATTTTTATGGTTAAGTTTAGTAAGTATGGTTCTAGACCTTCATCTAACCTATCCTCTAAACTCAATTTTATTCCTAATCAGTGTGAGCAGTATTTTCACTAGTTGTACTTCAGGGGAAAAGGGTAATGTCTCCTCTCCGGCATGCTCACTGAGAAGCATCCTGCCTCACTGTGTCGGTATAAAAAGAAAGCACAACTAGGATTGACTTTACGTCATACCAAAGTAAAACTAATTGATACCAGATCTGTTCCTTAAAGAAGGTATTGACAGAAGGGTGTGCTAAGAAACAGGAAGATATGAGTTACTCAAGTGCAGACTGAAAAGGAGGTGGGTGCCACAAACGGACACAGAATTGAGGGGACTGGATGGAGAGGAAACTGCTAAGTCAACTATGTCATAAATGAGTCTAAGCTCTGCTCCTTGCAAATAAACTAAATCCAACAGTTGTCTGAGAATAGACTTAGTCCGCAAAAGATGATGTGGATTTTGTGGGTGTTATTTTTTTTTAAATGCAAATGACAATTTAACACTTCCATAGACATGATGAATAGAGACCACATTGGTGAATTTACTAGCACATAGAAAAACTTCTAAATGACAGATTTGATCATTATCATGTGAATCAAGTCCAACCTTGACAATGACTCTGCAAGGGTGTCAAGCGGTATTTTGGAAGAAGGTGGGTAAATGTCCTAGATGATGTCAATACTAACGTAAATGACATTAGTGAGCCTCCAACGTTTTTATTATAGTAAATAGTCCAATTTTACACACCATAAAGGTAATGAATAGGTATGTTAAGGTGCTAGACTTGTCTATTTTGTCCCTCCACATTCCCAGCCACTCGAAACAATGAAAATTGTAGATTTTTTGCCTTCTTTAAGGTACTTGTTAGCACCATAGGCAGGAAAGGAGGTGTGGATAACACATCCAGGCTCTTACTAAAAGGAAAACAAAACAAAACAAAAAGCCCAGAACAGGGTCTAGAATCCAGCCCTTCACAGCCCTTGACTTCACACATTCACTGGCTTCAGGAACATTTCAGAAATGTCAAAAGGTGGAAAAGAATGTGCATCTTAGAATTGATAATAGGTAGAACTCTTAAAGTGAAATGAACAAATGGATAGGGAGCCTCCTAAGGTTTTAAAGATGTTTATGAAAGAAGCTCAAAGACCAACCAATAAAGGTGGGGAATGGTCAATCCCCAAGTCATTCTCCAGGGCACTGAGACCATGTCAGGATGATATAAGTTGTTTAAAGTCACTTTGTCACAGCGGGAGAACCTTTGCCTCTCCAAGGAGGCTAAGAAAGACAATGGACAAGAAGCATATTTCAGAGCAGCCAGATCGGTGACTGTAGAATGCTTTCCACCACCAGAAGGAAGAGCTCCTGCTACTCTAGTCCAACAGAATGTGCTATATGCCCCAAACTCTTGGCCACTATAAGTTGTTTCTCTTTCTCCCCTTTTCTAAATGGTAATCTTAAGGAATTCATCCCCTCATTCCTCCTCCATTGTCCATAGAGGTTGTAATTGAAAATACCACATAGCACTTGGTGCTTATGAAATTGTCACGTCTGCATCAGGCTCAAGGCAAATACACCTCCATCAAAGATCCTGTGCTTGCATCTGGGGTGACAAAGTGAGATATGGCTTTGTATCTCTTTTGAAAGAGGTGAATGTGTTTATTGCATAGAGGAAGTTTGTGTTACTTTAGGCAAGGGCATGACAAAATTATGCACATATAAAAAAGAGCATATAGAGAGAAAAATGGACTGCAAGTGGTAACTGGTAAGTGTGTATCCACTAGAGATATTTGGGAGAAAATCTAGCCTTCACGATGAGAATTATCTCTATGCCACATCATTCTGCTACGTATCCTCTAGGAATTCTAGCTGTCAGATCACCTGTGCCGGAGGGCATATTTGCCATCATGGGTAGACAGCTTGCCAAAAATGAATCTGCCACAGAAGGAAGTGAATGCTAGAGAAGGAAGGGAGAGAGTAAAAAGGAGGGGGAAGGGGTCAGGAGGGAAGAGGAGATAACAGGAACCCAATCTCAGAATTCCTAGAAACATGACAGAATATAAGAAAAAGCTTGAGTTGGTTTTCTGTCACGGTCACTTGAAAAAGGCCTCATTAATACAGAATGAATTGGCTTTTGATTCAAATTTCATAATAGCTTTGCAAAGGTGGGGTCAAATAAGAACACTCTTATCGACTCCCTGTCATTAAGTCAGTGAGAGTAGAAAGAGGAAGCAGATTTTGTATCTCACTTCCACAGAGAAATGGAATCTAAATTTACCAGGACATACAACCAAGAACTATCTTGCTCCTGAGGTCAATACCATACAGCCATAATAACTAACATTTACTGAATTCTTATTATGTGCCAATCATTATACAACATTAATGATATATTTCTATTGACTCCCCTATCCCCGCAACAACCAAATGAGACAGTTTTACTTGCTCCATGGTACAGACGAGAAAGCAGACTTAGAGAAGATAGACAATTTGCCCAAGGTCACACAGCCAGCTAGGACTGGAACCCAGGCTCTTTGCCCTTACCCATCTATTCCCTTAACCACCATGCCCAATTTGGGACAAGTATACCAAATGGAATACTTCCCAAATACCAATGAAATTCTTGTATTTATCTTTATCTCCTGTCCAAGTCCAGAACGAGAGAAAAAAAAAGTGTTTTCCCTCTGCCAACAATACCACTAACATTGCTACATTGACATTATTCAGCAAATAGCTTTCACTTAGTAATCATGGTGAGAACTCTCTGCCTGATCGTTAGAGACTGTTTTCCAGCAAGCACAAATCCAACTGGAAATAAACCCCAAATTTCAAAAGTAGTAAAAGAGGTGGCGTGTAATTGGTATTAATTCCACTTCGAGATTTACTTCAAGACCCAACTGACTGTTGGACACTAGAACCGAATCTAAGTTGCTTGGCTGTTACTCAGCGTTGACGCTCAAACTTACCCTACTTCAGTCCTTGCGGCAGGACACCATTTCAGAAAGCTGAGTGTTCAAAGGAATGTTACTTCTGCAAACAGCGTTCTTAATGTCAGAGGATAAAGCATCACAGTTGTGGGGAAAGTTGTGCATCTACCAGGAAAATATTCATCAGCCTACCCAGTTGGTCATTCCCTTTCCCTTTGGCTATCTGGGCATATTTTAGTCTGTATTAAAACATCCATGAGATCTCCACTCTTAATCAGAAAGCTCGAGAAACAAATGTTCATGTTCAGGGAAAGTTATTTTCAGGTATAAAATTAGAACCTCCTTTTAGCTCCTTTGCCTCAAGATTTGCATAACCGTGAGGGCCAAGAAATCAAATGATAAAAATACCAGATACTACAGATTAGAAATGAAAAGTAAACCAGCCACATGCCAGTTTCTCGCTACAAGTTCCAGCCGAGACCAAAATCAATGTGACTGAGAGAAGATGCAGTGTAGAGAGAAAATCTCCCAGGATAATCAAGGGATATATTTCCAAGTCTCTTTCCCCCCACAGAACTGTTTTGTTTTCTCACATCAATGAGCTAGAATAAAATGTGGGTCCCATGATCAAGCTGGCAGAAGTCATGCTCCCTACCTGGTTGCTCGAAAATTGTAAATCACAACTTTACAAGGATTTAACTTTTCCCTTTCCAAAATAATCAAATGTTGTGGTGAGGGGGCCACTAATCATGACAAAAAATATACTGCAAATTCTTTCTTTTGGTGCCAAGTCCAATAAGTTCTCTGAGTGAAATTAAATGCACGATCTTATTCCAAACCACAGCTTCCCTTGGGGATGTTCAAATCTCAAGTGGGGGCTGAAAGGCCAGTTGTATCAAAGCCCAGGGTTACACCCATTTTTTCAAGTTGTTTTTTTTTTTTTTTCCTTTTTTAACTACTGCCTGTAGTGTAAATGGTTCAGGCTCCTGAGCTTTCCAGCCCATAGAGTCAGATCAGCGCTTCATACTTTCCATACTCTGCCACCAAAAAAGTGGGCCAGTCCCTGACTTCTCTGAGTTTCTCACAGTTTTTGTTTATTTTAAGAGATTCTCTGTGGAACTCCAGGGACAGGGGGGGAAAGAGAGAAGGGGGGTGGGGGGAGACAGAAATCTGTTATGTTGTAAACAATTACTGGCTCCGTCTCTTAGATCTGCAGTATCACAGGAATTAGAGATGGAAAAGACCCATGAGGTCATCCTGCATACCCTGTGCCAACACAGCACTATTCCCTACTGTAGATTATCTCTTCTGAGAGTTTTTAATATGTTTAAAGGGTAGCCAATGATAACATAGTTTCATTTTATTTCTTTTACCGCTTTGTTCCGTCCTGTCTACAACATGCCATCTCTAAGAATGGCTGCAGGGTGACTTCTCAGAGGACATTTGACTGCCCGTGAAGAATTAGAACAACATTTGTGCTATCCAGCAACTATGTTCCATAAGTTGAGCATGGAAGCATCCATAAAGACAAATTTTAAAGAGCCAACATTTAGTCCCAGGGATGGAACAGTGACAGGAAAAGCAATGTTGCCATAGACGTGGTCTATATATCTAGTACATTATACCCCAAATACACTGTGTGAGTGTGCATGTATGTTCCCATAAAGTGCATACAGATACTCATCATTACCCTAGAGTGTTTCTGTTTCCTAAAGTTTGTGCCAAATGCTGCATAATTCACGAAAATGTTATCCAAAATATTTAAGGTTATGTTTCTCACAATTTTCTTCTTATCTCTCTTAAGTCACACATTTTAAATGTCAACTTGTATGGAGAAATATTTAATTTCAAGGATACTCCGCCATCAGGAAACTCTTTAACTCTTCCCTAAGTAGTTTTGTTTTTCTTCTTTGTTTTTATCCTAAGATAATGTAGTGTTCCAGTTTCTTTGTACATGTCAAGCTCCAGGGTCCTACGTTATTAGACTATCAGTCCTATACATCAGGAAAAGAGATACGATGTGAGGGAAACCTAGAATGAAAAATGAACACGGTGTGTGTTCTTGCATGGCTACCACCTCAATCCACTGTCCTTGAAGGCTAATGGTAGGATCGATTCAGTGTTAGTATTTGAGTCTACCATCTTATGTGAAGATTATAATCAACACTGATAGAATATGTATTTTTATTACATCGTAGTCTGTTATATAATATTTTCTAGGCATAATGCAGGATGCATTTTAATTTTTAATGCATATAATAAGTTGCCCATCTTTGATACGTGGAGTTGAAAAAAAATAATTTCTCACTGTTCTACTAAAAGGCAGGATAGTTTAGCAAGTAAGAGTCTGGAGTATGGACCCTTTACAAGTTTCGTGATTGTGGGCACTACCAGTTACTTTCTATGTGAATTTGGTCATGTTATTCATCATATTTTATTGGTCTAAGATGTCATGGACTCTAACACTGAGGATTACTTTATGTGTGATTAAAAAAATAAAAGCAATGCTAATTAAATGATGACATGAAGCACAGAATTTTTTAACACAGTAGCGTGATACATGCCAGCAGAACACTGATGCTGTTTCAGTTCTTTAAGAGTGCTATACCATTGTCTCTAATTTTTTTTTCGAATCACTTGAAATTGTTCTGCAAGTTTTGATTTTGTTTTTTTTATCTGATCACAAGGAGTCAACAGCAAGTTTTGAGACAATACTCAGGAAAACATTATTAAAAGCAATTACAGGGGGGTGGTTGAAATAGGTGAAAGGGATTAAGAGGTACAAACTTCCAGTTATAAAATAAATAAGTCATGGGGATATAATGTACAGCATAGGGAAGAGAGTTAACAATATTGCAATAACTTTGTATGGTGACAGATGATAATTAGACTTATTGTGGTGATCATTTTGTAATGTATAAAATTATCAAATCAGTATGATATACACCTGAAACTAATAGGATATTGTATGTCAAGTATACTTCAACAAAAAAATAAAAATAAGAAGCAATTAAACATACATAGTTGCAACAATCCATGTATAACTAAAACAACTATATAATTATTTATCACCAAACTCATTCATAAACAATGAAAACTATGCCATGACTGCTTTATAAAATGCTATCAATTATAAGACCCATCCTGAGATCAGAGATGTATATGTAACAATAACAACAAAGAAGAGACCCTAACCCTACTGAGATTTCCTATGCTGTCCTAGGAAGCTCCCATCATGAGTAAGGCTCTGCTTTGTTTCCACCCTCAGGTTGCCCTCTTAATAAAGAAATAGTGAAATTGTCCCTGAGGCAGAGGAGTGGCTGGATGGTAGCCAAGGATTTGGGTTGCATCTCCAGTGGTGTTTGATATTAATCAGTTGACTTTCTTATCACCTGGAGTAATGTTAAGTTGGATTTGTATAGTCAGCACAACGAAACAAGCAAACAAATTTTTTAAACATCAGAATATTCAGCAAATTAAAAGGGGGAGTTATAGGAAGACAAGAGTTGAACAATTTTTGGAATCATGCAAACCATTTTTTAAAAAAAAAAATTCAGGGCTTGCTACTAACCAGTAGAGTGGTCTTAGGCAAATTTAATCTCCCTAACCTCAATGTGTTGAAGTTATTTAATGATACAACTTATTGAAGTGTGAGATTTAAATGAAATAATGTATATAAGGGTCTTCCCCTGAAGCTCGATACATAGTAAATACATTTTAGTTGTTTTTCCTATTGAAGTGTCAAGGGTCAGTAGAGGTCATTTTTAGCAAACATGATTATTATAAAGGTGGGAGGAGCAAGTGAGGTGATAAAAACAACAAAATAAAAGGAGCAGAGAATAAGGACAAACCTAATAGTTTCTACAAAGGCCCTTATTAAAAGGCAAAGGTCTGTTTATAAAATCAGTGCTTGATGGTTTATATAGTACTCCTCAAGAAAAAAAAAAAAAGCCTCGCTTACTCCCAAATGTGTAAGATAGAGAGATTCAATCTACTTTTTATAATTTCAAGAGTAGAATTAAATTGGAGAACTTTAGAGGAAGAAATTTGGGGCTCCATTGGATTCCTCCCCATTCTGATTGGGGAAGCCTTTGAGCTTGTTCTTCTCTGGACAAAGCTATTCTGATGGGTGGTTCCTTCAAATTCCTCCCTGACCACTGTGGCTAGTGGGTCTCATTAAGCCTTTGTAGAACTCTGCTCCTTAATAAGAATCAGTTGTTGTGTTGTTCATTTATTTGTTTAGCTGGTGACTTAGAGAGTGCAATGGTGTTCGGGTGAAGAGCATGGGCTCTAAAACCATCACACGTGGCTTAAATCCCTGCTCTGCCACTTATTAGCTGCTTCTTTTTGGCAAGTTATACTCTCTTCCTTACCTGTAAATGGGGAAAATAACAGCTCCTACTTCACAGGCTTGTTATGAGGAATAAATGAGTTAATATGTATAAAGCACATGGTAACTAACCTGTAGTGTGGTCCCATTAAATATAATGTGCTGTTTTGTGTTGCCCTCCTCTGTGTTCCAAAGCCCAGCTTAATACCTGGCACATAATTGGCACTTAATAAATGTGTATTAAAGAAATGAAAGAATGAATATTCTGAAAAACGTTCCTAAAGGGAGACTTCCAACAATGGAATTCATTGCTCTCTGGCATACTAGTCCCTGTCAGTCAACAGAATTGCTGAAATAACTCTCAGAAAGATTTTAGATGTCATTCTATAATTGTGTGGGGGATGTAATTAGTTAATCACTAAGGTCTCTTCCAAATTGATCTAAGATAGTGCTCTTATCTCCTCCCCTGTTTGGGTCCTAGTTTTCTCAAAGATAAAATAAAGGTTTTTGACTAGATAATCTCTGGTATCCATCTTATTCCAACATTCTATATCCTATATGTGAGCCGGTTGAACCTGTTATTATATTTTTCCTTCAAAAATTCCCATAGGAGATGAGTTTTTCATTTGGCAACTCAAATAACTTGGTTCAATTAGCACCTGGGACAGAGTTTTTCTACCACAGGGGGAGGGAGCCCAGCAACCGGTAACTGGCTGTAGTCACTGCCACTTGGTGACAGGAACATAAACAGTCCATTCCCCATGCCTCTTCTTTCCACTACTGGATTCTCCTTCACTTCCCACCTTCCAAAGCAATACAGCCTCGCCTTATATAAGCAGCTCCAAAGCAGAGGAATTCCACCCACACAGCACTGCAGAAATTAGAGCCAGAAAACTTCTATTAGGTCACGCAAGCCACACCCCTTCCAGAACAAGAACATCCTCTTCAACTGACATTTCAGCTCCTCTTCTGGCTCCAAAATAAGACCGTGCTTCAGTGGTTCCTGTATATGGTTTGAATAATAGTTTATAAGCATTCTGGGATCCTTTGAAAATAAGGGTTCCATATAAAGTGATACTGCTATTTTGTTTGTTATAAAGGTTTGCGCATGTGTGTGTGTGTGTGTGTGTGTGTGTGTGTGTGTGTGTGTGTGTTTGGCTTCTCTTCCTGGGAATAGTCACAAGATTTCTCAAAGAAGAAATTGTACCAGCAAGCCTTTGACCTGATTTCTGTCAAACCTCTGATAGTCAGCCATTCAGAACCTAGCTGATTAATGCCTGATTGCCTTGCTGTGAATGTACCATAGAAAAATTAGTTTTGTAAACAATTAAAATAATATTTAAAGTACTACATGTTAATTATTGCTAATATATTTGCTCACATTTTCCTCAACTTAAAGTATATATTTATTTATTGTCAATGTAAATTCTGTTTAATTTTAATTGTATAACAATACTTTATTGCCTTTGGATATGAAGGCTTATAACTATTAATTTGCTGAACATTCAACATTTTAAAAATCTGTTTGTTTGTTTCATTGTGCTGAACATACAAATTCAACTTAACATTACTCCAGGTGACAAAGAAAGTCAACTGATTAACACAAATGTTAAACACCAGTGGGGATGCAACCCAAATCCTTGGCCACCATCCAGCCACTCTTCTGTCAGGAACAATTTCATTATTTCTTTGTTAGGAAGGAAACCTGAGAGTGGGAAACAGAGTCTGAGATGAGACAGTAAGTAGTACTTTGCATGCTACTTATAGCTTTCTTCTCTTGAAGAGTTTAAAGGAAATAGTCTAAGAAAATGTTTCTTTTTATCACAGTCACAAACAAAATTAGCGATATCGCACCCATTTTACAGAGATGAAAACTTGATCGTGGAGAAATAGGGTTACTGGTCATTGATTGTAACCTAAATCATAGTGGTAGAGACAGGGAAGGGCTAAAATCTGTCTCCTAAGTCCTAACCCATAATTATACCCGAAAGACCGCAATTTCTTGAAAACCACCAGAAACTGAAACTACAAAGCACTCTACAAAATGTAAAGTGCTATTAAAAGGTATAATAGTAATAAAGTTTTGAACTAGGACAGTTTATTTCCTCTATCTGAAAGTATATGAAAAAGAAGAATTACTGTAAGGAATGGTGGTAAACAATATATTCTT
This sequence comes from Ursus americanus, assembly GCF_024610735.1. NCBI lineage: Eukaryota > Metazoa > Chordata > Mammalia > Carnivora > Ursidae > Ursus > Ursus americanus. The sequence goes on along the minus strand of NC_142127.1, from coordinate 26,602,045 downwards.
AGGAAATTGCTATTATTTTAGATGATACAATTAATTACATATTTATCAGGAAAGTTTCATAAACTAAAGATAATTTCCTAACTTTACAAGGGCTGCTATTCACATTGGAAAGCTCTGGATAACTGCTGTCTACTCTGACACATAACTAATAATGCAGAGAAACCCAATTGTGACCCATCGCTGGGAATGAAACTCAACTCCTAAAACATTCCAACTGAACAGAGTTCAGAGATAGATATAGACAGATAAACTCTACTTGGAAATTTCAAATCTCAAATTTTTGAATGAAGTGGAACAATTCTTCAAAAGAATAAACAGAAAAAGGGGGACTCAAGGAATAAATAGTTATCAAAGAGTACATTGGGAACACAATTCTTGGATCAGTTTAGAAGAACGCAGACTGGGTATAAACTAGCAGAAAGTACTTTAAGGTTATATTGAATAAGGGGACAAGTAAGCAACGAAAAGAAAACAATAGGTTCAGCAGATTTAAAACCATAACAATAAATAAATGAGCCAGTGTGAAAGGATATCAAGATTTCCCTAAAAGGAAGCATTCCTCACAGGAATACAGTCATTTAAGGTAATATTAAAACACCAGCGTATTAAAGGTAATATAAATATAAAATAAAACACTAGCATATTAAAACACCAAAATATGAATTATTTTATCCATTTCGCCATTTAACACATCTGCCCATTTAAACCCAGACAATGCCTCAAGGTGGGAAACCATTAATCCATTTTTGGGACCATCGAGGAGCTAACAGAGATATCCAACGAGTCTCGTTTCAAGTTCACTTTGAGTAAGGGGGATTACAGAAAGACTGCTCAGGTCACTGCACTGAGAATTCAAAGGCCCCATATTGGCTCAGCAGGAAGAGTCTGTAATCAATTATTGCTGCCTGTCATGGCCATGGGAGTGGGGAATCCAAACCCACCTGCCATTTGTTTGATTTTCTGATCTAGTCCAACCCTCTTAACTTACAGTTGAGGAATCTGAGACATAGGGAACTTACATTTAAGAACAAAGAGCTGAAGTAATTGGCCTAAGGGTAGACAGATATTAGGTTGTTATTCTTTATTGAATGCAGGTACACTGACATCAAGTTCCCTACCTTCCTTTCTTCCATTGCATTATAAATGCTGATTATTTGAAATTCTACAGGAGCTATAACTCATACATAGTTATACTTCTGTAATAATATAGTCTTAGTTCATTCTACCATAAAAATCATAATATTTAAATATATTCTTAATTTTTTTCAAGCTCTGATTATCTACCTTTCTGAAAAAAATAACTTCTTACTAAAACTTAATTTCTCTTTCTAGGACATTTAATCCAATAAGTGTACTGATTTTCCAAGACCCCATTCCTTATTTCTCTTTTTTTCTTTCTTTCTTTCTCTCTGTGTAGAGAGTTTATAAATCTAACTGACTTAATCCCATTCAGTATGATACTAAAACTAGTAATGAAGTGTAGAGGAATCATTAATATACCAACTTCCTCTACAATGCACACCAAGGTACCCTTGAGTAATCTCAAATTACTAGCCATATTCCCTTGAAGCTTACAGCAAGAAGTATGGAATATCCATTGGCCCAGCATTTACCTTCTATAACCACACCCAATATAGAATTACTTTTCAGAAATCCAAATGAAATGTTATGGGTAACCAAATAGTCATTACAATGGTAATAGTTGGATGTCTAATATCCATACCAACATAAAATAACCCAGCACTAATAGATGTTGTTCATCACTTAAATTTCCCAGCATCATTTTAGGGTTTTCTTCACCTTGTGTATAGGTATATTTATTCTAAAACTTACTTAAGTGCACTTGCAAAGACAAGAGAGCAAATATCTCTACAAAAGGCTCCTGGTGAGAGAGCACACAGACTCCATGAAGACAGCTTGTAATGGAAGTGCCTCATGCACACTTGGATTTTTTTCAGCAGTTTTCTGAACTATCTATATTAGGTGTTCATGGAAGTTAATGGCAAGTCTCTGGTATGTGGGCCTTCCTCTGAAAAATCCTTTAACCCAGGCTCCCCTTTAAAAACTATAGCAGGGGATAGGATAGGCATAGAGCATATTTTATGACTGTTGCTGCATTGCCTCTCCAGCTGCCCACTGAAGAAATGTTTTGGCTCAGGTTTACCTATCATGGCAGCATGGGGCCGTTGGGATCCATGGAAGGTTGTAAGGAGGGACTCCATCAACCAGTTTCATTATTTCAGAAGGCCCAAGGGAATAACACACTCACCAAAAATAAGGGGTAAAATCTTATCAATTTCATAGAAAACTCTTACTACCTCATGATGATCAGAGCCTCTGATTGGCAACTGTGTATGTATTTGATTAATAAAATGTGCAATAAAAACAAACTGCTTTGTTTGAACATTAAAATATTTCAAAACACAGAGTCTTAAAGAAGATAATCAGAGAAGACTAATTTACATTAAGGGCTTAAGGTCAGTTTAATATGCTTCATAATGATGATGACTGCAACGCAATAGCTAGAACTTTCATAGCATTTACTAAGTCTGAGGCACTCTTCTAAGCATTATATCTATGCTAATTCAATGATCACAATGGCCATATCAGGAAGGAACAGTTATCAGCCCACAGTAGACCTATAAAGTAAGAAGTGAGCAAACAGGGACCATCAAAGGACATGCTTACAGCCATACAGACAAGATGTGCTGAAGCAAGCATTTGAACCCAGGCAGTGTGGCCTTGGAATCCATACTTTCAGTTCCTCCTTTTAGGAAGTACTCTGTCTGGAGTCTTATTGTTAATTACAACAAACATAACATAGCATGGTGGCTTCCTTATATGTAAAACTGGGGATACTGATAATAGTTTTCTCAAGAATTGTTGATAAGGTTTAGTAAGTTATTTTTTGTAAGATTATAGGGCAATACTTGACACAAGGTAAATTCTGTTAGGCGTTTGCCAATATTAATAATAATATTCTTTTAAACTACAAAGTTGGGGTTTTTTTCCTCTTAAGCACAGATCAAGCTTCTCACCTGTGTTCAGTATGGGTAGCAAACTAACTTTTAAAATGATTCGCTTGGGGCACCTAGGTGGCTCAGTAGGTTAAGCATCCAACCTTTGATTTCAGCTCAGGTCATGATCTCAGGGTCCTGGGATCAACCCCCAAGTCGGGCTCTGTGCTCAGTGGGGAGTCTGCTTCAGGATTCTCTCTCCCTCTTTCCCTCCTGCCCCCAAATAAATAAATCTTTTAAAAATAAATAAATAAATGACTGCTTTTCTCTACCAATATGCAAGGAAATTCAATTGGCTGCCTAAAAAGAAACCATTAACTCATCATATGGCAATAGCTCAGGTGAACACTCCCTTTGCAAACAGGGAGGGGCAGGGGAAGGGGAGAGGGGACTACACATCTGGGGTAGAGGTGCATGGAATGAGGGGCCTCAGTGCCGCCAAGGACTCCTGTTGAGTATTGTTTTTTCTTTCCTACCTCATCACAAACACTCCTATGAGACTGTAATTTACCACTAAATCTGTGTGCCTAAGAACAAATTTTTAAAACTATAACCTCTGCCACATGATCTATACATTCTTTGGACTAGCATATCATTGCCTAATATTACTCAGTTTTAATAAAACTCCATCCTTTGAAGCTCTGTTGTAGAGGAGAGTAATTCCACAGCAGCTTTGAAGTATACTCCCTTAAATAGAGTAAGAGAAAAAGCCATTGTTTATTTCACTACTATTTAAGAGTTAATGAGAGATTTGCACCTGTACAGCTGTTGTGGACTGAAACTAGCTCACGGAGTGAATGTGTTTGCTGCTTGAGACAGTTGTAAATGCCTTGAGTAAAAACACTGAGGACTGCTAATGGATAGGTTTATTTTAAAGCATGCCATCTGCTATCAATCATAGAGAAGTATAGGAAGCAAGTTTGGCTGGGCTCCCTCCTTGCGAGCCTGATAAAGACAGGGCTCCAGGACTCGGGAACATTGAGTCCTCAAGAGAATAAAACATCAAACCTACTCAGCAGCTCCACTAACAATAATAAAAATGCCTCTGCCTAAAGGTGACATTCTGAATTTACGATTATTTGTGTCTATAAAGTGTATTCTTTGGCTCCTGACTCATTCTGACTGTCTCACTCCGAGAACAATACATTAAGCCTGCCTGGAGTAAATGGAAATCCTATCCTTTTATTAAACCAGCAGCCAGTACCTGAGACGATCTAATGCTCTGTACGATCGCACGAAGATTTTCAGCTTGTTCGGTTCCTCTTTTCAAGATTTTTAGTAAGAAAATTACAAATGAAATCTATGCTAATGCACTAAAATGCATAAATAATATAGGCGATTTATGTTCCCTAAAAGACAAAATAAAATGAGGTAAAATAAAGGAGTGAATTGGAACCAATGCTACTCTTCTTCTATCATGTGCCTGCTACAATGCCATTGGAAAATTACGTATTAGCGATATGTGTTAGGAAAATTGAGAACCGGTTGCTTAGAGTTATTATGTTCTGTATGCCGTATGGACCAAGTATGTTTTCAAGAGGACAAAACATTATTTCCTCGGAAATCTTCCAGCTGTGGAATCATAACCAATATTGCTTTCAAAAATGGATCCCAAAGTATTCCTTGAAAAATGTCGAGCCTGGCTTATTAAAAGTGCTGCCTGCTGAAATCCTCAGTGGATAAAATGAGTTGTGGTGGCACTGGAACCTTCCATAGCTTATAATGTTAGATTCTGCCACAAATCTGCAGCTTAACTTAATTCTACTGTTAGCCTGGAAAATGGAGTTGTGAGTATTTAGGGAAAACCCACCTGGCCAGCAAACTCATGAGCCTAATTAAAGTTAATAGAGAAATTAAAAGAGGAAAACATTGGCTCAGCAGTGGTAAGAAGAAATGTAAAAGGCAATAGAAATTCAGGACAGGAACTTACATTTTTGTATTATGTGTTTGTTAGAAGTATTTCTTCCTAAACACATGAAAGAGGAACTGATATTATTTGACTTACTATGTATTATACGTGATATGCTACAGTTCAATAAATAATTTTCATACTGAAGGCAATTAATGTTTTAGGTTAAATAGTGAAAAAGTGGAAATACTGAGTCAGTCAACGAGGACACTTGCAGATCTGCTGTGAACACAGCACTCTGCTAGGTTCGGTAATATTGGGAATATTAGTAAATTAACACTAGTTTATTAGTAGTAATATTAGTAAAAATATTAGCATTATATGTAATATTAGTAAAAGGCATTATCCTTGTCCTTTGTGGAGAAAAAATATCTGACTTTGAATTGGATTGAATTCCAGAGCAATATTACAGTGCCGATCTTAAGAAATAAATTCTTAGAGATAAAACATGCCATAAGACTTCAGAAAAGGGGGAGAAAAGGAAAGTCTGCAGTAGCCCAGAAAAGCTAGTTAGGAAGCCTTGTATTATTTCTTTAAAAATAGAAGGAAGACATAAAATGAACAAAGAGAGCCTATAATTTACACATAAAAGGATATAAAAGGGAATTACCTACTGAAATTTCAGCGTACTTTCCCATGCAATATGGGGTTAAATGTTGAGTCAAGTTACAAAATCTACCTGGGGCAGGAGGCAGCCCTGACAATGCATTCGTCCTTTGCCAGAGGTCAAAAACATCAAACATCCCTACCGATGAAGCCGGCCATGCGTTAATGTCGGTAATGTCGAATAAAGCAGGCCAGGTCAGAGTCGGAGCATGGCCGGTAAAGGGCACCTCCCTCGTCTCAACGGGCAGGTTCCTCTACCCAGGCCACACTGATCAGTGTCACGAGACGAAGAGAACCCAGGGTTACCAGTCCCTGCAATTTATCAAAGAAAGCTGGACACCTGGCTTTTAAGAAATACTTCCCAATTTGTTCAAAACTTCCGTGGTCAAACTAAACACCTTACCACCGTGGGACGGTTCCAGCAATCCTGGTCTGGGCTTTTCAACAGTCCAGGGCATTCTGAGATGCCTGAATGGTTAATTCTAAGAGTCCTGACCATCAGTCTAAATGCTACCAAAAGCTCCCGTGTTCCATTTGAAGTCCTTCTACCTGGCGGACTCAGCTATCTTTTCATGAGGCCAGCTCTCTGATTATTTTAGAGGAGGCAGCCTGTTTTGGAAAGCACTGAAGGTTAGTGTTTCTTACACCAAATCTCAAGATCCTGACAAAAAACTCAGTGGAGCACCGATGAAACCAGCCCCGCGATGGGGCCTGTGCTGCCACAATGAGACGTGAGCGGTCACATCAGGAAGAGAAATACCTGAAGATTAGCACAGTAATTTGTTTCTTTAAACCTGAGTCATTTAATCTCTTTTCCTGAGAAAGCAGCGGCCTATGAAGATGGTAAAAGAATTAAAATCGCATTTATAAAGTGATTTCTAAAAGATTTTAATGTTTTCAATAAAAAGAGTGGTTCATTAAAATATAGTTAATAAATATTATTCAGAACTCATTAACTTAACTACCCCTACTTAGAAATCATAAATACTCACTGACTGAATTGCAAGAAAGTTATAATACCAGGTAGGTATTATATGATGTTTTCACAGCTAATATTTGCAACATAAGATCTACACGCTGAGAAAGGGAAGTGTTTAAACCAAAATGAAGGCACTCTTGTACTTCGGAAAATCTTATTTTATCATACTATTTAAGGAGAGACCTATGTGAATTATTTAAACAGTACTGCCAATTCTAACTACATATAATTCCATGCCATTGGGAAAATGTTTCTGAAAACACTGTGTGTTTATTAATTTGGTCAACAACTGTTTATTGAATTCTTACAAGTTTCTGTACTTGGTGCAGAAATAAACACCTTACTAAAGGAACTTTGTGTTACTGGATTGGAAATCATTTAGTTTATTTCCCTTGCATTTTTGATTAGTCTCAAATTCAAAGTCATCCACGTTAAAAGTCAGATGCATAAATAGCAACAGATTCAAAGACAGAAGCTCTTGCTGCATACCAATACTTATCAAACATTGTCTACACAACAGGTAGGGCTATTATTAATATTGCGACAAACTTTTCCAATCTAGAATGTCAAACCACCCACAAATCAAGAAACAGGTGACTGTTTGGGAGGTAAATATGCCAACCAAATAATCCAAACTTAATCAAAATCAATGAGCTACATGTAAACAAAGAAAGAATAACATTAACAATAAAATGCCATCCCTTGTATACTGGAATGAGCTGAGGGCTAAGACTTGTTCTCGCTTGATTACAAAGTTACTATGACCTTGATAAAAGAGATAGCACCTCTCTGTGCTGCTTGTTTCTCCTCTGGGAAGACAGAGGAACTAGGTGGTCTCTTAGCCCTCTGCTGTTATCTAGAATTTCGTATTTGTTTTAAGCTATTTCCATTTCTGTGATGGTTATGCTTATGAAATACTTGTTTTTACTTTGATATGGATATTTTCATAATTTACATAATTTACATATTATTTACAGATTAGGTAAACATTTTCCTTTTTTATATCTAACAAAGTTCATTTTCTTTCTTACAAAAAGTTTTACCTGTATCTACGTAACTATCCATGCATCCATCCATCCATCCATCCTAGCTGGAATGCCAATCCACAGAGAAAATCACCGCTAGAACTTTGGTATATTTCCTATTAGTCATTTACTTATGCAGTTATGCATACATATTTATACAAAGCTGTCATTAAACGGTGTCAGTTTCTTATTCTTTTTCCTCCGCTCTACAGTATGTCAAAAACCTTACCTCCTATCTTTGTATATTCTTTAAAAACACAACTATAGAATCTTTCGTTAGATGGACACATCACCATTTCCTAAATGTTGGACATTTGTTTTCACTTTTATTTTGCAGTGAAAATCCTTGCCAATAAATCTTAGTGTGCACTCATGAATACTTCCTTAAGATCAATTCCTAAGTACAGATATGATTTTTAAAGCTCTGGCTTGTAATGCTACCCAGAAAGGTGGTGCCAATTCACTCTGCCACCAGTTTAGAAGATAGTCTATCTCTGAGTAACACAGTGGTGTGTATCGCATAAATATGATAGGTGGCCCATAACAAGAGATTTTACAAGGCTTCCTAGGCAGCAACAGGGGAAGGAGTACCATCTTAATCTCTAATTTTCTCAATCACAGTTTTTGAGTATTCTTGAAAGCTTAAAACTGGGCTCTGTGCCCACCCCTTACACAAACACACACACACACACACACACACACACACAGCTCCCGTGGTCATACATGTAAGATGAACCTTCTGATGACAGCAAACAGACTCCCGCTGACATACACAATCAGGAAAAGGGAGGACTTTTCTGAGACCACTTGGTTATAAGCCAGCTGTCAGGAGGCCATGGAGAGCGAGAGTGAGTCTTCAGGGGATCCTGCCTGGTTGAGAAAACAGTTTTTAAGATGATAGGAGTGTTATATGGTGTAGATGGAAAAGATCTTTCCCTTTATCTCCTAAAGAAAGAAAACTGTTGCCAGGAAATGAAGTATTTTCAAAACCCAACAACAACAACCAAAAGAAAAATTTGTGAATTTTGCCAGCTAGCACAAGGAACTCGGCCACCAGTCAAAAGGCTCCGTTTCCAACTCAGAGCTGGATTCACTTTAACAAAAATTTCCCTCTTCAGCCACCTAAGTGTCTGTTGAATTAGGCAAGAAGCCAAGCTGGGGTAGAAATAGTCACTCACATGAAATGTCCGTTTCCATTTGGATCTCTGTGGCCCTTTCCCATGTCATGGTGAAAAAATGCTTCCTCTACTTGGATGTTTTCAGGATGCCTTGGTTTGAGGAGGAAGTCAGATCTGCTGTTCAGAAGGCGTCCACAGGAGGGGAAGCCACAGCTCTGTACACTCAGACCAAGCTGCCTGTGCTGAAAAAGGAAAGAGAGAAAGGAAAGGAAAGGACAGGACAGGAAAAGAAAAGAAAAGAGAAGGGAGGAAAAGGGGACGAAAAGAGAAGAGAGAAAAGAAAACAAAAGAAAAGAGAAGGGAAGAGAAAAGAAAAAAAGAAAATTATTCCTCGCCCACTCCTACCCATGGTTTTGATGTTGAAAGAAACCTGTTGTGGTTTAAATGACTTGGTCAGTTCTTTTGGGATTTTCCAAAGTTTCCTATAAAAAGAAATCTGTGGGAAATGAATGATTGCATAATCACTAACATATGCCAATTTCTCAAAACCTGTTATCTTTTTGGTGTTTTGAATTGTATTGTCCCAACTAGTGAATTGCTGTCTTCTAATAGTTTTAAGTAGTGATGCAGACTGGAGAGTCCCTCTCTCTCTCTTTTTTTAACCTTTGAAGGGTGCTAGTTAAAGATAAAGCAAATACCACAAAACGGAATACCAGGTTGTTTATGCAGCAAAATAAGGGGACAGGGTGATGAGGGGTGGGTGGGGGGTGAGGAATGAGGTAATTATCGAGATATATGGTGGGTGGGGGGAAAACCTGATTTCTTCAATTACCTGTATACCATAAACCATGTTATATTTAGCCTGACTTAAAAGAATTCATGCCTCTATTTTCTTCTTTGTTAAGGGCAGACTTGGCTAACTAGTAAAATTATTTATCTTTTTATCCATAGTAGGCATGGAATTTGTCCATTTTTGCTTAAAAATAATTAAAATGCCGGGCCCAGAAAACAATCTTTAAGATTAAAGAAAAGCTGGGGATAAAGCATAAAGGTGAAGGCATCACACAGAAAGGGGCTGGTGAAGGAAATAAAATGGATGGTCTTCTCTTTCCATGAGGTTGATGATCACTGATGCCTGGTATTCAATTCAGTAAGTGAGTTCTAGATAAGGAATTCCAGAGGCTGCTGCTGTTCCTGGAAGCTGCATCACAGACAATCTGCAGTCTCCTAATTTACCGCTGGGACCACGAAAATGGATGTTAGAAGCAAACCCAGTCTTTCTTCAAACTTCTTTTATAACCGCTCTTTGTGAAAAGTTGAAGACCCAGTGAGGTACTGATGTTGGCCAGAGGGACATGTGCCAATACCTCTAAACTAAGGATTCAGTGAAAGGGGGGGACCCATGGTTCTCAACCCTGGCTGGACAATGGAATTCCCCAGGGAACTGTAAGACTGCTAACGCCTCAGGTCTGTTCTACGCCAGATAAATCAGCCCACGGGCATGAGTTTTGTTGTTGTTTGTTTTAAATCCTTGGGTGATTCCAAAGTGCAGCCTGGGAAGGGAGCCCTCCACATGCTCTTACGGCAACTGGGACTTCTCTCTCTTAATCCATACCCGACTTGGTTGCGGGTACATTTTTAAATGTACTACCTTTACAATTAGATTAGACTATAAGGGAGTTTATTTGCTACTTCTAAGTTCATAATACCTAAAATGATACCTGATTTATAGTAAATGTTCAGGGCATATTTCCAAATACTGATGGTAAATGAATGATTACAAGACAACATTTGTAAACAGTGAATGATTATTTTAGAAAGTGATGAATACATTAGGAGAGGAAAGTTTTGGCACAGGACATACTGTTCAGAGAAAACTTCATGAAAACGCAGTCTCTCTGCTGGGCACTGAAGGCAGCCTGGCATGTGCTACATGAAGAACTGTGAGAGCAGAGATTGAAAAGCCAGTGCTCAGCATCTGGTCAGATGAGGAAGCTAAATCGCCACTAAGTATCGAGTACTACCCTCTGCATTCATGCCAGAATATTTGGGTATCTGTGAGTCTACCCAATTTTTTGAAAAGTCTAGAAAATATCCAAAGCTAAAGGTGTTAGAAAACATCATTCGGTGGCAAAAATAGACAAGGCAAGAAACAACAATTGTTGGAGAGGATGTGGAGAAAGGGGATCCCTCCTACATTGTTGGTGGGAATGCAAGTTGGTACAGCCACTCTGGAAAACCGTGTGGAGGTCCCTTAAAAAGTTAAAAATTGAGCTACCCTATGATCCAGCCATTGCACTACTGGGTGTTTACCCCAAAGATACAGACGTAGTGAAGAGAAGGGCCATATGCACCCCAATGTTCATAGCAGCAATGTCCACAATAGCTAAATCGTGGAAGGAGCCGAGATGCCCTGCAACAGATGACTGGATTAAGAAGTTGTGGTCCATATATACAATGGAATATTACTCAGCAATCAGAAAGAACGAGTTCTCAACATTTGCTACAACATGGACGGCACTGGAGGAGATAATGCTTAGTGAAATAAGTCAAGCAGAGAAAGACAACTATCATATGATTTCTCTCATCTATGGAACATAAGAACTAGAATGATCAGTAGGGGAAGAAAGGGATAAAGAAAGGGGGGGGTAATCAGAAGGGGGAATGAAACATGAGAGACTATGGACTATGAGAAACAAACTGAGGGCTACAGAGGGGAGGGGGGTGGGGGAATGGGATAGACCGGTGATGGGTAGTAAGGAGGGCACATATTGCATGGTGCACTGGGTGTTATACACAACTAATGAATCATCGAGCCTTACATCGAAAACCGGGGATGTACTGTATGGTGACTAACATAATATAATAAAAAATCATTATTTAAAAAAAAAAAAAAGAAAGAAAGAATAAAAAAAAAACAAATAAATAAATAAAATAAAATAAATAAATAAAGTGAAGTACCAAAAAAAAAAAAAAGAAAACATCAATCAGGTTCACATAAAAAAAGGAAAGGACAGCTAGAAGTTAGCAAATACCCACAGGTAATAAGGAACATTTCAGTAGCCGAACTTCATTTTACAGAAATGTTTCTAGTTTAGGAGATTAGGGGGAAGCAAAAGAATAATTTCTCTTTATTCCCATCAGAAAGTATACGTCATGTCTTCATGGATAAAATGGAGATTAGGGTTAAATCATGGTACCGTTAAGGGGAGCTGTATCTTGTTGAAGGTTTCACATTTTATTTGTAGGATAATAATATCGTGTGGTCAAAATTGTCTTTGAAATTGTTTTTAAGATGTTTGTCTCTGTAAGAACAGCACAGCCAGTTTTTCCTGCAGCTATGGAATTAGTCATTTTTTCTGTGAGCATTACATGAAGTAGTTGGCTCATGTTTACAAACCATACGCATAGCCCCCCAAAATCATTAAAAACTAGAATCACACTCAGCCTGATGAAATGATCAACTCAGAACTTTATGAACACTTGGAATCCCATGAGAACTGCAACCACAAAACATACATCATTTGAGCAGAATGAAGGGAAAGAGGGACTCCACTATGTACAGTGCTTTCTCTCTCTCTCCACCTCCCTCAATTCTCTAAAACTGCCCTTACTGGCGTCATGTAGAAAATATAATGCAACTAACTTATGTTAGATTCAGCTCTGATGAAATGTAAATATAGGCTTTTGGTAATTATCAAGCTGAGAAGAACTATATTTGATATGGTATTCATGGGCTTCTGTTCTTTTACTTCTGCCCAAAGTTTTTGTGAATGGTTTAGATTAGAAGATACAGAAGGAAGTGTATTCATTTTTATGATAACATAAAGCTTGGAGGAGAGCTAATATTTTGGAATACAGAGTCAATATGCAAACAGATCTCTCTAATATAGAATTGCCAAAGAAGATGATATTTAACAGCAAACTATAAACCTGCTGATTTAAGTTCCAAATATTAGTTAGGTTCAGTATAACAAATACTGAAATTTATATCAAAAAGATCATTTGTTGGTCAAGAGCTATAATGGTAAGAGCTGTTAAAATAATAATTATGTATAGGCTAATAAAAAACAACTACACAGTAGGAAAGCATTTTTTAGATTTTATGCTTAATTATATATTTAGAAAAGTGGTGATAAGGTGTAATAAAAAATAAATCTGAATCTCGCTGTTCCAATTTTATACGTATATCCAAATCTCCAAATATTTTTAACAAAATAAAATTTTAGCAAAATAAATTGTACCAGTGATTGCCTGATGGCATTTATTGAGGAAAATGAGTGAGTCTCAGGGCAACTTGGAACTCCTTGAAAGGACTTTAAGAGCTAGTAGCCTTCACAGTTGTTTCACATGATTTAGATAAAACACAACAAGGAACATTTTATTGTGGAGAAATGAAATGGTTCACCTGCACTGATCTTGGATTCACCTTCTAATGGTAGAACTTTAGATTTGGGAAGGACTATGGCAACCATCTGGTCTGAATTCCCTCTCAGTGAAATACTTCTTTGATAGTATATGGAATCCCAGAAGGAAAGAAGTCTTACAAGTTTATTAATGCAATTATCAGTAAGGCATTTGAATCCCTTAAAACATGTCTACTAAGTACTCAAGTAGACGATTAGCTAAGTCGCTATTTAACCATGAATTTGAAAGATGGACTCTTAACTGTTGAAAATTCTAGTGATTCAGATCGACATATTCAGTCTCCATCTGTCTTTTGAACTCCAGACTTCAATAGTCAAGTGTCAACTAACCATCTCCACTTACCATATCCCAAACTGAATTCCAATTTCACTCTTTCCTAACTGTTCCTATTTCAGGGTTTTCTTTTATTTATATTGTTAACCATTCTGTCATCTTAGTTTTAAATGGACTTATTTAGTTCATATAAAGTAATTACTGGGGGCACCTGGGTGGCCCAGGCAGTCAAGCATCCGACTTGGTTTCTCCTCAGGTCGTGACCTCAGGGTTCTGAGATTGAACCCACACAGGCTCCACCCTCAGTGTGGAATCTGCTTGGTTTCTCTCTCTTCTCCCTCTGCCCCTCCCCCACATGCTCTCTCTCTCTTTAAAATAAATAAATACATATTTTTAAAAATAAGGTTATTCCTAATATTTGGGTTTATGTCAGCCATCACCTTATTTGTTTTCTATTTGAACCACTGGTTTTATACTTTTTTCTTGATTTTTCTTTTTAATTAATCAAATATTTTTAATCATTTTATTTTAGCATCTACTAGCTTGTTAGCTATATATTTCCTAGCTTTCCCTTTAGCGGATTCCATGTAGATTACAACATGCATCTTTGGCTTGTTACTGTCTATTACAGATTTCCTTGTCTTCATAGATGGTGATCCCATTTTTATAGTTACACAAGCCCAATGCTTGGAGTCATCCTTGATTCTTTTCTCTTTTTTTTCCCACAGATACAACCCATAAAGAAAACTTTTTGGTTCAACTTCAAAATACATTCAAAATTCAACCATTTCTAACCACCTCCACTTTAGCCCTCCAGTATACACTATTACCAGCTTTAACTTAGCCTATTGGAACTGCTTCCTCACCAGTCTTTCTCCATTGTTGCCCCACTAGAATCTGTGTTCTGCTTACCATCAGAGGGATCCTTTAAAATATAAAACCAGATGACATCCTTACAATCCTCAAAACTCTACAAAGGCTGACCATCTCCCTTAAAATAAACTCCTGAATCCTTGCCTTACCCTCTAAGATTCAGCACAACTTGACCCTGGTCCTCTGTAGCCTCACCTCCTACAGCTCCCTCTGTTCCTCACTTCTCTCTAGCTTCACGGGTCCCGTGTGATTCCTCAGACACATATCACACAGCCCCTGCCTCAGACATTTGAACATCCACCACTGTGTCCTGGTACAGTCTTCCCACAGCTCCCATTTGATTTGCTCTCTCACTTCAACTATGTCTCTTTTCAATTATCACCACCTCCTTTAAATGAAATTCCTTAAACATCTTTTCTAAATTAGCACTCCCTCCCTCGTTATCCCCTTGCTCTACTTTATCTTTCTTCATAGAAAAACCTGATGCACTAACCATTTGTCTACACATTTATCATCTTTTTATTCCCCTTTATATGCAAACATCAGAGAGACATAGATTTTGCTTCTTTGCTTCCCTTTTTACTGTCCAGAAAAAGGCATGAATTGACGTCAGTAGACCTCAATGGATATTTATGGAATTAAAGAATGATTTAATAAATGATTTCTAATTGTAAGAGATTTACATCTCTCCCATGTATTCTCATTTCTCCATTCATGTTCTCTTTTTCACAGTTTTTCCAAAGAACTCCACACACTGGATTATCCATATCTAGGTCTTACCTGGAACATACATTCCTGGAGACTGTGGTTTACACCATCCGGGGTTCACTACCCCTTATGCACAGTCCTCAAGCCAGGCAAGGACATCCCCTTGCATGCATCCCAGGTGAAATGCCACCTCTCCTCTTTGTCATTATTGTTCTAGCCACCTAAGAGATGCATGCTCTGGGATCTTGTCTTATGACTTACCATCTCAGAATTGCTAACTGCCCACCCTGTTTTTAAATGATATTCACACACAGTCAAAACTGTGCTGCTAAGGGCAGAGTACAGCTGAAAGTAAAGAGATGTAATATATTATTTTCTCAAAGTAGTCACGTGTTTCTCTCTCTTTGTCTCTCTCTCTTCCTTTCTCTCTTTTGCTCTCTCTCCTCTCTCTTTTCTTTACCAGACAGAACAGAGCTGTCCGATGGGAATAAAATGCAAGCCACAAATGCAAGCCACTGAAGTTATTTTAAATCCTCTAGTAACCACATTTAAAAATTAAAAAGAAAAAGGGAAATTGGAATATATATCTGAGCATTATGAATCCAACATGTAATCAATATGATGATATAAGTTTTTATGAGCAATGCAGGAGTTGTAACAGTCTGGCTACATCATGAATCTTTTAAGGCATTATGTTAAAGTACGGTTCGTTCCCACATGGAATGTTCAAAATGGTTATCAAGGTGGTGAGGACAGAGTGAGGGAATGAAGGGCGTGAGTTGGAATCATCTTAAAGATCTTTAGAAATGTTCATTTGGAGAGAAAAAGCATACGTGATTTGAAAAAATGCCCCAAGCAGTTTAAGAGTCACCCCATTTCTACTCCCAATTTGAGAACGAGAGTGAAAAAGAGAATTCTTTCGATGGGAATAGGTAATTAATAGAGACTCTTTCATTTCCAATGTTCAAAGATCACATGATGTGAAAGCTTGGCATCCTCCCAGCCCTATCCTAAAATCATCGCATATCACACAACACTCATTTTTCCAAATAGAGGTGAAAGACTACATCCTTAATATTCATTTTAGCTAAATACATCCCTTTTGGCCTAATGTGTAGAACATATCTAGATTAATGATCAAAGGCTAGGAAGCAAATCACTGGTACCTTCCCTTTGCCACCCTCTCTCTCTGCTGGCTTCTCTCTAGTACAGGATTTTTCACTGGATAATACCTAGTCTCTGCATCCTTTTAACTTGGGCTTTTAACCTCTTCGTGTTAAGGTAGAAGGGGTGGCATATTAGAGCAAAAAGTTATTGAGAAAGCCAAAATTATTATCAAAGAGTAGTCATGCCATTGCAGGACAATTCTGATTTGTATTTGCTTTTCCGTACCATTTTATACCTCATGGTAGAGCTGTCATGTATGGGCGAATATTCCAGGAAGTTGGCCAATGGTCTGTGCATTCACGTATTGGTATCACCTTAATTCTTCTCTGTGACTTGATCCTTCCCTCTTAGATTTACTGTGTAACAACAGTAGTCTAGACCTTTCCTAGCTATTCTGTAAAGACCTGAATATATATATGTAAACAAACATTTTCAAAATGCTTTGGAAAAATGATTTAGAAATCACCGAAAGGATTTGTTTTTTTATCGTCAGATGCTTTCTCATTTTCAGATGATAGCCACAATGACAGAGACTCAATGTTCTTGAAAGTTTTTTTTTAATTTGAAAACTGCTTGATTTGCGATTAAGAGTTTAGTGGCACACAACAGCCTGGGTAACTTTAAATGCCTTCATTATTTCAAATCCAAATTTAAAATTCAGACACCTAGTGTTACTTAAATGTACCCAGGTTTTTGTGGTTTAATAATAACATCTGTTTTGGTTTTTCAACCACAAAAGTGCGTTTAATCTGTTCTTCCTTTAGTTGAACTTTTCACATCTGCTTCGGCTTGGTTCCCATAAGCTAAAGACCAGATCTTTTCCAAAAGTAGGAAGTCTACCTGTACCACTGTTGTTCCAGCTCAAAAGATCTGTTTTTAATACCAGCTGAATATTTCAAAAGAATAACAAAAATAAACTGCTTACCCATAATGCACTTCTTATGCTTTTTGGCTTACAAATCATCGTGTGGTCATTTTTGAATGCAACGTTGGGCAGAATTTTAAATTAAAACAATGAATTGTCAGATCACACATACCCAGGTAGTTCCCCTATCCCCCAATTTTTTTAATCATGGAAAAAGAGTGTCTTTTATGAAGTTGATGATTTGTGAGAAAGTTACACCAAGGATGGAGAGTGACTTAAAAATCCCAGTGGTTTATTTTGGACACATACCTAATGCTTATCTAAAGCCCATGGGTCCTGAAAAGTAGGCCGGAAAGTGTTGCAAGGACAACATTACTTCACAGATTTTCCACAATTGTTTGCTGCTGCCGGACTTCAGCTCTCCTTCTGTCCTGTTTATAACCAACCCTAAGACACGCACCTAAAACCAGATTCTGAAACAAAATCCTTGGAAGCACCTTTGAAAAACAACCAAGGCACTGAGAAGAAAAATTTTTCTTCACTTATGAATTTGGTTGAGAAAGTTCTTGAATAAATGAGTGCCTGGGTTAGATATGTGTTAATTGTTTTTCTCAAGTGGAAGGATTAACTCTCTTTATCAGCATTTACATGAGATTGAACAAAGCTGAATGTTCTGTCTTTATTTGGACAAGATTTAATTGATATCAAGTTAGTCTAATTATTTTATTTTAGAAATTTATTTTGAATATGTGAGATGCACATAATTACATATTTTTCCTGACACATGATTATGTAATTATATTTGGTCCTGTTTCCAGGACAGAGTAACACAGCACACTGCAATTAGTAGGTGTTCAACCCATGTTTGGTGAATGAGGCCTAATGAGGCAATATAATGGGGAGAGCCTGGTACGGTACCTTTGTCTATGCAAACAAGATGATTTCGTGATTTGAATAATTTCCCAATGTCTAACGTAAATAGTGGCTGTCAGTGGGGATGATTCAACTTAATTCAAAAAAATATTTATTGGTTGTATGATATGTGCAAGTCACTGTGATAGTCACAATAAGAAAAACAAGGATGAGTAGGAGCTTTACAAGGTTAAAGCGTAAGAGAAGGAGGCAAATTACTAAAAATGCTTAAAGAAAAATAACCAAGCCCTGCTATGGTACAGCTACCATTTGAGACAGGCCTTGAGAGAAAAGTAATCAAAATTTTGAGAGTTTTGAATAGGACATGGGCAGGAAATGAAAAGCAAGAAGGGAAGTGATCTGGGAAGAAAGCAAAAGATTTCAGGTCTAGAGAACAGTATTAGGAAAAGTAGGGAATGACAAGCAGTCTAGTTTGTCTGGAGCACAGGCTTAGAGAGAGAGGATCAGAGGAGGATAAAGATAGAAAAGTGGCTAGTGGCGTGCTGTGGAACGCTTTAAACGCTATGCCAAAGAACTTGTACATAATTCAGTAGGAAATGAGAACCCAGATCTTCAAATCAGGTTTTCTTAATGTTATATTCAAATAATTGCCACGAAATTGTAATCATTTTGCCACCATAGACTCAACCAAAGAATTAACACTCTTTTCCAAATTTGATCATATATATTTGGTATAATTCTTCATTTTTTTGTTTAAAAGAGAATTCCTGAGTGAGTGTGTGTGTGTGTTTGTGTGTGTGTATGGGGGGGGGGTGTCGGTCCTATTTCCTGATCCTTAGATTAGTTACTGGGCTTGAAGATAAAGCAGAGAAGGCTCTTTTAAAGTTCCTGAAGCAAAAACACACATTCCCTGACAGAGAGAAGGAAATCCTAAAAAAAAATATGAGCAGAAAAACTGTGCTTGGAACTTCTTGCTTCCAAACACTCAAAATTAAACGCCTGTCACCATCTATTAGGTTACTGGCAACTAGAAGAAGCTCCATATATAGACCATTTGTCAAAAGACAGTAAACAAAGTATTCTTAAAAAGTCAAGAAGCAAAGAGAATTCAAATTCTTTTCACTTTGTTAAGAGAGTCATAAAAGCAACTATATAAATCTTAATTGAGAAAAACTTCACAATATTAAAAAATAGGAGTGATGGCATGTTGAGAAATAGAAAATTTCCCTTTTTTATCACGATCCTGTGTGTGTGTGTGTGTGTGTGTGTGTGTGTGTGTGTGTGTGTGATTTTATATATTTGTATAAAGGATGTAGATCATACCTTCACTAATTAACTGATTTACCTTTTAGTGAGATATACCTGTGTAAATTGAGCCTAGAATATAGAAGTGAAAAAGATTTAATATGTCTCAACTGTCTCAAGACAAATTACTATTCTTTTTTTTTTTTTTTAAAGATTTTATTTATTTGACAGAGATAGAGACAGCCAGCGAGAGAGGGAACACAAGCAGGGGGAGTGGAAGAGGAAGAAGCAGGCTCCCAGCGGAGGAGCCCGATGTGGGGCTCGATCCCATAACGCCGGGATCACGCCCTGAGCCAAAGGCAGATGCTTAACCGCTGTGCCACCCAGGTGCCCCGACAAATTACTATTCTTATTCCCATTTTCTCCACCTCCAACCTGGCTCACTTCCAGTGTTCTCCCCCATCTACTGAGTAACACAAAGCAGCACTCATGATCCTACCCTCTCTTTCTCCCCCACATTCACCTCATCACCTTACCTTACAACTTCATGAAGTATTTTTCGATCCCAATCCTATCACCAGTTCCACCATCCTACTCCAAACCCCATAACACCCTATGTAGACAATTGCTATAGCATGCCATCTCATGTCCTTGCCCTTCTCCAGTTCATTCTCCATGCAGCAGGCAGATTGATATGAACTTGGCACCACCTTCTACCCTGGTCTCTACCCTTCCCCCTTGATTTTAGGATTTTTACTCTGTTGCACCTCTGACATTTAGCGATCAGTAAAATCTAATTTAATTGAATCAAAGAGGTGGTCACTGTAAAGGAAGTAACTAGAAACGAGGAAAGGCTGGTAATTTTGCTCTTATTCCCAGAGGTAACTAAATTTCACATGAAAAATGAAGCATTCTCTTTCTTCCACAAGGCAACACTATCTTTGCTTCTTCAGAGGGTTCCCATGATTACTCATCGGTTTGATATTCTGGAGGGGACTTGATTCAGACGATGAGAAGCCAAATTCTTTAGAAGTCAAAACTAAGTTTTAAAAAATTAATTCATGAAAAAAATTCCCAAATATTTTACAGCCTTCCTTAAAAATCTTCCACATTTCATTGGGTACAGTACTTCCAGAACTATGTTATTACCTCAGACTTGGGGTAGGACTACTATTGAGGAGGCTACGCAGACTCAATTCTTAACTTATATTTCAGAATTCCACAATGCATTTTCACTTCTCATAAAGGATTAAAACCACATCATGATAGAACAATCTGTAAGAGTCATAATGCTTTTAACAAGTAAGAAATGGATTAAAAAGCACTTTATGTCTTGTTAAAGAAATCCCCCGTTCCTCTGAAGCACTTTTTAGCATCTTATTAGTGGCATTTGATCTGACTGACATATTGACCAGCAATTTGAACAGAAGACAGATCGTTTCCACTTATATCACAAAGGGAATATGAATTTGTGACTGTAAATTCAAGAGGGACAACTTTCAAAGAATTTTTTTAGAATAACCCATCTTACGCTAAAACAGCTTTTAAAGTTGTTTTAGATTCTTCCTCAGATTCCTTGATAAATCAGTGTCTGATACTAAACTATTGTTTTTATTTGGATTTGCAAATAGACCAGAGTAGAATTGCTGTCAATGTGAAAGTGACTTAAAATACCAACCCTCTCCTGGCATCAATAGGAAATTAGTATATTAGTAGTCATACCATTACTGGGGCGTGTTTTGTTGTTCTTTATCTTGTGTTTTTATTTTTCCATTTTTGCTATTTTGTACTACTCACACATGAACACTAATTGCCTTTTGGTTCCATATTCTCACTGATTAATGACTCCTCAAGTTGGAGATGCCACAGCTATCACACCTCGTCCTACAATTCCTAAGATAAACAGCCAAATAAGTCCGACCGTAACACAATAGTAAATGTCTCATCATTTCGCTGTTGTGTGAAACACTGAGCTGTGAGTCAGCCGAACATCTACAGAACATACTCAAGTATTTCCTTTCAACCACACTATTAAAGTCTCTCAGTATCTAGAATTACTATCAATATTAATTACTGAATATTATTTGGTCTTGTTTTCATTGTTTACAAAACAAGGAAGGAATTAATTACAGGTATGTGCAAAAACATATATGCATACGTGCATTTTGAAAGGTGGTTTTTTGTTTTTTGTTTTTTTTTTAATTCTAATTCCATCCAAGTAAAATCACCCAGTTCAGATCATGGTTGTTGTATGAATACTTTGAAGGATCCAACTTGATTTTCTGGAAATGTAACCACACAAAAAGTAATTTCTTTATGGCACTTATGGATTTATCACCTAAACATATAAGTTCATGCATTTCCAGTGTATTGATCTTTATTTTGCAAATGTTTCAGCAGCACTTACTATCACTGAAGTAGTGGCAACATGTTTTACTTGAGATCAAACAATCTCCCGAAATCTGGCAAGATTTAACAGAAATTTAAAACAATACTTTCCAGGGAAAAACGCTAACCATCTGCAACTGTTATTGTTAACACTATTCTTTTCTCTTTTTTCTTCCTATATTATTTATACTTCCTGTTGCTCTCAAAGCTTTCTATCTATCATTAGCAATTAATTGTAAACAAATGGTTGAAGAGGATGTTTATGTTTACGGTTTTTTTTTTTCCCTAAGTCAAAGCAATACAGTATCCTGTTTCAGTCACATGAATTTCCTACCCACAGACAGGTCTACCTGAGCTCGGCTAAGAAAAATCCATGACAGAACACAGAAATGGTTCCCTTCAGAAAGGAGGGACATTACCCAAAATAATAGTCTTGGTGTACTCATAGTAGTTGGATGGATTTCTTCTAAAAGGAAAAAGAGCTAAACATGTTAATAAGGACTTCTTTAAATTAATAGTTTAAGTTAGTGCTCTTTAGAGTAGAAAACACTCACTGAGATACATTTGCACATAAAAAGAAATTGAAAACATCCGGTTGTTTCCTGTTACTTTGTCCCGAGCACATAAGCCCAGCTATACTGGAGGAAGTGGTCTTAAACCAAGTTACGTCCCCATTTATTCTTTCTTGTCCTAACCATTGGGATACATCGTCCAGTGCCACCCACTTGTATCCTCGCCAGAGCGAGCGCACAGTGACTCGTTCCGCGCAGCACTAGGATTTCCTCTTTGATGTTGTTCAGCCGCCATTTCCTTTGCCTTCACTTTTATCTCCGTCCTGGCTCTCATTCCTGCAGCATCCTCCTTTCCAGATGGTCTCCATCTCCCCTTCAGAAGTGCCCAAAATACTCCAGCTTCCTCCTCTTGATCTTTCCCCACCGACAGCCACGTTATCCTTCAGGATTTTAATGCTGACCTACCCCCTGCTTTAAGTATTTTATTCACGGATTATCTTTACGGGGAGAAAAGGGCCACAAGGAAAGATCACAAAATCCTTAGCAAAATTGTTGCATTGTTAGTATTACTTCTCAACTGTTTTCTGAGAGGTTTGATATCTTGTTCGTATCAAGTAACTATTATTTATCAGGAACAGCGTTTGGTACTGGGGATTCAGATATAAATAAAACATGGTTAATGAGAAAAGATAAATGAGTTCTGGACAAAGTATGGGGGATGGGCACTAAAAACTCAAAAGGAGAAACCAATTATGCTTAGGGGAGTATCATAGAAAAGTCCATGTAGTTGGGTCCAGTAAGGAAACAGTGTGGAGATACAGATATAAAGCAGTAGGCCAAGCTCAGAGAATTATGAGTAGTGTGTATGACTATAGTGAAGCCTCAAAAAGCAGGTAGTGAAAATCCAATAGATATTTGAGAAATAGATACCCTAAAAAGGGGCCTTTCATGTCCTGTTATTCTAACTTGTCTGGAAGGCAACAGCAAACATTAAAAGTTTTTAAATAGGTAAAATATGTGATAATATCTGCAGTTTTAAATAATTTCTATGACTGCAGTGTGGTGAATGAATGGAAGAGAAAAAAAAATGGACAGAGAAACCTAATAAAACACCAATATAATAGCTCCAGTGTGAAGCGCTGAAAGTCTAAATTAAAGTAATATTGATGGATTACGCGAGAGGAGAGAAGGTACAGTCTAAGATTTAGGATACATTAGAGCCTAGGGCCATGTTAGGAGGATAACACAGAAAAAAAAACAATCTGGAAAGCTTCCAGATCCCTGATTTGGGCAGTAGAGAAAGAGATGCCTTTGGTTCCAGTTTAAACACATTGAACCTGATGTGCCCGTAAGTGCCTGCGTAAATTTGACCAGAAGGCAGGTACAGTTTAGGAGCAATGACTTGACTACAGGCAGTAATTTAGGAAATAGAAATTATCTGATGTTTATAGAACTCAAATGTATTAACTAGGAGCCTGGGGAAAAGGGTAAAGAGGAGAAGAGGCCAAGCCTCAGTTCCCAGAAAAGAGCAAATACTTACAAATTCACGGCAAGCTGGGGAGCCTGTGGTGAATGTTAGGAATGACTGAGAACTAATTCCTACAAGGTAGGATGCAATTGACAAGGTCAGGTGCCACGCAGAAGTATTTTGAAAAAATGACTAGTGATTGTTGATTGGTAATTAGAAAAATAAGGACGTTAAGTAATGAAACAGTGCGATATATTACTCTTGAATTTGAAGGGAAAAAAGGTGATAAAAGATGATCATTATCATGGGTCAATTACTTTTTAAGATGGGAGAAACCATCACATCAAGAATGGAAGGAATCAGAATTTAATGGAGGACAAGGACATAGGAAACAATTACCAATTAACATGAGTGCTATGATAGAAAAATAGAACTGTGGGAGCATTGTTAGGAGAACCACGTCACCTCCCCCTTCCCTGAATGTGAAGGTCAGTAAGAGCTTAACTCTGAATTTACTGAATACATTTGAATGGCTTATTTTCTGAAACAAGGTGATTCATAGGGTGTTTCAACAGAAAGACGTATTAGAAGTGGTGCAGTTACGTTCTCTCAATCAGATGAAGAAGAGGAAGGCCTGCCGGGGTTCCGCGGCCCACCGAAGTCAATCAGAACACCCGGGGAAAGTTGTAGAATACGGCAATTGGTACTTTGGCCGGTTTATCATCATGACTTGTCGCCTTACCTTTTCAAAGTCAAAGTTTTAAGCATACGATTCAGATATATGGAAGAAATTCATTATGATTTGGTTTTATCACAGGAACCCTGATAACAGACACCGTTCTTTGCTGGTTAAGTTTCACTTTATCCCATTTGAACAGACGCTTTTCAGAATGTCGAGTTTTAACTCAATTGAGCTATATTACTTATTGAGGATTAACTATGTCTTGCCTATCATAAGTTGTGGCATAAGCAGTTGTGACAATTTGCTTTCCCCAAGACATATAAAGATGTATTTGGAGTTATCTTCTCTCACTTAAAATAGTGCAAAGAGACACAAGTTCGCTTTTGCTGTTGTTCTCTTATTGTTTTGGTTGTTTTTATTTTTCCAGTGGCGAAAGCAAGAGTGAGAAAAAAATCTTAAATTTAACTTTCCTTCCTAACTAAGCAAAAACAAAGCTTTAGTTTTCAGCCTCAATTCACTTCAAATCTTTTACCCTAGTCCCACTGACACTGTCACTTCAAAATCACAGCATAATGCAGTGCACTGTTTTCCAATGTCAGTAAAACAAAAGCTTTATTGAATAAGTATGTGTGAAAATGCTGCAAACAAAAACATCTCCCCAGGCAGCACCTGATTGGCTCACAGCAATGCTCTCCATTGTCATACCAGAGCGCAGCAAGTAACTTCCTAGCATATCAGACTAACGTTTCTTTCAAAGTTGTTTGTCTTTTTCAAAAGAAGAAAGCAAACAAAGACAATTAGGATAAATATTTTCCTGGCCAAACCTGGGAATAAACCGCTCTCCTCAATTATAAGAAGGCAGACCGCAAAGAAATGTACTTGCCTGATACCTCTTTGTCTGCTCTACATACTAATAATTTTTTGAAGATGACTTCCTCCCTTTGTAAAAGCTCCAGGTGCCCCTGCTGTATTGTTTTATTCTTAACTAAGGAGTAAACACTGTTGCATCTGTTTACGCATTGTACGAGTAGTCAGCTCTACCTAACAGAATTACAGAGCTCTCCCTTTCGCTCCTCACCCTTGTATCTCGGCAGCTCTTGCCATGTCCTATAGCTGAAACAAATTACTGCCGTCAAACAAAGTGCAGCACTACTGCGGTAGCCAATCAGAGTCGACACAACCGCACTAAGTTCTCTGCAATTTCCCATTTTCTCTAAGTTTTCCTCTGCTTACAGGGCAGCTACTTTCATAAGTGTTTAGGGCACTAAAATCTGGACTCTCACTCATTACAATTAGTGCTTTCCTCAACCTCCACAGCTGTGCCGGCCGCCAAGCCACTGCCTCGTACAGAGTTGCCTCTAAGTGCCTACGTGGTGATACTGCCAGGAAAACTGTCCATCGAGCTCGGCCTGAGCTCAGTTTGAGTTTCTGTGTTTCAGGGATCTGTGTCTTGTCACTCTGCTATAACTTCATATTTTAAATTCCTTGAGAAGTAGCTTCAAAAATCATCTGTGATAGAAACAATCTGATCTAAATAAATACATTTTTTTCCAGTGAGTTATCTAGCAAGACTTCTAAATGCAAAAGCTAACTTTATAAAGGCTACACTGAAAGTGCTTCATGCATGGTTATTTCCAACTCATTAAACATCTTTAGAAAAATATACAAATGCCTTCAAAGCAATGGCTTAAAAGAATCCATTCAGGCTTTTGAGGCAAGAGCAAAAGAGTGGGATATTATAAATAGTGGGAAAAGCTAAGTGCTATTAACTACGATCAGGTGCTTAATCTACAACAAGAGATAATACTTCCAAAAATATAGACTTGGCTACAAATCTTACATAGAGTTCATGGAATGTACACTTACGTTTGTTCATTCATCCAGCCAGTCATTTATTCATTTAACAATTATGTATTGAATATCTACAATGTGCGAGGCACTGAACACAGATCAGAAAAATAATGGACAAAACTCCTGCCTTTCTGAAGTTTACATTCTAGTGGGGGACAAAAATAATTAAAAGTGCAGATATAAAACAGAGAGAGGTAGCATTAAGTACAAAGAAAAAAATAAAGTGAGGTCATGGGACTAGAGAGACTGGAAATACTATTTTAGATAGATGATCAGGGAAGGCCTCTTGGAAGAGGGGGCCTTTGAGTAGAAACCTGAATAAAGAGAAAATATGAGTCATGCAACTGACAGGATTGAGAATAAAGAATTGAAATATACAACCCCTGAGCAGGAAATGGGCTTGGAATGTTTGTGTAACAGCAAAGATGTAGGAGTGGAGAGGAATGAGGAGGAAATAAATTTGAGGTAAGAGAAAGGGTCTTGAAGGCCTTAGGAAGGATGTTGGATTTTATGCTAAGTGGGTTGGAAAGCCCCTGGAGAATTGTGAGTCTTGGGGGAGACATGATCAAATAATACACACACGCACACACACACACACACACACACACACACACACACACGTTCTCCAAACATTCCTGTTTCCAATATGTGAAGATTTGTTGGCAACTGATGCTTTCCATGGGCTACTACCTTGGGTATTCAGTGATGCCAATTTCTGCCCATCAATTTATTGTTTCCTTCAACAGAGAAAGCAGAACAAATGAGAGGGTTCAAGGGAAAGGTCATCACAATTATCAATTTTATAGCATCTTCTCACAAATGCTTTCGCTTGGGCCCCCACCTCCCCCCAAAAAAACTCTGTTTGGAGTACAGAGAAGTTCCCCTCTGAGGGAACTGTGGTTATACTTATTTTAACATAAGAAAACAAAGAGTTAAATTCCTTTGAACAATGACACATCAGTGAAGAGTGGAACAGCTTAGGCTAGAACTTGGATATTCTGCTGCTGAGTCCAAGACTCATTCCTGTACATAAGATGGTCTCTCAAAAGAAAATTAAATTAGGCTATTCTACTTCCTTCCATATCTCACTCAACAAAAACGAAAATAAAACTGGGCAGAAGTTTAAGAATTCCCATTTAGAAAAAAATAAACTCATTGCTGAATGAGATGGGAGCAGGTATATTTTATTGTTCTCCTAGGACAATAACTATGACATTTTTAATATGCCTGATAGCACCTTGCAAAATCCTGAGCAAACACATCCTTAGTACTGCTGATTGACTAATTGAGAAAGAGAGAGAAAGAGAAAATAGAAGAATTGGAAACTTTCATGACAAGGAAAAAATAATATTCATCATCCCCATAATCTCCTTCATACTTCATAGAGATAAAAGTAACATACATTTACAAATATGTTTCATATATATTTCAACCTTAGGTAGTTGTCATATACTTTATGAACAGGCTCATGTAACACTATTTAGGAATAAATAACAGTTTCTTGTGGGAAAGATATATATTAAAGATTTTCATTCAGAACTCATTTTAAGACTAAATAATTGTCATTTCAGTTCACCGTGCATTGAGCACCAATTAAGTGCTTAATATACCCTTTTAGATACTGGAATTACAAAGATTGATCAGATTGCCATACAGTATGTTTGGCAGATCATATTATTTTATAGTATTAAGAATGCAAGGGGTGAATAGAGGCAATAACATTGTTTTGGGCATGAGCAAGTAATTTTGCTCACCTTTCCCCTTTCTCTGTCCTTCCTAACCCCCATCCCTGAAATCTTCACTTAAAGCCCATTTGTGCCTTTTTCTATTTCGCTCCTGCAATTCCCCAACTCAATCCATCCCAACTCTGCTTCATAAAAAAAAAAAAAAAAATATATATATATATATATATATATATATATATATATATATATATATATATATATGGTGGAAGAATACTCTGCAGTAGATGGTGTCTCTGCCTAAACAGGTCCTTCATTCTCTAGTTGGCAGAAAGACAAAAATTTCTCAAAAGAGCCTCTGGCCAGAGTCAGTAATTCTGAAAGTTTCTCTTAGAGTAGTCAACCATGGCAGAAGGTATTGAAGCTCCATAGACCAGTCACATCAGAGGCCATAGCCAATAGGTCAGCCACGGAGGAGGAAACTCAAGCCCAAAGAAGCAACTACACCAGTAGAGGCCAGAGAAACCAGACCAGGGTATTCCAAATGGATCTTTATTGCGGTAATTTAAAAATTCTGAAAACACTAAAACAAAACCTTTGAAACTGACAAGAATAACTTTCCAGACACTCTGGAATTCAATCTGACATCTACAGAAACCAAGCAAGCATTCAACCAAGAAAAACCACATACAAAACAGTAGAAAATTTCAGGATATTTTTACTCGCACTTGGCTCCCCCAGCAGACCAGTCAGACTCCAGTTTCATTCAGTGACCTGGGGTGAAAAGTGCAGGCCAAATTTGAAATTTTCTAACCTGACTCTAAGCTTCCTGAGGCACTGGCTATGTGTCACCCAATTTAAAGCACAGATAGACAAAATGACTCAGATCTCAGACTAGGAAGAGGTGCAAAAAGCAACAGCCATAACTTGTGAAAACTACAAGGATTCCACAGACCCACAGATACTCAGCGGCAAGAGATTAAGGGTAGAGGAAACAGAAATTCTGGATCTGAAAAATATAATAACTGAACTGAAAGATATTAAAGAAGGGTTCAACAGTAAAACAAGCAGAAAAAAGATTCGGTGAACTTGAAGACAGCTCATTTGAAATTATTGAATCTAAAGAGAAAAAATTAAATTATGAAAAGTGAGTAGATTCTAAAGGACTTATGGGAAAACATCAAATAGACCAGTACACCCATTATGGGAGTCTTAAAAGGAGAAGAGGAAGAAAAAGGTGTAGAGAGCTTATTTAAAGAAATAATTGCTCAAAACTTCCCAAATTTGACAAAAGACATGGATATACAAATACAAGAAACTCAATGAACTCCAAGTACAATACATTCAAAGAAACAACACAAAGACACATTCTAATCAAACTTTTAAAAGACAAAGACAAACAGAATTTTCAAAGTAGCAAGAGGAAAATGACTCAGCACATGCAAGGGATCTTTAATAAGATTGTCGGCAGGTTTCTCAACAGAAACCTTGCAGACCAGGTGGTAGTGGGATGATAACTTTAAAGTACTGAAAGGAAAAAAAAAGTCAACCAAGAATCTATATCTACCAAAACTGTCCTTCAAAAATGAGGAAGAGACGTGGTTCCTGGATGGCTCAGTCAGATAAGCATCCAACTCTTGATCTCAGCTGAGGTCTTGACCTCAGAGTCACGAGTTCAAGCCCTGCATTGGGCTCCTCATTGGGCATGGAGTTTACTTAAAAAAAAATAAATAAGGGAGAAAATAAGACATTGCCAGATAAATAAAAGCTGAGGGAGTTCATTACCACTAGACCTGCCACTAGAAATACTACAGAGTCCTTCAGGAACGAAATGAAAGGATGCTAGATAGTAACTCAAAGCCATATGAAAATACCAAGTTCTTTGGTAAAGGTAAATATATAGACAAATATAAAAACCTCTTGAGATCAACATTAATGAAAAGTTGCCAATTTGTAGTGAAATCACTTGTCAAATGAACATCATCTCCATTCAAAGAGTTATAGTCAGTGTTAAAATCACAAATGATATAAAGGTACTCTCACTTAAAATTATTCTTCTAAAATTTCATAATACACTGGAGGAGTTAGAAAATGAGAGTAAACAAAGCAAAGTTGATATTGTACAGAGAATTTCTGAACAAATAAAATGCAAACATACCAGTATTCATATTGATAAAGTAACCCTGCATTAAATTTTCCATCCATATGCAATAAAAACAAAGAAAATGAAGATGAACTAGAAATGCTTCCATTTAAACAAAATTATATATAATGGAAGGATTGGATAAAACTCCAGAGAGAAAGTTTACAATGCTCTCCTAAAGTGATCAAACAAAAAATGATTTTATTTGATGATAATGTAATTACAGTAATATATTTGGATTTCGTTTATACCTATCTTCTTAATATTTCTCCAACTAGTATAGTTTCAAAAATAATTATTTCAGCCCCTGAAGAAAATTTCAAAAAAAAAAAAAAATACTTAGAACTCGAGAAATGAAACACATCATTATTTTTAAAAGATCAAATATTTTGGTTATTTTGTGTAATTGTCTTCATTTGTATATTTTTTATTTTTAAATGGTATTTCATGTATCATTTTAATTTTTCTATGTTAGAGTAAGAATATATATAATATAGTTTTATAAACTTGAATTTTACTTAATGCATAGAATGTTTGTATTTGAGATATATTATTTAGTTTCATTAGTTTTTTTTTTTATTTAAAACTTTGATTGCTGTGCATTTTGTTGTTCAAAATACAGTGAGCAAAATAAATCCCGGTATATGAGCCTTTTGCTCTAGATTGATGATTGCTATATTCTAGAAAAAGTGAAAAGAGACAGACATTTGAGATAATTTCAATATAAAATCTGAATGATCTGAGCACTCAGAACCATATGGTAACACCACAAAGCCAACAACATTTTATGATATTGGTAAGCTCGATGCACGACTACGTTTTGAGGTCCTAGTCCATATCCTAGCAAACATATTAAAATGCTGCTACACATCACAAATGAATGCAATTTTTTATATAACTCAAATATATAACATTTGTGTGGAGTTGCAATAGCAGCTGATGGTTGAGACAAGGACACGTCATGGTCTTTAGTAACTAAATCCTTATTCATTTCAAGTTTGCAGTTTTTTCCCTCCTTCTGGTTGCTAAGTTTTACAGTAGGTCTTGATTAACCCCATAGACCTTTTCCTTATGCCTATCACATCTAGAAGTTAAGATCACCCTGGGAAAGATTCTTCAAAAAGAAGATAAGATGCTTGAGATGACTTCTGAAGAATGGGTCTCAGAATGGTGATTCAAGATGGGAGTGTTGTTCCAGGTGAAAGGCACAGAAGGAGCAAAAACACTGAGTGATATAAAAGTTAGATGTGCACAGCCAAACTACAAACTTTTTCATGTTATTAAAATGGGAAGTCTGTGGCAAAAACAGAGATTAAGATGTAAGGGCAGCTGGGGGGAAGGGTATGAAAAGCTTTGTACAAGAGGGCTTGGACTTCATCCTGGGAGAGGCTACCCCTGAACCACTTTATGCAGTGGAATGACAAGGCCAAGTGCACATTTCATATGGATCACCTTGGCAGCTAAATAGAGATGAATTTAAGAGAACAAGTTGAAAGGCAAGAACATGGATTAAAATACTATTGCCCTATCTCAGGACAATAGTCTCCAAAGATGGGTGCATGGGATGTGCTTCCCTCAAGGAGAGGACTAGGCAATTCATTTAGAAAGAAAAGGAATTGAAATTCTATTTCTAATGATTTGTATCTTATCCTTCAAAAAGTCTCAGCTTTTGGCATTCATTTTATAATGTATAAAATTATACATTTTACAACATATAAAGTAAATTGATAGAACAGTTCATTTATAAGCGATAAAAGCTGAAAGCTGAGGCTCAAAAATATTTGTTAGTGGGGGTACTGAAAAACAAAAGCTCGGAGACCCCATTGTCCTGGATAAGAATGATGAAAGTGTGTTCTAAGCCATGGAGAAATACAGATAAAATTGTGGGATGTTTTGGAGCAAACGGCATCAGGGTTGGCTGCTTGTTTGAATGTAATGGCTACAGTGGTCACGTATATGCGTATGAACATTCCTGCATGTTAGTCAGAAAGCAAGGCTAGAAGTGAATCCAGGGTTATGAGGTGAGGCAGAGTAAAATGGCTCTCCGTAAAACAGAAATTAGATCAGTGGAAGGCAGAGGTATTCTAGTAGCAAATTAAAAGCAGATGGGGAAATACTATGTGAAAATTCTTTCTGCTATGAATCAAAAAGTACTTTGAAAATATGGAAAGAAAAATGTTCTTGAGTTACAGCATAAAATATTCGAGTTAGCTAACAGAAAGAACCTTGGGAGTAGTCATTGTTCAAAACTGCGTATTAACACGGAAGGTAACCGTTTCTGTTCCCTATGGGGTGAAGATTCATCCTGTATCTGTGCCTGCAGGCTCACCCTGAAGTGATTAGGAGATGTGGCTGCCTCTGCTATGATTCAGGGCTACCCGAAGTAGTCACACACCCAGAATCCATTCCCCAGTGGTTTGCGCTTACATAGTCTAATATGCTCGCCACCTAGGATGTTTTCGTTTGAAAACAAAAACAAGGTTCTCATCTTCTGAAGGCCACTGTTAAACTGTACATTACCCTGAAAGAGAAGGAAGGCCTTGGGAGCTATCTTCAGTCTTATTCCTTAACTTATCAACATGGGTACCTCATTCCCATCAGCCAGTGGTAAGCTTGGGAGGCATAGGAGCCCAGCCTTGAGAAGATAAGATAATGGGGGATAGGTAAGCCATGGAAAACCCTGCCTCCTGTTTCACAATAGCCAACAGAACAGGCCTTGGGCAAATTGCTGTGAGCTCTTCACTAAGGATATTCTAAGCTTATAAAGACCATAAGTAAACCTATATAAGATCACTGTTTGTATAGTAGAAACTTAACTAAGAACACAGCTTTCTTATATATTGTTTGTATTTTGAAAGAATTCAAGACTACTTTAATTCTTTTTATTACTAATAATTAATATTATTAGTAATAAGTATTAATGACAATATCATGAATGCCATTAATTATATCATAATTATATAGTTTTAAGTATAGTACAATTATGTTATAATTATGGTATATTATGATATGTTATAATCATGTTTGCTATATATATTATATCTTTTTAGCAGTATAACAAATATTGAGTATCTAGAGAACAGAGTCCAGTATGAAGATTGATTTCCTTTAAAGTTGGGATCCAAAAAAGTTATGCAAATTTATTTGTATTTTGTAAAGACCATGTTGATATGAAATGTGCTTATGAGGAACTTGTGGTATACAACAATTGTTAAGATTATTTCCTGTGAAATTAACTCTTGATATCATACGTAGATGGCTAGCTGCACCAGAGACTGTGTGGTCACTACACTTTTTCATTTCCTCCTCACAAAACCCACTTTACAGATGAGAAAATTGAGGTTCAAAGAGGCGAACATGGCCAAGTTTGCACAGACGGGAAGAGGCACATCTGGGATTTGAACTTAGATTTAAATGTTCAAAGATCCTTCTTGGACTCATTATGGAATTATTGATTCTGTAAATATTACTTGTCATGTTTCAAAAGTGTTTAATGCCAGAAGGGAAAGTACAAATTGATATAAATTGGAGACAGTTATTGCCTTCAAGGAGATTATAGGCTAATTGGAGAATTAATGTATATAAACATGTAGACATATAAAATAAATATGCATTTACAAAGATACAAATTATAAGACTGAGTGAAGGGTCCACGATTGTGGTACTGAATTTGAGACATTTATCTTCCTTCCTGTATAAATTTACAGGTTCTTTCATGGCAGAGACCACAAGCATATTCTGTTCGCTGTAAGGGCACAGATTCCTGGGTATGAGGTCATGTGGTAGAGTAGCTCAGTAGAGGAGCGCCTGGGTGGCACAGCGGTTAAGAGTCTGCCTTCAGCTCAGGGCGTAATCCCGGCGTTATGGGATCGAGCCCCACATCAGTCTCCTCCGCTATGAGCCTGCTTCTTCCTCTCCCACTCCCCCTGCTTGTGTTCCCTCTCTCGCTGGCTGTCTCTTTCTCTGTCAAATAAATAAATAAAATCTTTAAAAAAAAAAAAAAGAATAGCTCAGTAGGGATGCTATCCCTACTGAATGGAGCTATATTTCCACTATGGTAACATATTACCAACTGTGTCAATGCAGATCTTTTGAGAAGCCAAGGCAGAATTTGACATGCTAGATTCCAGGAGTTCAACTTTTCTCTCTGGTAAAGGAAAGGGGACAGGACTAAGCAGGACAAGATCTCAGATCACATGTCTGGTCTGATACCTGTGAAAGGGGAAAGGAAAATTGGGTAGGAAGCCTCTCAGACTGCAGGGCAGCTCTGAGAAATTGTCAGCCAGGTCAAAGGAAGAAGTCTCAGGGTAGAGGTCTGTACTAATGCCCTCACCATACTCAGCTGCTGGTGGGAGCGGCCAGGGAAAGCGTTGTCTGAGTTCACAGTGGGAACAGCTGGGGCAGCCTGCCAACTCTGCTCCAAGTAGTAGCCTCTTCTCTTGAAGGAGACCTGAGCTGTGCATATCCATGGTCACCACATCTAAAATCAGGATGCAACAAGGGCCTATAGAATGATGTTTTTAGTCCTCCAGCACACTTGACAGTTCTTCTGATGGGAGGTGAGTAGGCCTAAAGCATGACCCTGAAGCTAGACCATTCAACCTGCTATAGTATATGGTGTGTGTTTTAACCATGAGAAGAATCCTGCGTTTGTCTTTCGGAAAATAATCAAACTCCTTTCTGGGAATCAAAAGATATTTGGTGGCAAAATAGGATGTTACTGGCATAAGAGGGGCCATGAAGGAAGAAATAAAGGAAAGCAAATGCTGTGGGATGCTAGCACTCACTGGCTGACAGGGCGATTGAGCAGTCTATTGGCTGACCCATACCTTAGTGAATCAGCTTGTCCAGCACTACCTAGAGCCTGCCTGGTGCCTTATCTACACATTATCATATGCGAAAGCAAACCTTTATTGATCACCTATTGATTACCCAGCTCTTTTCCTAGACCCATGAATCCAGTGAAATATTAGAAATAGTCCCCTAGGGGCGCCTGGGTGGCACAGCGGTTGGGCGTCTGCCTTCGGCTCAGGGCGTGATCCCGGCGTTATGGGATCGAGCCCCACATCAGGCTCTTCCGCTATGAGCCTGCTTCTTCCTCTCCCATTCCCCCTGCTTGTGTTCCCTCTCTCGCTGGCTGTCTCTATCTCTGTCGAATAAATAAATAAAATCTTAAAAAAAAAAAGAAAAAAAGAAAAGAAATAGTCCCCTAGATGCTGTTATAAATAGCTGCCCACTCTTGTGAAGTCTGCAGTTTACAGTACACATTTACATTATTTTGAACAGGTGTAATAAGACATACGTACAACATATGTACATGATAGCTCAATTTTGTTGAGCATTTAATACTGTACAATGATCCTAGGATGTTGCAGTGAATATCATATTTAATCAACAAGCAGTACTTTGCAGTGCCATTATTCCTCCCATTTTACAGTTGAGGAAACTAATGATTAATTCAATTAAGTGATTCACCTAAGATCAAACAGCTAGCAAGAAAAGAATAGACCGGTATTCAGCCACCATTTACTTAATAATTTCTAATTCCCATACACTGTAGTAAGCTCTTTGGATAGATAGATAGATAGATGATAGATAGATATCACAGAGAAATAATCTCTATATGTATATAGATTATACATGTAGTCTCAATTATTATATATATCTTATATATGCATCTATATTTCAAAAAAATTAAATATTTCAATATAGTTTCTCTATATATATACATATATTCATATGGATATGGACCATATTCATATAGATATATATATATATCTATATGAATATGGTCTCAATTATTGCTTAAAACCCATGGCTTGGGCTCTATGTGCCAACAAACATATGTAGAACACTCAGAGAGACTAAATAACTTGCCCAACGTCAAGTCAGAGCTGTCTCACTCCAAAAACAGCATTCATTCTACTGCATGGCAATACCAAAGCTCATAAACACTTTGTGAGCCCTCAACCGCTACATAGGGTAGCAAACAAATGTCCACACTGAACCATCTAGCAAAGAAAATAGAACTTCTAAAGAGAAATTGATGCTGTGATGTTATCTATGTGGCTATCATTTTTAAGTCTAAAACAGCCTCACGATCCTGGTAGTTCGGTAGATGTTGTCATATAACAAAATTTAGGAGACTTCATATTTTAACCTGGGAAAATAGTCATTGAATCTATAGAATGTTCATCAAGATCATGTTTTCTTGTAATTCACTTCCCTAAAAAAAGAAATAGTGTTCAGTATCGTGAAATTTTGGGGATGATGTCCCTGAATAAACCACCAGACTTCATACCTACAAATTATTGACAAAACCCAAGAGCTGTAAAATCTTTAGACATGAATTGGCCAACTGTTCTTATTTACTAACTTTGGCTCACTGAAGTACGACTAAATATATTCACTGAATTCAATTCAACAAATATTTATTGAGCACTTACTACATAAAATCTATTGCCAAAATCCTGGGAGAAAGGAGTTCAAAGACTAATATGGTATAGCCCCTGACCTCAAAGAACTTTGTAGTTTGATACGGGAGAAAGGCCATGTACAAATGGAAACAAAAGGTAGAATTTGAAATGGGCCAAAATGCCAGTACCCAAAATGCATTTTAGGAACATAAAAGAGAGATATTATTTCTTACTAGAGGAATTATAGGTTTCAAGGATTTAAACTCGACTCCTAGTACCAAAATCTATATTAGTTATCAATAACTGTAGAACAAACCCCCAGATTTCATGGCTTAAGTAAAATTAATCATCTCAACAGTTTCTGCCACACAACCTGGTGGAACTTAGCTGGATACCCCTGCTTCAGGATGTCTCACAAGGTTGTCATCCAAGCGTCATCTGGGATGCAGGGTCTCTGAAGAATCTTCTGGGGGACAGTCTACTTCTAACGGACTCTCATGGTGGCTGGCAGGATTCAGTTTCTCGAAAACTACTGGATGGGGGCCTCTGGTCCTTACTGGCCCTTGGCTGAAGGCCTTCCTCAGATCATTGCCATCAGGGCCTTTCCATAGCACAGCTCCCAAGATGGCAGCCGGCTTCCCTCCAAGTGAAAGAACAAGAGAGCAAGAATGAACAAGATCTAAATCACAATCTTGCATTATCTGACCTCATGAGTACCATCTCATCCTTTTTGCCCTACTATGGTCTTTAGAAAGGAGCCACTAGGTCCAGCCCACACTCAATGGGAGGAGATTACACAGTCCTGACTGTCAAGAGGCAAGATCATTGGGGCCATCTCAGAGGCTTCATGCCAGAATACACCTTGGAGGATAGAATTTCAACTGGGAGAAATGCAAAGAGTTGAGGAGTTCAGGTTTCAGGAAGAGAAGGAGCACACCTGCAGGGGTACATACATACAGAGGTCTGCTTCAGAAGGGCACGTAGTTCCTCCAGTTTGGTGCAAACCTGAATGCACGATTAGAAAACAAGTCTTTGAAGTAGGTCAGGGTTAAATAATGTGATGCATTTATTATTTTAAATTTGGGAACTTGTTTATTATTTTTCAATGGAACTGTAACAGAATCAGATGTGCCTCCAGAAAATTAATCTGGACATCCTGTGAAAGACAGACTTGAAGTCCAAGACGTGGTGTGGAGGCAAAGGGGACTTTAAGGAAGCAATCCTAAAAGACAAAGAGCGACTCTTAGGTCTCAAACCTGAACAGGGGCAGGAGGAGGGGAGAGGAGGGCTTTATTGAAATAGCATAGCTATGCTTTACTGCGCATTTCCTATAAAGTAATTTTTTTCAACTTCTGATTCTCAAAATACCTAATATTATATGGATTTTCAAAGGTTTTTCAGTTTCTATTATTCTTTCCCCTAACTCTTTCATGCCCTGCTTCAGGGCAACTGTTACCTATTGAATGTCATGCTAGCAAAAACATTTGATCTGAACCTTGCCCATTTGCCCTTGCTGCCTCAAAGAAGGAAACATATGACCTGTCTTTGATCACACTTTTTTCCTAAAATGAAAACATCCTCCAATATGTGATTCTTATAAAAGGTGAGTGTTAAAATTCTGGGATAAACCACATTTAAGCCCAGGGACTCAGTTAAAGTTAATGAAAACATACTGGGATGAGAGAAGCTGTTGCAAGCCTTCGTGGATATTTAATTCTTTTGCAAACATCAGAAAACCTGTCCAGCTTCGATATAGACAAAAGCTGGAATGAGTGCTCAATTAGTAGCAGTTTCTCAGCATTTTGTCCAATTATCTAATAAAGAAAACGAGAACCTCGGTACATAAATTTGCTCCATTATGGAAGCAAGCTTCAGCGAGTGAGCCAGTCAGCTTTATTATTCAAATCATCAATGTGATGCTTGTAAAATGAAACAAAGGCAGCTCTTTAATGATAAATATTACAATACAGCTACTTTTCACATGTCTCCACACACGCACATTGTGAACCATTCGCTGAAGTATAAATAAGAGACAACCAAGTGACAATTCAGATACAAGAAAAATAGACAAAACCCAAAACAAAATGGATTATCCAGTTACCACTCTGACATTATTGCCGCTTTTAGGGAACAGCTGACTTTAGTCATCTGTTTCCATCATCTGCTCTATTCTCTTTTGCAGACTTTTGCGGTGCAACTTTTCACAAAAGATGCTGGGTAAAAATCAGAAATAGATAAAAGTCTAGAAGCAATCCTTCAAATTAGTCCCCCTTCTCTCTTTAATTGTAAGATAGGATGCAGTTCTTAGGAGGGTCCATCCTTTGACAGATCATTCCGAGGCAGAGACATGGGACTCTAGGGCATCAACAAGGTCATTGCCACGTTCACCCCAGTCTCCTGGAGTGCTGCAGGCTGTGAGCAAACAGATGAAGGCCCAGAAACAGTTTAAGAGATAAGCTGGGAGAACTGAAGCCCGGGTCAGGGCTTCTGGAAATTTAAAAGCAGACACATATCACCAGAAGAATTACCATTAGCGCTACTCACAAATGTTCTAGAATTGGTCTCCTTACCTTTGGACACATTTTTTTTCTCCTCAACACAAAGAACAAGCTCTACACATTCCAGCAGCTTCCTGCAGCCAGAGTCGCCCGATTTGAACAGATAGCTTTTACAGAATCCTTATCACCTTCGCAGACTCCCTGTTTCCAGCTCTGACACCCATCTCTCCCTGCTTCCCTCGGATTCGCACCCAACAAACCCCTCATATTCCAGACATCACGATAAAATCATGGACATCCATTTTCAGAAGTAGCCTTGCTTCATTGCAAGGAGCATTCCCAAGATCCTTGAGATCTACTGTCTACCTTGCCTCAGCTTTCCTTAGATCTCCCTCTTCTTTTACTTAGAAAGACCTTCCTGAGCACATTCTAAGTAGCATTACTCTAAGGGACTCAACAACTATCACAAAAATGGCATCGTCTCCAAAATTGCAATTATCTCTCCTGAATCTCACAATGCGTCAAGTTGTGATCCAGTGATAGTGAAACAATCATCCTGCTTAAATAATGCTATTTTATTGTTACTGCTCAAATGGCATTATTTAAGCAATTGCACCCACAAATTATCTGACAGCCTAGTATCTCACAGTCACTCACACCAGCCTAATGAATGCTGCAACCATGGAGAATGATTTTTAAGATGTGGCATAATTTCCCTAGATTTCAGAGTAAATCCACATCCTGGCACAATAGATATCCATGATCCCTGCTTTGAGAAAAACACATTTGATTTAGTTTCAGCTGTTTTCAAGTGAAGAACAGTTCCCTGTGGGCTTCCCACTCCGCATCCTCTAAAAAGGCTGCTGGGTATCTTTGTTTTTATCTAGTCTATGAATCTGGTCACCTTAAGAGAGAAATTAAAATACAGAGCCAAGAATCAGAGTCATGTGCAATGATTCCCTTACCTAATTCTCTGACACACCATCATGCAGACTTTTCCAGAAAGCACATGCCACATAGTTTGTAAGCCACACTTCACAGTTAGCATATGATCCTCCTTCAAAATGTTGTCAGGTAATTCTATTCTCTGGCAAAGTAGCTGAAATAATAAAGATAGTTACTCACACATGAAGGATTTTCCTCAAGGGCAATCATCTTAGCAAGGATTTTTTTCAAAATTAGTTAATCTGCAGTTCTATTAAAACGTTGTGACTCTAGCCCTGCTCTCCTCACCCCAGAGAAAGGAAAGGAAAGACAGATTCCCATTAGAGAAAAAGCTTAAAAGGCTGAAAGAATCCAGACAAAATTCTCAAGTATTCTAAAATGACATAAAGGTACAAACACACATTTGGCCCTCACTATACACCAACCTGAGATTATGATTTAATTATCCTGACATTTCTAATATGGACAATTATTTCAAAAATTTTTGTAGAGAGTGGGCATTTAATGAAGCTTCCTTGAAAAGTCTCCCAATTAGAAATGTACCTGCTAGAGATGGATTATTTTTAATCAAATGACAACTGGTGGTTGGGAGCTGAATGTACGGTTAGCACTCAGCTGGTCACAGATAGGTGTTCTCTTTTCACAAGAAAGACTCTTTCGGTATTAATGAATTTGGATTGCTTTTTAGTTGTAATTTAGCATTTTAAGTTAGTTTTTGCACGAAATAACATCTAAATTGGCGTTCGAATACATGCTGTGAACAATCGCTCATGAAGACCGGCACCGAGGGCCACTCACACTGTCCTGCAACAGTGATTGTTTTTAACTTTTTTCCTCTTCTACTGAAATAGCATATTGCTAATTTCTTTTTTTTAAAGATTTTATTTATTTTATTTGGGAGAGAGGGCAGGAGCAGGGGGCAGAGGCAGAAGCAGACTTCCTGCTGAACAGGGAGCCGGATGTGGAGCTCGATCCCAGGACCCTGAGATCACGCCCTGAGCCAAAGGCAGATGCTTAACCGACTGAACCACCCAGGCGCCCCGCATATTGCTGATTTCTAACGGCATTGCTATTCTACACTGAGGGCCTATTATGTGCCGGGATCTTTAGGTATATTATCTCTAATCCTCACAAGGTGGTATGATTGTCCTTAATTTTACAGATGACAAAGCTGAGGCTTGGGGACCTAGTAGCAAACTGTGTTGGGATTTTGTCCCATCTGGTCACAAAGCTCATGCTCGCTCTTCTATTCCACTCTCTCTACATGAAGAACATTTTTAAACTCAATCAGTCCTTTAAAGGGAAGTAGAATAGTGCCAAAGATTACATGTCCCTATGCTTATCTGCAAAGAACTTCAGAGTTAGCCGGTTTTTTCATCCCTTTTGCTAAGTCCAAATGAATTCTGTGCAGCAAGCAGGTGACAATACACACATATATATAAATATACACATTTACACACATATCCATAGAAGTAAATTTTCAGAAGTAATAAATAACTGAGTCAATAGATGTGTTATAGCACACGCATTTTTAAAAAGAAGTGATTTTCAAGTACATATGAAGTACTCAGTACTGTGCTAGGTATTATGGCAATTAAAAACAGATGTAGACATCACAATGTGAAACTGATAACATTGACAGGGACACACAGAAAATCAAAGGACATGCAGGCACATATGCAACTTTATCTTGAGCAAATACTAATCTTAAAGCACAAACTCATTGAGCGCATGAATTTTGTCGTATTAGTAATGGATACAATGTGAATCACAGATGCTGCGTATTTAAGCTTCGTGGAGCAATTAAAACAAAATCACATGCTTTCCAGGTATGTGGGAACGATTTGGAGGGATGGGTGTAATTTTCAAGCACTCTTGGAATGGGAGGAGAGCTGCACTCCAGCACAGAAAGGGAGACAGGTAGAAAGTACATTCTGAATGAAGACACTGAAGTTAGTGTGTTGAACAGACAAAGTGGGTGGTGAGGAAGTCTGCCTGTTAAGAAGTGGAGGAGGCATTTATTATAAGCAGAGGATATGTCAAAATTACCCTTTTTAAATAGATGAATTAATGTTTAAGCCCATAAAGGATCCAATTTACTGAAAATTATTGAGTCCCGTATGGAAAGCCAATAGTGATTACAACCGAGAGAGCTGTCGTTCTCTAGCCCGGTACGTATGTGCCATATGTGTTTATCTTTTTCACTAGCCTACTTACATGCGATAAGACTACAGCAGCTCTCAAGACGAACATTTGACAAGCCAGCTCACCGCCGACTGACACCTCCATTTCAGCTGGCCTGACATATATAAAAAGAAATTGAATGTTTATCCGTGTGATTTCCGGATTTGACATATGGGCCATGTAAGAGTCACAGAAGGAAACTTCAGAAAAGAAATTAAGGAATATACTTGTCAGTTTATTAATCAAAGTTTACCTGCTTCACATTACACAGAGACAAATTAAGCTGGCTACTATGGTACTTCGAAAACATCTGCTAACAAAGTCAGAAGTAATGATAAACAAACGAGTTCCCTTTGTGGTTGATTTTCATCCAGCTGCATTTAATTATAATAACGCTATCAAAGAAAGCTCCCCATTAGCTGCTAATTCAGAATGACTTCAGAAGAAACTCCCAGAGCCTCCAGTGATATCCTTCCAACTCCAGCAACTTCCTAATCTCTGCCAGTGTTTGTGAAGAGCCGTATTAAAGAAGTGCGGCTATCAGTTCCGGCTCTCATTGACTGCCAAGGTGGTATGCAGGGTTTTTTTTTTTTCCCCAAGACTACCTTTGTAATAATGTGACCAATTAAACCTTAAAAGTGACAAAATTTATGACATCCATATTTTGTTCCAGCTCTAGAATAAGATAACGAACTACCACAACACAGGAAGGGAAAATCTTCTTTTCGTGCATATTTCAAGGAAAATGCAACCTCAGCCATATTATTATTTATGGATCTAGAGCCCCCGCAGCTAACACTAAAAATGACACTGGTTTTTCAGACTCGGTTAAATTGAGGTTTCAATAAAGAAGTATCCAAGGCCTCTCAGGACATCCCTATTTCTGTCCAGCTCCGTGATGAATCACGGTCAAACCTCACATGTTGAACAGCACCGGTTCTTACACACTCCCAGGTTCATAGTCTGCCTTTGAAAGTTCCTAACTCCAAAGCTCCACCCAGGTTGGACGGTGGAGATATCAACGTAGCACTGCTCTTTTTCAGGCTTTTCGAGGACAAAGATGAGAGATTCCTTGCCCAATCCTGGCTTCTGCCTGGTCAGGGAGCAAACACAAAATCAAAAGCTTGCACACACAAACTGCACAGCTGTCTCTGTGCCTTTGCCCAGCCAACCCGAGAGCACCCTGCGTCTCATTTTTTTGTCTTGGGGTGACCTGCAGAGGTACAAGTTAAAAGTGAAAATGTATAACTTGGGAAATGAATCCACATTCATCCAGTACTAACCTCTTTCACAAAGCACCAAGCCGCAAGTAGAGAAGTTTCATGAAGAAAATCATACATGCGAAGCAGCCCAGATTGGGAATGGTAGGCATTTGCCAGAGTTGGATCTGGCCAACCTCCAAGGACCCATGTCATCATATATCTTCCTAACACCTGCAAGAACGTATTCGATCATGGAAGGTGCATGAGATTGGGAGAGAACGGAAGAAATTTCTGTTTACTGAAAACGTCGATACCTTTGGAGGGTTTTGTTTGTGTGTTTGTCTCTATTTTTCAAGAAGAACACAATATCTCTAAATTAAACTAGTTTTTAAACTTCTGAGTCTCCTTTGCTATTCCAAATCTTCAAGAAGCC
Source organism: Ursus americanus (assembly GCF_024610735.1). Taxonomy (NCBI): domain Eukaryota; kingdom Metazoa; phylum Chordata; class Mammalia; order Carnivora; family Ursidae; genus Ursus; species Ursus americanus. The sequence continues at coordinate 26,558,555 of NC_142127.1, read as the reverse complement.
AGTATTGTTTATGAGAGTTTCTTGACTTATCAGAAGGAAAAATGGAAGTGAGAGAGGACACCACTGCTTTTAAGTGTGCTCGGTGGAAACTTCCAGTCATCCATCGGAGTAAGCATATGACATTAATTTCATCCTTGGCTCAAAGATCAAATGATGTTGCCAATGTCATTGTTCTGTTTATAACAATATTTGTGATGTCTTGAACAGTGTCCTCCTCCAATTGGCTAGAGAACAAGCACTATTCTTCTGTGCTTGGTTTCACAAAGCTGGGGTATGTCCTATTTCAAAAAGAATGTGCAGGAAGGAGCATGGTTTTTGGTGGTAGTCGATCAAAACTAAGGATTTTCCAAATGTTGTTTTGCCGGAAGTGCATCAATGCCTACGGCCATTCTTCTACTCTCAAATTCTCCAGGCGGAGAGCCTGAGCAAATGCAGGCATGGGATAGTCTTTTCGAATCAGACTTCTTCTCGTATCTCTTTCCCTTTCTTCTAGATAACCCGACAAATGTTGCAGTGGAGTAAACATTTTGGGGCATGGAAGACCCTCTAGTATAAATCTTATTACCTTCTAGTGTAAAGGTCTTCCAAGTAAGCTAGCCCATCAGTTCAATTTCTCTAATTATCAAATTCGTTGTCTTAGTTTTAAAAAGTATTTCATACCGGAACTCATATTCTCCTCTATAGCGTAGATCTACCCACAGGTGTTGGCTATTCTTATAGCTTATATAAACCCCTGAGTATGCAAATATACTCGTAAGGTATTTCCATTTTAGGGCATTAATAAAGTCCCTGAGATTTCACCAATAATATAAATACATAACTAAACTTAATAAAAAATGTTCAAAAATTTTTAGAAACCTCCAGCAGGCAAAAACAAAACAAAAGAAAAACAAAACAAAACAAACCTTAAGTACAAGTACATTTGCAGATCCAGGACCATGAGTGGGCCAGCTTGTGTCCCTGACCTTTCTGTGCCTCGGGTTCTATGTCTTTAGCTCAGGAATTACACTTGCCTAAATCTCATTCTTGTTGTTGTTGTTGTTGTTTTTTAAATATTAAGTGAGAAAATTGATTGAAAAGTACATTTTACTCTGGGCAGATAACAAAACGGACGCTGTAAAACATAGACTCTGAATACAGAAGCAAATGGAACAGGTGGTCCATTCCAAAAGTCTTCTACTTGTATTACAGGGATCTGTGAATGCCTAGAGTCAGTCGCAAGGGCTTCAGGGAAGCAGAAACTGCAGCCCAGTGTCCCTGAGGCTCATGCCCCATTCAACCACAGCAGCTCCAGGTTTATCTTTTATTTATATTGCAGTTCTGAACGAGAATTTATTTGGGAAAAAAATGTTTCTGCTAAGAAAAAAAAAGTCTCAGGAAAAAAAGGAAATTCAGACATAAATGACTTGCCGGTATTCAGTATTTACCAGCAAGAACTAGAACATGAAAAAAATTAGTATTTCTTCCGTCTGCAAGTTCAATGCCACCTGTTTTGTGGTAGCTAAAAAGAAAAAATAAATTCTTCTTATATTTGACCCCACAACTAAATTGTATTACTGCCTACCATCTTGTCTTTCTCTAATTGTTGGGCACCGTCAACCATTCTGCTCCTCTTGTAAATTATTTTCTCGACTTCACAGCATTCCACATGTATTTCTAGTCAATCTGTTTCTGGACCTCACAAAATTGTGAAGTTGCAAGTTGCTCTCAGAGAATTGAGAACAATTTATTTAACTTCCTTGGTATGCTGCTTATCACATTGATATGTAAATGTGATTGTTTAATAAATACCACTTATTGATGTTGACTTCATCTGCAACTTCCTTTGCAGTTTAAAAATCAGGCTTAAAGTTATTCTAAGTTGTGAATTTATTTTCACAGTAATATTCACCCAACAAATACTTCCTAAATACTTCCTGTGTATAAGTAACTGCTAACCCTCCTGATTTTCACGTGGCATATGGGAAATACAGGGGCACAATTATATGTAAGTGTAAATATCAACATGTTATTGGAGTCCAAGGGAAAACAGATAATTTACAGCCAGGGAATATGGGAAGAGGCAGGTATGCATAATTTGTAGAGATAGTGATTTTATAACTATCCCAGATGAATGGGTAGGAATTTCAATGCCAGAAATAGAAAGTTTTGCAGGTGGTGTCTAAGATGGGTCAGCGGTCTTAACAGCTAAGCTGTTAGACTCAGTGTAAAATGTGTCTGCAGCAATGTTCCAGTAACCAAAACATCTCAATGCTCCATCTCCCATCTCTTCTTTGAAACTTCTGCAAGATCTGGTGTTCTTATTCTCATCCTGTTGACCTCTTATTGGACTCTGTCTCCCTCCCTTTTGTATTGTTGTCTCATCTAGACTCAGTATCTGGCTTTCAATTTTAGTTCCACTCATAAACATGGTCTGCCAAATCACCTTGAGTTTAGGTTCCTCTGGCTGTAGGCCAGCCCAGTCCCCATTCATGCTAAGCCCAGGTCCTTGAGCCGATCTTTCTAGTGCCCTGTTCTTCAAATATTGTGGGAGAAAGACAAATGAAATGGACAAATAGACATTCAGGAATGGTCTCGATGAAAAAATTTTTCATTAATCACACCATCTAACTATACTTGGTAATCATTCTTTCTCTGTCCTTTGAAAAAAAATCCCCCAGACTTCTGATTCCTTTCAGTATTTAAAATATAGTCTAGATCAAAACATTAATTTCATATCCAAATTAAAATACCTCTTGCCTCCTATCTGAATCTTGACTTGTGATGAATTTCCTGCAACAGTGAAGGAAGGACAGCATAGTTTGCCTTTTCGCTACCCCTCCCCCCGCTTTTTTTTTTTTTTTTTTTTTTTTTGGATTTTCACTGCTTCTTAGCCTTTCTGCTATTTCTGGGTTTCCCTTGCATCTCAACATGGTTGGACTGTCAGAGGGGATACATGTGAGGTGAAAGTATGAGGGGCAGTTATCCAAATGCTGTATCCTTAAAGTTTTTGTGGGTTCCTCAGGGCTGCCATCTCCCAGAAGTTTCCTAAGATGGATGACGCATTCTACGGCTGACTTCTGTTCGCTCTCATCTCCTGCTCCTGGCTGTCTGCCCGGCAGTTTCTTACGGGTGCAGTTCCCATGACACAGGAGGCCTCTGAGGCCTCCACTTGAACCATGGGATACTCACACACCCTTGTCATATAAAACATTGATGGTACAAGGCTTCCCTGGTGCTTCTGCCTCTTCTTCCTCTGTGTTACAGATGCTCTATTTCTGTCTCAGAATTCTCTGTTTGCATAACTTCAAGAAAACTCCACGAGATACATGTGAAGCTCCCTTTCAGAACTTATACCTTTATCAGAGTGGATAACTTTGATGTCTGTGCCAGCAATGGCCTCATGAACTTCTAGGGCTCAGCAAGCTTTCATCAGGAGAGGAAGATGTCAGTCTTTCTTTTGGTAGATACTCCAATGTCTATGAGCAATTTTCTCATGGTCATTAGTAGGTTTGGAAGGAGAGGGAGGAGAGAAATCAAATGTTCTTCCTCTATGCTTATAGCTTACCACTCACTCAGTGCATTCCAATATCTACTCATCTGCTTACATCTGTTGGATGAGGAGGGGAGCATGCCCTCTTTTGGAATATAGAGCCATTTGTTGCCTCTTCTTCTCAGCTTTGGCTCCTCATACAAAATTCTGAAGCAGCAGAAGAAATTCCATTCAACGTTGTTTACAATAATATTTGTGCAGGAGGACAGGGACACAAAGGCTGCAGGGAGGTGCCAGTTTCTATGGAGATGGAATTTCATTCAAGAGGCTATGAAATAGAAACAAAGTTTTCTGAGCAAGGCAATGCTAACGTTGCACTGCAAAATCGAGTCTTTCATGCTTAAATATGTGGATTCTTAAAGTTGAAAAACCATGATATTAATAGTTATTTAAAAATTAAAAAAATATTTTGCTTTCTTATCAATGTAGTAGTCATTTTTGCCATTCACCGAATATTCCCAGTCTCTTTCTCACCAGAAAGTAGTATTGGATTTTTCTGCCACCTTCGAAATAATATAGCTACACAACATACTTTATAAAATGTTAATCCCAGCTAAATCATACTTAATGGTGAAAAACTTCAAGATTCTCCACTAAGATTAGGCACAAGGCAAGGAGGTCTCCTCCCACTGCTCCTTTTCAACATTGTACTGGAATTTGTAGCTAATGTAATAGGACAAGAAAATGAAATAAAGGGGTGTTCAGACTGAGAAGGAAGAAATAAAACTGCCCTTGTTCACAGATGATGTGCTCATCTATCTATGTAAAAAATGCAGGAGAATAAAAAAAAAAAGTTTAAAAAAATCTGGAACTATTAAGGGATTGTAACAAGGTTGTAGGATACAAGGGTAATATGCAAAAGTCAATCACTTTCCTATGTATCAGCAATGAATAAGTGAAATTTGAAATTAAAATGCAATACCATTTACATTAGCACTCAAAAGAAATTGAAATATTTAGATACAACAAAATATATACAAAATCTATATTGTTGAGCAAAATAAAAAAACTATATAAATTGGAGAACTACTCCACATTCATGGATGGGAATATTAGATAATGTAAAGAAGTCAGTTCTGCCTGACTTGATCTATAGATTCAATGAAATCTAAACCAAAATCTCAGTGAATTTTTTAATAGATACTGATAAATTCATTTTAAAGTGTATTTGGAGAGGCAAAAGACCCATAATATCCAATGCAATATTGAAGGAGAACAAAATTGGAGGTCTCACACTACCTAACTTCAGGGCTTACTATAAAGCTACAGTATTCCAGACAATGTGGTATTGGTGAAAGAATAGATAAATAGATCAATGAAACATAATAGGGAGGCCAGAAATTGACCCACATAATTATAGTCAACTGATCTTTGACAAAGGAATAAAAGCAATACAATGGAGCAAAGAGAGTCTTTTCAACAAATGGTGCTGGAACCATTAAGCATAGACATGTAAAATGAACCTAGGCACAGAGTTTACACCCTTCATAAAAATTAACTCAAAATGAGTCATACACCTAAATATAAAATCCAAAGATATAAAACTCCCAGAAATTTACATAGGAGAAAACCTAGATTACCTTGGCTATGGTTATGACTTTTTAGATATAACACCAAAGGCACAATTTATGAAAAAAATAATAGATGGGTCTCCTGACTAGCTCAGTCAGCAGAGCATCTGACTCTTGATCTCAGGGTCCTGAGTTGGAGCTCCACATTGGGTATAGAGATTACTTAAAAAGGAAAAAAAAAAAAAAAAGGATTGATAAACTAGAAGTGGATTCCATTAAAATTTAAAACTTTTGCTCTGTGGAAGACAATGTCAAGAGAATGAGAGGAAAAACCACAGACTGGGAAAAAATATTTACAAAAGACATATCTGATAAAGGACTGTTATCCAAAATATACAAAGCATTCTTAAAATTCAACAATAAAAAGACAATACCCATTATAAAATTAGCCAAATATAACAGACACCTCACCAAAGAAGATGTACAGATGGAATATAAGTATGAAAAGCATATTCAACAAATAAGGGATACTAATACTATGTCATAAGGGAAAGGCAAATGAAGACAATAATGAGATACCACCACAAAACTATTAGGCAAAATGGTGCAGCACTTTGGAAGACTGTTTGACAGTTTCTTATGAAAATAAAAATATTCATACCATACTATCCAGCAATTGTGCTCATTGGTATTTACCAAAATGAGTTCAAAACTTACGTCTCCAAAAAAACTTGCACAGATATTAATAGAGGCTTTATGCATAATTGCCAAAGATTGGAAGCAAACCAAGACGTCTTTCAGTAGGTGAATGAATAAACAAACTGTGGTCCATCCATTTACTTACTGCTAAAAATAAATGAATTATCGAGCCATGAAAAAACATGGAAGAACCTTAAATACATATTCCTAAGTGAAAGAAGCAGATCTGAAAAGGGTACATACTGTATGCTTCCAACTAGATGACATTTTGGAAAAGGCGAAACTATGGAGACTTTAAAAAAAATCTGTGTTCACAGGGTTCAGAGGAGGAGGAATAAATGGGTGGAACACAGAAGATTTTTAAGGCCGTGAAAATACTCTGCCCTATGGATGGATGATAGAATGGAGGATAAATGTCATAATACGTTTGTCCAAACTCAGAATGTAAAACACCAAGAGTGAACTGTAATGTAAACTATGGACTTTGGGCGCTTATGATGTGTCAGTGCAGGTTGATCTATTGTAACAAATATACAATTCTGGTGGGGGATGTTGATAATGGGAGGGGTTACTTACCATGGGGCAGAGATTATAGGGTAAATCTCTGTACATTCCCCTTAATTTTGCCACGAACCTAAAACTTCTCTAAAAAATGTAAGTCTTTAAAAAATAAAATTAAAAAATGTGTGCTTTATGCATTTTGGCTATTAACCCCTTATTGGATATGTCATTCGCAAAAATCTTGTCCATTCAGTACATTGTCTTTTCATTTTGTTGATGGTTTCCTTTGATGTGCAAAAGTTTTTTAGTATGGTGTAGTCCCAATAGTTTAGTTTTTCTGTCTCACTAGCCTGAGGAGACATATACAGAAAAATGTTACTATGGCTGATGTCCAAGAAATTACTGCCTATGTTTTTGTTTAGGAGTTTTATGGCTTCAGGTCTTACATTTAGGTCTTTAATCCAATACCAAAATAATCACCACCACCACCATCATTATCATCAGCATCATCTCATTAAAAAATGGGCAGAGGACCTAAAGAGAGATTTTTCAAAAGAAGATACAGAAATCCCAACAGACACACAAAAAGATGTTCAACATCACTAATCATCAAGGAAATGCAAATCAAAACTACCACGAGATATCACCGCACATCAGTTAGAATGGCTAGTTTGGCACTAGGTAAGAAATAACAAGTATTAGTGAACATGTCAAGAACAGTGAGCTCTTAGGCACTGTTGGTAGATATATAAATTGGTGCAACTACTGTGGAAAACATTATGGAGGTTCCTCAAAAACTTAAAAATAGAACTACCATATAATGTAGTAACTCCACTACTGAGCATTTACTCAGAGAACACAAAAACATTTATTCAAAAAGATATTTGCACCCCTATGTTTGCTGTAGCATTGTTCATAATATCCAGCATGAAAGCAATGAAAGTGTCCATCGATAGGTAAATGGATAAAGAAGATGAGGTATATATACATAATGCAATATTACTCAGCCACAAAAAGAATAAAGTCTTGCCATTTGTGACAACATGGACTGACATGAAGTTTATTATGCTAAGTAAGGAAAGTCAGACAGACAAAATCAAATACTATATGATTTCATTTATATGTGGAATCTAAAAAACAAAACAAATGAACAAACAAAAACAGACTCATATATACAGAGAACAAACTCATGATTGTTAGAGGGAAGGTGGTGGGGTATGAGTGAAATAGGTGATGGGGATTAAGAGGTACAAACTTTCAGTTATAAAACAAATAAGTCATGAAGATGGGAAGTACAGTATAGGAAATATAGTTAATATTGTAATAACATGGCAGGGTGACAACTATATTTAGCATGGTGAGCATTGTATAATGTATAGCATTATTGAATCTCTATGTTGTAGACCTAAAACTAATATAACATTGTATATTGTACTTCAAATAATTTTAAAAAAGACAAATACATAAAATGCAAAAAAAAAAAACCAAATGTGAATGGAAGTGACACATGGATGCGTTAAGAGCCAGTGTGTGATGTGTAATGAGCTCTCTGCTTTTATGCCTCAGTAACCAGAGTGTTCCAGAGAATGGCTGATATCTTATTCTGGTGCTATAGACTGAATGTTTCTGTCCCTCCAAAATTCATATGTTGAAACCCAATCCCTAATGTGACCCTATTTGGTGGTGAGGCCTTAGGGTGGTGATTAGGTCATGACAGTGGATCTCTCATGAATGAGATTAATGCTCTTGTAAGAGAGGCCCCATAGCACTCCCTTACCATGTTAGGCCACAGCAAGAAGACGGCCATCTATGAACTAGGAGCGGGTTCTCACCACACACTGAATCTGTCAGTGTCTTGATCTTGAACCTCCCAGACTTCAGAACTGTGAGAAATAAATTTTTGTTTCAGCCACCCAGTCCATGGTATTTTTGTTACAGCAGCCAGATTAAGACCAAAGTGAAGATCACACAAAGCAGAATCTCTACCCAACCTATAATTCATAGTCAGCAGGAATGAGAAAGAAACCATGCTGTTTCAAGGCACTGAAATCTGGGAACTATCTCTTACTGTAGTAGCACTCACCTCTTCTTGCTGATGTAATGAATATAGAAAAATTAGTGCACTATGGCTGAATTCTTCAAACTCCTGAAACTTCTCTACACTATTTCCAGCCCTATACTGCTCAGAAAAAATAGATTTCTCTCTGTATATCCTATCAACTACTTAAAATCATGCCGTAAGTTAGTCTCAGTTTTCAGTTATATGTCTCATACAACTAATGTGTATTTTTTTACGATTTTATTTATTTATTTTATTTGAGAGAGAGAGCGTACACACATGCGCACTCCAGTTAGGGGGAGGGGCAAAGGGAGAGGGAGAGAATCTCAAGCAGACTCTGTGCTTAGTGTGAAGCCCATCAGACCCCAAGATTATGACCTGAGCCAAAACCAAGAGTCAGATGCCCAACCGAGTGAGCCAATCAAGTGCCCCACAACTAATGTCCTAATTGTATTTACCATTATGTCTTAATGTCAATTAATGTCATATACAAATATTTGGTTTTCCTTAAGAGTAGGATCTTTAAGAGACTAGTTATGGTAGAAAGGTAGAGCAGATGTTGGACTCTAAATTCATAGATCTTGCAGGACATGAACAAGGAACAAGCCTAATAGAGAAATTAACATTGGAAGGGGTAACATTCAACTACTTTTTTGAGAAAGGATATAAAAAGAACAAACTAAAGTTATCTGGAAACAAATATGTGCAGAATAAGACGGTGAATATTTAGGCAATAACCTTAGTTAATTAGAAGCAATTTCATCTCTTACGAGTCTTAGTTGGGGGCAAAGTGTTATAAGAGGTATCCTGAATTATACGTAGAGTTAGTGAGTAATGTTATGATTGTAGGCCTATTGAAAATTAAATTATGTTTAAGTCAGTCACTCCCTAATAGGAGGGAACATCTTCCAGAATGGAATATAGTAAAGAAAATAACCATACGGTAAGTACTTCAAGAGTATACTTGCCTCCTAGAATTCAGTTTAAGTGTGAGAGATAGACAACTTTTAAAAAGCAAAGGTAGGTCTGTATGATTAAAATGAAACATTTTATCACTAGAATAATATGAAGACCATGATGTATTAGTACCCCAGTCAGGGCTATCTATGTTTAAACTCAGTGAATTTCAAAGCAACACACATTTCTGGAAAAGCTGCTATGTGTAACTTCCTGGGCTTGGCCTGATTTCAAAATGCTTGTCATTATCTCAAATACCATTTACTCCCCCAATTTATTCACAAATTTAAAGAAACTTCTTGTTACTTAAAAAATCTTAAGCCTAGCCTTCAACACTGTGTGGCAGATGAATCCTTCATGCCTCTCTATATTCAACTATTATTATTTCATAGTGTGTTTTTCCCCAAGAAGTTATCTGATGAACCCTACGTCTATGCCTCAACTGCTGCTGGCCTCCACTTAGCTTCACCTGGGAAACCCTCTTATTCTTTTCTTTCCCTCCATTAATCTTTTTCCCTAATATACTTCAAAACCATGTCCCAAACACGTGTCGACTGGGATGTCTTGCTTAATTAACCCAAAGCCAACTCTGGTCACTGTTTCATTCTGGATTGCATCATTACTTACAGAATTATCCAATTTTGTTGCTACAAAAAGACATTTTGTAAGTGAAGAAACCAAAGCCTAGAGATGTGTAGAATTTGCCTAAGATCAAAGTTATTTAAGGGAAGGTCAGGGTTCAAATCTGCGTCCCATGTTTCTATCCTACCTATGGCATATTTTTGTACTCTTGATTGACTATTTTCCTTAAGTTGATTTATAGACTAATTTTTTTCATCTCATATAGAATATAGTAATTTTAGATGTATTTTTAAAATGATAGTAATAAGAACTATCATTTATCAGGAAATGTATATTAACACAGGTGGTCCTCAAACAATCCAATGAAACAGGTATAATTATAGTTATTATTTTATAAATGGAAATTGTGGGGAAAAAAAGGGGGGGCTTAAATAACTTTTACAAGACCACACAGAGGCTAACCTGGGATTCAAGCACAGGTGGTCAAGTTCCAAAGCCTACGCTCATAACCACATTGCTATAGAGGGATATTTTGTACCCAAATAAACCAGAATATATCTATCCAAATAAGTGTAGACTCTTTCACGTCATTCAACTTGGAATATTACACATTTATGCCAATGATACTGTTATTTTCCCAGAATATTTTCAGAGCTGAGCTTCTGGAATTAACATGAAAATATTTTGTGCACTTTTTTAAAATATTGTCAACAAGAGCAAACCCTTTTCCTGTGTAGACAAATGCTATTTTGGAACTAGTCAAAAGTCAGTCACAGCAGAGCTAACAAGTGTGATGGCTAATTAAGTTTTATAAAATCTTATTCAATAAAAAATGTACTGGGAATATAGAATAATAAGACTGTTTTTGGAGGAATGATTGCTTCGTAAGCTTTCCATACTAAGACAAGAGTTCCAGAAACATCTCGAGTAGAGTTAGCATCCCATAATGCCCAAACAGACTCTAATAGTAAACATTTGCTTTATTAGCATTTACTTCCTCTTCATCCAGCAACAGTCTCTATTCTCTTTGGAGACTTCGCGTGGTCTTGCTGATGCTCTTTACTGGAATCCAACAACGGGCGTGTGACCCAGCATTAAGTGAGGCAAGCAATCACTCAACCACCCTGCGTTTGGTTCAGAGGTGGACACGTGACCGAAGCTTACACAGTTACGGTGACTCTCAGCCTCGAGATTCTTGCAACTGCTTCCAACATGGAGTTGTGAAGCAGTGAAATTGTGGCTGGAGGAGCCAGCCTGCTCCAAAATGAAACCTGAGCATGAAACCAAAACATGGAGAGGAGCAGGGTCCATCTAGGGAATTAGGAGAGACCAAGTCCTTAGAACTTGGTTTGAGCCCCTGTATGAAACTAAGCTTGAAACCAACTGTACGTCTGGACTTTTTGGTCATGTCACTTGCAGAAAGTTTTAACTAATGTATATCTCAAGGTGACTATATAAAAAAATACCATTTACTGGCTGTTTCTATGACACCTCATCACCTATAGTCACCTCTAGTGGCTATAGTATCGTTTTTATGCACAATAGAGATTTAGTGTAAGTCTATTATAATGTAATTCTGAAAAATTTTTAGACCAAGGTATTCTATTTTCACCCAAATGCCTGAAAAAAATCTGACTTTCAGGAGTTTAATCTTGAAGTCATTTCCAGATAGCATTACGTTTATTCTACAAGACCAAAAATATTATTCACATAGATATTTTTCTTAATTATACACTAATACGTTAAGCTTGAATACAAGAATGCAGTCACAATGTCTTTTTAAAACAATCTTTAAATTTATAAGTGAGAGCTGTAACTGAAATACTCAAATATCATAATTGTTGATTTTGAAAGTCAATTTACTGGGTAATCTGAGACATAGTTAAGCATCATAATCTGATTCTATGGATATGATTTGAAAGTCACCCACAATTGGAGCTGATCATTTGTATCTTGCAAGACAAAATTATATACAATCAATAATTTTAAAGAAACACAAATTGAAATTAAGTAAGGCAGATAAAATAACATATAATAACTGGAATTATTATATTATGTGACATAAAATTTAAAATGTCAAAATAGCCAATATATCTCTGAGGTTAGAAATATCACCCAATCGCTGCCCAAAATATACCAAATTTACCTAAATATACTATTGTTTCTTATTTAAACTGAGCACTCCAGCTTTTTGTAGATGTCTTCATCCCCACCATCACATTTCTTCACCACCTCTACTGATGAAAATTGCACTGCCCTGTGATATTTAAGCTACGTTAAATTTAATTCTCACACATCCACTTGAATTATGTTAACACGGATTTTTTTCTGAATTTGGTTTCTATTTCTTTAAAATAATGCATTGAAGACAGTAGCTTTCAAATGAGAAACAATTTGATCAAAGAACGAATGGATATATTATGAATGATTTAAAACTATTTTAATAAAGTCTGATACACTTCAGAATTGAGAATATATGTGTAGTGAATATAATATAATAAGTATAATATAATATGAAGCATTAAGTAGGATTCTCAGCAGAAATAGGCAACTGAGATAAAAAAAATTTCACTAAGAAATATAATTTTCCTTGCCATTAATGTTATATCCTTTTTAAGTTAAATAAAACAACAACTAGGACAGGTAATTCTGGATATTCTGAATAAGTTAACTTTCCCTTTATCACGTAAAACTTTTGCTTCTAACCTCTGAATTAAAATGATTAAACGACTTCTTTTCTAACAGAACCAAAACTTCCAGTCATACACTTTGAGCGCCATCATCCCAATCCACATTTCTAGTGAGGGGACTTGAGTGATCTGAGCCAAACAGTAGAACTAAGTAGACTGTCCTTGCTTGCCTCAGGTTGGGATCAAAGGGGTTGATAAAACCAAGTCTAAGCCACTCATAGATACATGCTTCCCTGATCACAGTAACCCATTCATTGGGGGCAGGTGACTTCAATTGGCTCAATCAGAATACGCTTGAGATTTTTATTCAAGGTTCACAAAAGGGAGACGCTTCTCTTCCTGGGCTTGAACAAGAAAACGGAATTTCTTTTCCCTAATTACTGTATCCACACAAGTTTAGCGCATGTTGCACTGATTTGGATTTTGCTAGGATCTATACGGAAACTAGAAAAGTGAGATTTGTGACTTCAAAGTGAATTAAAAAACATAGTCAATCCAAATAATTAAATCTCAGTGAAATAAAAAAAAAAGTTTGTTGTCGACATTTCTTAAAAATGTGTATACAGAGATCCAGTCAAAGCATCTGAAAGACACCTATTAGTCAAACCTGTAACAATTACAAAATTCAAAATGTCTTTCTGGTACTAAATATTTAAATAATTTGTTATATTTGTAAGCAATCCTGTATCTACTTTTGAATACAGTAGAAAGAACATCCCATAGGACAATAGACATGCATTAGGTACTGTCAATATTCACAAATTCTGTGAAGATCCCTGACAAGTCTTGAAACACATGAATTCCAGTTCTATTTCTATTAAATGAAATAATTGGCTATCATAGGGTGGGACAGAGTTTACAAAGGTAAACGTTTCTTAGCAAAAATAGGACTTAAAAAATAAAGCCATCAAGGTATCTTAAATATGTTGTTTGGCAACAGCAAGAATATTGGAAGGTGTACAATTTCAGATGCTCTGCTCTCAGTACCCTCATTTTTTGCTCACTTTGTATGAGATATACCACTCACATCAGAACAATATTTTAGGTCTCCTTGATTTTTTCAAGATTATTCAACCACCTTTAATATCACCTCCCCATCTCACGAAGCACAAAACCTATTAGCTTTTCCCCCAGACCTCTCTCATTTCTAGAATAATCTGTACTCTTGACAGATACAAACTACTTGAGAGTTTGTGTTAATAGGCACCTGACATCATTTTCATAAGGTTTTTTTTTTTTTTTTGACACTATCTTTTAATTAACAGGATGGAGACTGAATAAGCCTGTCGGATGTTTCAACAAAATAAAAAGGAATATATTATAAACCCACAAAAGTGCATTGATTGTGTCTACAAAGATATATAATTAAAAAGTATAAATCAAGGACTGCTATTTTACACTTGACTTCAGTTATTTTGAACATTTGTGGTCTAGTAGTGCTCATTGTTAAGGATATGATTTTATGTGTTTAGAGTAAATCTGCAGTAAGCAATTTTATAGTTTAATGAAAATAATTATAGTTTGAGTAAGTAGTATGAAGTGTATCTGATGCTACTTCCCCCAAAATAAAACTCTGATATAAATTATCATGATTTATTATGGTTATTCTTCCGGTTATGTTTGGAGTGGATTCTAGCAAGTAATGATGATTCTAAAATTTAAAAAAAAAAGCATTTCAAGCTATTTTGCTCAGATTTCACCTTTAATTTCTCTACAAAAGGGATACAGTTTCTACTGTGATACAGTATGTGCTACCGTGAAGCTGGCATTAATGTGCTGTCAGTTTGACAGCTTACTTTAACTTACACCATTTGGTGAAAGAATACATTTTTAAATCTTTTTTAATGTCTCATATGCTGCTATTGCTACTTGCTCTTTAGTTCTTAGACTATCAAACACTGATGTTGTGTTCTAATGTAAAGCTATGCATGTCCCTACTTACACTCTTCACAGTGGCTTCAACTTCAGTCTCCTGTTAGGTATGTTTTTAACTTTGTATCAAAACCAGAGTAATAGATATTTTTCTTTTCTTTTTGAAATTTAAAGTGTTTTTAGGCCTGCCCATAATTTACATGTACTTGAATCCACCCAAGTGCTTCTTTGAGGGATAAAGAGGGTTTTGATAGCTTATAGTCATCCCATGAGTTAGTAGATGATTGGAAGCAAGGCTCACATCACTCTAACGGAGTAAGGAATCTGATTAGAAAAATCATGGCTCTGTTCCACACTTTAAGCTCTTCATTCCACTAATCCCATCAATTCATTCTTCCAACAGACACTTACTGGGAACCAACCAGATGTCTGACCGTGCACTAGACACTGGTGAAAATGATCAGGCCTTGATAGGAGATGTACAATTAGGCTGACAATGATACTAGAACATAATGAGTGCTACAAGGGGGCAATGCACAAGGTCCTCCTGCAACTTGCAGAAGGACATCTGACACACTACATAGGGGAAGTTGAAATCCCAATGCCACAAACCAAGTATGTGCTTAAATAGATTCATAATGTCCCAAAGACTGAACATTGAGTAAAAAAAGTATTTTTTTTTTCAGATAACAAAACTGGCAATATCACTCCTCATTACTTGGAGAAGATTCTGCTCTTCGAATCTCACGGTTAGAGTAAAGTAGGTCTATATTGTCTTAAGGTTATAGAAACATTGCAGGTCGTTTGGATACCTCTCTCTTAATTTTTCCTAAATTTGACTGCAAGGCTTACCTGAAGGTTTAAATTGTTGCTCCTTAAGGACTTATCCAACCATTATTTGCAGTACCTTATTAAAGGAGTCAGATATTCTTCAACACAGAAGTCTGTCTTGGTTTACTGTGATGATCCCATTCATTATAAACACATGAAAATTATCGGCATGGGTATACAGAGTTTCTTAAACCCAACTGCTTGGAGAAAATGTATTTTTTAAAAGATTTTATTTATTTATCTGATAGAGCACAAGCAGAGAAAGCAGAAGTGGGAGAGAGAAGCAGGCTCTCTGCTGAGCAGAGAGCCCAACATGGGGGTGGATCCCAGGACCCTGGGATCATGACCCAGGCCAGAAGACAGAGGCTTAACCAACTGAGCCACCCAGGCACCCCAAGAAAATATTTTTTAAAACAACTTTATTTTCTTACTAATCAGAGTTCATACATAACAGAAAAAAATTTTTTTTATTTATTTCTTAAAATGAATACTTAACAAAAATTTTTTTTTGAAGATTTTGTCTACTATTTACTTATTTGAAAGAGAGAGAGAGCGAGCAGGAGGAGGAGCAGAGGGAGAGGGACAAGCAGACTCCATGCCCAGCTCACAGGATCTGAGATCATGACCTGAGCTGAAACCAGGAGTCAGGTATTCTAACCAACTGAGCCATCCAGGTGCCCCCTACACCCCTGCAATTTTGGGTGGGGGGGGCGGTCTGCCACTGATTATTGCTAGGAGTGGTGTTTGTCAGGGTATTGATGCTCAGTAAGTGTATGAGCAGAGGCTTGGAGTTTAATACACCTGGATTCTACTTCGGTTCCCATTACTTTTACCCGCTATGTGATTGTGACTAAGTTATTTAACCGTCTGAGGTTTGGGTTTCCTAATTTATAAAATAGAGGCAATATTTCCCACCCAAAAGATTGTTGTGAGGATTAATTATATAACAAAGAGCCTAGAAACTGCTAGGTATCATTAACAAGTTGTTCATAACATTTGATACTATTGGATGCCAAATACCAAACAGGGGATAAGAAAAAGTCATTTTCTAGATAAGTCATGGCCAGGGAAGGTTCATTTAGCTAACTATATACCAATATACCAAGAGTATTGGGAAACAATAGTCTTTTTTTTAATTATGTCAACATTTTCTAATTACTAACATTAGCATCAGTTTTGCCACCCATTGGTACCTTGATTCACTACATACTGCGGATGATAATGATATCATTAGGATTAATGGGGAGCTTTTAAGGAACTCAGGTTCCTGGGTCTCATCTTAAACCAACCAAATCAAAATCTTCTGAGGTGAGGCTAAGAAATCTATGCTTGAAATTGCTCCCCAGGTGATTCTGGTTCAGCTAAGTTTAGGAAACACTGCAATAAATGACCCAAGTCAAGGTTAAGTTCAGTAGTACAAAAAATACCTTCCTGTTTAACCTACTTCTAAGATTTCGGTACAAAAGACTGACCTCCATCTAGCTGAAGAGCAATTAACTCCTATCTGTCTTTATTCATCCACATAAAAAAGGGCAGCGAAAGATAACACTGGGTCAGTTAAGCACCCTTTTCATAAAGCTCTTCTTAATGTGCTATTTTTATGTCAATTTGCCATCATCTAAAACCTTAGAAGCATTTTTCTAAAAAAAAAAAAAAAATTAGGATATGGGATTTAAACCTACCTAAGATCAGAGGTTCCCTGCCTTTTTTACATGCTGCTACCATGGGGTGGGGGGAGGGGTGGTTAAAACACCGATATCTGGGACCCACACTGAGCCAGTTTCGGTCTGGGTGCTCTCTGGGCATCCAGATGTTTACAGTTCCCTGGTGACTCTGTGTAGGGTTCCAACAAACACCCCTGCTGTTGTGAGTAACGGCTCATCCTGAGGAGGACTGGCTTCGCCAGCAGCTCTTGTCCTCTAGCCACCAGTGGGGCTTCCGAACTCCACGGGCTCTTGGATTCACTGGGGGACTTTATAAACACTAGCAGTTCCCAAGAGGCCAATTCAGTTAATATGAAATAGAGTCCAGGAAAGTGTATTATTTAACATTTCCCCAGGTAACTTTAATAATAATAATTACAATAACTAATATCCACTGAGCACTTATATGCCAGGGAATGTTCTAATCCCTTTGCATATATTAACTAAAATCTTCAATAAAACTAGTGAGTAGAGGGTCATTGTCCTCCTTTCACACTTGATATTCCTGAGGAACAGAGAGAGTAACTTGCCCCCATCACAGAAATCCGAGGTTTGAGCCCAGGCTGTGAGATATCAGAGGTATACTCTTAATTCACATATTTTTAATGAGGTAGATGCACATTATCCTCAATTTATTGGTGAGGAAATCCACATAGAAAAAGCAATTATTTGAAGAGAACTTCAAACCAACATACTTAAATTATTAGCAGAACTATGGATTAATTTCAGTAGCCATAAAACACCTCTGTCTTCTAAAAAGGTGAGCTCGTTTCACTGTGAATCCCTCTTCTCAGACTCTAAAATCTTCCCAGCCACAAAGGCCAATCGTCCATAGTTGGACCTGGTCATTTTCTAAATCAACTTTTTATTGTTTTCCTTTTCTTTGCTGCATTGGTTGCCTTTTATATACACACGTAGTATATCGGCACTGAGCAAGCTGGGATTGCTGGTTCTTCAGTCTCTTTGAATATCTGTCAGTCTCCAGTGTTGTTTTTATTTATTTGAGTATAACTGGCACACAATGTTAACATTAGTTTCAGGTGTATAACGTAATGATTGAACAGTTATGTTATGCTCACCACAAATGTAACTACCATCTGTCACCATGCAACGCTATTATAATACCATTCAGTACATTCCCTATGCTGTATCTTTTATTCCTGTGACTTATTTAGTCAACATCTGCAAGCCTGTATTTCTCACTCCCCTTTACCATTTTGCCCCTTCCCTGACCTCCTCCCTTCTGGCAACCATTAGTTTGTTCTCTGTATTTATAATTTCTCTGTACTTATTAAGTCTGATTCTATGTTTTATTTGTTCATTCATTTGTTTTGTTTTTTAGATTCCACAAATCAGTGAAATCATATGGCATTTGTCTTTCTCTGACTTATTTCACTTAGCATAATACCCTCTAGTTCAGGCCATGTTATTGCAAATGGCAAGATCTCATCCTTTTTTATGGCTGAGTAATATTCCACTGTATGTGGAATTTTCTTTATTCATCTATTGATAGATGCTTGGGGTGCTTCCATATCTCGACCATTGTAAATAAAAAATAACAATAATGCTGCAGTAAACATAGGATGCGTATATCTTTCTAATCTACTGTTTTCATTTTCTTTGGGTAAATACCCAGTAGTGTTGATAACCAGTGTTAAAAGAACTTGTCATTCTATCTTTGAACATATATGTGGACACATCATAGACCAATGGGCTCTTGGACTAATGGGCTCCACAGACACCATATTCATGTTTTTATTTCCAAGTACGTAATGCAATTCAGGGACAGTAGCACATAGCAATATTTGTTTATTGCAAAAAAAAAATTATGAAGCCAAGAAACCATATTTCCTTAGCTTCACCAACCAATAGACTTGAACATCCACTCTATGCTATCCTGTGCTCTAATTTACCTAAGTAACATATTCCTTTTACAACACTTACGTTCTTCCCTAATGAAAATGTCCCTTCGCTACATGACCCAAAATTAATGTATGTCAGTATGACCATTTTCTTTGGAATTTCTGGCCTTTTTAATTACAGTGGTTACCAGCCAATAAATCACAATTCTGCGTGTGCTACTTTTGGGTTCTCAAAGGCTCTGCTGCTATGCTGTCTCATATGGTAGCCACTAGTTACATAGAGCTCCTGAGTAACTCACACGTGACGAGCTTGAAAAGAGATGTGCTCTAAGTGAAAATACATATGAATTTGGACAGTATGAATAAAATAATGTAACTTACATCAATAGTAATTTTAATTATTGTATTTTGAAATAAAAATGGGTATATTTAATAAAACACATTACTGAAATTAATTCTACGTGTTTCCTTTTATTCTTTTGAATATGACTAGAAAATATAAAAGGCTTGCATCTGTGCTTCACATACGTCTATTGGAAGGCATTTCTCGACATTTCCAATGATTCTTCTGGCGGCTTCTATATTGCAACTGTACCACTTACATAGCTGGGTGACCTTAAATATGTTCCCTAATTTCTCCATTCCACAGTTACCTAACATGCCCAATAACACTATTTGCCAGGCTTTTCTATGAGAATGACATGTCATTATGCTTTGAAATTCCCAATATAGAACCAGGCTGCTCAATGATCTTTTCATACCACCACCCTCTCACCTACCCATCCCCAAATGTAGTCACAATGTGACAGCAAAGAATAATGCAGTCATCCTTCTTCATTAGAAAAGGGACAACTCACTCTCAATGAAACTGTGTTTGAAAAATGTTAATTTTTCAACTTTTCCTGCCCACTTTCTACAGGGACCATTTATAAACCACTCACAAACTCCTTCAAAGATAAAAATTGGATATATGCCAATTTACTCAAATTTCTAGTTAATAACTAGCCAGTGATCAGGTGATTCAATCCAAATGATTGAATCAAGTGTGTTGAAGAAGCATACATTAAACTGAAATCGATCAATTCCTTGCAGCAGCTTTAGGTGGGGGAATTTAAAACATACAATGAAAATTAAATTACCACTCTAAAATTATTAACTTCAAATTCTAAATAAACTTTTACCATCTTATAGTGTTTCATGTTAAATTTATAGCAGCAAAGATGTCATTACTTTTAATCAATTGACAGAACTAATTTTAGGATAAAATACAGTTGAGCACCTCACAAAAATAACTTAAATTTATTTACGACCTTATTTATGTGACGATTTTCTCTTTACCAGAAGTTTTCTCATCTGTATATTCAAAGAATTTCATACTTTTGATAGGTGCTGTCACTGATAATGTTTGATATTAAAATCCAGAATGGAAATGTGTGAAATTCTGCATTTTTATAGGTTTTTTTATATCAACAAAAAACTAAATTACCATAAGCACACATCATACTAAAAATATATTTAGAAAACACCTGAAAAATAGAACCCATGTGTCCATGATCTTTAAAATGAATTTGGGTAAAACGTTGTAAATTAGTTGTCATTGGTTGTAGTAAACGTTGTAGTAAAACGTTGTCATTGGTTGCCAGGTTATATGGTGGGAAGTGGGGACAGTGGTGCAGGGTAGGGACTGGTGCTAAGAAATAGTCATCTTGGAACTCTGCTCATGTTATTAATAAGTAATTTTAAACCAGACATGTGTGCATGAGGAAATCACAAGGTAAGTGTGTCCCTGCTCCTTGCATTCTCCACAAACAAGTACCTCAACTCTTCAAGGTTGTAGGATCCTAACACTCTCGTTTCAGTACTTGGTGCACAATGTGTTCACATTCTGGGAAGAGGAATTAATTGGCTGGCATAGCTTTATAATGAAATAATGCAAAGACGATTTAGCAAACTCAGTTATTTCTATATTTATCAAAGATGGTCTCCATGTGTTATTCAGTTGCAGGCAATTATTACAGAAACAATAATTCATGTACCAAAACTGTCTGTCTGCTTAATTCAGAAAGGCAGCTATTTGGACTTTGTTAAAAAAGGCACCTATGAACTTTTTAGGAACTGCATTTTGATAAATATTTAATGGAAATGTGGTTTGCATGTGGCTAAAGAGGAAAGAACAATCCCCATAGAAGACTCTAGTGCAAAAATGGATACCTAAAACATTAAATTAGCTTGAAAAATACCAACAATGCTACCAAATTACTGACCAAAAAAGGAAACAGACAAGAAAGACCTATATTTTTATTTTCTTTACGTACAGGTAAAATGACTTTTGAATTGCCAATTTATTTTCTAATATGTATGTGATGACATTTTGAGAGCTATCTGTTACTTCTCTGGTAATTAAAAGATCAAGACATGTCCCCTTAAATCTCATACACCATAGGGCGTGCATATATGCTAATTTCACAGGTTATTAGTGTGTAAATAGAAATAATTAAAAGAGCATTCTAAATCCACAAGTCTCTGAACAAAAAACTGAGAGGAGGATATGAGTATAAGGGATAGTTCAGGGGTTTGGGATAACGAAAGAACATATCAAAACTTTTCCCTGCCTTAAAGAGTGTGATTAATACTATTGAAAGCACATTGGGCACCTCTGTATTGCCTGATATCAATCATGAAATCCCCAAATACTCCAAAGACTCTTCTAGCAGCACTTTCAACCCATCAGAAACTACCAAGTAATGGACTTTTCCGAAAAAGCCTGTCTTCATGTGATTTCCAACTCTGTTTCAATACCAAATAGAACTGAATGCTTATCAGATCTAATCCAAACTGCCACGAGCTCAGAATTCTGCCCATCTGTCACTAGGTTATTGGTTCAAGACAATATGAAGACAAAGAACAAGAGACAAAATCAATTGGAAAAAAATTTTTTCAACTTTGTATCCTTTTCTTTATTGTCTTTTGAACAGGAAGCTATACGCTTCCAAACTGAAGCTGAATCCAAAGTTTCACATCCACCGACTTCCCTCCAACATGAGTTACCACGCGCAAAAATAGGCTGAACTACTTTGGGATATTCACTCACCTCTCTCCTTTTTTTTCCTCTCTTCTCCTATCTTCCCCCCTCCCCTCCCTACCCTTCTCCTCCTATCCCATGACTTTGGTGTGAAAGAGGTGCCAAAAACAAACAGAAGGGAACTCACAGGAGTCTACGATCTCTCCTGATGTAGACTGTTTCATGGAAGGAAAAAGACAGGAAATTTACATTAAGTTAAAACAAAGTTTTATATGAAGTGTGCCATTTGTATTTGCAGAATTAAAGGACTTCTTTATTATAACGTTCTTTTCTATCACTTTGTGTCATTAAAATATAGGACACCAGCAATGAAACTAAAAGTAAATATGCACATATCCTTATCCAAGTAGGGAAGCAATAAATCTCCCTCCCTGATAGCAGCTGTACTACAGCTATCATTTGAATAGTGCAGCTGCCACAACAATATCACATTTTATAGTTAAAAAGCAGTCACAACTTTAATGTTACAGTGGAGGTAGATATATATTGCACTATAAATAAGCATTCTCTAATGAAGAAATGAAGCATGTTTATTTTTTTTCCTAGACATACCATTGAATAGCATACATCTCACCTACTGCAATCTGTCATAATAGAACTCATTATACTTGAACGTCTATAATGCAAAACTCTGATTTATACTAATTAGGTTGGCTTTCATTGAGACATATGAGAACTTGAAAACACTTGGCCTGAGAGGCAAACTTTACTTCTTTCTTTAAAAAATATATATATATTTTTCCACTTCTTCCTTCAAAATGCAAGCCTAATGGATCTTTGGAAGCATTTGGTGCTCTTTGCCTTCCATATATTTTAAACTTGTGGGTTTGATTGACAGAGGTGAGAGTTACATGCAATTTGGGGAAACTCAATTTGGCAAAAGGCTAAACCTAAAATGACTGGCTGTGCAGCAGGCTTATTCAGAGCAACGTGATCTCAGTCTAAAGATGGCATCATGAGGATTCTCTGGTCTCTCCCCCATGCCTTGTGGGATGTAGTTTTTGAGCTGGTCACTAAGCTGCCAGTACAAAGTTTAGCTCTCCACACACATTTGGATGAGATCAGCTTCCTCTGAGGGAGTAAGAAGGGATGTGGATAAACATACAGTAGTCCCCCACCCCCATATCCACAGGGAATATGTTCCAAGTCCCCCAGCGCATGCCTAAAACCGTGGATAGTATTGAACTCTCTCTCTATATATAGTATGTTCTTTCCCATACATATGTACCTACGATAACATTTAATTTACAAATTAGGCACAATAAGAGAGTAACAAAAATAATAAAATAGAATAATTATAACAATCTACTATAATAAAAGTGGTATGAATGTGGTCTCTCTTTCTCTCAAAACCTCCTTCTGTACTCTACTCACCCTTCTCGTGGTATGAGATGATAAAATGCTCAGGTGACCAGATGAAGTGAAGTGAATGACACAGGCTCTGTGGCACAGCGTTAGGCTACTATTGACCTTCTGATGCTTCCTCACAAGGAGGATCATCTGCTTCCCAACCACAGTTGACTTTGGGTAACTGAATAACTGAAATCATGGAAACTGAAACCATGGATAAGGAGAGTACTACACACATACATACACACACACACACACACACACACACACACACACACAAAGTTAGGAGGCACTTTTATATCTATTTTTTGAAAAGGCAAAGTTGTTTGTATTGTTCCTATTCCACTAGCTGGTGAGTTGATGTCACATAGGATGCTTAAAGAAATATGGAGAAAAACACAGAACTCATCTTTCGGAATGTATCAAATCTCTCCATTAATAAGCAAAGACAGTTTATCCTAGGCAGTCTTAAAATTCTGATAAAGGAGGCCACACACCTTTGGAAGTCTTGCATTTTACAATTCTCTTCTGGGCCTGTCACATCGCACTCATTTATATGTGGCCCCAGAACTGTGGTGCTATTAAAACATCATGCGAAAGCGAAACATGCTGTTGGTGTATTTCATATAGCAACCCTCTTCGGCAGAGTCTGTCCAAAGGTGGAAACTGGAAGCACTGATTGTGTAGGACATGTTGCAGTGAGAATAAACGTGGTGAATAGAAGGAATTTTAAATTCAGTTTGGTACTGGTCCAAATGATCCAAGAATATACACTGGGACATTTGGCACGTTGGTAATTTGGGACAGGCCATTTTAACAAATATTTTTTAAGTTCCCACTAAGTCTAGAGCCCCAAATGTAAGTATTATGTATTTATATAGATATAAATAATGCTCAGTGTTTCCATAAGACCTACAAGGTATAGAAAAAGATATTTCCATATGGGTACATAGTAAGAGGCTGAGTGTTTTAAGTACAACATGTTTCTGGTTCTCAGAGAAGAGGTAATAATTAAAGAACACCAGGACATTTTACTAGAGAATATCACACACACTCTCTTAGTGATTGTCGTAAGTGCCACAAAAAGAAGGGTGCTATATATTCCCCATCTTGCACATGGAAAACTGAGGCTCATTTCTGCTACTTAAATTGGAGAAGGACTTGAAGATGATTGGGTTCTCAATACTCCAGAATAGTGAAAGTGATTTCAATCTTAAGACATCAGCACAAGCAGAAGTCCGTGGTCATGAAAACCCCTATTGTACTCTACTCCTGGCATATTTGAGCAAAAGTGAGTGGTCTCGTGTCCTGGTACATAGCAGATGTATGGGCAGTGGGTGCTGAGACAGGGTGAGGGCAGCAGCAGCAGAAAGAGAAGAGCACAGTAGACTAAAGCCCCAGGCTGTGACTTCATGTGTCAATCAATCCATTTGGAAATGGAGCCATGGTCAAAGGGAAAATAAATACAATTGAGGTCTGGGGAATGTTTTAGTCAGTTGAGGCGCTATCACATACCACGGACTGGGTAGTTTAAACAACAAACATTTATTGCTCACATCTCTGGAAGCTGGAAGCCTAAGATCAAGTTCTGGTGAGAACCCTCTTACTGGCTTGTGCATGACTGCCTTCTCGCTGTGCCTTCACATGGTGGAAAGAGAGATCATCTCTCACATATCTCTTCTTATATCGGCACCAGTCCCATTCATGAGGGCTCCACCCTCATGACTTAATTACTTCCAAAGGCCCCACCTCCAAACACCATCCTGTTGGGGATTAGGGCTTCAGTATATGGATTCTGGGAGGGTGCAAACGTTCAGTCCCTTGCAGGGAAAAAGTATGAGATGTTAGGACCTATAGCTCAATAAATTTCGAAATACTTCTTTCCTTTCTGTCTTATTCCTGAGATCTTTTTCTACTTCTGCATATAAATTACTAGGTACAGCTGCATTTTCTATGAAGTGAGCTTATTTGAAAAGGAAATGCTAATGTATGCATATAATATATTTGTGCGTGTGTGTGTGTGTGTGTGTGTGTGTGTGTTTTCTGTTATCTTAACTCTAGGGTAGGAGTGGCCCTTCTGAACCAGAGCATACTATCCCACAAAGAATAAACTCAGAAATGAATGACTCTATGTGTCTCTATACCATCCTAAGATAATGAGCACCTTTGACGGAGCATTCATATTTTTCAGACTCTAGAGACTCCATGTACTGCCAATAATACTCCCATTTATGCCCAGGATACCTGGGAGAATCTGACTCACTATGCGAAAATATTGTTGAGAACTTGAGGTACAAAGGAGTAATAAACAACAAATCTGCAGAGAGGGCTCTCTGCGACCTCACAAGCGAGAAAGACTGGTACAGGAAACAATTTGTTGTCGTATTTTGGTAATTTAACAGTCAGTGTGGTCACAATTTTGAAATTAGCCTGATCTTCCGTGGACTGAAATGCTCATCTGTAAACAGGGAGTCTCAGAGGGAACTTGTTGGAGGTAAGAATGAGATACGCTAGGGAAACACCTCCTTCTCGTGGGGGTAGCTAGTAGGGGCCTGTTTCCAACTTCGAGGAAATCAACTAATCAGAATTTTTAAAATTCAGGCCCATTGTCAGAGAGCCTGATATGATAAGTCTTTTCATTCCTCAACTTACTTTCATGGGAAATACCATGGCACAGCAGCAAATACATCCAAAAAGCATTGCCCGATAATGACAGATCTCCACCCTCTTTTGTCGCATTACAGTCTAGGTTGCTAGTTTCATATTTACAAGCAAATTGTTACCTCAAAATATGAAATGCTGGCATTTGGAGAAATACAGAAATTACTCACTTCCCTGGAATTCTGCATGACAAATGAGTACTATGCTTTAACTCTAATAAATGTAGCTGTAACAGTTTTCATAAACATTCTTGAGATGTTCTTCTGGAGTAGCTTTATTTTGGCACCCTACTTTTCCTGCTTAAACAAATGAAAAGGTTGGCTGATATTGTCAAAATACAGCACTTCTGGTGAACCAAGAGCCATTCATTAAAATAATGTATTGATGCAGTGTCATAAAATACAAAATCATATTTCTGCAGGAAAAACCTATTACCCTAAGCCAAGATTATTTTATTTTAAAAGAAAAATTATTGGAGTTGTGGATTCTGAAAGTAATATGATGTGGTTCAGACCTTGGCCTTTCATCGTGGCTTTGAATGTACCATGATACATCATGTAAAAAAAATATTTGTATAATTAACAAGTCTTGTCTTTGTAGAAATGTATCACCTGAAAGTAGGTTCTGAATATCTTATGACTTTAAATTTCTAACTTCAGAACACAAACGTGATTTTCTCAGTTGTAGTAAGGCTTTACACTAACACATAGGCAAGTGTAACAACACCAAAATACACACACACTCACACACACACCCCTCTTGGAGGCTCAGGGCTCTCCAGAGCTGACCATTTTCCTCATATCATTTTTATCTTATCCTTTGTCACAGCACTGCACTTTTTGCTCTAAAGGATTCAGCACTAAAAAGTGAGGAGGTGAAGCCATAGTTCAATTCAATTTATTTTTATATTGCCTCTCATACAAAGTCTCTCAAAACGCTTTACAGTAAGAGATAAAATAATCATATAACACTTGCCCATATTCGAAACAGCAGCGATCACCCAGACAGCAAGGGGGAAAGCTGTGCACAGTCATGGGTCAAAGTCCCTGGTGAAACACCCCTCGTTTAGAAGCCATATAAATGAACATTGCAGCAGAGTGACGTGGCTATATCATATCACTCGCTGGGCCCCACACTCTCAAGGGAGAAGTAAGAGGCTTCATTTTTCTATTCAAATAAAGCATTCTCTCTCCTAAACCTGTGGTGATCTCAACTAGTTGACCAGTTTCCCCTCATATGCAAAACTAGAGAGCCAAAGCACAGGAACACGCTTTCTTTCTATTGTTGCCAATTACTTTAATCACCCATGATTTATGGCTTCCTGGAAAGCAGTTGTTCTGGGGTACCTCTTTTCCTTGTCTGTGTTCCATATTTTGGCCCCAAGAGGTAAGGGAGAAAGGCTGGTGGAAAGACTAAAATGGGTGGTCTTTCTTTGAGTCAACCTAGACCATGCGCACGCACACACACTTAAACACACACACACACACACACACACACACACACACACACAAAGGAAATGCTTACACTTGAGACTCGAAAACTCAGAATGAATCAATGACAGTCTGGAGCAGGAAGAAGGAATAAGGGAGGTTGATGGAGAAAGAATTTTTGCTAGATAAGGCAGCCCAAATTAAATAATAATTCCCACTGGAAAAAAAAAAAAGGCAAAAATGAATGTCTGGAAAGGATAATGAAAAAGCCAATCCTGGCAAAAGGAAATTAGGTCAAATCGATATATCAAGTTTGTGTAGCACTTTTAATTTACAGAAGGGTTATTCTGGACTTGATGTAAGGAAATTGGAGATGTTACTATTCTCTGAGAGTGATAGAGTTCCCCAGCATGGGAAGAAAGTACAGTCAGCAGTTGAAAGCTACCATATTTACAAAGATGTTCTCTTACAGAGCAAATAGTAGTTAGAAATTACCAGACCCAGTGAAAGTAATTCTCAAAAAAGAAGCTTCTCTTCTGACCCCACCCCCACCCCCATCACATAGTTTTTCAAGTAAGGAGACATAGTGTTCTCTATCAAAAGCATCTTTTCTTTTTTTTTTTTTCCAGAAAGTGCAAAAATCAAAAGAAGCCTCTGGCTTCAGGAGAATTCGTAGTGTTCACATCAGTAAATAATCCAAAATTTGTGTAGGAAGCATGTTTCTAGAAGGATATGAACCTTTTCTGTCCTCTACTTCTTTAATGGGATCACATCTTTATAATACATAGTAACAAACAGAATATATTGTAACTCATTTCTTGACCTTTTAATATTTCTGTCACTGATTGTCAGAGTTGAGAACTACTCTCTATCCTGAGGTGATGGATTATTTAATTAACCATTGACCTTTTCCCAACATTTGTTGACAATGAGCACAGTCCCATGAAAGCTGACTGCTTTGGATATTGGTCAATTCTGTGTTGTTTATCAATAGGGGAATGCCATTTTTCATAACTTAGATCAAATAACCAGAATTACTTTTTGCCATTTATTTGTCCAAACCTATTTTCAAATGGATTTATGTCTCTTTCCTTTTAACTATCTATTAGAAAAAGAACAATAGGTTTATTATACCTTTTCAAAACAAATCCCACGTCAACAAGCAAACATGTCTGATGGAATTTAATTCAGTCAACCTACAAAAAAAATCATGTCTCCTAGATATGAATCTTTTGGACAAAGTTGCAGTGATTCATTGCTAATGATATACACCTCTCCAGGTTCCTAGTTTTTTTCTAGAAAATAAGATCTCCCAGGAGAGTAAGGCAGACCCTTTGGAAAATTCATATAATTGTTTATAAGTTCCATTCATTAGTAAGGGAAATGTTCCTGCATTTTTCCAAGGGCTGTTTTTCTTCCTAGAAGGTCAAAAATTTTGTGGAAGATATTGGCTAATTAAATATTAAAATTAGACTCTTTCATTTGAATGACTGACCTGTTTCTGTACTTGTAGTAAATAGCATCTTCCTGTACCCCTTCCAACAGTCCCGATACCTACCAACTTTTCTTCTAGAAAGGCTTTGTATCTTGGATGCAGGGCTGAAGAGAGAACACTGCAAGCCCAGGCCAGAGTTTTCATGGAGAAAATTCCATTTCTGTAGACACCTGTACTCCCCAGATAAAGTAATGGGATAAGAAGGGGAAAGTTTTCAGAGGATCCAGATCGGCCGTTTTCTCTGTTGGCATTATTACTACGTATTCAGCTCTAAAAGATTTGTTTGAGTCGCAGAAGTTTGATTGAGGGCTTAACATAGTGCAAAGGAGTCTGGAGCCAGATACTCCTGAGCTTAAAATCTCAGTTCTTTTCCTTTCTGGGTAATATCATGCACCTTGTTTACTTTTTTGGTGCCTCCATTTCCGCATCCATAAAATGGGAATAAACATTTCCGCATCCATAAAATGGGAATAAACATTGCCACCTCCCTCACTTACTGTAAAACTGAATGAGATAATACACGCAAAGCTCCTGGCAAATAGTAAAACCCAATAAAACAAGGCTGTTCTAATGTAATACTGAATTTTCCAGTTTGTCATATAGACATGCCCATTATCTCTGCAGAGTGGAATACAATACATTAGAGATGTTTCAGCAACAATTGAAGTCCATTTTCATCTCCCTGGAGTCTACAGTGTTTAAAGACTTGACATTATGGAAGTATATTGTCTTCATTAATTTATGTTAGTTTTTAATGTTAGTGTGGCAGTGTGGTATAATATATACAAAAGCCTGTGTGTATGTGTGTGTTTGCTTATATATATGAGCACACAGGCACACGCACAGATATTGCAGGGTGAAAGCGTTCTGACCCTAAGAAAGCAGATTTTCATTAAAGCCTAAACCCAGGACATAATATAAAGCATTCATTGTAATAGCAGCTATTTTTTGGCCTGACAAGAATAAGAATTCTTAAAATGAAAGATGTTTTGAAATTAGCAAAAGTGTAGTGTGTCTATTGATCATCTTTTATGAAAATGTACCAGAATTAAACTGTAGAGCTTTACAATTACGTCCATGGAAACAGCACATGCAAGCCACATTTATGTTGCTTTCTTATATATCCATTAATCGTGGTATCGCCCTCTGGCATCTATCAATTTCCCTTTGAGCTTATCTCCTGTTAGAACAGAACTATATGGGCATATCATCAGATATCTAGACGGTGAAGTTGTGCGCTTGATACATGGGTGACGTTAATGTGATATTATGATGGATATCTATTAGCACGTACGTCACCGAAATATAGACTCTCTAACATCTTTGACAGTGGCTGCCCTTTCCACGTCAGTGTCAATCCACACCAGAATCACCAGAATGAACAAATGTGACAGGAGAGGCTGTACCAATTATAGATGAAGGGCTACTATCTACTCCCACCATTTGATGTGATTTATTTGGCGGTCCTTCGGCACTTGTAGGCAGCAGATTGTAGCTGTTTACGAAGTGACAAACGGTACTCAATGACGCTGAATGACTCCTCTAATCAATTTGACTTGTCTAAAAAGTGGTCACGAATCGTACTACAGGTTGAATGTTAGTGGATACAGAAAAGTTTGAATTTTTTGCCCTAAGAACATATATTCCAAATACATACACAAAAGAGTGAAAAAAGTAACAAAATCAGTCTATTGTACTAATTCCTTTCAAAGAAGTTTAAAAAACAAAAAACATTTTATAAGTTTTTTTCATCAAGGATTTTCTTTCAGAGAAGCGATCAATTTTTATGAATTTGAGAGAAATGCTCTTTATGTCAGTCAGTTTTATTTTGGGGAAGGGGTAGCACACGGTTGTCTACATAAATGCATAATTCTCCGGTGGAAGAGTAACACAATTGAACTGGGGTTGTCAGTGAAATAATCGAGGCCACTGCTATATAAAAAGCCTTTGGGCCTATGAGCCTAGATATTGACTGAAGTTTTCAATTATTATTTAGCCCTTTTGAAAAAAACTATTTGGGTCTTAAGTGATTTCATTGATGAATTTATTGAATTAATTATAAAATTAAAAAAAATAATTACCTCTTCCGCACGGGGTTGATCATACAAGCAGAAGTCATTTCCCTTTAAACACTGGAGAAAGAGAGAGATACGTATGCTTTTAAACTTACACGGGCTTTTGTCCCACACATATAACTAGTATAATGGAATCAAGTCACGGGCCCGGCTCACCTCACCCAAGTGTATTTACATATTTATTTCAGTTTATTAGACGTAGGTAGTCTTTTACATACTTAATTCAAACCACTACTGCTATAAGCCAAGAATGATTTTTTCCTATCTCTCTATTATTCAAATTTATTAAACAATATTTCACATTTGTTTGACACCATGTCAAACTCCGGACTCCTAAAGCACTGCTGCAGCTTTGGAACTGTTATGCTTTCTCGGACTTTAATCATTTTTGGCAAGGCTCCACTTCCTGTCAGAAAGTGAAACAGCTTTGGAATGTCATTTTCACGAAAGAAAACAGAGAGAATCCGAGAGGAAGTTCTCCTCCACTCCAGATCCCCTAAGATACTCAAACACGCTCGCAGGAGGGCTGGAATACATCAAACATGAGCGGAGGGAAAAGGACACAATTTTCCCACATTAAAAATACATGGATAAAGTTGAACTTCTGCTAAAAATAGTTCCCATGACTAATCCTATTAAGTTTAAAAAATTGGGCAGTATCTTCCTTGAAGCAGAAGTACTCTCTGCCATCACACTGTGCTGCTGCCCGCACCCCCAAAGCCAGCACCCCTCAGTGTTAGGCCCTCATCTTTCCTTTTGTAATCACATTAGGGGGAAAAGGGAGAGAGAAAGAGATCGGACAGTGCCTTTTATTCAGGTCTCAGATATCAAAGGAAAGCAAAAAGGAGATAGACAGATCAAAATTATCTCAAGATACCAAGACTTCTGAAGAGCGATAGACTGTCCTTATACAGCTGCAATGTTTTCCCACTCACTCTTGGACGCCCTCAGTGTCCCCCGGGACCAATGAGATTGCAGAAAGCAAATTAAGATTGCTCTGAGTTATGCCACTTTGAGGCCTAGACAATGTTGGATGCAAAAATTGAGCAGCAACTGGTGAAAAATCTGTATGATTTTGGACACGCAAGCCCCTGATTTTGGCCTCATGTGACAAGCACAGTCACGAGATAGGAAAGAGGAGAGGATGAACACAGATCACAGAAAATGCCCGACAAAGCTGCAAGATCCTAAACTGAGCACAAGAAAGGAAGCCATCAATGCTCCCACCATCCTGCAGGTCGCACTGATAATCAATTTTGGTGTTTTAGAGGGGAGGTATGGGAATATAAAGTAGTCGCTGCAGAAGGAGTCATTAGGTACCATGATATCGGCATATGTTAGCTAAGTGATTAGCAATGGTGAGGTTCAGCTGCAATGAAACCTAAACCCAGCTGATGCCATTAACACGTGGATCTAATGAACCCCACAGACCACATTAAAGCAGAGAAAGCAAAACGACAATTGGAGAATGGCTTTTAATGAAATCATCAATCCAAAAAAGGAGGGGGGGAGAGATGTCATTTAAGAAGGCTTTGTGGAACCATTGGACAGCCACTTACTCAAGCATGGGTTTTAAAGGCCGGCAGGTAACCTACCCCTGGTTGTTCAGGAGATACCTGGGAAATCTTTTTTTAAACAATCGGTCCACCTCTTTAGCTTTGCATTGGCGTGCAGAAAATGAATTGCCCGGCTGATTCAGATTTTTCCACTTTGTTACCATAATGTGCAAATGCCTATAGCTACGTAAGTCATAAAGAAAAGATCCTTTGTTATAAGTTCCTAATCGAATTGTACACGTGGGTAAGCTCATCCGTAACTCCCAGCCACTTAAGCGTCAGCTGTGTCCCTGTATAGATGCACGTCCTTGAAAACGAGGACCTACCACTCCATCTACGTGTAGTTCTGTCCAGAAAGGATTCGTTCACCTTCCAGCTAACCATTTCTCAGTTTGCCTCACACATATAAATGGTTCTAGCGTAATAATTACCAGAGCAATTAAGAGGGAAATTTTTGTGAAGTTTCCCAAAGGAAAGTAACTGCCAGGCTAACAAGCAGTTCAGCGAGCAGTAGAGAACGTGGGTGCCAGAGCCACGCGGCCTGGATTTCACTCTCAGATCTGCTACTTACTAATTTTAAAGTTGTAATTTCTGGGGCAATGTTGGGCCAACAGAAAAAGGAAAAAAAAAAAACATAAGGAATTAAGACAGACAAGGAACAACTGAAAGTAGCAAAAAGTGGTTTTTCTTCCTCTTCTGAGCATCAACCCTATAATTTCCACAATGCTGAACTTAATATCATTAGTTCCTTACTTACTTAGTGAATTTATGAGTTAATAAGTTTTAACCATGGCCTTCTATGGAAATACATGGTTTGTCCTCTGCCCGAACCATCTAACAACAAATCTGCTTCACTGTCCCCCCCCGGGGACCAGCAAGATCCAGAAGGCTGTGAATTCAAACTACCAGAAACTGTGTACAAAGCCTGTAAGTCAACAAACAGCAAAAATTAGCAAAGATAAACCATTATGCTTTAAAACAGAAACATTCCACATCTAGAAAGGTTGCAATTTTATAAGCCATTTATAAAGTTTCAGGGCAGCATGACCCAAGCTCAGAGAACTCCAGGTTCCTATTTAAGGAGCCAAATTACAATAGATATTTTAATTTTAAAATTTTAAATAGGCAAAGGAATTGTCATTTTGCAACAAAGAGTATAAGCCCAATCTCAGCATGTGTGGTTTCAAGGTTTCTCTGTGCCATGTGAAAATATAAGCCTATTTCTCTAGCCTTAGGGGTTCAAGCTGTGATTCAGATTCTTACGTTCTAATTCTATTTGGCCACTAACTATGTGGCTATTTAGTTCATCTCTCTCAGCTTCAGCTTTTTTTTTTTCTTTTCATGTAAATTCAGGACAATAATCATGGCTACCTCATGAGGTTATCCTAAGAACCATGAGATCATACACAATGAGCACGTGAAACACTGCCTCCTACACCCAAACCCACAATAAACATCAGCTGTTGTAATTTGTTGTGCTAGATATCATTGTACATGTTTATCATGTTATGTGAAACACTCTCAATTCCAGATCCCTGGGAATCAATTCTCCTTCCTTTGTGCCTATATGCACATCGGCTAACCTCTGTTGCAAATTCCAGCATGAACGATTCTTCTCCTGGAACCTTTCCCAACTCCCCCGCATCATTAATGGCCCTGAATCTTAGGAATCCAGTGAAACCATCATCTCTTATTCTTCTCTTTGCTACTTGCTCTGTCCTGCTTCTCTTCTAATTTCTTTGGTGACTATGAGTCAACCTAGGAGAATCTTTCCCACAGGATGAACATATCTAGTTTTTTTGGCCAGCTGAGTCCACCAACAGATGATTCCAATGGTACCCTTACTCTTCATGGTTGCTTTTGTGTTGGTTTCTCCGCAAGCCCAGTACCATGGCCTAATCCCTGATTGCTGAAGAATGCCTGTAGGGGAGTAGTCACCAAAGATGACTCTGATGAACAGCTTGCTGCAGCTCTAATGGTGAGACATATAAAATGCATCATACATTAAATTTAATGTTGCCTCATTAGTCTTAATTAGATTCCTACATTACACCAGGATTATGGTTTCTCCATGTTTATGTTTTCTCCTAAAAATGAGTCTACCCCAGATAATACTTCAGTGTACTTTTTAAGCCTTTGAATAAAAATGTCCAATAATGGATTAATATCAATAATGCTCTTGATCTTATAAACATAATAGCAAAAGAAAGGCAAACTGAATTATTATATATCTAAGGAGTTTCACGTCATTCATGAAGCCCATTAAAGAAGTCTTGTAACTCAGGAATAAACCTAAAAACTGCAAACATTTGTTCACTAAGAAAAGTAATTGGTCTATTATTTCCTTTATTCCCTTTTCTATCATTATGCATAATAGGGAATATGTTTTTTCAATAAAAGAATAGTTGTCTCCCTCCCCTCTTCCCCCATTTCAGAGTTTAGCTTCTCCTTTTATTGGTATCTACTGTGAAGACATAGCACACTCAGTATCATCGTATAGCTATTAAAGGAAGGGACCTGAGAAACCATAGAGTGAAACCTTTTTTAATAATAAAGAAGTCATGGCCTAGACATTTTGGAGACTCATGGTGGCATAGACACAACGGTAGATCCATGACCAGAAGTCCTGTTTCCTGGCCAACAATTCATCATATTCGTGATCAGCTCCATAATGCATTTGAGAATATATTCTGCTGCCATGGTTCAAATGCACCCTGCAGTGCAGGCCTCCCGGTTCCTGACTCTAAGTTCACAAGTTCATGTAACTGTACACCTGAACAGACTCTGAAATACCTGTTGTTTGGCTGCCTTTTTACCAGTAATCACACATGCATAAGATGAAAAACCAAGGGAAATACGATGTAAATCAGGTCTGTCAAGAATTCTTCAGTTCTCTGTCA
Organism: Ursus americanus; assembly: GCF_024610735.1. NCBI lineage: Eukaryota > Metazoa > Chordata > Mammalia > Carnivora > Ursidae > Ursus > Ursus americanus. Next base: position 26,523,207 of record NC_142127.1, on the reverse strand, counting down.
CTGGATAGTGAAGGGGTTGGTGGTATGGAAGTCTTGAAATACTACCTCTCATTTACATCTATATGTGAGTAATTTAAGGTTTTTAACCAACATTAAACAATGGATTAAGAAATTCAGTCCTGCTGTAGTTTTGCTTCCTGTTGGAAATGGACATCATTATGTCTCATTTTGTTCTCATCCTTGTGTCTTTGGGTTACCCACTACCCTCCAGCAATTGCTGAGATCTGGTCAATGCCACTGCATAGCAAAGTTTCATCTGGGAGGAAAATATCAAGCAAGGAAAATCTTAAGATTCAGAGACTGAGGAAGGACACAAGAGAGTGAAAGAGAATTATGAACCAAACAATATTCTTGTACAGCTTGAAAACACTCATCTTAGCATGGAAAGCATTTAAAGTTTGCTAGTCCCTTGAAACTGTGAGGATGAGGAACAGATAGACACGGGGAGAGCTGGGAGGCTTGGAAAGAACCAGGGAGCACAAGAGATCAAAGCACATTTTACGCCAAATAGCTTTCAGACCATATCTTTATATTCATTTCTGTAATCTACAAAACTTGGAAATAAAGACCTATTTGCAAAACAAGCAAAGTTACCTATGTATTTGTCCAGGAATTATACCTATCATGAGTCACTTTCCATCATTTTATGCTAACTAGTTGTTAATTTAATGACTCTTGTAATAGCCCCCTGGATACATATTCTAAATCCTGGAGTTCCTAAAAAGATTTTAAAACCACTTCCAAATCAATGTCAACATTTGCAAGTTAAATAAACAAACTGTATTTTGGTGACTAAAACTGCTGATTAGATAGTGGAATATGTAGGTAAAGGATATCTGAAAGTTTTCTAAAATTTAAAAAGAAATTTAAAGAAGATGAAGACATATGTGGTAACCGCTCATGATTTAAAATTATGTAATTCGTTATATAGTCATAGCATTTTTATTATGCATATTCTACAAGAATACAATTAAAAAGTTAATTGTTAAATACTCAGGAAAAAAATGTCTCATGAACTTTTAACAAATTTATACTGGGAGAGCCAATTCTATAGTCATGTAATGAAACGGACAGTAGCTCTGCTATTAAACTTTTGGTTTAGTAGCAAGCTATCAAACCACCCACAAAATGTCAAAATATTCTATACACCTCAGAGTTAGAGATGTCTGACTCTCTATGATTTATGGAAACATTATTTAAAATGTATTTTCTGTTCATTTTTGTCCAGTGCTGCACCTTTTATAAACCTACTGATTAATATCAAACAGTGAACAAATCTGACAAGCAGGATTACCAATCTAACAAAACTGTTTATAGTGTGAATGAAAAAAGCACACCATTTCCAGGCAGTGTACTTAATAATAAAATCCTGTTGTACTTAAGTGGTGAAGGGATTACTTAACTGTCAAAGTTCCTTTTAACTGTTAAGAGTTGCCACATTAAAGATATGCTATTCAAAAGCGCCAGAAGAATATTTCATGCCAGTTTATTCATCATTATCATATTTTTATATTTAAATATAACATAATTGATGTGTATAAAAATAAAATAAATTCAACTCTTTGAAATTAAATTAGCTTCCCCTAAGACATTTTTTATGGTAGAGAATAAACAAAGAATTATTTTCTTATACAGTTTTAAACTCACTTTTTATAAATAGTACACAATTTTTGTCAAATAGTATATCAATATACATTTTGGTTTATGTTTGAACATTTCTCTTTAAAAAAGGAAACTTTATATCATAAACCTCATAACTTGAGATATTTTGCAAACCCTTTCTTTAATTTTAAAAAACATTCTAGTCTACTTCTTTAGTTACTTAGATAGAATTATAGAACTGCAGTTTATAGAAAGAAAGTAAAGTTTTTAACTCAATAATCATTAAGAACTACTGGTACATCAGCAACAAATAATTTGTATGACTAAAATCAAACATCAGAAACAAACAAGTCTGAAGACAAATGAAGAGTTTAATGATACTAGTCTAAAACTCTCTAAGACTATAAAGTTCCCAAAATAACAAGCAGAAAATCATCACCCAAAAGGCTATTCCCATGATAATTTCAAATTTTGATTTTGTTAGTATAAGACTGGACATTTTAAAATTTCATTTTAACATGACAATTTCTGTTAAATTATTTTTAATGAGCTTAAATGTTAAGTTTATAGAAGCAAATGAAGTTATAGGAGCTTTACAGAGTCCAAAGCATTAACTATTATTTCACATCTACATGCGGATCTTGAGCCTATGTACATGGAAATCATAAGAGAAAAGATTTCTGTAAACTGCTACCGTAAGAAACAAAACGGATGTGACGAAATAAAGCCCCAGGACCTAATTTATTTTCCCTCAAAGTGAATAAAAAAGAGCTAGCAAGGAGGAACATCGCTAAAAATGGTGGAGCAAGGATCTCCATAGATCCATCCCTCTGTGGAAGCAACCATTAAGCTGGCAAAAACTTTCAGAATCAAATCTTTTGAAAGTCCGAATACTAATACAAAATCTTAGAACAACCAGGGAATGCTTAATCAGCAAAGAAGTTGCTAAATTTTGGCATTTAAGGAAATCTCTGTTAGGTCACTGGCTGATTGCTGAGATAATGGGAGAAAGACTTCAATTACCACACATGACAAAGGATACAGTCTTGCAAGAGTAATTTGGAAATGTTACTAAAGGAATGGACAACTGTAGTGCACAACAAGTCATAATAGCAAACTCTGGGGAGAGAGTAAAATCTGATTTCCAGAGTTTCCATATTTTAATATACAAAATGTTCATTTTTAAGCCAAAAGTTATGAAACATGAAAAGAAATAGGAAAGTATGGTTTAGTCACAGGATGAAAAGAATCATACAGAAATCATACCTGAAGAAGCCCAAAGATTAAAATCAACTGTGTTCAATACACTCAAGGAGTTAAAGAAGCCCATGGAAAAACAACTAAAGGAAACCAGGAGAGCAATATCTCAACACAAAGAAAATATCAACAAAGAGATAAACATTTTAAATAGAATTCAAATAGAAATTCTGAAACTGTGAAGTATAACAGCTGAAATATAAAATTTACTAGAGGGATTCAACACAGATTTGAGCAAGCAGAAGAATCAATGAACTTGAAAATATGTCAATTAGAGTGTTCTAGTCTGACGAACAGAAAGAAAAAAGAATGAAGAAATACCAGTGGGGTGTCAACAAGTACATCGACGTGCACAATATGGGATTCCCAGAAGGAGAAGAGAGAGAGAAAGGGACAGAAAAAATATTTGAAGAAATAAAGGTTGAAAACAGTCCCAATTTGATGAAAGATGTGAATCTATACATCTAAGAAGCTCTATCAATTCTAAGTAGGATAAATGCAAAGAAAGCCACACAGAAACACTTAACAGCCAAACTGTTGAAAGGCAAAGAGAAACTTTTGAAAGCATCAAGGGAGAAATACTTGTCACGTGCAAGGATTCTCAGTAAGACTAGGAGCCAATCTTTCATCAGAAACTATGGCAGCCAAAAGGCAGAGGAATGACTATTAAAGGGCTGAAAGGAAAAAAGAAAAAAAAAACAAAAAACAAAAACAAAGACAAAACAAAACAAAAAACCCTGCCAATCAAGAATTCTATGTCTGGCAAAACTATTCTTGAAAAATGAAGGAGAAATTAAGCCATTCCCAGTTAGACGTCAAGATGGTTCATCACTAATAAATGTTCCCTGTAAGAAATGTTAAAGGGAGATTTTCAGGCTGAAATTAAAAGTCATTAGATAGTAAAGGAAAGCCATATGAAGAAAAACATCAGTAAAGGTAACAACATAGGAAAATATAAAAGCCAGTGTTACTATATTTTTGGATTGCAATGCCTTTTTTTCCTACATGATTTAAAAGACAAATACATAAAATAATAATTTAAATCCATGTGAATGGGCACACTATGTACAAAGACTTAATTTGTGACAGTAACAACATAAAATGATAGGAAATAGAACTATAAAGGAGCAGAGATTTTGTATGTTATTGAAGCTAAGCTGGTATTAATCCAAACTGAATTGTTACATATTTAAGATGTTAAATGTATTCTCAAGAGTAATCACTAAGAAAGTAACAAAAAGAAACACAGAAAAGAAAGTGAGAAGAAAATCAAAACAGGATACTAGAAAAAAATCAACTAAACAGGAAAAAAGGCAACAATAAAGACATTGAGGAACAAAGAACATATAAGACATGTAAAAATCAGCTTAAAAGTGGCAGAAATAAGTCCTTCCTTATAAGTAATCACCTTAAATGTAAATGGATGAAACTCATCATTTACAAGGCAGAGATCAGCGTAATGAATGCTTATAAAAAGGAAGCATGATCCAACTATCTGCTATTTACAAGAGACTCACTTTAAATACAAAAAGAAAATGTTTTGAAAGTGAAAGGATAGAAAAAGATATCCCATACAAACAGTAACCAAAAGAGAGCAGGAATAGCTATATCAATATCAGGCAAAGTAGATTTTAAGTCAAATATTGTTACAAGAGACAAAGAAGGACTTTACATACTCATAAAAATTCTAATACTGAAGAAGATAAAACAACTGTGGGCATTGCTACAGTATAGCAGAATTTATGAGACCCACATTTCTCTATTTAAAATGCAACATTAGCTACCATTTTCTTGATGGTAGCGCCTAAACTGTCAATGTAAACCACTTAGGGATGTTTTGCTATTTGTGTAGATCTGAAAGAGGAAGATCATTTATGGAAGCAGCATTTCTCTGTTTTCTTTTGTTTTTTCTTTTTGTTTCTCAAGCCTTATAGCCTAATTTACTCCCAGAGGTATCACCCAGCCCCACATAATCCTCTAGCCTAGAATTCCTTGGTAAATCCACCCAAAGAGCAGACTGATTTTGACAATTGAGGTTCTCTTTAATTTCTTTCATGATTTTTTAAAAATCATTCTACTTGAGAAATACACTATAATATTTGTCATATTTACGAATTATGATCTTTGTACTTATGCACTGATAACCATAGAACTAACCTACATACGATTTTAGCATAATTTGTCTAGTAAGTCATTTTATACTTATTAGACTATTCACAAGTGGATTAATCTGAATCAAATATACATAAAGTGGAGGATGTAATTACGTTGTTGTTGAAATAGTCCATCTCAGTTGAATTGCAAGTTAAAAGAACAACGAAGTAAATTTACTTTTAGCGAAGTTTACCTTCAGTTAAATTTGAAGTTTGGTTCATCATTCCTTGTCATTTTGTAATAGATCATGAACATTATATCATTTGATTTCCTCAAATTTCTTGGACAAGTTACTTGACATTTTGTTTCATTTTTTCTTTTAAGCATGCTCATGAAAAGCTCTTGTAGATGACTAAAAGAAGAATAAAATCAACCCCCTCCCAAAAAAGAATCGTATTGCTTTAGGAAATATTATAATTTAAATTTGAAAAAAAGCCTAAATTTTTCAGTTTTAATCCTCAAACTTTTGGATTCCCTCTCCATTTTGATGGAATATATACATGACATGTATAGTCTGCCAGATTCAGGGGTAGGTAAATAATATACTTTGATTAGTTCTTATGCTTGTCTTAAATAATCTCAATTTTGTAAACTTGAACACCTCAGTAATGGAGACTATACTACTCAGTAATATATACACTATAATATACAGCAGCCAAAACCACTTGAAAATCATATCGTATGAGTTAGGATTAGAGAGAAAAGCTGTGAAGAAGGTATCTGCCATGCAGCCTTCTGTGGTCTTTCTCCAACTGTAATCAAACTACTTCTCCAGAGCCCAGGACTTCTGGGCCTGGCAAGCACATTGCTTCTGCAGGTATAACAGATCTGTGGACCACAGAGACAATTGGTTATGGCAAGCTGGTTGTCCAGAACTAAGAAAGGCCAAGAGTTGCTAAACTTAGTTCTCTATACCACTGAGACAACAAGTCCAAACTTCTGCTATAGAGAAGACGAAAAATGGAGAGGCTTCCTTCACTGCCCTAGAGGAGACCAGAATTCACCAACAGAACACGCAAGTTTGCAGAACACCACCTCTGTCCTGTGGGGGACTGCCACTGTACAAGGCAGCCAGAAGTTAAGCTGGCACCAAAGGGTGAGGAGAACAACAACCTGGCAAAGAAAAGTGCTTCTCAGGGACCGCCAGCTAGCGGGAGAGAACAAGCAGAGCAAGCAGAGTAGGCAGCTCCTAGTACAGCAGAATTACAATGGAGACGGATGAATTTATCCACCACAAAACAAACTGTAAGTGCATACAAAATGATTCAGTTACACTAGGAAAAAACAACACAACTAGGAAACAAGTTTATTGAATTTTAAAATCCACATAAAAACTGAAGGTGGGTATGTTACTAAAATTTGAGAAATTGTCTTGAGACATTAAGTACAGGAAATATCTCAAAACACAGAACAAAAATCAAAGACATGGAAATCCTAAAGAAAAAGCTAGCAAAATTAGAGGATTTCCCCATGAGATATAACATACAGATAATGCTATATAATGCTATATAAAAAAATACATATATATATATGAATTTAAGTATAAATATAAAACAATAAAAATCATAGAAAAAATTAGAATGCTATGTATTTTACATAATGTTAGGCCAAATGGTTAAAAGGGGGAGGGGATATTTGACTATGCAAACTTATCTTAGGTTACATAGCGAAATATAGCATAAATAAAGCCATTATTCACATGTTAGAGTTGGAAAACTATCTGCAAAGAATATGAAAGTTTATAAATAACCATAATGTAGCAGTTATAAAGTGATGAGAAAAATGTAAGAACCCTATATGTAGCAGTTATCTATTGCTGCATAATAAATTGCTCCCAAAATTTAGCTTAAAATAACATTCATTTTTTTCAGTTTTTGTGGGTCAAGCATCAAAAAGTGCCTTAGCTGGATTCCTCCTGCTCTAGGTCTCTCATAAAGTTGCAATAAATCTGTTGACCATTACAGGCTCATGAAGTCTCAATTAGGGAGGAGAGCTCTGCTTTTAAGCTCATTCATATGGTTTTTGGCAGGTTTCATTCCCTTGCCACATGGGCCACCTCATGGCATTCCAGCTGACTTCCCACAAGGTAAACAATACAAACTGAGCAAGAGAGAGCACTTAGAAAGAAGACTGCAGCCTTTTTGTAACCCAATCTCAGACATCCCATTGCTTCTTCTGTATTCTATTAGTTAGAAGCTAGTAACTAAATCCAGCCTGTATTTAAAGGGTGAAGTTTACATGAGGGTGTAAATATCATGAGGCAGAAATCATGGAGGTCATCTTAGAAGATACCTCCAACTCTGTAGAAAGATGGGCAAAGGAGTCATGGGCAATTTACAGAAAAGTGAATCCAAACTGAGAAACAAAGTAAGTAATAAATATATTATGGAGAGAGAGAGATTTTCAAAGTGCTAATTGAAGAAATGCGTATTAAAGTATTTAATAATGAGTTATCACTTTACACCCATAAAATGACAAACTTTTTAAAAAGGAAGTGTAGTTCCTACTAGAAATTTGAATTCTTTTAATTAAATATTTTTTAAATCTCTATGTATCTATCTATGCTTCAAGCAGAAATTCCACTTCTTATATTCCATCTTGTAGAAATAAAACCAACAGTATTTAAAGGAGTATGTGCAAAGACATTATTTGTAATAGCTCAAATCTGAGGTTGGTTGGGAGTGGAATGAATGATTATAAGAGCAAAGACTAAATAAATTGTGATTCCTCTTTGCCATAGAATATTAGGTAGCCTTTTTTAAAATAATTAGTTAGCAGGCATCTGGGTGGCTCAGTTGGTTAAGCATTCTATTCTTAACTTAGGCTCAGGTCATGATCTCAGGGTCGTGGGATAGCGCCCTGTGTCAGGCTCCATACTCAACGAGGAGTCTGCTTGAGATTCTCTCTCCCCCTCTTCCTCGGCCCCTCCACCCTCTCTAAAATAATAAATAAAAAAGTAATAAAGTAATAATAACTAGATATGTACCAGTTGTCTTGGAGGGATTTCTAATAAAATGTTATACAAACAAGTAAATATAATGTGATTTCATTGTTATAAAATAAATGCAATATCTATTATTATATAATTATATAATTGCATTATTATATAATTATTATATATTATATAATTGCATATATTTTATATATATTTATTATATGAAAAGGGAGAAATGTATAGAGGGATAAATACTAGGTTATTTACATTGGTAACTCTTGGGGGAAAAAAAAGTTGATTTGTAAAAGAGAATGTGATAAAAGCCAAAAAATAACTGTATTTTATGTGTATATTTAAAGTCAACAGAAATTTTATATGCATGTACATATATATATATATACATATATATATATATATTTAACAGTATATATTTAAAGTTAACAGAAAATTTTAAAGTAGGTCTGTGGCTACATTTATATAAAAATAGAGAGGCACAGATATGATAGATGTCTATGTATCTATGCATATATTTGAATGTGTACATGTACATGTAGAAAGAGATGAAAGGATGGAAAAAAATAAAACAAGAACGTGTCACTCTTACAAGCTCCTTAGAACCTAAAAAAGAAAAAAGCAAGAAAAGTTGTTGTGTCTACCGCATTGTCAGTCCAGCAGCCCTTCCTTGTGATAAGCACCGTAAGCGGGGGAGTTCAACCATAAATCACATGCGCACACACCGTCAGAGCTAGTACTTGCCGAGTGGGTGAATCATATCCGAGTCATGTGGCTGAGAGACCCGCAGCACACATCTGAGCACACTGCCCTTTTACCAGACGACAGTTCCCACAGTTTTCTGCATTCTTTGACGCGAAATCACTCCAGTGTGTTTTGGCTTATGAGCTGATGATATGATTTTTAGGTGATATGATTTTTAGAGTAAACCACACTTGATAAACAGGAAAATTGTAACAGCTAGAAAAGGTATGACTGTATTAAGCAAGCAAGAAAAGGAAACACAAAACAAAGATATTTCAAGTCTGTATTGTTGCTTTTTTTCTGGAGAAGTAAAGTGTTTTTAAATCACGGGTAAGAGGAGCCAAGATTATCCACACCATATAGCGTAGATCTTCATAGCCCAGCCATAAGTAAAAAAGACCTAACATCTTGTGTTTCCTATCAATTAGCAAATAAACTTGAGCCACTTAAGGGATAATTCCAAAAATTTATTTACAAAGCACATGAAAGCTTTCAAATAAATAAGTAAAGGTAAAAAGACATTTCTAAATAGCAATTTAACCTCAGAAAAGTTTCCCTGAACATGTCATATTCAGATCATCTTAGCCATCTTTGGAGAGAGGCTTTGAAAACCACAATGCCGTAAAACACCAAGAAGTAAATAATATTTTAGCATCCAGCCTGCCATTAAAAAAGAAGATTTCCATCTTAACATATTTCAAACTCCCATTGACTCAAATGAAAAGGACCTTTTTACTGGTGCTATTGTGGAAGCAATTCTTCCGTCTCAATTCATTCTTGAGCAGTCTGCTCTAAAATGCTTTTACATTATGCTATCTTCTTTCAACATGGCCTATTTACAATAGAAACAGAGCATGGTAACCAATTTCTGAATCTTTCTCAAAGACAAAACATTCTGTCTACACTGCTTCCCCTACACTTGACACTACATCGTATGGCCGCCATTAATGCCAGGCCACACCTAACTCTTTCCCATAGACTGAAGTTCCACTTGAATCACTGTTACTTCACACTGCAGAAGAATGGAACAGCTAAAATTTATACACATTCTAGACGCCACATCCTATGCATCCATTCTTCAGAAAGGTTCTCAGAGTTGTTAAGGAAGAGTAAAATGAATACATATTGGCCATGTAAAAAACGTCATTACATAGGTCACGCAGTAATAAAAGAAAAGTTCTAGGAGATAAGTGTAACCCAAAGAAAAACATTTCCTAAGTAAATGGAAAGATGAGTAGTTTCTAAAGACCTTGCAAACTCAGAAAAATATCTATCAACGATTAGGAGGTTTAGAAGCAAAGTCTAAGTAATAGAGGGAGAAAAACTATAAATTTTAAATTTACAAAAGTATGGTTAAGCACTAGTATTAATAGGAAAAAGGATTTGTGGTACATCAGAATGGAAGATGAATTCGTAAATAATGTTTTATTTATAACATTGTCTAGATTTTTTAACAACAAAAAGAATACAAGATATAAAAATTATAAAATATACAGAGAAAATTCCTTGTTGAGAAAAAAAATATATAGAATGTTAATTCTTAGGTTTGAAGAAATCCTGGGAAGTACTGAAAATTGAGCCTTGGAAATGATAAAAGTATTAAAAATGTCATACAGATAGCAAATCACAGAACTAAGATTAAAATCTGGCTCTGCAGTCCATGTTCTTAACCACTTTTTCACCTTGCTCTGACCTTTGGGTCCTGCCAACAAATAACTTGCAATATAGTGGAAGATAAAATATGGCTATTGATTTGGATTTATTAATTTGGATTTATAAATAAAGGAGGAATAATAGTTTAAGAGAGTTTATAGATTTTGAGCCGGGATGAGTGGAGGAATTATTAATTCCATGAGACGATAATAGAGAAAAAGAAGTGATTTGAGTAAAATGACCAACTGCTTTTTTCCCTCACTTTGCATAGGCCCTCCGCTCCCTCAAATGCTGGCAATCACTTTTATCCATCCTATGCAGAAGAATAGAAGTTATCTCTCTGGGAAATATACCAACTCACAGAAGACCTGAAGATTCTTACGTAATGTTCCCCAAAGAAATGTCCCAGCCAGATAAACTTATAGCAGGAACCACAATCAACAAACACCATCCACATACTCAGAGCTTTCTAGAAAACTTTCACTGCCACATTTTTAAATATTAACAGATAATTAAAAATATCTAAGCATCTAAAGAAATACTCTAACATGAGAAAGACTGAAATAACAACAGAAAAGAAAGATGGAAACACTTGAGATTTCATGCAAAAGAGATTTTTTTAATTTAATCAATATTCTTGAAGAGATAGGAGATACTGCATTATGAAACAGTAACAAATAGCTATTAAAAAGGAACATTCAAAAGGAATATTCAGATTACAAAGTGCTCTTGAAAATTAAAAATATGATAGTAGAAATTAAACAAAAAAGTATAGAAAATAAAGGTAAAGAAATCTCTCAGGAAACAGAAAAGGACAGAAAGTTGGGGAGAAAAGTGAAAACTAGAGGGTTAGTCCAAGTGATCCACTATCCAAATAATCAGAGTTCCAGGAAAAAAGTGAAGAAAGGGAAGAAATCATCTTAAAGAAAATATTCATAAACAGAAGATACAAGTTTCCAAATTGAAAAGACCTACCACATATCCACCATTATAGATGTTATTAAATACACAATAAGGCAAACCACTACACTACAATGGGAACCGAGGTTAGGTTCTAATGCAGCCACTTAAAAATTTTATCATTAAACTCTTCTTTGAATTTTCTGCCCTGAAACGGCATACAATGGGTAATGAATTGCTTGGTTAAACTAATAGCACAAATAAATGAAATAGAAGCCCAGTTTATAACCACTTCAACTTACATGAACCTCAAACCAAAAACCTTGAGGAGTCAAAAGACCTCCAATACTTAAGAAACTGGAACTGGTATGATTTGTACATAATTTTTATTTTAAAACATTCTAGGAAATTGAGAGTTACAGCATTATTTCAAGAGGGTAATTAGAAAGATATAATAAAATGTTATTTATTTGAGTAAAAAAGAAATGTATGCTCTTAACATTACTCAAGATACTTTTATAAACTCTTGAGGGATTCTAAAGGCAGTCCTCTGAGATAGAGGATGCAAGACAGACATTTCCCTGCCCACTTATGGATGGTTTTCCCTCCTTGCCTGAGGTCCTTGGCTGGTCGTAAGAGCCAGAAGAACCAATGGTCTGATTTCCAGCCCAGAGCTTATACCTCTGGTTAAAAAAGAGACTTTTCTCCAAATCTCCAACCAAGATGCTTTCTCTAAATATGCTATAAATTTGGAAAACAGAAATATAAAATGCATGCGGAGGGCACCAATTTTATTTAATGAAAAGCTATTATAATATTAATACAGTAATAATAAATATTTAATAAAATAAACAGAAAATAGAAATTAATAAATAACTGTGCAGTATCCAGTGATTCCATTCTGAGTGGAATACTCAGAAATACAAAGAACACAAAAGATACAGATTAAGTGGGCGCAGTATTTCATACATGTATTAAGTCATGAGAGTTTAAATACATCCAAAACTAATATTCTCCACTTTTGTAACTATTGAATCTCAGAATGACCTATTTTTTTCTGGGTAATAAATCTTTATATGGAGAACTGCACTACTTTAAAGAAACTTAGTATTATGTGTAAAGATAGAAAACCACCAAAAAAGCACGTGCATCACCAATTTAAGTATATTTGTGTCTTTCAGGGAAATTATAATTCGTTATAACCTTCTTTAACTCAAAGTGGTTTAGTATTCTTTACTTTAGCATATGCTTTTTTGAATTAGTAAAGTGAAAGCATAAGAAAAAGAGATTGATATGGTCAAGTATTTTGAAAGTAGTAGCATTCGTGATTTTAGCAATTAATAGCCTACATTCCAACTTATACTATCATATTGTGCTTTCCAGAAAAAACTCAAGCTCTAGAGACTTAGAATGTAAAGGACATTGAGGAATTAAACTATAGTATAAAACGAAAAATATTTCAAGATACATTTAAAATGTGTTTGAGGGGTTTGATAACTAATCAATACTGTTAATTCCCCACATTTGGAATTTCCCCCATACACACACACATGCCTACACATTTTTGATAAGTCTTTACTATGATTATTGCACAATAGAAATTGTAAGAAACAAAAGAGTAATATCAGTGAGAGAGAATTTCACAGAAAATACTGATTACATTTGATATGGTTTGAAAACTGGCTTTGAGTGAGTATCTGCTTAGAGAAATGCTTGGAGAAAGAATGTCCTTGGGAACAATCATAAACAGAAAACTCTATAGACTGGATTTACAAAGAAATAAATATATACATAGTCTATAAAGGCAATGTCTTGAGGGCTATGCTGGCAATTTTCCAAGAGCCCTGGGAACATGCCTAATTTCCATCTAAATTTGCACACATCTTTATTGCAATCTCATACCCCGTGAAGATTTACTCACTCTCATGTCCTTTGGCACAAGGGGAGAAATGAGATGTTTCTCTCTCTCTCTCTCTCTGTCTCTCAGAACAGTCAAATCAGTGATGTCCTTGTAGACCATCAGGAGTCTAAATTGCATTCCTTAAGACCTCTCCTCGGCATCATTGATATTTAAAAAATGGAAAAAATGCAGTCACTGCACAACAGGGAATAACAACAAATAATTTCCATGCTGGGAATTGAACTGTAGAAATGAATCACTGAATGAAGATACACCCATTGTAATCTCTCTGTAACTTATCCCACCTGTGCATGAAAAACCCATATTATCAAATAATTCTGTTACGAGATTGCTAACGTTGACATTGCTTCAGAAAGACCACTTCTTCCATGTCCATTTGAAACCACATTCCACTCAGTTATTCCTATCTTCTCTTCTTCCGTTGCCTTCTTCCTCTCAGAGCCAAATGCTCAGTTCTAGATAAACCCTCCTGGATTAATCGCCATTGTGTCACAGCCCTCTACTCTCACATTTACTGCGAAGTTTTTGAGAAATACTTCAGGGTTTCTTTCTCTACTTCTTTGACTCCTCCCACTCCCTCGTAATCTGTTCCTGCACCATAAAGGATGGAAACTACTTACTTAAATGTCACCAAAAACTTATGAGTCATCATTCCAAGTGTGTCCTTCAACTCTTATCAAAAATGGTGTTGGTGAAGATCATGAAGATGCCGCTCACAATGATACTGATGGCTGACCTCACTGAACAGGAACTGAATGCCTGGCACTGCACTCAGCATTTTCCATGTGGTAGTGTGTTTGTTCCCACAATCACATTTCCTATAACAACATTTTTTTAAACAGCATCTTGAAAAAAATTGCACCTTCGAGAAATGGACTGATTTTCCCCGGGGTTGCCCAGTGAGTAAGCACTTGACTGCTTTGCAGCATTTTGTATAGTTTCCATTTTCATGAATAATTCATAGTTTCTTCCTTGTCAAACTCTAGCCTCTTGCCTCGTCCTGTCCGGCTGTCCTCCTGGCTCATTGTCCTTCTGTTAATTCCCTTCTTCCATTCATCCTTCTCATGTAGTCTCATCCTCCCCATGATATGATCATTTCATACCATTTCAATCATCTCCTACTAAAGATGAGTTCCCGGTTTTGGTTTCTGGTCGAGACTTTCCTCCTGTTTGGGGACATAGGCGGCAACGGTGCCCTTTTTCTTTTCTCTTTCTGTCTACAGATCTCTTACTCTCTCTCACCGCTCCCAGCCAGCCAATCTTGGAAACACACAGTTTCTGTATAAACACACAGTTTACATGTGTGTAATGTCTTATATCCATCTACCTCCCTTTTCATTTCAGTTGTTCAAGTGAAGAATTACATTACTTTCACCTGATTAATAGCAACTCCTATATGACAAGAGAAAAAATTAAAACCAAGAACTTAGAATCAGAAAGTCCTAAATATGAACCACAGGTTGGTCACTCACTATGTGTTCTTGAACAAATTATTTTACCTTTCTGTATCTTAGTTTTCCCCTTGGTAAAATGCAAATAATACAGTGTTGTTGTGTGTATTAAATGAAATCATAGATGTAGCTCAATAATATAATGATTCCAGAAAAAAGCCCTTATTATATTAATAACCTCAATTCTTGACCCCAGATTCTTCCCCAACCCACTTGTCATAAAGCAATTCAAAAAATTTTCATGACTTCTTTTCATGACTAACTTCCCTTAAGCTTTCATGATTTTATCCCAAGCCTTCTTCTCTAGATTTACTTTCCATTATACTGTCTCTCATTTCTCCATCCCACCAGCAACCCTAAATCCCTATGGCTCACTCGACACAACTTCTCTTATCCCTCCCAGATTTTTCTTAAATATTTCTCTCCCCTCAATAGTTCTTTCAATATACTTTGACCTTAATATTTACAAATCAAAATTCAATCCTTCCTTTAGGATAGAGATAAAATTTCAGACAATCGAAATTATTGTTTCCTGGAATCACCCAGCTAAGATGAATTTGTCCTTCTGTGTCCACATACCAGCCTAAGCTCTATTTATTAAAATCTGCCCTTTATTGGTAGTACTTATTTAAGTGTCTGTCTCTCCACAGACAGGAGGACACAGACTTTGCTGATCCTATTTCTGTTCTCTCCTTTTACCTATCCAGTGCTCTGCACAGAGTAAGCACTTGATAAATATTAGATATATTTAAATAAGTTAAATCTTTTCAGACTTAATATCCTCTACAAGTAATGACAGCAAAAAAATTTCAATTTTCTTAATATCAGAATCTCCTCCAAGAAGACCTTGGTCTTTCTGGAAGGTCTACTTTGCTGTGCTTATTGGGATGAAGCATCGACACAAGGAGTGAGAGACCCATAAGGGAGCATATTTGGAAAAAGAAACAGATGGTCTAAAAACTGCTTTCTAAGGATAGTTGGTTCAGCTACCTGCAGCCTTTGTCAGTGATTGGGGCATATGAACTTGAAAAAGGAGCTGAAGTTCTTATGACAAGAGAGTAGATTTGAAGGAAAGAGGGTTTGATGTTGAGGGAAGATAAGGAATCTATCTCTCTGGGAAGAACAGAGATGTCTAATGGGCATTTTTTTTCACAAGTTGCCTGGTGCAGTCAAATATAAATTACCTTTCCAACATGCCCCCCATCCACCCACCACGAAATTGTCAGTAAAATTCCACATTGCCTGCAAAGCACTGTGAAGTTCAAACTGGTTCATAAAGGATATGTTGATGAACTGAAGCCTTCTTCAAAATGGATACAGGATAAGAACTTGAATGGATCAACCATATAGGGGTGATATTTATATAATGTTCTATAAATATACTGTGTTTCCAGGAGATGGGGATACAATAATTTAGTGTGATGACCATCATCTGGTCTCTTTTATTACTTTATGCCCCAAATCCTATATATGCCTGAGTAAGTATCATCATCACTTAACCAAACATTCATAGAGAGTCAAGATAGTATTCTATTAAGTAGGGAGAAAAAAAAAACCTACTATTTTTACCAATATCTCCCACTGACAATATGCCAGGTACTGTTCTAAAAGTTTATTATCTCATTTAATCCTACCTATAACTCAATATTACTAGTATTCCCATTTTACAGGCTTAGAGTCTTAGAGAGGTTGAGTAATTTGCCCATAATCCCACAGCTAGTAAGAAACAGGGTCAGAGGTTAAGTCTGTTTTTGTCTACTTTAATGCAGATGTTTTCAACCACAGTATTTACTGCTATTAAGGGGTCCCAAAGGTGTATAACGCATAAACCCTACCACCAAAATGGTTACAATTTATTTAGGCAGATTAAATAAATACTCCTTGAATGATAACCAAGAATGTTTGGATTTGAGTTCCTAATTTCAATTTTCAGAAATAAAAAATACAAAGACACTTGAGACTTAAAAATCCAATTGTCTCAAAGTCCAAATGTAGCAAGTATTTTCAACCAAGCATGGTGGGCCTGACCATCTTTAGACAAAAGAAATGCCAGATTGACCACTGTGTTGAACAGTACTAAATAAACCAAATAGACTGGTTGCTTTGGTGAACCAGGTAAAGGCAATCCAAACAGATATCCATAAATATTACTAAAAACATTCTTTGGATCTTTAAAAATTGTCTACCTTATTTTCTTGGCCTTCTAGTAGCCTTTTAATAAATATCTTACTAGATTTAGAATACTTTTGCCCCCATTGCCCAAAAGTAAATACACTATACAGTCTAATATAATTTTTAATTTCCTCTGCTGTTCTGGGTTAAATGGCTATTATATTTCACAATTTCATTTCGAGGTAGTCCTAAATTGTAAGCCAGTAAATTGTTGTGTTTCTACATTATGAATTTCCTAAGACAAACATCCTAATTATGCTTCTTTTCCAACTAAAAAACATCATAGTTTATTCTTGGGAATCATTTAGATGAGAGAAAATCCCTAGGAATTATGCAGAAGTGAAGTTAAAGTTGATGTTGTTCAAACAAAGGAAAATCAGAAATTTTGATTGGGAATCAGCACAAGAATTGCTCTCTCAACAGAGACTTATAAATTTTATAAATAAATAAATATTAATTTAAATACAGATCAAAGTTCCATGAGAACACATAACAAGAACTCTAAAGTTAATGTAGACATTAAATATTGCTTCAGGAATAAAACAAAGGCCAAATGATCTGAGATAAAGGAATGCCAGTCATATATTGAATTTAAAAACAAATAATGTCCTCTTATTTAATCTGTACCAACCCTAATTACATAATAGGATTTAAATTTATGTGACAGACATAAGTGAATTCACATTTTTTTTTTTTACCTCATCACTTTATTCCATAAGTTAATATGAGTTTCACCTGAAGGAAAGAAAGTTACCAGAATGTACTATTGGAGAATGCGGTCCTTTACATGAGAAATCTTAGTGGTTTATATTAGGTTCTCAATATGTTGGCACGGTATATAATTACATGATTAGGTAGGTTTGTTTCTTAATCCTCTTTTATGTGCCCAGTAGGCCAGAATGTCTCTTTTGGAGGTTAAGATACAAATTACCTAATTAAGACTTACACTCTGTGTAATAAAATCACGTATATGAAATTTATGCAGTACATAGATGGTTATCTTAAGTATCCCGTTGTTTTGTTTTTTATAGAAGGAACAATAAAGTAACATTTTGAGAGCTATTCTACCAAATTTTATTTTGAATTTTAATCTAGTTTACTTAAATATATATACTTTTATGTAGGAGACATGTACCTTAAATATATATTACACATGAGAATATTTCCAGAACATTTGTGTGAGGGCTAAATACGAAGGAGAATGTTTATACGGGTATGAAGAATTAAGAAAAAATAATTTGCTTTATGTTACCATGAAAAGTTTCTTTTCTCCTTTATTTTAAAAAGAGAACTAAATACTTTGTGAAGGTGAAGTTTTTATTGTAATCTGCTTCTGAAAAACAGTCTAGCTCTTTATCCCAATCTCTCACCCTACTCTCCTCATTATACCTTCTCCACTTATTTCCTCTTCCTATACTCTGTCAAATAGCCTTAGATTTAAACTTTGAGCCAAGAATATCAGCTATTGTCCTTTTGCTTGGTGAGATACTTTGTGTCCACAATTCTGTCATAAAAGAATCTGTTTAACAGAAGTCATTATTCCATCCAGTTATTAATAGCACAAATAAATGCACATCTGCTCTATATCAGATTCCGTTCTAGGTTCTAGAGAGATAGCAGTGCATATCAGATAGAAAGATCCTTGGCCTCACCCATCCTGATTTCTCAATAGCAATTGTTTCCTTTGAGTTGGTCAAATAAGCAAGCCAAACCTGCATCTGGACTCCCAGTTCTAGCTCTATGAGTGGGCCCCACAGGTTCTGGGAGAGAATTTATTCTGACAGATCACAGAGAGAGAACTGAGTGCTCGTCATAGTCCAACCCCAACACTGGAGTTTTGTCCTGGGAAAGAATGACTGAGGATATACGTATTTGTGAAGTCAGACAAGACTTCTCTGGAATCCCACCATGTGACACCACTGTGGGCTTTGCAGGGGCCTTGACAAATGGGGCCTAACTAAATGACAGGTAGAAGCCTCAGATTTTTCACTTCTCTCAGCAAAACTTTGGGAAGCAGGACATTGAATCTGCACCACTTTTCTATCAGCCAAGCCCCGGGGTTCTTGAACAATTCAGAAGGTAGGAGGAAGCCTCTCCCTACAGTAGACTTCCTGCTAATAAGCATGTGTGGGGGTGGAGTGATGTTCTGAAATAAGGAAATTATTACCAGACTTGTACTTTGGGATATTGAAAAAGTACATTCAGGTTGCATTAAGTTAATATCTAATTTGTATTTGTCATTTGTTTGACATTCTTTATATTTGCCCTTTATTCTGAGGATGAGAAAAGTTTGAACAACAATAAAAAGATGCTTAAACTCTGAATTTGAAAGGGAACATCCAATTTTAAATGGAAGTTTTGTAACAACTCTTATTCCTGACCCTATAAATATAAGCCAAGACAGAAAAAGTTGAAAAAAAAACGTGCTGCTTCCTGGCTCTACTCAACTCTCTGCTGCATTTTACAACTACTCCCCACTGTGCTATCCTCAGAGGAGAGAAAGGAGAGCTGTTTATTACCAGACTTTTCCCAACCTCCATCTTCTTATTCCCTTGGGTCCGTATACTTGAAGACTGTAATTGTGTCTTAACTAAAATAAATCTTATACGGACTATCTAAGTTCAGTAAGGAAGGTAAAACACCACCACACTGCTTTTTGATAGAGTGGACAAAATAACTTTTGCCTCTGAGGACTTCTAAATGGCAGACGGGTAAGAGCATCTAAGACAAGAAACTCATTGACCCTGCTTTCAAGGTCCTGCAGGATCAGGTCCCTACCCACCTGCACCCTATCTCACTCCATTTTCCTGCACATCCTTAACTTTAGACGCTTAGTTCTTCTTTCAGGTCCTTGTACACATTATGTTGCTGTATGCCACAAAACTTTCTCCACGGTCACCTCTGAACAGGAACTTCTTCCTTCACATTTCTCACTAGTCAACCAATCTTTCAGAGCTCAAAGCAATTGTCCTATTTTAGAGACAGATCAAACTCCCTACTACATGTTTATATTGTGGGAGAGGCTTCCATCACAGTTACTATTTTGCATTATGGTTATATTTTAATGCCCTCTCCTCCCTCAAGATTGTAAGTTCCGACAGAGCTGCTAAGATCCCTATGTTCTTGTTCTCCATTGTGTCTCTGTGCCTTGTACAAGGCAGTTATTTAATTAGTATTTACCCAATGACCAAATGCAAGGAGGAAGTGAAGATCTCAACAACCTGTAATAATTGTGTCAGCTATAACATAATCAAATGTTAAAAGAATAAATTCAAATTCCAACATTTATATCCATAGAACCAACACAAGCATGGAAGAGGGAGCATGAAACATAAGGGTAGCTCATATAAAGATAGTTTCAGTGTTCTAGTTAATTATAATTTTCCTATGAATCAACAGTATGACAAACAAAATCACTATCAGTATAGTGCCCAAAATCATAAAAGTGATTTTCCCTTTACACTCGAAATTGATCCGTGTGTATTAAGAAAACTGTGGGATGATATTTTTATAGGAATGCCAACACACTGGAGCATATTCAGAGAAAAGAAATAGCCATGAGGAGAGATGGGAAGCCTTTGCAGTCACTGAAAAGAACTATCTTGTGTTTCTTTATTCATTCATTCACTCATTGAATTCATTCAAAGAACATGATTGAGTGTATCACGCTAGGCACAAATCTGGGTAGTTGGACATATCAGCAAGCAAAGAGACAATGATCCCTGCCTCATGTAGCTTGCATTCTTTAGGGAATGACAGACAGTAAATATAATAAACAGGGGAAATAGAAAGTTGAACAGTTAAAGGGATCTGGCATTCTGAGTGGGAAAGGATGCGGTGACAGGTTAAAGCATTAATATTGTGATGAGGTTGGCCCTACTGAGAGGTGAGTGG
The DNA here is from genome assembly GCF_024610735.1 of Ursus americanus. Classification (NCBI taxonomy): domain Eukaryota; kingdom Metazoa; phylum Chordata; class Mammalia; order Carnivora; family Ursidae; genus Ursus; species Ursus americanus. The sequence goes on along the minus strand of NC_142127.1, from coordinate 26,502,512 downwards.
AAAGAAGTAAGAGAGTCAGCCATATGGATATCTGGGGAAGAATATTTTAGCCAAAGGAAACAATCAAGTGAATGTCCCACTTCAGGATGGAGATTGCCTGGCATGTTGGAGGGGCAATCACAAGGCCAGTGTGACTGAGGCAGAGCAAGTCAGTGGGGAGAGTGCAGGGGAGGCTGCCTGAGAAGGAGCAGGAGGCCAGATCATGGAAGACCCTGTAGGCCGTTGTATGGTATAATGATGAATCAGCCAATGGGACTGGGTAAAAATCTATGGAAAATGAACCAAAGCATGGAAAGTATAAGATGGCAAAATGTAACCTTATTTTAAAAGCATCACTAAGAATTAACATCATGAAAAATAGAATGGTCTATCTCACCATGGGCAAAAATTATTTTTTTTTAATCCATGACTTTAATAAAAATGGATCTTGAATATACATTCTTTAATCCGTGTCCAACTTATTTATGAAAAAATGGAGGCAAAACAAGAAATGTAAGTGGAATGAGATTTCAGGACCTCATAAACTCTATGTAATTTTTCATTTAATCGTATTCAAGTGCAGATATTCCCTCATGGTCCATCAGCGTTTAGGGGAAAAGCCCCCAAATAACAGAATTTTAGTGCAGTTCGCATGTTTTAACTAACATGTAATACTATATAATACTTTTAAATATTATGCTAAAATATATAATTATATGCCTATAACACAGGAATGTATACACTATATATGAACATATAAAAATAGATACATTACATAAATATTAAATGCTGTAATATTAGTACATAGTATAATATTTTAAACACTATCTCACAAATGTGAATATATGTCATTTAAGACTGAGCATGATTTGCTTCTTACCATTTTTATCCTCCTGGAGCAGGTCTTGTTATATAATGGAAGCAGTAAGATTTCCTTTCTCATTCAGAAGATTTTTAAAAAGTGAGATTTTAAAAATATATCTTTTGAAAAAATTTTAAATTATTTCTAAGTGTTACATACTTTCTATTTGTTATCCTAGTTGAAAATAACTAGAGGAATTTAAGTTGACAAAAATGCACCTCAATACACCATTCAGCTTTTTAAAAATAAAGCTATGTCCTATATTTAAGCAGTGTATCCATACTGTGAATTCTTTATGAGGGAAAAAATATACAAAAGAACACGCACGCACACACACACTATACACACGGACCCGCGCCCCCCCTCCACTTTCTTAAAAATGTTTCCACTGCTCCTCCGAAGTCACCAAGTAGCAAACCTAAATGATTAGACTAACTCATCCAGCTCACTAGTCAATTTAGAAAGAGAAGGAGGTCTTCAGAGTGAAGTAAGTGGACAGATTGAAGAACAAGGAGGGGGGTAATGTTTTCTGGAAGTAGCTCTTAGAAATCCTGTTCACAGCCTGGAACTGCATAAATTTTCTCTGCATATGTTATTGCTACCTTGGGGGCCATGATAGCATATGCATTTTGGTTTTTTTCAAAAAATAGATATATGTACATGAATATGTGTGTTTAATGCATAAATATTATGATGATTTTTCTTTCATGGGACTCTGTAGTCCCTTCAGACTGTACTATAGTATATACAGTAAATAAACAGTAATCCATTGAGAATGCATATATTTTTTAGGAAACTACAATGTAGGGTTGAAAGGGGGCTGAATGTTATTGCCCAATTTAGAATATCTCAGAAGTGAAAAATTATCAAGCAAAATAAACTCAGCAAGACAATACAGACATTTGGTGGCAACACGGACTGCAGCAGAAGAATAAATATGAATATATAAACTGGAACACACAATCTTGGAAAAGCAAGAAAATCACACTTATGCATTAGTGTAACAGCTAGCAAAGTTAAAAAAGCAAACTAACGTATTGTTACAATGCATTATGTAATATGCTTAGAAGAAAATATAACTGCTGGTCAGGTGACTTTAATAAAACCAGTAAGTTTAGCTTCTTGAACACCTGCAGGTTATTATTGTAAAAAAGAATGTTATTATTTGAATATAAATTTAGTCCTTGATGTATTGTTTTTTCACAAAAGGTATATGTTCTACGTACTTAGTCTTACTATTCTTTGTATACATGATAGAACAAGATGATAAAAGCAAATGATTGTAATATATTTGGTTTCTCAGTAAGTTTCCTCAAACACAGACTGACAAATCTAATATGAATCCCCAGAAATTCAGTTACTTCTAAGCTTCAGTACTCTGGAATACATAAAATAAATATATGATCAATGAAATGAAATATGACAAAATGTTTCATATTGATGTTTTCTTCTTTCAAAAAATGCCTTTTTGGTTAATGCCCCAAGTCACTTTTTCCATACATTTTCTTTTTCACAATGTATAGATTTCCTAGTTCTGATCTCAAGTTCAGGGAGCCTGGGGAGAAGTGGGAGATTTCTTCAAACCAGGGCCGTTCCTCAGCCTTTCACATGAGAAAATTGTTAGGAGCATTAAAGTATTTCTGACTATGCTGCATTCCTTTGTTCGGAGTGAGTTTTGGGAACACATCCTTTTCTCATTATATTTCCATAAAATATATTTGATCTATTCTATTCTTAGAATACCTCTGATGTGGTCTGTGAGTGGAGCACAGTATAAAAATATTTCTTTTTTATATGAGACAAAATGTTTCCATTTCTTAGACACATAAAAAAAATTCACTATATAGCACTCTAAGAAAGTAAAACTTGTCCGATACATTTTCGTAGTGCTCAAAACAGACCACAGAGGCCCCCTCTTCCTCTATTGTAGTTCAAAACCTCACCGAAGGCATGGAGCCCTCTGCAGAACAAAAGGAAATTGGGAAGAAAAGAGGAGCCAGGAGAACCGGGAAAGATCCTGGATAATCCAACTAAGAAAGCAAGTTTATATTTAGAAGAAATGAAATAAGTTAACCCTCTTCCTTTAAGACTAAATGAGCCCAACTAAATTTGTATTAGGAACTAAAACATTGTCAAAAATTTTAAGTTTAATGTGAACAGTTAACGTTTCCAACTGGCGGTGAATAGTTGAAATGTTTGCTTGGTTAATTCAATTTAGAAACCACTAGAAGCCAAACAAGTCTCTCTTGCAGTTTTCTACCACACGCCCTGGGTACACAGTACCAGGCCACACATCTACAACATGGCCTGGTTAGAGCTGTTGATCATTCCAGGAGCAAGCAATTCTTTTTGAGAACATTTTCTTCAAATACTTGTCTTTGGCATTCCCTTCTAAGAGAACAACTATCTAAATCTAGTTTGTCAGGGTCCATTTGAAACTAAACGTTAATCCTGAAGGACTGCCACCCACAAACTCACTCCAAAACCAAAGACACAAGAAATCTACAGCTACCTCTCTTTGATTACTCATGGGATGGCACATTTACAATGTTTATGGTAAATATAAAGGTCTATGAGGGCAAGACTTTGGTGTCTCTTACCACAATATCCAGCATGTGTAGATCAGTGCATGATACATAGTAGTTACTCAATAAATACTTGCCAAAAATATGAATAAATGAATGAGTTGGGAAACTGAACCTCATTCTCTAGTCCCTTAATTGCTGAAAGGAAAATATACAGAGTGACAATAATTGGTCCAGTTAAACTGAGAACTTGCTGATTATCCAAGAAGACCTTATCCTTCCCAGATGAGATAATTGACTATGTATTTGAGAGACAGTGGCTCCTTGCAAAAGATACTAACATTGCAAAAGTTACAGACATGTCTGAATTCTTTTTATAAGAGGTAAGTGCAATGTTTCAAAAATTCTAAATATTTCTGTACTGGAGTAAAATAGTGAATACAGCTACAGTGTTAAGCTTCCATACAGCCTCCACTGTATCATAGATTTAACATCACTGGTATTATTGCTGTTGCTATTAAACCCAAATAAACAGACACATGTACAGTGAGTTCTGCTAAATTGAGATAGATGAAAAATCATGCAACAAAACAACAGACTTATGAGGCAAATTGTGTTGGGGCACAACACCCAAAAAGTTTATCAGGAACTCAGAAATCTAATGAAAATGGTAGCATAGTTTTACACATGATAAACAGTTAAGAAATGCACAAATACTATACCAAATGTCAATTTACCTTGAAAAAGACCTGAACTTTGCTTGTGGAAGTGAGTCTCAGAAGGGTTTAGCTCATGTCTTAATGGGAGGAGGTGAAAGAAGGGCTACATGAAATGAGACAGAAGGGTGCAACTCCTACTACATGAAGCAAACAAGGTGGCCAGTAGGCATGTAAGATGTGTGTGTGTGTGTGTGTGTGTGTGTGTGTGTGTGTGTTGTGTGTATCCCTAAGCAGCTAGATTCTACTGCTTGCAGTTTTCCATGTCTACTCACCTTGTATTTCTCATAAACAAAATTAGAGAGCAAAATCTGCATTATGCAAATTGTTCCCTAATATATTAATCACATTGGAACAAACTCATGTTTTCTAAATGAATGTCACGGCGAATATGCCTCTACCATATTCCAACAGAATGAAATAGAAACTCTGACATAAATCTCGGCCTAATCAATACAGGATTATTCCAGCATAGTTTGCATTTGACTCTTACATCCTAAATAAAATCTATTTTTTCTAGATTGTAAACTCTTTCAGAGCAACAGATATTCAGTCGTATAGCTAAGAGATCTTTCTCCAACTACATTTAATATACTTAGATTCAATAAAACACTGTTTGGTGAAAAAGCCAGAAAAATCATTGCAATATACTACTCCAATCTGACTGAGAAGGTAGCAGGGGTAAAGTGTAGAAATTACAGTATAAAGCAAAGACATTGTAAGGTCATTGTGGTTTTAAATGGAGTTTGGCCCTTGAGACCTCCAAACTCAATACATATAAATACATATGTATTTAATAAATTACACCCCGGGTATGGATCTAATAAGATAATAGGTGATGTTAAGTTCCCACCATTCTACATAATATTGAATTTACTGAATCTTAATTTTCAAATTCTTTTGAAAGTTGATTAACCTAAACTGATACTTTGCTTCTCAGCTTGCTATAAGTTAAATGGATATACAGATCTTGACATACAGTTTCACATTCTGATTATTTTGGCTATTTAAACACAGAAGGGATTGCCCGAGAATTAACCATTTATTGAAACCTCCAGTATGTGAATCATTGTTCAAAATCATACCCAGTATATTTTTTCAGAACCTGGTCTTCCTTTTACGTTACCTATTTTAGTTAATTAAACCATTCTCCACTATTATTGAAAAGATGGAATTGAAAAGATGGAATCCATCTTTTCTCTTTCTTCTACCCTAACCATTGTTTCTTCCATTTTCACTGAAAATATATTTACTAACTTAAATAGAAAGCATTTGCCTTTCCCTCACCCTGACCAAGTTGACAAAAAGAAAGATGCTATCTAACAGAGACAAAACAAATTTTCTCTACATGCATACCAAAGAAATGTCAACTGAAAACAATATTCAGAGACTTCAAATTAAAGAATGTAAGAATAGGAAAGGTACTTGTAATCAGAAATTCCAATATTTCATAGAAAATACTCTTGAAATTAGTTTATGCAAGCATTGTTTAAATAGATTATTAAATCTGAAAGTAGGGACTAAGTTCAAATGAGATCATGGAAGGTCAGTAAAATTGTGGATGTCTTCTTTTTTCTTTATAGTCAGAGATTTTTTTCTAGGTAGTTGTGATATTCAGTCTTTAAGTATGAGAAACTGTGCATTTTTGCCCAACTCAGAGCTTATCAGATTCTTTTTAGTACATGTTAAAGTGTGTTTTGCTAACACAATTGTATAGAAATTAATAGAACAAATAAATATCTAATTCTTCAGAATTTCTATTCATTTACAAAAAGGGAGGAAATAGAGTTGGTTCTTCAACATGGTAAAATTTTTTCTCCCCCAACTTCAGTTATTTTTACCTCCCCTGTCATGTTTACTTCAAACCCACAGACCGCTGCTATTATTTTCACAAATGTTTCTGTATCTGCACATCACCCACCTTGTTATTTACTTAATGTTTTTCTTTAACTACTGGTTCTTAAATTCTAAAAGATTCTAAAAGTAAACTTCATATGACTATGACAATGGAAAACCAGCATCATATCTCATAGAAAGGGAGTCACTGTAAAATTTGCCTCAATGAAACCAAAAAATCTTATTAAATTCCATCTAGAAATGGTGACCATCTAGAATGGCTGAGTGCCTGAGTCCTGACTGCTCATTCATTATTTTCTTTCAAAAAGGATATTTGCAATTGCTAGACAGGAGTTAAAGACACCATTAAACCGAATAGAGAACTTTTTCTTCTGTAATCAAAAGGAATGAAAGAGAATTGAAAAGAGATTAATTTTCTCTCCATGTGGTTCTTTAGTACTTAAGAATCCTACACCTAAAATCACCTCCTGATTGCCATTGGTACACATTTCAAATCCGGGAAATCACTGGTAGAGCAGGAAGAATACACTACTCCAGGCAGCAGATACTGACTCTGGAATCAACTCCGTCTACCTCATTTGAGACTACAAGCAAGCACTATGATGTCCATGGGCCTCAGGTTTCTCAATAAAATTGGGATTTGGATTTTGTATCAAACAGAGTGGGCTAGGCTATGCTGTGATAACAAACCACCACCCAATCTCACTGGTTATATTGGCATTTTGGGGTTGTATTTGTAGTTGTTGTTCAAACAGCAAATTTCGTTTTCCTTTCCTCCTCTAGTTCTGTGCAAGTCAGCGGGGGTCACTTTCCTACCATCATCTGAAGTAGCACTGGTTACAGTGACAAAGGAAAATAATGCACAGCCTCTTAAAGTTTTTGTCCAGGAATAACATTTGTTACTCTGCTCACATTTCATTGGCGAAAATGTATCATGTGGCCACACTGAGTTCGAAGTCCATAGGGAATTTGACCTTCTGCTGTGGTCTGAGAAGGTAGACGTGCCAAAATATTTGTGAATAGTCCCAGCAGTGTCCATCGACTTAATGTCCTCTACGGTTCTTTGTATTGATTAAATTCCGGGGGGGGGGGTATTTTGCATTTAATGTATGAGATTTCTGAAATTTGTCAGATTATTTAGTTTGGAAGTTTTTTAAAACATAAAATTGATATTATAGTAATGGACCACATTTTATTCCTCAAAGTTCCACTACTAATCACAGTAAAACTTTCAGGAGATTAAAATCTGATAGAAACTATCCAGCCAGGATCTTAATGGTTAAAAGTGAAGAAAGGATTTTTTGCTTGGGTTTTGAATGCTATTTAGATAACACAAAAACACATAACCCAAATCAGTTTGATGCTAGTAGGAGTTGTGCAGAATAAAAGAAAATAAATGCGTTTAAAAACTTGTAAATGTTAGGAAAGTTTTATAATCATTAAATAGCTAAGGTCTGAGGTTAGCGGAAAAACATGGTATGATCTCCATTAACGTGCCCTCGCTCTAAATGTACAGGCTCACATGTCAGCTATGGGCTTGCCATGCCTGGTTAGATTTGTCTTCTTCAGTTACCACTCCGTTACTAACATAACCAGGCTCAGCGCCTCCTCCCCAGCATGGCTTGGCCGTCCCATGTAAAAGTGATCTGGTTTGTTTAAACAGAATATTTTCTTACTGTTCTCTTGGTTATTATATATCAGAGCAGAAAGCTGTGAGTTAATAAACCACTGCCCACATGTCGAAATAGGTCACGGAACCTTCAAGGGAGCATCAAATCAAAAGATCGATAATATCCCCATAGCTTGGGCCATGCACTTTGGAATGTGACCACTCCGCCTTTTGGTCCGTTGCCAACATAGTTTGCCTTCTGTGAGTCTCAGATTCTTTGAGTATCGGTCTTCTCTCTCCAACTTGATTAAAAAGTTCTTCAGCACAGCAACCAAGCTGTGCACTCCTTTTGGGTTCATCACGATACCTAAAGCAGCGTTGAGCACATAGTTAAAGTCCCCAAAGCTTTTATTTTTTTTTTTTTTTCCTGGTGACACACATTTAAAACACAGGGAGGACAGAGGACTTTTATTTCTTCATTCGAAAAAATATGTTTCAGCAGAAACCACATAGCCAGGACTGTGTAAAATTTGGGTAAACAACAGAAAACAAGCTACAAACCCTAGAGCACTGGTTCCAGTCAGGGTCCGTTTTGTCTCCTACGGGATATTTGGCAATGTCTGGACATAGTTTTGGTTGTCACAGTTGAGGTGGGGGTGCTGCTGGCACCCAGTGGGCAGAGGCGAAGAATGTTGCTAAACAGTGACCAATGCACAGGACAACCCCTACACCGAACAGTTCCCCAGCCCAGGATGACGACTGCATCCAAGTGGAGGAAGTCGGGCCACGGTAGGCTAGCGCGGGAGTCAGAGAGTGGAAACAATCTTAATACAAGCTTACTAATCAGGGTACTGCCTTTCCCCCAAAGATCTTAGCAGCAGTAATTTCAATACCTGTATCTCATTAAAAAATGTGACACTTATTATAATAATGTGATACTTTCCTATGTAATAGTAAATATATAACACAATAACAACATTTCAAATGGATAAGCGATATCCAGTTCACAAACAGGGACCTTTTTTTTTTTTTAAGATTTTATTTATTTATTTATTTGACAGAGAGAGAGACAGCCAGCGAGAGTGGAAACACAAGCAGGGCGAGTGGGAGAGGAAGAAGCAGGCTCCCAGCAGAGGAGCCTGATGTGGGGCTCGATCCCGGAACGCCGGGATCACGCCCTGAGCCAAAGGCAGACACTTAATGACTGAGCCACCCAGGCGCCAACAGGGATTTTTTTTTAACCAGATAAAGACAAATCATCATAAAGGAGAAGCATTGGAATTTTGCAGCCTCACCTTCTTGCCAGTACCCCAAAGTTTAGTTTCAAAATCCTGGGCTCAGTAGTGTCATGCAAACTCACATTTGTTTGACAGTAAAATCTTCACTAGGAGAGGGCTAGCCTAGAGTTGAGGAATGTCCTGTGCATGACCTAACTGTATCTAACCTGTGGGGCAAGTGCCAAAAGGTAATGCCCCATTTATGTCTGTTACGGCAAAACTTAAATACGATGTTAATTCTCGCCCATCAGAGCTCCAAAGAATTATAGCAATAAAAAGTTTCAAGGATATCCATCATACCTTCTTTCCTACGTGACAGCTGCTAGGAAACCTATTTTTCTTTGCATGTTAGTGTCTGTTTCTTTTCTCTCTCTCTCCCTTTCTCTCTCTTTCTCTCTTACCTTCTCTCTCTCTCCTCTTACCTCTCTTTTTTCAAGTGTCTTGGAGAATATAGTTAGATGGTGCAATCTGCTCTTTGTATCTCTTTTTCTTTTCTACCTCACCTACAGAATGAGAAAACTCCTCATCTCTCTTTGTATTTGTTGATGTTATTGCATTTTAACCTTTTTTTTGTTCCTTAGCTATATATTTCTTTCATTCAATTGACCATTCTTAAGAATGAAATAGATGTCTTCCTTGTTTTAGTAACTGAATTGTTTTCCATTTTAAAAGTTCATTCATTTATTCACCCAATTCTTTAACATATAATTATCGAATACCTAATTATATTCCTGGTTCATGTTAGGAACTAAGAATATGATAATTAAAATATACATTGCTTTTTTTTTTTCATTGCTTCTACCCTCACATGTCTTACAGTCTTTGAAGAAGATAGACAAGTAACCTGGCAACAATATCACAGTGTGATAAGCTCCTTGATAGCATAAGTAGAGTTCTGTGAGAGAAAACCAGAAGAGTCAACTAAATTGGTCATAAAAGAGCTAAGTCTTGAGGAAAATCCGCTGGAGATTTTGACATCTATGTTCAAATGTGAGGGATTAGGCAAAATTACATTACTGGCAATGGGAAAGTGGTCATTCCAAAAGGTGGGAACAGTATACAGGCAGTGACATGATCAGATGTGTATTTTCAAAATATCATTCTCTATTCCATACAATACAATAGCAGGGGCAGGACTGGAGACAAGGAGACCAGCCAGGAGCCTGTTGTCATTGTCCCTTTAAGAGTGATATTGGCTTGCAACAGAAGAGAGAAGAAATTGAAAGAGATGAATATAAGTATTGTTAGTTGAGGATAAGGGTGGGAGAGGTGAGGCTCATGTCAAGGTCTCTGACTTGGTCAATTAGGAGATGCTGGTACCATTCCTTGAGCTGGAGAACCAGCAAAAGGAGCAGGAGCACAGAAGCTTGAGGGGAGACAGAATAGGTTGAGCTTAATTGTAGCCCCATTTCACATTCCGTTTGAGTTACCTTGGGGCATCCTCATGGGGGGACTGGGGTGCAGTTGGTTATATGAGTCTGAAACACAGGAGCAAAACAAGCATGGTAAATAAACTTTGGAGAGAAGATTTTTTCCTTAATGGAATGAATACATTGCGCATATATTAAGGTAGTCATTTCCAATATAGATAGAGAAGTAAAGGATCCGGTTCTTGATAACTATCATCAAAGGCTTTGGCCATTTTCGCTTATCACCATACATCTGCTTTCCTTATTGGTGTCTTTGTCAAAACGTTGGATGACAATAATTTTATTGATCTCTTATATTTGTATAGACCTTCACAGTTTACTGAAGTTCTTTCCCATACAGCTCTGGACAAAGTCTCAAGTCTGTGAGTTGGCATTGGCGAAGCAGCCTGGGGCCAGGAAACCAGGATAGAACCACAGAGCAGAAGTTCTAATGAGGTTGCTGCAACTATTTATTCTGGGGTCACAGCCAGTGTTCAGAACCAGAAGTCACAGAGTTAACCAAGCCAAGGCCCAAGTTCCAAGCCAAGAGTCAGAGCCAAGGCTATGGGCAAAGCCAAGAAGCAGTCACAGGATTAGCACATCAGAACAAGCCCCAGAACTGCTGTTGAACCCATGGTCCTCCCTCAGGCCCTGTGTCCTTTGGAGGCATTCTCTTGCCATGGACTGGCACTCTCAGAGGAATTCCATGGATGAAGTGGGAATGGGACAACTGAGGATTTCCCCTGCTTTTATAGGAACTTCGCCTTGGAGAACACAACCAGAATCCCATTGAAAGCATCTTGACTACCTTCTGCACATTCTCTTAAGACAGGTAAGGTTATTCAAAACAAAACAAAAACTTTGAGTATTATTTATGAATTTATTAAAATTCCCAGATGTAAAAAAAAAAAAAACCCACATTATTTTGCATTAAATTAAAATCGACAGGAGAAAAGAATCTAAGTTTGGTTGGATTTCTTTCAGAGAATCTTAAAAATACAAAATCCCAAACTCTAGTTTCAATAATTTCCCAGGACATCTATTGCTAGGTCTTCCTTTATTTGCCCTCTTCTGAGGAAATTCCATCATAATCCCTAGATTATTTCCTTTATGTTTCTCTCAGCTTTGATGTAACCAAGAGACCCTATTCTACACCCAGGTAAGAAACCTAAACTTTTACTAAACCTGCATTCTCAGAAATAAACTCCACAAAATAGATGTCTTTTAAAACATAATTTTAAATAGGTAATACAATCAGATGGGTCAACAATTTGAAAAGCATATAGTGAAACTTCCATTCTCAGTTTGCCTCCTCTGTTTAGTTGCACACCACTGCCCACAAAGGTATTCATTGTCATAAATTTCTGGTTATTTCTTTAGAGCTTTGTTATGCATATATAAGCACAAATAGACACATGGTCTCATCTCTCCCCCTTATAAACAAAACACAGCACACTAAGCACATTGCTGTGAACCTTGCTATTTTCCACATAAGTACAGAAGTTTCTCGTTTCTTTTTAAAGTTGTGTAGTATTCTATTGTAGGGGTGTACCATAATTAATTTAATTTAGTTTAGTTAGTTATTTAGCCTAGAAAATTAACATAGACACTTGTTTCCAGTCTTTTACTATTACAGGTAATGTAACAATGAATAATCTGCTGCCTACATCATTTTGCATATATGCAAATATATGTAGAGAAAGTTACCAGAAGTGGAATTGATGAATTAGGTGTTTACACTTACGATTTTAATAGATACAGCTAAATAGCATTCTATGACATCATAATTTTCACTTTCCTGAAGCCTCACCAACAAACTTCCAGACTTTTGCCAATCTGTAAGTGAAACACTGTGGTCCTTAATACGGTTTAGTTTTTGTCTTATTGTGGGTGCTAATGGGCATCTTTTCATATACATAAGAGCCCACATATAAGTTGTTGGTATTTTTTAATCACTGATTTCTAGAATATTTTTTAATTGAGATATACTTGACATATAACATTATATTAGCTGCAGGCGTACAACATAACTCAATGAATATATATATATTGGGAAATGATCACCACAGTAAGTCCAGTTAACATCCAGGACTGCATATAGTTACTTTTTTTTTCTTGTGATAAGAACTTTTAAGATTGAGAATATGTTTATGGCATTTGCCTTTTTCCCACAGTGTGAGTTGTGAGTACTTTTCCCAGAGTTTTATCTTTTAACTTTTATATATTGTTTTTGGCTGTGCAAAAATTTTTAAATTTTTATGTGTCAAATCCATTAATTTGCTTTTGGCTTCTAAAATAAAATAGGAATAAAAGTATACTTTAACATGATAAGAACATATTTATTTCTTCTCCCAATCTAGCATCGTACTTATATATTCTAGTGAATACACTAGATATGGGAACAAAACAAGAACGCCCAGTATCTCCACTATGATTAACATTGTATGAGATGTACTGACCAGCAAAATAAAAAAGAGAACGAAAATGAAAGTTAAAGACATACCTAGACATAACCAAAAATAAATTGCAAGACTCATATGAAGAAATCTTGTAAATGTTACTGAATGACAAAGAAATTAAGACTTGAGCTAATGGAAAGACATACCATTTCATTGGACTGAAGACCCAACACCATAAAGACAACAATTTTCCTTAAGTTAACTCATATTTTTTATGTATAACCCTCCCCAAAATAACAGGTGTTTTGTGTTTGTTTTTCGTTGGTTGGTTGGCTTGTTCTATCTTGTTTTTTCTTGTTTTAAGAAATAGACAAGAGAACTATAATATTCATATGGAAAAATAAATACATAAGAATATCCAGGAAACCTTTGATACAGAAGATCATTAAAGATAAATCAGCTCTACAATATATTAAAATATATTCTAAATTCTTAATGATGAAAAGAGTATGTTAGTATTACATGAGTACTAACAGAGCAGTAAAATATTATAGTAAACCAAAAACAGACCTAATATATATAGAAATGTAGCTTCTGATAAAGAGGGCATCTCAAATCAGTGGATAAAGGTGAACTATTCCATAAAGGCTGCTGCGACACCTGGAAAGTCATCTAAAACAACATACCAGCTCTATACTTCCTACACTCCAAGCACCAGATAAATTCAAAATCCATCAATATTCTTCAAAAGAAGAAGAAAGAGTAGGAGGAGAGGGAGAAAGGAAAGAAGGGTGGGAGAGAGGGAGGACTGAAGCACTAAAAGTACATCCTAGGTGAGTTCTTTTACAAACTTGAAATGGAGAAGACATCTATCTATGAAGCAAAGAGACATTTCAATGTTTTCCTAAAATCTCTGTACAATTCAAAAAACCTTAGGGAGAATTTTTTCTTACATAATGTCAACTGATGTCAAACCCTAGGCAGACATTTTTGAGAAAACAATGAGTAATCTTTTTTCAAGCAGAAAGATATATCCTAGAATATCAAAGGACTATAAACACGGGGAATAAGATTTTAAAGTTGAAATGCAGAAAAAAAAAATCTGATTGATCTTTCAAGTTAAGTGTGTTAAGCCTTTGTATATTTTTAATAGTACATGGATGATAGTGGTTTAGAGTCAGAAGATACAGGCTTAAGTTTCTATCCTCTTTCTTACCAATCATATGACCTTGGAAAAATTACTTAATCTTTCTGAAATTTAATTTTCTACTTAACAATTGGGATTAATGAAATAATTCCTGTCAAAGTCACCAAGATATTGCTTGGATTAAATAATTTTATCTGAAAATACTCCATAATCTGTAAAAACTATATAAATGCTCATTGTTACTTAATATGTTATATATTTAAGCACCACAGATGTATATCTATTTTAATATAAGAAATTCTGAGTAATCAAGCATATGGAGATAGTCTATACAGCATCCTAGCAGTCTTGGAATTTATAGGGTACAAGTTAGAACAAGTCTATTACCATCTATGAAATTCAACTTTATTGATTTGAGCCTTACTATTTAAAACTAAATTGGAAGAATATGTAGAAAAATCATTATTCCAAATGGCATACTGTCATCTGCCAGAGGTCAATGGATAGAAGCAATAGCAGGTGTCATGAGGAATTGTGGCAGAGGCAAATGCATGATGCCCATCACTGAAGCCAGTCACATAGCAGAGCACACAGCAGAGTCTTGGGAAGGACACCTAAGCTCCAGAAGAAGCAAAGAGGGCTGCTTCTCTTCTCATTCTGAAATACCACCCTTGTATCCAAGCCTTTCTATCAAGAGCATCCAAAGGGTCATGCTAATGGCAAAACAGAAAATTATGGCCTCTTCTTCCCCTGGGTTTTTGTAATACAGAGGATAGAACTTTTAGATACAATGTGTGTTGTATTTCTGACAAGAAAAAAATATTTTTAAATAAGGATACTGGGAAGGGGGAGTGGCTTTGGTTTTGCTTTAGAATCTTAACTCTAATAGGCAGGAAGGGCCAATTTAATCCAAGAAGCCTTATGTCCAAATCCCCCAAAGGGACTCTTTACTTTTAGGAAATAAACATGATTTGCTGAGAATGATTAGTGATGAAAATGATTAATGATGAAAAAGGTATATTGCTAGAAATACTTATATACTATAAAGGACAGATGGTAAGTAAATAAAAACTTTCCCTTTCCCTCCCTGTAGGGAAAGAAAATAGAAGAAGAAAATCTTTTGTGATCAAGAAAAACTGGGTGGTGGGGGAGAGGGCGCCTGGGTGGCTCAGTTGGTTAGGTGTCCAACTGTTGATTTCGGCTTAGGTCATGATCTCAGGGCCCAGGGATCAAGCCCTGCTTGGGACTTTGCACTCAGTGGGGAGTCAGCTTGAGATTCTCTCTCTCCCTCTTTTTGCCCCTCCCCTGCTCATGCTCTCTCTCTGTGTATACACATATATATATATATATTAAATAAATAAATAAATCTTAAATGGAAGGAAGGAAGGAAAGAAGAAGGAAAAATTTGGGGCCAAACTAGTCTGAATCCTTTCACTGTTTCTCAGCTTTCACATCACACAGATCGTCCCTTCCTTTTTGGTCCACATTACTAACTTTAGAAAATTCTTCCATGTTTATTTGCCCAAAGATGGCTTTCATCAAGTGTATTAATTGAATGCCATCAGCAAAATTCTATATGAAAGTAATCTTCTCTGAATAGGCTCCACAGCTTGTTCATGCCTATGAATGATTAGATGTAGCCCTGACCTGAGCATTCTGCCTCTTGGTTCCACCTACTGCCAGTGGTATGCTGGAGTTGGCTTGCACCACTTGCCAGAGCTGATTATGCACATCTCTTCCCAGCCCTGAAACCAGGGACATCATGGTAGTAACTTGACATTGGCTATGGCAGGAATATTTACACCATGGAATTAGCTAACTCTCCTCCACCTCAAGAAAGCCACCACTAGTCATTTTCCAGCACACCAGACTACCTACCAGGAGACCACTGTTCTCTGACCAGTGCGATGAAAAAGGCACCATAACCACATTTTCGTAGAATGATTCACATCCTACTTGCAATACAAACTGAAATGAGTGCCTACTCATACCAAAACACAGGAACCATGTAGCACCAGGTGTAATACCATTTGACATCCCCCAGAAGCAGGACCTTCAGCTGTTACCTATATAATCACTTCACGGCACGATTAGGAACCTATTCTTGACAGGCATTCATATTTCTTGCTGACACAAATTGATGCCAGTCTTTTTTTTTTTTTTTTTTGTAGTGAGTGGTTTGGTTTTTTAAAACTTCCCCAGTGCACTAAAATCACCAGAATTTAGTGGTAGCTTGCTTAGGCTGAAATGGATTGGCTAAGTGCGTACAGCCAGATATAAGAAAGTAGCACAGTGTGACTATTTTCCATACCCCATCATTTTCAGCAAACCAAAAGGTTAAACGATAACTCTCAAGACTTAGAGTGTGGGGGGTGAGGAGAGGGAGGGGATGGAGGAAGGACCACTGCTGTTCAGTGATCAGCTCATGAATTAGGAACCATCACTCTGGGACAATAGTATAGGAGAAGTGTTGGTACAGAGAGGATTCTTTTTTTCATACCTTACCTCCTTTCCCTGCCTCTGGCTTTCAGCAAATATGGTGGTAGGATGGCTCCAAACACTCTCCCTCCCAGATGCCGGACAATTTGAAATCTTCTTTCAACGGTTCTCCCATAGCACTGTCATGAACTGAATTTCAGCTGCCTGTAAATTTAGATACTGAAGCCCTAACCCCTCATGTGACTACATTTGAAGATAAGGCCTTTAGGGAGATAATTAAGCCAAAATGAGGTCACAAGGAGGAAGCCCCAATTTGACAGAACTGGGGTCACAAGAAGAGGAAGAGACACCAGTCATCTCTTTCTCTCCACACATATGAGGATGGAGTGAGAAGGTGCTATCTACAAGCCAGGAAGAGAAACCTCACCAGCACCTTGCCAATGACTTGATCTTGGCTCCCAAACTCCAGAACTATGAGAAAATAAATTTCCATTGTTTAAGCCACCCAGTGTGTTATAGGTTGTTTTGGCAGCCCTCACAAACTAATATATCTTTCTTTGCATGTTTAATACTGAATAGTTATCAGAGCATCCATAGGTGAATGCAGTTATCTCTAAGCCTCAATCAAAAATGGAATTGGTGGGGCACCTGGGTGTCTCAGTCAGTTAAGCCTCCAACTCTTGATTTCAGCTCAGGTCATGATCTCAGGGTCATGATATAGAGCCCCAAATCAGGCTCCAAGCTCAGCAAGGAGTCTGCTTGAGATTTTCTCTCCCTCTCCCTCTGCCGCTTGCCCTTCTCTCTCTCTCTCTCTAAAATAAATAAACTTTTTTTTTTTTAATGGAATTGGTGGGACCCCTGAGTGGCACAGTGAGTTAGGCATCCAACTCTTGGTTCCAGCTTGGGTCATGATCTCAGGGTTGTGGGATCCAGCCCCACACCTGGCACCATGCTGGGTGTGAAGTCTGCTTGGGATTCTCTCTCCCTCTCCCTCTGCCCCAGTACTCATACTCACTCTCTCTCTCTTTAAATAAAAATAAGTAATAAGAATTATAAAAAAAAAGGAATTGGAGAAGAAAATAATACTACTTTGTTTTCCCAAAACTTCAAGTCTATTTCAAATAAGAAATGAATAAGAAAAAGGTTACATATAATACTTCACTACCCTATGGTTTTCAGCTTCTAAAGCCTTCATTCCCCAAATTAGAAACATAAAGATTAGAGGGACATTTAGTTCCTGGTAGACAGTGACCCTAAAAGAGGCTGCCTATTCTGCTCACGAGGCATAATTCTTCACTTAAGTCACCCAGCAACACGGTTATTTAGGGGAAAACACGAACACTTCCTGACCACTAGGTTATCATGTGGTCTACCAATGTCAGAGTCATCCAAATGTATGGTGAGTTCCTATGATGCCCCCTCAGGCTCTACACTCTGGAAGACCCTCAACTGGATCAGGCCTGGCGCTGTGGAAGAAATTGGAAAGAGAGCTTTACTGGCTGTGTCTTCTTAACCCTCCTATTTCTACCCTCCCCCTTTTCAATCCTGCCCTTACCTTGGGAAGTGACTAGTGTGGATGGCATCAACAAATTGCCTTTGCCCTCCAGCTTCTGGTTTACCAAGAGACATTATCTAAGGACTAGAGGAGAGGGAAGCTAAGGCACTTGTTCCTCTACTCTACCTTCCAGATCACTGAGATGGACTGTGTTCCTTTATTGCAGACCACAGCTCCAGCGGGCAGTGCTCTTCACTTACGTACCCTTGCTGAGCTCTGTAACCTCTCTTTCGAGAAGCCTAGTTGTAAAGGTTCCCTCTTCTTCCTAGTGACTAGGTACTGCATCAATCCTTGTTCGTTTCACTAAATACTGCCCGCAGGTTTGTAAACAATCCTCTTATTAGGTCTTCATGAATGAATCAATTTGAGTGAACTATCTTTTTCCCGCCAGGCCTCTGACAGGTAGTAGAGCCAGGGAAGCTCAAGGCTGGAGCTGAGCCAGATTAAAGCAAGAGCAACAACAACAAAATAAGAAACTTCTGCACAACCCCATCCCAAATGACTATGCTCTAATACGTTCCCACCCCTCAAGTCTTGGTGCTTAGTGTTTTCTCTTCCAAAGACCTTTCTCGATTTTTCTTCACATGGTTGGCTCCATCTCACAATTTCAGAAAGTATTCTTCTGTATAAAAGAAGTCGCTTGATTTCTTTGTCATTGTTCTATTTCATTTCCTTCTAACATTATCAGAATCTGAATTTCTCTCTATTTAGTTTATTGTCTCTTACCCACCTCTATTCCACAGGCTCCAAGAGATTAGGGATCATGGCTGTGTTACAACCTCTCTCGTGCCCACAACTGTCTTGGATATAGTAGGCTCTTCATAATTACATATGACCACTTATCAATAACTCCCTATTCCCTCTTTCTCTTCACACACAAATATGCACATCCACACCTATCATAACCATTTTTGATAGCTAATTTCTACAGGCGGCCTTGGATACTATGCTAATTGGATTGTGTATACAAGAACCGTTGAGGATACCACGTGATTGCACTAAATCTAGGTCTTTTAGGCTCCCTAGAAATATCCTTTGACTAAGGCAAGGAGCAATAAATTGTTACTAACATGATGTGCTTCACTCCCAAGGAGGGACTTGGGCACTGGGGAGAAACAGTCTCAATCACTGACTCATTCAGCCAGTTTCTATTTCCTTAAATAAAAATTGGTACATCAATAGAAAGTTTAGGGATAATGATAGAACACTTAATATTAAATGAAAGAAAAACCGAAGAGATGTGGATGAAATGTGAATGACTTTGAAGTCCACATGAGGAGGGATTTGGTCTTTTGCCTTCCACCTAGAATACATAATTAAAATGACTTTCGCTCCAAGGGGGCACATGGGGACTGCAGAAGGATTGAGCATTCTAAGGATTTAGAACATGTCTACAGTTGTCTCTGCCTTAATTACATAAGGGGAAAGCTTTTATTTTAACTCTGTCCAAGGAAACCCTAGTCATAAAACTGTTTTTATTTGATGAAATGTTTACTCTCACAGGAAAGAGGCAGAGCTGTGCACAGTTGATGAGCCAACCCTGAAGTGGTTATACATGAGCAGAGGGAGAGATCCAAGGAATGGGCATGGAAGAGTTGCCAAACTTATCATGACATCAAGGTCATAGATCAAATCCATGACCTTCTTGCAAATCTTGGGAAATTCATGTTTACAAAATACATGGCACAATCATGAAACTTCTAAAGACTATTCTCCAAACAGTCATATATTCTAAACTGCTAAAGTGTACATCCCAATGAATAAAATGTAAATGTTTCAAAGACTTTGAAAGCAAACATGCTTACATATGCAGATTTCAGTTACAGAAAAACCCTTGTCCTAAATAAACTCTGCATACCTTTTTCGGTACAAATCTTGCCAAATAAGTTGCAGCCGGGCAGCTAAGAGATAAAGACAAACACTGAGAACAAAGCACAGCACTAGAGCTAAGAGAGATGGGATTCATGTCCTGAGGGTCCGTGCCGCTTCTGACCGCTCTGGGGTGTTTACTGTACACGAAGGACAGAGGGAGTGCACATTGATTATGAGCTCACTCAGAAGTCTCTCGCACCCAATAAACTGTGTTGCATTTAGGAGATCTGGTTGGGAACGGCTGAGATCTTCCTATCAGTATGACTCTTCTGGAACTTCTAAAAGAATCTTGCGTGGTCACAAATATTATTATTTGATCAATAAAAACCTCATTTTGCAATGCTAGATTGATGAAGATAAATAATACATGCACAGTTAATGACCATGGCAAAGGACTGATATTCAACAGCCTTGAGGTCTAGTCTCAGTCCGTCCTGTTTTACTCTGAAATTCAGGACACCTAAGCTCTTTCCCTCATTCACTGATTCCTTTACCACCATATACCAGCCATTTTGCTAGAAGACAAGAGATATTAAGATAAATAAGAAGTCATCATGCAATAAAAACTCTAGCCCAGTCACAGTAACATAAGTGAATACCTACAGAATGGGAAAAATTAGAATTAACTATGTAAAGAGTCACCAAGTTTTCAAGCTAAGTGAGAATAAAGGATTGATATGTCCAAATCCCACATTGAGCTCATGGAGATAGTATAAGCTAAACATTTTATTCTTATTCTTTATTTGTATTGATTTCTCACATACACTTGGGCCTTTCATGAGAACTGTGTTTTTATTCTTACATAAATGTAGTTCTGTAGAAGACCAACTTGGATTTCCAAAAGGTATAAGCCATACCATTTCTGGAGGAAATAAAATACAATTGAAATTGTACAGCAAAAACACATTTACGCAACCTTGTCAATTGCTATTACAGTATGGCATTTAGAACCTTGTACTTCTTACACTTATGTCCCCAAATATAAGTTCTTAGACAACAAAAGTCTGAGATTTACACTGATGGGTTAATAACACCCGGCACTGAAAATTAAACATCCTGCGTGCTCTAAAACCCTTTTCCATAGTGTTGGATTCTCATGTGAACCCACACACACCAGTGCAATCTCTGATTAAGGTGAAAGCAAGAAAAGTGTTGAAAGTTGAAAGAAATTTAATGAACATGGAAGGGGAAATTGATTAAACATTAAGAAATAGAAGAATAAAACCCCTGACCAATGTTTATAAGCACATCACTGGGTCTTCAGCACCTAGAAGAGGGGCACCCTTTAAATATTTACTCATTGAGTTAACAAATTGTTAGTATCCCTCTGTGACAAAATGGTGAACACAAGGAGCCTCAGATACCAAGTAGTTTGGCCATGTCCCAGAAGAGGAATCACATGATCTGTTTGGCTCAAAATGACAATATGAAGTCATCCAGCCCTCATTCACGTATCTAGAACAGAGAGTGAGTGATGAGGGGAAGCACATGGGGAAAAAGAACAAACTTCATGGAGAACTTATTATGCGTCAAGTGGTATACGAGGTCCTTTATACAAAAGGTCTTACTTAATCCTTAAAACATGCTATAAATTAGATACTATTATTCATTCTATAGATAAAAAACCTGAGTAATAAGTGTCAGAAGCAGACTCATTCAAGAGAAAAAGGGAAAAGTAAAACACAGTGTTTTTCAGGTCAGGGATCTAAAGCATCAGAAATTAAATTCTTTTTCCAAGTGTTGAAATATTAACACTTTTATTAAAAATAATAATAAACAAAACCCTTACTTAAGAAATGCATGTGTGTGTCTGCATACATATGTACATCTGCATTGGATGATAAAACTAAAGCACCCCTTGGAAAAATATAATGAACTAATCCAGAAAACTGTGTTACCAAAACCTTCTATAAATGATCTCAGTTCTGTTTTGGAAGGAAATGCTCTCTGAGGAGAAATGAAATAAGTTTTAGTTTCGACATTCACTGTCTTTTGGTGCTGTTCATGAATAAATTGGGCTAATTGTTGGATGTGAGAAGTGATGGTTTTATGATACATATTACTGCCCCCAAATCATTGGTTGCTAAATTCATCATCTTTAACCAACCAGTGAGGCTGAATCTAGAAGACAGAGATAATCCTTAATGTGGAGTCCCCTAAGCAACTTGCAATCCCCACACTTATCTGCAACAGGTAACCCTGTTACGGAGCACACACACTTGACGCACTGAAAGAGTTTGATATATCGCATATCATTTCAATATTTACTATGCATTTTAAGCATATCGGTTTCTGCGTATAAAGAGTGTCTAGCACATCATGCATTACATTGTCATACTAGTTCTGAGGAACAACGGCTTTCAATTTAAAGAATAAAACACCCTCCAGCTGAAGAAAATTCTCACATTACAATATGTTTAAAAGAATCTATTCCAGTTGTGGTTGGTTGTCTATGAGAAATCTTTTTCATAGGGGGAAAAACTGAACATTCCCATGTGAAAGTCTTTCTTGCAAGAGAAAAAACTGTACGTTGCATTTTATACAAACTAGGTGAATTCAAAATGATGGATCATTTCAAAAATATTCATTATACTATTTACTTACATAAATGTGGTTGTATAAAAAGTAAAAAAGGAATGCATTCACAATTGGTTTAAGTAATTTTCTCTTGGCAAACCACCATATAAAACAGGGGCGTCATGGCGCCACAGAATCCTGAATTGTGTAGAGCATCCTCAGTACACATGGCATTAATCTTTGTCTCGTTGCAGGAGACACCCTTGCTTGCATTAGCAGGCTGCCTCTTAAACGTAAGATGGTGTAATGTAACTCAGGTTTAAATAACACAATAAATAAGATCTATTTCTCTTTAGTCCCTCTCACCAATCTCTTCCAAGCCCTCTTTGTTAAAGTGCTTCATGGTTTACAGATTTTAATGTAAATAACAACTGGGGGGGAGGGACTTTTTCGAAAGAGCACGGTAAAGGAGGAAGCTCAAGATGTTAATATCAATTTTTTTATTTAATATGGTAAGCAACTAAAAGACTTTTTTTTTAAATCAACATATGTATGTGAACATAGCATAATTATTTACCCTACTTTCTTACTTGTCTTTTAGCAAACTGACAGTTCCAATATTTCGGAAATTTCACTGTTTTATATCACTTCATGCTCCCCATGACAAGGGGAACATTTAGCTGTCTTTAATGTCTTCTAATTAAATATTCAAAGCATTCTTAAAGTCTTCTTTTTCCAAATATAGATATATTTTAAAATAACAGACTTTTCCAAATGCATTTTTCTATTGAACTGAGAAGCTCTCAGAAACTGTCCCCACTGAATATAATGACTATTTAAGGAAACAAGCTATTTATGTGGAAATATTAAGAGGGATGATTTTGATAACCCACACTCAAGGCCAAAATAAAGATCATTGGGACTTTTACTGAAGAAGTTAATGGAGGCCGGGCCATTGGCAAATGACCTTGAAATCCCTCGATGTAGCCTCAAATTGGCTTCAACACAAGCTTATTATTAATGCAGACAGCTAGTTTATACCATGAAAAGCACATGGTATCTCTCTTTGAAACCATCGCTGTCACTCAGGCACCCCCAGATAAAATGTGAGCATCACAGTGACAGCACTTTTACAAGTTTTGAAGTAAATATCACGAATTTATTAATCAGTGCTTTACGTTAAGAAAATTACACCTCATCTGCTTAATTGCAGCCTTACGTATACATTAATGAATTATTATATAAAGGTATTTAAACGAAACATATTATAATACTTGAATCGGATTCTAAATGGCATTTTCCTCTCTGATTTGTAATGCCCCAGAGACACATATCCAAAACCTTTTATTTTAGATATCTCAACATGTTAAAAGTGTTTTCCCTAATGTTTTTGAAAATTGATATGATATAGCTGAGAACTGGCACACACACACTCACTCTGCCCAGTCAGAAAGGAACTGTTTGCCTGGTTTGCAGATATGAAATCATTAGGGACTGGCTTTTACTTTGGGAAATTTGAGTACCATGTATTGTTAATGTAAAATAAAGAAATAAAGCCTGGGAAGTTAGAGGATTATTTTTTTTGGAAATACATGTTTAGAATTTTATAAAAAATCTAATGGTAAAGCATTAACAAATACTTTTTCATATGAATAAAATCTGTAATCAGTTAGATAAGAGCAATGTGCCTTTTTTTGGCATTTAATCAAACAATGAAATCATATACACATTTCCTGACACAAAAGACAAATGATGTAATAATCTGAAGGAGTTTCTCTATCTCCTTGGAACTTTGCATACTTGACTTGTTTTCCATATTTTGTGACTTTAAATGGTGGGAAAATTATATTAAAATGCTTGTAGCAGTTCCTCTAAACTAGCATCCTTTTTGTTTTATTGTATTTAATATAAAAGCAGCAATTATTTGATTTCAAAGTTATGAAAATATGTACCTTATGAGAAAACAAGCAATTTAAGCTTTAATTGGTGTCATTTTTCACAGAACTGGCAAGATTCTTGCATCCCTGGCACGTTGTTTTTCTATAAAACTGCAGAGCTGCCTTCAATGAATGTTTTACGAACGCAAAAGTTGTTATATGAAGGTATATGCGTAGATGCCTGGAAATATAAGATTTCTGGTGGGAGTTATTTACAAAAGATGTATTTCATTTGTTACTGTGCGTGTAACAACTCCTATTATTCTAAATGTTTCTCTCTTCTCAATAAGCCTGTTCTCAGCTCAGGTCTTTGAAACGTGGGGGCTTGCGTCTAAAGTGGAATAAAAGTCAAGGCTTTGATGAAGGGAAAACATAACACTTGTGAGAAAAGTAAAAAGAAATGATCATTTTAATTGAAAAGAAACCAAACTGTAATATATCGAAAGGCTAATTCTGGTTTTAATCAGAAGAAAAATGATACAGAATATACAGTGGGAAGCTTGCCTTATATAAATTATATATATGAACCACAAAACTTTCTATTTTCTGCAATGTTGGCTTACCGTAAATACTTTGACTTATTCTGCTCAGATTATACATTTCCCACATTTTTCAAAATTACGTTTTGTTCTGAAGGACAGCAGTTTTATACATATTTTTGAGAGATTTTACAACTTAGCTTCTCTAAGGACGTTAGTGGTGTTCACACTTGGAGAGGTATTTGTCTGTCTGTTGTATACAATGCAAATTCCCAGAGCTACAGCCAAGGTTTTCAGAAGATCAGAAGAAAGATAAAGATCTGCATTATAAAAAAAATATGTCTAAATTGTTCCTATGATCAGCCAGATGTTTAGGAAAACTGCAGATTAGTGTACTTTATGCAGGAAGTCCTTTTTGGGTAACTGGAGATTAGGATAGACAAATATTCTTTATATTCTATTTACATCTTTGACTTTTGTTTTATATCGGCAATATTTATTGATAACAATAGCTAACATATACTAAGTGTTACTATCTGCCAGGCACTGTGCTAACCTAACCACCTTACATGCTTGAATCCCAACAGTCCTACAAAGCAGAGATAACCATTCTCTTTACAGATGAGGGAAATTTGTGTCGGGGAGTGATATAGTATAGTAAATGAACAAGCAAGGACAAGTAGTGAACAAGTAGGAACTAGAATCCAGGTCTGTGTGACCCTAAAGGTCACTTTTCTAACCATTGCTCTATGGTTTGACATAACCATAGACATAAACAGGACACTGAGTGTTTTGAAAGCCTTTTCATGTTGCCTACCCAAGTTAAGTATTAATGCCACTAGGGCTGATGTGACGCATACTATTGACATCCTTCTCATTGTTATCATTATCGGTTTGGCTCAATTTTTATTCAAATGAACCACCCGACCTGGATTGAACTGCATCATAACAAGCCTTCCATTGCTGCTACTTTCTAAGAATATCAATATGAAAAGGTTTTAAACAGTGGCCCAGTGGGAGCAAAAGAATCTTCAACCCACGTGTAATAGCCATCTATTAACTCACTAATCCATGATGCATCAAAACTCTACCAAAACATGACCAAAGGTACTGGCAGGGAAGCCAAAAAGACTTTTTTCTGGGAAAGCAACAAATTCATTACCAAATGGATATCGATGCATTGCGCGTCCTTGAGAGATGTCCTCTGACACTGCAAGCTTCCCGTGACTCTTCCAGTTGGGGTTATAGGTGTCTCCTTGGTTCCTCCCATCTCTCTGGGCTCCCTCCTATCAGAGCACTAGCTTGTGACCCTCTGAGGTACACGGCTTCCCATGTTTGTCTCCGCATCTCCAGATGGGAGCATATTGTTCTGGGAATGACCAAGCCACGGTTGATAATTTTTTTTTTCTATCGTGGGCCAGATAATAAATATTTCAGGCCTTTAGAGTTGTACAATAGCTGTGGCAACTATTCACCTCGCGATGGTAAGGGAACGACAGTGATAGACAATACGTAAGTAAATGGGTGTAACTGTTTCCAATAAAGCTTTATCCATGGACACTGAAATTTGAGTTTCATACAATTTTTATGTGACACAAAATAATATTCTTTTTTTCTTTTCTTCATTTTAAAATGTAAAGATATTTTTAGCTTGTGGACCAAATAAAAACAGTCAGCAGGCCAGATTTGGCCCATGGGCCATTGGTTACTCTCCCCTACTCTGGGCAATCAATACACATTTGCTGACTGGCTGAATGGCCAGATGATTGTGGAAATTAGTCTCTGCTTAGGCTGAACACACGGTGAGGCTATGCATATGATAAATGAAAGCCTGTGCCATGGCACTCAATTTCTGATTTAGAAATAATTAGAAAGGACTGAAAAAGTGCTTCTGAGGTAGTAATTAGTAGGAACAAAGTGATGCAGGACCACATAACTCATATCAAATTAAAGATCTCTGGACAAACCCAGGTTGCCTCCAGACTGACACAACATAAAACTATTGCAGTCTACCCTCACCAACAGGCAAGGACTTTGGTGGCGTTTTGGCAGCTTCTGTGGTATCCTGCTTGCATCCTATCTGATCTGCCTTTGGGGATCAGGAACATCTATTCTCACGTCTGGTTCACTCTCTGTGTTCCTCATCCAGGCCATATTGATTATTTAATTATTTGAGCGTACCGGCTGCCTTGTTTTCAAAACTCTTGTAGTGACTCTTTGAGGAGATCTGTTGTCTTTCACATATAATTGCACTGCTGTGTTCTGGCATTTTCCACATTCCTGTTTCAGCATTTAAAGTAATTTTTAGCTTATGAGGAGAAAACACCTTACAGGACACAGTCCATCCAGGTGGATCTAGAATGGTAATTGCGGGGCTATCCTAGAGCCAAAGGTGAGGGGGAGCCTGAGGCAATGGGAGAAGTGGGCACACATTATCCTTGCCTACTTTCTGAAATCCCTAACATCAGAAGAAAAATTCATGCCTCAGACCCATTAATCCTTTTTTAAGAATATTAAGTAATAAGACTTTATATTAATGCATTCCATGACTTCCTAATATGTGTTTCTTACAATAGCCAGTCCTGACAGACACAATATCCTTTTCTTCTGACATCGCTGACATGCCTAAACATCTAGGAGATGGACAGCCAAGTCCCTGGCCCTTTCCCTGTTAGCCAGTCCGGGTCAATCCATGTGCTCACATGTCATCACTTCTCTGCAACCCACATCATTCAAAAGCAGAGAATGCGTGGATAGTTATTTTGTTTACTAGTTAGGAAGAATGATATGCCTTATTTTAGAAGTTGTTCTTTGAACTTTCTGAACTGGCATCTGACTTTGTTTACAAATAAAACATTTGATCTCCGGCCTAAAAGTACTTGTCTCCAAAAGGAAATGGTGGATGGCACTATGATGTGGAAGATTCAAGAAAGAGGCTCATGGCAACCATCATAATAGATGATCATAGATTTATTTGCTTAAGTGCTTGCTTATTGTCACCCTTACTGGACTGTAAGCCCCATGGGAGTAAAGACAGTGCCTATTTCCACAACCGTGCAAAGCAGGGCCCAGTATACAACAGATACTCTATTTGCTTAATAAATTAAATCACCAAAAAGTAGCTGACAAATGATCATAGTTGTTTACTTGTAAAAGGAAAAACACTTTCAATCCTACACATCTCACAGTGGCAGGTGAAACACTCACTAAGGTCCCTGCTTTAACCCAAGGGCTCCTTGTCTCTAGCACACACGTGTCAGCTTCTGCTCAACTCACCCTGCATGTGATGTTGGCCCTCAGCTCCATCCCTGTCATATTCCACTTTCCTTATCATGTCCCCACAACCTCACTGGCTTCATTCTTCTTCCTACCTGCATCTTTAAGTTCTTCAAAACTCCCTTAAGCTTAAATAATACCTCCCTCTCCCTGAGCTGGCACTTCCATGGCGTGTGCCCTAGTGAGGACATTACTAGTCATCCCAACTGCCATTTCTCTTAGCCTAAATAAGGAGGGTGACACACGCACATGCATAAGTAGCTACCTACATATGTATGTATGTATCTCCCTCTCTTAACACTGAAATAATGCTGTCATCTGATGAAACATAGATCTACCTGCTTCCGAACATTGGTCACAAAGTTTAAATATTCTGTAATGTGAGAGGAGGTCAGGAGTACTGAGAAGTGGTCACTGGATACTTGGAGAGCTTCTGAATGTCTGTGTTAAGAAAGCATCCATTCACAAACGAGGGAATGAACACAGGGTAGACTGTAAAGGAAAAAACACAATCATTTGCCAACCGATTCATTACATACATGAAAGTAAATTAGTTAGGACACTGTGCTCAACTGTCAGAAACCCAAATCTAATTACCTTTTATAAAAACAAAAACAAAAACAACTTATTATAAGGCTACTAGGCTGTCTTGTGAAACCCAAGGCAAGAAGTATGGCTCAGTGTCAGGGAAAGGATTAAGTCAAGGCCTTTATATTTCTCACTCATCTCTCTTCTCTTCACACATGTTCAATTCTCTGTTTCTCTGCTCTCTTCAGTTTCTTAGACCATATGGCCTATTTTAATGACAGTAGAGAACCTGGTCCAACCACTTGAGGGTCTAAATCCAAATTTCTGAAAAGAGATTTCTTAGCTGAAGTGTTTATCCCTGGACTCGTTCATCACTAAACTACAGCATGTGGAAGAGGGTGGATGAGTGGAGGAAAATTTCTGGAAAAAGCGCCAGGTGTATGCTATCTGGCTGACAATCTCGAGAAGGGTGTGCTACCAAAGGGCAAGTATGAGTTAAATATGCCTCCCAAACCCCTGACTTTATTATAGAATTCCTCCTGTGAATGAAGAAAACTAAGAAACAGAAAAGGTCACAAGGGACAGACGTGTAATTCTCTCAGACCCACGATGAAGTGAAGGGGAGTTTCGACATCGTTAGTCTAAGGTATCAAGAATTGTTATGGGATGACTCATTACACTTTTATGTGCTATGTCCTCATCTCTTATCCTTTTCTAAGTGAAACCTAGAAGTGATGGAGAAACAAGTACTAGCTGCACTAAGTGAATAACGTTGAGTCAATCCGGGGGTTCTCGCTGTGTGTTAAACTAGACAACCAACACGTATCATGTACTGGGTCCACCTTTATGGACCACGTTCAGGCACATATCAAAGTAAATAATAGGAAGCCCTTTCCCTAGAGAATCTCACCTCCAAAAAAATAAATCTGTGAAACAATGTGATAGCTATAAGGACACTATGTATACAGAGTTATGGGTTCATGATGGAAGGCAATTTAACTCAGGGGGACCATCTAAGAAGACTTCATAAAGGAAGTGGCATGTCACTCAAGCCTTTGCAAATGAGCAGTTACAGAGAAAAGACAAAGTTAAAAGACAAAGAGGAAAGATATTCTATGCAAGTGGTGCAACTCGATGTTTGACCATATCATGCTTTCCAGTTTTGTTCACTCTGGAGACCCAAAACTTGATCAGGAATAATTAAATCTGGCCCATTTAATGTCAGATATCAATCTGCCAGAGTTGTTAGCACTTTATGAAGATAACAAAGTAGTTGATGACAGTGATTGAAACAACTCCATGGAACCACAAAAGTATATACAACTCTCTCAATCATTATTTTATACAACGATCTCTAAGTGGTAGTCTGGCTTTTTTGGCATGAATGCTGAAAGACTGATTCCTGTTCCAGGCTGGACATGTCTGCTTCCACCTGTTCGATCTGCTGATTCTGTATGAGCCTCCAGTTATTCTTGACCCTCACTAATATGCGCTGGTCTTGTTATCGTTTGTTGTTATTTAGAGGACATTTCTTATTCTTTGTAGTGCTCACATTTCACCAAGTTGGCCATGGTATATTAAGGAAGTCAGGTTTCTTCTAAGACATTCTGGGAATGATTTGGCCTTAAAGACAATGTCCCTCCTTTGGGGCAACCCCCTGAGGCTCGTCAGCTCTGAGTCTGTGTATTGTATCTGTTTGCTCAGGCGGACGTTGTGCACCCCACCTTGAGAAGACAGACTCTATTCTTGCTCGTCTGGATTCTGTCCCTTTGTGCTCTATGTGGCAGTTAAGTTCCCAAAATGAAAACAAAACTCCCATTAGGCAGAAAGAGGACTGCCACCTCTTTTCTGGTTAAATGCTATTAAAAATGCTACCTGACGGCTACATTTCAGCTGTGTATTTTATTTATAACCATGCGTCCCCCTTGAAGGTATAGGAAAGGGATGCATACACATTTTGTGGAAAAGTGAGTAATTATAATAATATCTCTGGGTGTTTGTGGGTGCCAGAGGAAGGGGGAGGTTCCAGGATGGGCAAGGATATGAACACTGATGTTCAACTATAGAAATAAGGGATGGTGAGAGGAGACCTCACACTATCTATAACATGCTCAACAAACATACTACAGAATTGATTAGCTCCAAAATTAGATAAGAACAACAATGTATGATTTCTGTGTGTGTATATGTGTGCACATGTGTGTGACCACAAAGAAAATATTTTTTTTTAATTTCAGAGAATTTTAAAATAATATCTCTTTCACAGGGAAAGTTCTCATTTCTCATTAGATGATTCATAGGTTAAGAGAAATAAGTTTTAAATTTGACATTAATGCTGTAAAAGAATTCCATGAGAAAGAAGCGATGGACTGAAAAGCATTGCACTGAGATTTAAAAGAGTAGGAAAAGATTTGGGCTGAATTCTGTTTTGTTGTATTTTTTATAGTCATTCCTTTTCTATAATCACTGCCATGAATCTGTGTGCATCTACAAGTGAAATGCTGTATATTTTCAAAGCACTAAAAATTCCTCGAAATAGCTCCAGTGGTTCAAAATATGCATGATGATCAAAATAGCCACCTATAAATACTGTGGGTCTATCACGTGATAAATAAACATTATCAAATATTTGTACATTCACATATGTATATATATGGAGTGGAAAGGAGAGAAAGCAGAGAGTGAATATTTCTGCTAATGCTTGCAAGTAGTTGGCAAATATATACCCCACAATATGACTACATTGCACGGGACTTATGGGAATATGTCTTTCTGTATTGTATACATACACATAAACGTTGAAATTGGAATGTTCACATGTACACACGCATATATATTTTAAATAACATTTTAAATGCTGTTTGAAAATACATATGTATATACATACTCACACACATGCTAAAATGCCATCATTCAACATAATTCATGATGTGTATTGAAACGTATCAAAGCAGAAACACATTCCAGAAAGAAATACTCACTGGTGCAATTAAATCATAAAGGGGTTTAATTTGTTCACTTAGTAGCTAAATGTTTATTTCAACATTTTGGCCAGCAGTTTCTTTAATGAGAATGTACCTGGAATGAATTAAATTTGGTTATTATTTAAGCTTATGAGTTAAAGTATTTCTTCGGGGAGTGCACTTATACTTTGATGCATTTCAATGAATACTGTTCTTGAAAATGTGTTTCAACTGCTCTAAACTTGAAACCTGAAAATCCTCATGATAGTCTGGTTTATGAAACTGATCATGAATATTTGTGGGATACACAGGCAGGATTTGCAACTCACTCCTTTTTACATGGCAGCATTATTGAGATATAATTCACATATAGAATTTACCCATTTAAAGTGTACAGTTTAATATTTGTAGTGTATTCAGAGTTGTGCAACCAGCACTGCAATCAATTTTTGGACATTTTCATCCGTCCCAGAAGAAGCCCTGTACTCATCAGGAGTAAGTCCCCATTTCCTACCACCTCACCCCACCTGTACCTGTAGGCAACTTCTAATCCACTTTCTGTCTCTAGGTTTTCCTATTCTGGACATTTCATATCGATTGAACCATATATTATGTAGCCTTTTGTTCTTGGCTTCTTTCTCTTAGAATACTATTTTTAAGGTTTATCCATGGGGTGGCTTGTAACTACACTTTGTCCCTTTCTTTTTTTTTTTCCTGAATAATATTCCACTGTATGGATTTATCACATTTCATTTACTTGTGCATCAACAGATGAACATTGTGTTATTTCCATTTTCTGGCTATCATGAATAATGCTGCTATGAACATTCATGTACAAGTTTTTGCATGGACATGTTCCTCTTGGGTATATTCCATTCCTTGGTATATACCCAGTTGCTGGGTCATATGTTAACCATATGTTTAACTTTTGAGGAACTACCAGACTGTTCTCCCAAAGTGGCCGCCCAATTTTACATTTCAACAAGCAGTATGTGAGGATTCCAATATCTCTGTAGGTAACTCATTTTGATGTCTGTCACTCTTCCTAATTCATCAAATAAATGTGTTTCCTAAATGCTGGGCTCTGTCCTCTCCTCTGTTCTTCCAGTGAATGTACATGAGTATAGCCAGATAAGATATGACCTCTCTGATTTACTACTTTTGCATGCACAGCCAAAGCAGTTTGTAGACCCAGAAATACCAGCCCTCCTTCAAGCACACCATTAAAGTTGTCCCAAGAAAACTGTACATACTATTTAGCAACTGCAAAATGAGGGAGATTAGTCCAAAGTGAACTAGGCCACTTCCATATTTGTTTGTGGAACTGATGGCTTCCATTTGAGACCTATTTGGCACATCCAGCCCCAAGAGCAAACTAGGTATGTAAGGAGGCACAGATACTATTTTAGATCAACTGAACGCATTTTAAAACACAAATTTTAAAACTACTTAATGAATAGCCACTTGAGAAATATATCAATTCAATGAAGGAAGATAATCCTATAGGTTGTTTAGGTTCTTTTGAATAAGTACCCTCCAATGTTCTCAAAAGAGACTTCTGTCTTCAACTGCTAGAGTAATTTTATATGCACTGTTGTTCTTTCCTAAAATTATCATATGGCACATGCTTTAAAATTTTGAATGAATTGTAACTTACTGGATTATGTGAATGATCCAACTTGTGTTCCTATATCCAAACGACCTTGAATAGGATTTAATAAGAGAAACACTAAAGAAGGTCAATAAATTTAAGTTACTGAACTGTTCATTTTTTCATATTTTTAGCATACTATAGACACACAATCTCAGTGAATAATAATATGTATGTCAATCCTTACCATAGTGGAAGAGTGAGGGTTAGGGAGTTTGTAGCAATAAGAACAATGATAACCATGATAACAATAGTAACATCCCCAAATGCAGTGTGTACCAGGAAACATGCGAATTATTTTACATTTATAATTCAGCTTCATTTTCATAGCAACCCGATAAAGTAGTTGTCATTAAATCTCTCCAATTT
Organism: Ursus americanus; assembly: GCF_024610735.1. Lineage (NCBI taxonomy): Eukaryota > Metazoa > Chordata > Mammalia > Carnivora > Ursidae > Ursus > Ursus americanus. The sequence continues at coordinate 26,469,146 of NC_142127.1, read as the reverse complement.
ACAGATGAGAACACTTAGGCTTGGGAAGTTAACTGACTCATACTTCGTTAGGCACAGAGTAATTAACCCTGGGCCCCAAGCAGAACCCAGATTTGTCTGATTCTAGTGTAACCACCAGGTCATGCTACATCTAATCGCCCCCCACCCAAGATAAAGAGAGACAGCTCTGAAATAGATTTTCTACAGCTGCAGGATTCAGCATATTAAACCCCATTGAAAAGCCCATTATTTCGGTGAGTCACCGGGAACAAGGAAACAAAACACTGTCTGTATGTTAATAAAATGGTATATCTCTTATATATATTATTTTTCAAAAATATGTAGAATATTTTATGATGGGTAAATTCAAATTCACTACTACTAAGTTAGCTAGACTTACTACTACATAATATTTCAATCAACAGATAATGAAAATATAACTATCAATATGGTAGGATCCAGAAAATTGTATTATATTAGGGAAAAAAAGAGCTTCAAAACTGAAAATACTAATTACCTATAGGGCTAAAAAGTTTTCATCACTGTAACAAATGAAATGCACTACTAAGCACAGAGAAAGTCGTTACATATATCCATTCAGAGTAAAATGTTATTTAAAAAAAAAACCCTATAAAATAGAGCATGTGCTTAAAAATCCCTCAGTTATTTCCATTTTATATATATGAAATCTAAAACAAAAAAACTACTTTTTCTTGGCATTAACAGACAAAATATCATTGTCATAACAACCACCTTTAGACTATTCACTCAGAGTCCAGCTCCTGGAACATACTAGAAACTTAACCAATATTTTAAAATAATCTTCCGATTTGTGACCTGCATTCTGTGCTACCCTCCAGACACCTTTTTATTTATTTTGCTAAAAGTCAGGTATCTTTCAAGTTTGCTAAATTTAGAGTACCAGTATTAGTGTTGTCCTTAATTAAAATTCAACAAAACCCCTTAATTTAAAAGTTATTGTGGCCAAAACTGTGGGTGAGCTACAGAAGCCAGAGATAAAGGCAGTTAAAATAGATTTAACCACCTGTGAGATATAATAATCATGCTGAAATGTGTGGCTTGGAGTGTTTTCATTGCTATTATAAAAAGAAATGTATACAGAAAAGTAAGGGAAGCATTCAGATATGACCGTTAGTAAATAATTAGCACATAATTGACAGTAAACAAGGACTCATTTAGTGATCCAGTGTTACCCAACATTTAAAAACAAATTCAAAATCATCTCTTAGAAAATGCATGAATTTATCAATCATATGCACATAAGAATGCTAACTATTATCTCAATAACACATTCTCAATATTAGAAGTGAAGGATCTAGAGAGACTATTGGGCCCAGAGGTCCTGTATCATTCAAAGGTATGTCAGGCAGAAAACAAGACTTGTACAAAGATAAAACCGTATTTATTTCTACATTTTATTTTAAAAATCATATTCTACATAACTATTACATAATTTTAATCTATTGATAGTCACTCATCAAATATAAGTTTATGCCAGATATACCCATATTCTAAAAATACTATATTCAGCCTTGAACAATATTCCTTAACTCACAAATATTTACTGAGAATATATAGCATACTACTATAAAGTGAATGGTGCTTTGAAAGACACTAGCCTAGAACCCAAAGGTATATCTCTGCACCTAGCTAGTTCTGGGTATTCAAAACCTAAATTTGTTATAATTTGGTTTTCTCATGTGTAAAATAAATGAATCCCAATCCATCTCCTAGGATTATTTCAAAAATTACATTAAATGAAAAAATGTAAGTGAAAATATCTTATAAACTGTGAAATAAATCACAAAATTGGCCAAATCAGTTATCTGGCATCTATTTTCATGAAAAATTTTTAAACATTTTTAAACATTTATTTTGGCAAGCGTAAATCCAAATATATTCTCAGTAAGACAAAATGATTACTATTTATAAAAATTATTAAAATTTGTAGTCTTAATTCATATTAGGAGGGAAGAGTGGCTTTGAATCAGGTAATTCAGGCCAAAATGTGTCTTGAGTACCTACTCGAGTACCTACTACTACAAATATCTCATATGACCACAGTAGTATGGATATTTTCTTAACTTTTCCAATTTTCTTTTGTCTACATAATACCAAAATGATCAGTTGTTTCTCTTATTACACACAACTAGGAATAATAAATTAATTTATCCTCTGGCAACTGATGACATAATTTTTATGAGACTCCATAATTTTAGATTACTAAACAGAGTTGTGAAATCTTCTCCAGGGCTCTCTTTGGTTTCTTATTTTCTATGAAAAAAATAAACTTTCCTGTGTAATTGATAAGATATGACTAAGCTGACTCAATCTTGGGAACAATTAAAATGTAGAATTTCCAAGTGCCTTTCCAGATACCGTCTTTGGAAAAAGAGACCTAGATGACCAAGAACGATGGGCAAATAACAGTGTTTGTAAAGAAAAATTAAGCAACTAGAATCATCTGCAAAACTCATGTGAATGCATTGAGGGTACACAAGTGTTAAACCTCTAAAGCGTATTTATTAATTCACTCAACAGATATTTGAAGGTTTTCATGCGTCAAGCCATGTGCTACGAGCAGTGGAATATAAAGGCAAATCTTATCCAGACCATGCATGTAAGGAATATGGGTTGAATAATACAGCCAAGAAAGACACATCAGATATAGATAGATGTGATAAAAATACAGATTCAAATATAGCCATATGTGAGAACTATACTATAAGATAGAAATTGGTGTGCCACAAAACATGTACAAATATAAAAATTTCATAAGTGATGACTTAAGTAAAATGATCAGGGAAAACTTCTTGGAATATAGGCTCTTGGGTCAGCATGGCACCATTGAACATAACAATGGGAAAGAAGGCTTATTAGACCTAGGACCGGTGACAGCAAAGACTCGAGAGTGGGAAACTACGGTTTGAGTCAGAACAATAAAAAGGCCATTTGACTAGAATAAGGGAGCCTAAAAAGTCATCATTTGGAGATAAGTTTGTAAATAAAATGGAACCATATTATAGAAGAGCATTGAGTATCAAGTTAATTATATTTGGCTAATATGTGGTAAACTTTTTAAAACTGTTGAGAAGGGACATGTCATTGTACATTGTAGGCAAGTTTCATTGGAAATATTAAATTGGCAAATGTTCACAAAAGGAATTAAAATGAGGAGAGGCTAAAGAAGGGAAGAACAGGGACTACCGTGCAGCAAGAGGCAATGTAAATGACAAGCGGGAAGTTAAAGAGGCCCGCACTGATCTACAAGAATGAGAGAGAGAAAGAATGTTGTAAAGACATTTTAGAGACACGATTGGCAAGCAAAAGTAACCATGTGGATTTAGAGTTAGAAATTCTATTTTTTTTCCCTTTGGCAAGTATTATCTGGCATTTATCCTGTAAATTTCCATGTCTGCTAGAGCTATTGGGGTAGAAGTATAAGGAGGAAGGAAAGAAGGATGGTGATTTACCTACTCTTTTCCATCTTTTTAAGCAGTATTTGACAGTGTGTACGACCCCAGAATGTCATGCGTTCATCCTCCATTTAATTTTCCATCTATAAACTGACTACTGACTATACTCCCCTTCCCCTTGATTTAAAAATATCTGTTGATGAGCTGGTGTCCTAGAATCCCCAGGAAGCGAATAGAGGAGGGGTTCCCACAGCTCAGGTTAAAAACATAGGAGTTTGCAATAGCACCAATAAGAAATTAAATGACTTTTTTTTTTTTTTTTTGAGAGAGAGACAGAGAGAGGAAGGGCAAAGGGAGAGGAAGAGAGAGAATCTTAAGCTCAAGGCTGGAGCCCACAACCCTGAGATCATGACCTGACCCAAAATCACAAGTTGGACACTTAACCAACTGAGCCACCTACGTGCCCCTAAATGACACATTTTTAAAGTAGACTGTATTAAGTCATGTTCACATCTTAAACTGAATAATGAGTTGAGGACAATATAAGGCTAAACAAATAAAAGTCATCAAGTCAACAAGAGGAAAAGAAAAAAGTAATACGAAACCTCACAACAGTCACTGAATTTGGCTAAGTTTCAAATTAACTTCATTACATCAGTGCCCGGGTGCCCTGTATGTGTGCTATCTGCCATGTTTCCAACTCACATTTCAAAACTTGTGGTTCCTTCTTTTGCTTGATACTCAGTCTAATTCTGTCGTGTGCTCTAATTTCCTACCACTTATTTCCCACTCTGCACTTATTAATTCTTTAGACGGGGATTGAGCTATCATTTCCACATTTGTGCTTATTCCCCATTCCCCATGTATTCCCTTTCGAGTGACTCATTCCAGATAGGGCTATGAACACCTGAGCGCAAACAGCATCAGTGGTTTTCACCAGTGACGTAAGTGATCAAGGTGCCAAATACATGGTCACTGTCTCCTAAGGTCTAACAGTCTTGATGTCTTCCAGTCTCCTCTATTCTCTCAGGTCCTTATGTCAGAGGGTTTTCATTACTTTTTCTTGGGAAATATTTCAAGTTCATGGTATTTTAAAACTATCCATGGGTTCTGAGAAGACTAGTAAACTCTAAAAGACATACTGGCAGTCCAGCATAATAGGGAAATTAGTCATCCAAATTGATAGATGAAAACTATATCAACAAAATAAAGAGGGAAAATGTGGAGGGGCAGAAAAGGATAGGGATAGGCCTGGTGGACAGGAGAGAATTGTATTCTATTAAATCTTTCCTAACAGCGTGTCTTGTTTGGATCATGTGATTTGAGCAGAATTTGGGGGTCAGTTTTTGTTCTCCTCTCTCCCATTTTTAGAATCGGTTTGCCCAACATTATGACACACATGTTCTCAGTTACCATAATAGACTACATATGTAACGTTAACTACATCATTTCAGAGCTCCATTTGCAGATTCTCCATTTTATTTGACTCATACTCCCCCCACCCCAAAGGAGACAGGCTGTTAATCCGCATCCTCTGTGGGAAGTTTAAGCTATGGCTGGCAGAATGTGAGAAAAAAAGGCTTTGTGTTCCAGTTGCCATGTTAGCTGTGATATACACACATATACATTTGATCTCCAGTGTTGTTCTTCACTAATTCATTTTGGAATTCACAATGCCGCCCTTCAGCCTCATCTTGGGGAAGCTCAGAGCAGATTTTTCTAGATGTGCAATGCACTCCTTTTTACAGCGGAATTAGCAGCTGTAGTGAGTAGGGGCATCTAAATTCGTACTTTTTAGGCTGAATCTTAAACTTTTGATAAGTCCTGCATGGAAACCCAGGCTCAGAACTTGTCACAGAGAATCTGTATCTCAAAGCACTGAGAGGAATGATTTAAAAAGATTGACTCTTTCCCTCTACATATCTGATGTGAAATCTAGGTATTACAAGAAAACAGGAAAGTAGAAATCACTTGAATGGATAGAGGCAGAAACTCATTCATGGAAAACACATTATAATTGCATATAGATGCTTTCTAGCTGTGTTAAAATTACATATATCTTTCTTGGTGAGAGTAGAGATCTAATGAAAACAACTGCTTGATTCTGTGTAAAACTTGATAAAAAATTGTGGCTAAAGAGACATGTATCCGGAAAAGGGAATATAAAAACAAAATGATTACTGCAGCTGACTCTCACTTTAAAACATCAGCATTTTGGGGGGAGCTTGGGTGGCTCAGTAGGTTAATTGATTTGGGCTCAGGTCATGATTCCGGGTCATGGGATTGAGTCCAGCATCAGGCTCCAGGCTCACCGGGGAGTCTGTTCTCAGTGGGGAATGTGCATGAGATTCTCTCCCTCTCCCTTCCCCTCCATTTTCTCTCTCTCTCTCTCTCTCTCAAATAAATAAATAAATCTTAAAAAAAAGTCCAACATTAGCCCTTTGGTATTTTGGTTCTTTAGAAAGATACTTAATTTACAAAATAATTTTAATTTAGCTAGTTTTATTAGAGCTTTGTCCCAGGGCAGGGGGGGCGGAATGTTTCGTTTGTGACTTCTAAGAAAATTTATACAAAAATGGGAAGAGTATAAAGAAAAATTATTCAAACTAGATTTGCTCTTCCAACTAAGGACAGCTATGTATATAGTTTATACATATGAACACTTCAGTGAAATTAAGTCTTTCATATGACAATAGTATTTCAGATATAAGTGCAGTTTTCTAAGAAAAACTTTTTCATAAGACAATGTATGTTTTTTCTTGAAAAACTTATAAAAGGAATAACAATTATTTATAACTTCCTTTAATCTTTTCTTCCAAGTTCACCTTTTGAAATTCTTTCAATGTACAAAAATGACTGCTTTCTTTTCAAGTAGAACTTTTATAATTTCTAAGTTAAAAAATACTCTATTAATATGTGATTGTAATTTGACATAACATCCTGAAAAATCTACACTTTCTCCATCTACTTTAGCTTATTTCTTATAGGACTCAACAAAAAAATCATTATATTAAATAGTATGATTTCTGAGATCTTGAGAAACAAAAACTAATTTTTTTCTTATTTTAAAGTTACAAACGTTACAATAGGCAAATAAAGAATACTTTTCATTTAAAAGTGACAATAAGCAATATATAAAAATACTGAAGACAGACTTTAAAATTTTAAACATAAGCAAAATTAAATAGCAACTTTCTGAAGAAAACTAAAACCTAGAAAACATGATTGTAAAATATCAAATTAAGAACACTAATCATAAAAAAATAATTTGAAGTTTATTGGATTCTTTTTACTTTCAAGTTTGTTTAATGTTTATATAAACTGAAAAGTAATACATATATATACACAAAAGTCACAATCGTCATAAGTTAACTTTCCTCTCTAAATGTATGCATAACTCTGATTTATAATATCCGATCAATTTCATGTGCACCAAGAAACTCTTGTATTAAAGATCATAATATACTCTTTATTTTCAAATGTTACTTGGAAATTAACAGAATTCTATACTGTACTATACATACCTTGGATCTATCACTCTCATCTATCACTCTGCATTTCATATCAAATTGATTTTGACACATCACATTTGAATAAAACAGTGGTAGAACATGCATACTCATTTACACCTCAATATTAATTGTTACACTTTTTATGCACTAAATGAATGTACATAATTGGTAAAATGCAAAGGAATCAAGTCAAAATTAGCCAAATATGCACTGAAAAATAAAAGTACTTCCCTATCTGATGCATTATATATCAAGATATATATACATGGTAAGGTATATGCTAAATATTGGTATAGAAAGATTTTACATCTCTATGTAAAATCATTTAAACAATTATTCTCCATAACCTAGTAAAGCAGAGTAAATTTTCATTGAGATTAGGTGGGCATTCAGAAAATATAATCTGTCTTTATTCTAAGATTGAAAGAATTGATTTCCTACTTCGAGCCATTTAGTGAGGAGGTCAGAACTTGGACACTTCTTAGAGTTCATACAGCCCCAGCCCTTAGCAGCAAGATTCCCTTTGGGGTCAATAACTTCTAACTATTGGAAAACCTGGGAGAAGGGGTAAAGAAGTAGAAGATTACAGTTAATCAAGTAACTTTAATAGAATCTCCAAAAAGAACTATGTCACTGTAGACCTTTTACCTGTTGGTCAAAATCAAGTTTCCCCAAAGAATGCTGTTTAAAAAAAAAAAAAAAAAAAAAAAAAGCAGGGGTGAAGGCCTAGTTGGTTACCAGTTTTCCCAACACTATCAAATCACAGCAGAAATGACTTAAACAATCAGCATATGATTACACAATTAGCATAAAAGTGGCTGTAAATAGAAATTTGAAATCCCTTAGAAACATACTACATACCACAGTATTCATACCACAGTGAAATACCTTTAATGTGGCAATAACATTTGGGCCAAATAACTACAGAAGAGAAACAAAAATCGCGAGCTGATCTTCCTCACAGGGAAGTTGGTTGTGTGTGCACACGTGTGTTGAAGACCTTAATTTAAAGTCAGATACTAAGGTCCCACCCAGCTGAGGTCAAAGGACCTGGATCCATGAGAATAGTTTTGTCTTTGAGAAGTAAATGAAACTGGTCCCTGACCTTACCAATGACCATGAACCAAAACACACTTTTTTTTTTTTACTTTAGACAAATCTCCCAGATCCTCCTGTAGAGCTACTCACTTTTTCCACAATCCTAGAACAGTGTTTCTAAACCTGGCCACTGTTGACATTTTGACCCAGGTAATTTTTTTGTTGTGAAGATCCAGCCAGTGCACTGTAAGAGGTTTAGTAACCTGACCTCTACTCACTAGATGCCAGTAGCATCCCTCTGTAAATTGTGACAATTAAAAATGTCACCATACATCGCCAAATATCCCCTGGGGGAAAATTGCCCCTGTTGAGATCCTCTGTTCTAGAAAGAGGGGAATAACCTTTGTTAAAGGCAGGCTCGCGGAGGAAAGCAAGAAGTAGCAGCTAACAGCTTTACAGGGAGGGAAAAGATTGAGAAATGAGACACAAAACTCACAACTGGTTACAGAGCAATCTGGAGTCATTTAGTATAAGGATGTCAATCACTACACTAAATATGAACGTCACTACAATAAATATGAATAGCAATTATTTTATTCTGCATTAACACAGAGATGCCCTACAGTGAGAGCATCCCTAAGTTAGTGCTAAATAAGATAAATTACGTTCACTACGCTGATCCCAAGTCATTAAGAAATTGTTAGAGTTTCTTCAAGGTACCTCATTAAAGAAAATTTAAAATATTAATACATTTGAGGAAGATTTCTATCAAAAGATTGAACTTTTCAAGATTAAAACTGATTAATACTTATTAGAAAAATACTTCTGCATAGATATATATCTTAGGTTCTCCAGACAATGTTGATTTGGAATATTTCCTTTCATTTGCAGCTGTTCCTTAGTTGATGGTTCAGGAAAAAAAAAAAAAAAAGACATCACCTATAAAGGTACTCCTGGTAAACCCCTTCTCTATTATGGTGTGAGCCTAGTCTGACTCACAGGTCTTGCCAAACTTGAATGTCGCCGACCCATGACAAATTAGGGATTCCCATGATAGTGTTAGAGAGGTGTGTTTTTGGGTGAGAACTGGCCAGATTTCCAGGTCAGAGAAATCTGTATTAGTCTGCATTCTACAGAGAAACCAAGGGAAGTAAGAGATGAAATGGCAATGTGTAAGTCAAAGTCTTATTTTGCAAGAAGTTTTAGAATTTGACATACCCATGGGAGTAAACAAATAAATGAGCAAGCCCAATTCTAAAGTTTGAATGGCAACCTGAAAGTGGATCATGGGAGTTAGAAAAGACCTAGGATAGGTGTCAGTCCTTTCGTCATGATGTCCTGGAGACCTCACTTCTTCCTGAGGCCATGAGGAAAAGGTTAGAATAAAGGGACTCCAGAAAAAGCCACAGAAGGAATTGGAAGGAAGTCAATAATGATGTTCTCTGTTCGATTTTGTGTTAAGTATTAAAATTAATCAGCAAACATTCCTAGAGACAAAGTTCAGTTTGGAACCTAGCTCAATCACTAATAGCTATGCAATTTTTGGCAAGCTAGTTAACCTCTCTGGTCTCTAGTTCTCATAGACAACATAAATACACAGACTAAGTAAAATCCTAACGAAATGAGCATTCATATTTGATCACCCTCCTGGTGACTGGCTGCTAGTTTTCACTTGGTTCCCTTTCTCAAATGAAGGTGGGCCCAGTAGGATTGGGGTTTCATAAGTGATTGCTTGTGATCATTCTGGACTCCCTCAGGTCAGTGAGATGCCCACTGAGACAGTATATGTCTTAGTGTCTGACATTTTGTGCTTCTTTTGTGACAGAACAGACCAATTTAAAAGTATCATTTTTCATTAACTTGGCAATGATACGACGCTGTATTTTCTATGGTTAAAGTATCTGAATACACTTTTGATGTTATGGCAATGTTTTACAATATCTACTTTATAGGGCAAGGCAAGGCGGGTCTAGGCTCTGTGGGTCTTGAGGCTTATAGCATTTAGAGGACTGTCTTAAAGAAAAAAAATTACATATCTATATATATCTATTATATAGATCTATATATAGATATAATACATCTATTATATATCTATCTATATATATGTATGTATACACATACAAAATTAGGTATGAAAGAGAATGTTTATTAACTATACATTTTTTAATAAGCAATTTAAAACAGGGCGTTCTTTGGAAGGAACCCTTGTAAGTGAATAGTCCTGAAAACTTTAATTTCATTAGCTTCACCAGACATCTACTTTGGGGGCTGGATGAGAATTAAAGAAGATCATGAATGGAAATACTCAATGCCCAGTATTAGGAACTTTTTTTCAGAAAATGTTAACGGTAGTATTCTTATTACTGTCAAAGCAACCAATAATGATTGTCTAGCAGCTAGTACCAAGCGACACTTGAGGATCTGAGAGGTTTGGGGGGGCTGTTGGTGATGGATCACAGACTTCACATCTTCTTCTTTGTCCTCTCCCTACAAGAGCTGGCACCCTGGCACGTAGTAGGAAAAGATGTCATATTCAGAAGTATCAAGTAAAGAGAGGCATCCCAGCCCTACTGGCCTAACTACCAGTCAACCTTGGGAAATCACATGTCAAAGCTATACAGGGCTAAAAACATAAGAAATTGACAATAGAATCATTTCATAGGGATAATAGCCCCAAATATAATTACAATACAATATAACTGGCAAAATATACATATAAACAGTTATGGAAGTACCAACAAAATGAAAGTAGGGAATTAATTCTGTCCAATAGCATTAAAGAAGGCTCCTAGAGGAACAGACATTTGAGTAAAATTCTAGACAGGAGGAAGGACAGGCAAAGGGAGGTATATAGGAACAAGCGTGGGCCAAGTGAGGCAAGCAGTGCCCTGAACTTAGGTAGGGTGACAGGAGATAGAAATGCAGAGGCAGTTTGGACTGGAGTTTTCTACCACATTAAGGTGTTTGGTCTGAGGGAAATGGGAGCTAATCAGGCACTGAGTTTTATGAGCTTTGTGAAAGCGGCATTAGGGAAGTTGTGCAAGGGTCACTCATAGAGGGGTGAAGTCTACGGTGAGGAAGGGTGCCCTTGTGTGGGGCTGCACAGGCCGTGAACTGGACAACTCTATGAGAGTATCATTCTTATAGACCATAGCAAGAACAACTCTCTCTGAGTTTCACATCACTTGCAAGGACAGTAACCCAGATGAGAGATCATGAAGAACCCAACCCAGCCAAGGATACGAAAAGAATGAAGACCAGATACCAGCACGAAGAAATATTTCTGAGAGGCCATTAGCAACTATGGAAGACCGTACATTTCTCAGATTGTTCTGGATGCTTTAAGGAAATACAGGTGAGGTTGGGGGCAAACTTGAAATCACAAGCCACTGAAATTTTTAACCCATTTCGGAAAAGAATCATTCTTTCTTAGGACTTGGATTGACCAACCATCATTAAGGGTAAATAAATACTCAGAAGTAAACATTGCAGCAAACGAGAAGCTGGAAGTTCAGGCTGTTTCACATTGAACGCTCAGGATACTTGTGAGCACTTCCCCACCCAGACACTTCTAGTTTGGAAAAACAAAAACAAGACAAAATAAACAAACGAACAAAAACATCATTTGTTTCCATTTAGAGAGAGTTCAAGAAAATAGCATTTGTCTTATTTTTCTCACCAATTTCATTTACTACGGATTTATGGAATTCATGTTCACATTACCTTTAGGGCCCAAAGAAATCCACAAACATAATAGAATGCCAAAACACAGAAGGAAAGTATCAAGTGTCTGTGGAAAACCATTCTGCCTATTCAGTTAAAACCAGTCTTCACCTCCTTCCCCTCAATCTATTTCTAGTCACCAGTTACCTGGACTAAACTTGAACTGCTAACAAAGCCCCAAAGCAATAATATGTCACTGACTTGAGATTTTCTTGTGACATTTATATCAAAATGGAATTCTCTTGTCTTTAGCTGTATCACCCAGACTCAAAATAAGACTAATCTGTTTATCTCTAATCCCCAGCAAGTTCATGGTTCATGGTCTGTCATTTCTTCCTTATCAGATCAATTATCAACAATCAGAAAAGAGTGTCAACTGCTCGAAAACACTGGTCTTTTTACCTCCCTATCTTCTAGCCTTTATTTTCCTATCATCACATGGCTCTCTGATATTTGAAAGACCTAATAGAGGTTGCCATTTATATTGTAATCTCCTGGGAGCTTTTCAGAGATACAGGACCTCAGGCTTTCCCCCCCAGACCTACAGAATCAGAATATACATTTCTACAAGATCCCAGATGCCTCTTGGGCACGGTAGCATTCTGATTTGCTTTGTGGTAAATGAAGCTATCCAGGCACAAGGCTGAGGAGCTGCTTTAGCGAAACCACCTTAAACACACACACACACACACACACACACACACACACACACACAAATAATAAGCCAAAGAGAGTGCACAAGTCTTCCAAACAGAAATAATTTGGGCACAGGACGGTTCAAATAAAAGGATGAAAAGATGAGACACTCAGAAAAGGAAAAAAAGACCACCAAGAACATGGGAAAATGCAGGCTCCAATTAGAAGCATTGAAGTTTCCAAGTTTTGAGGCTGATTCCAATAATTCAACTCTTAAAGACTGCCCACAAAATACAGAGAATTTGGTTCCTTCTCCTTATTTGCATAAGTAAATACCTTCCAATGAGGGCAATATTCATCTCGTATCATATTTTAAGATGATTATAGCCACTCTCAGGTGGTTCAAGTCATTTAGCCTTCAGCCTTGTACCTTATACCCCACCTGAGGCATGCTGAGCTCCTTGGAAATGGGATGCCTGTTGTGCCTTACTGCTTAATTATTATATTAACATACTGAAGCTTCCTTTGAATTAGCTCTTCTCTGTGAGTGTGTTTATTCTATAGAAAAGCCCTTCAGTGATTTGCAATGAAGGTAATTTTTCTTGTCAGCTTACTTCAAAAATCCAGTAAGTATAAATCCAATGCAATTTGAGTTTTGCCAACATTTTGCTTCCATTTCATTCTGTTTTGTTTCCTTCACATCTTGTTTTTTTCTTTCTTCCCCCAAACCCCAAGTGCAAAGCTTCATTCTCTGAATGCAAAGCAGGCTGCAACCTTTCTCAGAATACACAGTGCTGTTTTGCTGTTCGGGCTCCTGTGATACTGGGCACCTTTGGCCACAGTGGGCAGAGTCCAGCCTGCCTGGTAAGGCTCCGTCAGAGCGCACTGCGGACTTTGGCCCACCTGGCATAGAGATTCGCTCATCAACGCATCGAAAACTGACAAACGTTCATATCTGTAAGTATAAAGCAAGTGAATAAAAGCTTTTTTGGAGCATTGCGCATATAAAACTGTCATCCCCAAATTCATAGTCATCTTTATACCTGCTCCCTAAATCTAAACCTGTGGGGTGCTGGCAAGACTATCATAGTCAGAAAAAAAAAGAGAGAGAGAGAGAAATGGAGTATTCTGTGGCATGGCATTCCACGTCAACATCCACTTCTCTGGTGAGAGTCCTTACGCGTATTAAGTCCTGTTTCTAATTATTTTAGCCACACCCCCACAGTGCGTTCCCCTCTTTAAAAGTTTAGCATATGCTAAGGACTAAAAGAATAAATGTCGATTTTCTTTGAGCTACCCTCACGGGTTTTTTTATTAAGATTCAGGAGAAGAACTGTCCCCCCACAGGCTGTACGTTTAGCCAGAGCAGGAATCAGTTTTTATTCATCTTGGTCGCCTCCTCCCCCAAGTCCTTGGACTAGAGATGGGTACCTAGTCTTGTGCTCCAAGCTGCTGAATTGTGAACATACTACCAAGTTTGCGGCTAGATGCTCAAGTCTCTTTTTCGCTGTGTCTGACAGGAGAACAGCAACAAGGAAAAAGGAAAAACGTAACAATAGCAAAGACCTCTACCACCCGAGAAATGAGGTATTTTAGTTTATTCATCTATGCCTGCCCCCCCAAAAAAACCTTTCAAAGTTATTCTTTCCTGACTCTAAAACGTTCCCAGAAATTTCTCTCTGTATAACATGCCTTCTAAATGAATGATAATCTTTTTAAGATCATTTATTTGTGGATTTTCTTTTTTTTGGTGCTTTATCTTATTTCCTTTTCTGGGTATTACGAACTCAGCCCAGCACCTCACCCACATGGGACAGTGCTTCGGATGCACGATGTCATTTTTATGACGAAGGGTTCCTGTCCAGTTAGACAAAACGGCTTTGGTAATGCCAGATCTCAGGGGAGAAAGCAGAAGACAGACGAGCGGCGGCTAGAGAACCACAACGTAACCTCACTTTAATCACAAGTGTTCACCCCTCCGTGTGCCAGGCTGATAGGTTGGTGAGCGGACTCAGAATAGGTCGGCTCCCACCAAGTTCAAATCAAGTGGTGGCAGCTAGAGATATGGTGGTGGGGCTCGGTGGTTACAAACACCGGCTTTGAACTCAGACAAGCCTGTGGTCCCGGGGTTATCTTGGGTGGACTAAAAACAAAACGCAAAGGGAGATGAAGAAGAACAGAGCCCTAGGGGAGGGTTATTTTAATAAAAAGCAATGAGAGAGGTAGCAAGCATCGGGGAAAAAAGGGAAAATCAGCAACAGGATTCATCATCAACCTTCATCCTCAACCTTCAGCTTTCAATTCTCCGTTCACGATGTTTTATGCCTATATCAGTGCAACTGAATAATAATCAAATGCCTACTTTCTGCTCGGCATTGAGGTCTCTGTGCTGCACACAGTCTGACTGGGAAGACAAGTCAACTTGAATAAAATAACTACAGCAAAAGCCATGCACAACTTGGCAGAGATGATATGCGGAGCGTGTAAAACGCATGAAGGTGCAGTAAATCTGACTCTGCAGGAAGGTCATATGCAAGGTGGGCCTTCAAGCAGAGGAAGAGTTTGCTCAGCAGACAAGGAAGGAAAAGGATTCGAGGGGAAAAACCAAACACAGAGCCTAGAGAAAGGTCAGGGGTTAGCGCCCCTCACCCCCACGTGGTTCCAGGGTCAACTGTAATTAATTCACATTTAAATTTCAATAGCTACATGTGGCTGGTGGCTATCCTATTGGACGGTGCAGGCCTTAGATTAAAATTTATTCTGTCACTTTGTTTTGGTATAGCCCTGAAACAAAAAAAAAAAAAAAATTTTTTTTTTAAAGCTATCTTGGGACAAATAAAAAGCTCTGGAGTCAGACTACTTGAATTCAAATGTAGGTTCCTCTTTTACAACTGACGTGACCTTGGGAATCGTGCTTCACTACTCTTTGCCTCAGTTTCCCCAGTTGGCAAAATAAAATTAGTTAGCCCTACAGGATTGTGGGGAGGATTAGTGCCTGACATATAATATTTGTGATAAATGTTATCCATAATGATGATTTGTGAACTGTATAGTCTCTAATACCATGCTACTGTTTGTGAATATACAGTCTCCAATATCAGGTGTTACTTGCTTTAATGTGAATAAACACATAAAATGAATCTTCACAATCCTATAACAAAGAGTAATGTAGTCAGTATAACTTAACTAGTGCATTTCCTACATGGCAGCTTCACAAGAAGATTTGTCTTTGAAAATAGGCAAGCCATTAGCTGGAACATCTTTTGCTTCGTCCAGTTTTACATCAAAGTTTTGCAGGGTTTTTTTGCAATATTTCAGTCATAACTTTAATGATCATTACCATGAAAAAGACCAGGAGAGTGGCGTTAACTAAATTTGTGAAGTTTGTGAGTGTTCATTTGAAGCTATTGTTACTTGAAAGATGAGAATAATGTAGCCTCGTTGCTAAGGAAAATAAATGTTTCCATCCCCTACCTGTGAGTATGAAGATATTTTATTTGCACAGGCTACGCCATAAACCGTATTAGTCTCCTCTGGGGGGAAAAGTGTAGTTTAGTTGCTGGCATTAAAAGTAGAGCAGTCTTTTCATTTAATATAGACTGAGATAAATTCAGATTAAGTATATATTGTGTAAATAAAAATGGTTATAACATTTATTATAAGAACAGCACACAAGGACTATGACTTTTCTGCACTTCTATCATCACACGCACATATGAGATTTTAAACCAGGGACTCAACTGAACATGAGACAGCATATTTGAGTTATACATCTTCCTTTTCCCAGTATATTGATCTACCCTCGCTATAGTTTATTTTCTTCCTCAGGGGAAACTAAGAACTTCCTTATCAATTTGTTCAAAGTTTTTATGACTACCGTAGCTTTGTCTGACTTTAATATAACATAATATATTCTAACACATCAATCCATAGAATCTTGCCCATCTCTGTTCTAAATATCACTCCTCCTCATAGTATGATTCAATTTAAAGAATCTTCCCAAAGATCGATCTAAATAACTAGCAGGTAGCTTTCGGGCAAGCAAATGAATTTGCATTGCTTTATATTCATCATAAATTTTTCACTTAATTATCAAGGTACCTGGTTCAGAAACACAAAAACAACATTATAAACTAATTGGCACTGTTCTGCTGATTTTTTAGAACTTCTGTGGAATGTAAAAGCCAAAAGTAAAAACAGCCTGCAGAGCCCAACCAGAGGACACGTTATATTTAAATACTAAAGTCTACAAACATGTCACAGTATTATTTGTGGAATACATTTTGAACCACCAAGATTTTGTCTTTGATAAGTGGTACCCTATTTATTTTCAAATTCAAGGTCAAAAAAACCCTGCTTCCTTCTTTTTCTTTTGTTACATATGATCCAAGCAGACGAAAACCCACACTCTCCTGAAAGCAATTAAAGGACTTACTTTTCTTCTCATTGTAGAATAATAAAATTGTAATAGTACGAAAATATAACAACATATTTTCAAAAATGGGGAAGGTCACTGACATGAAATAAATTACTCTCATTATATAAATATTACAAAGTCCAGCATTCAATATAAAAAATTTAAGTCCATTTAATATTAACCAAGAGCAAAGGTAACACAGTTTTACTTAACTTCTTGTAACTCTATAAAAAGGCTCTTTTCTTAAATTGTTACTTCCAAATAATTGATAATTTATAATGTTTCTAAGTGGAAGTAAGGTAGCCTCAAAGGAAATAGTAAAAGTTCATAATTTCTGAGCATAAATCTAAAATAGCAAGGTGTCTAAATTTTGTTAAATACAGCCGTAGTGTTTTGTGAAAAAATGAACTTAAATATAATTCCTACAGAACATGTGATATAAATACCAAATCAGTTTCCTAAACTTAATGCTAAAGCTCATTTTAAATGTATAAATTCATCAGTATATTTTAGGTTTTTGTCAAATCATTTTAATTATATATATCATTATTTTAAAAAATCGAACTTTTTCATTATTAGACATTAAAGTGTCTGCTAATTCTTTGACTGAAGTCTCTGCTAAAGCAAGCTGTTTTTATTCTTGGTGAACTAACAGCAGCCTGAAGGAATTAGTGCTGAGAAGAAAAAGTCAAGAAAAACAAAAATATTTTGTTTGACCAAGTAAAAAGCACCAAAAGTGGTTTGGTTTAAATGATGTACTAATTCGTAAACTAAGTCTAATTCTACCTGCTTTAAACAGCTGGAATTTTTTTTTCCCCTGAGTAGCTGAGGAATCAGCTTCGGTCCCTCTAATGCATGCATCATATCTTCAACATGCCTTTTTTGGCAATACTAGTGCATTTTTATAAAAGGAGTATAGGAAAACAGAATGCCAGTTACACGAAAAAATTATAACATGGATGCTTTATATAACACGTGTCCATGCATTAAAAGTGAGTATATGGGCAACATCCCAATGAAACGAAGAAGCAAATCGTAAACTCTTTTCTGAACTGAGGACTGAAACTCCTGGTCCCACTCTTGATTGACACATTTGAGCCTGCTGACACAAGAAAGAGTTGATTGGTGGATTTCTCAACTACAGTTCATGGTAGTTGACCCAACTGACCATTGATTGGTTGGTCGTAATGCTGACAGTTTCTGAACCATCTTTCCTAAGCATATATGGAATGAAAACATCGAATAAATGGCTAATTTATTTAATTGACACATTTCCAGAGTTTTCTAAGTAGTCACTATGCTCTGCTCTCAGAAATATCAGATATATTCTGTGCCCATATCTTCAGACCTCTACTTCTTAATCCTGCTTTGTTTTGTGTTGGGGCATATGGCTTCCATTCTTTCTACGGTCTCTATAGTACCGCTCCATAAAACCACAGTCATTGTGCCCTGACCTTGCTTCATTGGAGGTTGCTGTTACCCTTCCAGTTGTTTGTGGTACAAAATAGCCTGCCATTACAGGAAAACGCTGGAATCGTACATGCGTGTGCGTAAAAAGACTAAGAAGCTAGAGATATTTATACTAACGATTGAGATAATAGGTATTTTAAACTATCACTGTTACAAAAATGTTAACTGTTTTAGTAAGATTTTATACTACTCTTTAATTTTAATGTGTTTTCCATGTTTAGTGGACTATAATCCAACCTAAATAATTGACCAGAGATGTTAAGTAATAACTGACGGACAAGATAAGTAATAACCTTATTGAAAGGAAAAACAATTAGCCAATGATTGAGCTATCACATTGACTATAAGGAGAAATTGTGGATTATTTTCCCTGAGAAGTGTAAAAATTGAAAGCTATGTTTTAGAAGTATGTATTAAATATCTATCGAGGGATATATATAAAACCATATATATACATAGTCACACACCATAGGCTGTTAGAAGCAGGGGTATATAATATAGGGTATTTAATATTTCATATTATCTACTCCTTTAGTATAGTTGAGCCTTTGCCTAGCTCCTTGGTCAACATGTGATTTCTGGTTCAATGACAAAGCACCACCAAGCAATCCCACAAACTGAATGACATTCTACCACCTAACCCAGATCCTATGCCACTCAGAAATATTCCCATTCATCTCTTCTGCACTGCCAAGAACAGTCCCATGGTAGCTGTTCTTTTTTTTTTTTTTTTTTTAAGATTTTATTTATTTATTTGACAGAGAGGGAGACAGCCAGTGAGAGAGGGAACACAAGCAGGGGGAGTGGGAGAGGAAGAAGCAGGCTCCCAGCAGGGCAGGGAGCCCGATGCAGAGCTCAATCCCAAGACCCTGGGATCACGCCCTGGGCCGAAGTTAGACCTTTAACGACTGAGCCACCCAGGCGCCCCCCATGGTAGCTGTTCTGTCTCATCTGTCTTAAATCCTCAAACCCCTTCAATTCACTTCATTCTCCTTACTGTGTCTCTCGTCTTCCTTTCCTGAGAAGAATAGCCCGTACGATATGTGCCCTTAAATTACATTTCCTCCACCTCAAAACTATCACAATGTCATCTTTTCTTTCTGGCTCCATGTCTCCAGTTTTAAGGGGGAAAAGTATAAAGTATTTCTCAAAATTCAGTTCTGTCTCTTGCGTTTTTTTCTCCATCTAATCCCACATCTTCTATTCATTCATCCAATCAGTTGCTGACTAGGTCAACAAATAGTTGCTAGGTACATATGTAGTACAGCAATTTGAAGCCAGAGGGTGGGTTCTTTTTTTTTTTTTTTTTTTAAGATTTTATTTATTTATTTGAGAAAGACAGAGAGAGAGAGAACGAGTAGAGAGAGAGGGACAAACAGACTCCCTGCTTAGCAGGTCCATCCCAGGACCCCCAAGGTCATGACCTGAGCTGAAGTCAGCCACTTAATGGACTGAGCCACCCAGGTGTCCCCAGACGTGGGTCCTAATACCTCTTCTATCATTTTCTAGCTACACCAGTGCAGGCAGATTTCTTAATCTCTCTGGCATTCAGTTTGCTTAGCTATAAAATAAGTAATAACTTCACCATGTACTAGTATGAAGATGAAATGAGAAATGGCAGATTAAACATTTAATACTATGCTTAGCACATAATAATCTGTGTGGCAAGTGAAATGCTAGTTTCTGTGCGTTTATCAGTTGAAACATGTGGCCCTCATCCTTGAGGATGATTTTTTCGATATATATGTCTCTATCATGTATATATATGTCTCTCTATATACGTCTGTGTGTGTATAAATATACACACCCATACATACATACATTCATACATATAGAACCTCCCCTGAGTTTAAGTGGTGCAATATCATATGGAATACATAAGTGGAATAGATAAGTGGCATAACTATTACAATTGAAAAGTAATATTTATCCTTATTTGCAGACTGCACACTTGGCAAATTCAGAGGAATCAATTTTAAATTATAATTCGTAAAGATCTGAACTGAGAGGCCAAGTACAAATAAATTTACAAAAGTCTATAGTGTTTCTATATTATTTAATGCCCAGAGATAAAAAAAATAATAATTTATTTATAATTACTAGGAAAATATAAAACACATAGGAAAAAACTTGACATGAAAAACATGAGACCTATGTAAAGAAAACAATCAAATTCTGCCATAGGATATAAAAGTTTGCAATAAATTGAAAGACAGCCGCCTTTCCTGGATATCATAATAGCTAGAATATCCTGAAGTCAGAATAAAATCCCAATGTGATTTGTTTTGTACTTAGAAAAAAATTCAAAAATGTATCTGAAAGGATAGATAATGGGGGAATGAAACTGGAAATTTGAAAAATGCGGCATACGATGGGAAACTTTTCCTACTAGATATTAAGAGGTATTATAGAAGTTTCATAATTAAAATAACATGGAATTATCCCCCAAATCAGCAGACAGGAAATGGAATAGAACAGATATCTCAGGAGCAAATCATAATTCTTATGCAAACATGTAAGACACAAGAAAGGACCTAATCCATCAGTGGAGAAAAATGTAATTTAATAATTACTTCATTCTCTGAGGATTTTTAAACTAAATTATATATTTATCTCATCAATAAAATTGACCACAAAATATTATTTTTAATTCTTACATCGACTATCTCATATCAAATAACACAAAAGGTAGAAAATAAGCTGTAAAAATATTTTATACGTATCAATTGTGGTCCTAGGATGTGAATCCCGCACACAAATCAATAAGTAAAACCTAAGACCAAATTACAGGAACAATCAAGTAACAGAAAGAGTACAAAGTGCTAATAAGCATGTGAAAAACAATGTATAGTCTTACTCACCACAAAGGAAAAGGAACTGTAAGATACCCTCTCTGCCTGTCAAAATTAGAATGAAATAGGAGTAATATAAGAATCCATGTTGGTTATGGTAAAGTCAAACTAACACACTACTATTTGGAGAGTAAATTGGTACATGTACCGTTTTATTTGTTCATTCATCTACCGTTCAACTAATATTTTGTGAGCATTTACTCTTTATAAGGAACTGTTTTTAGTAGTTGGAAAGTTTTTAAATGTTTCCTTTTTCTATTGTAGAGATTACATCTATTGAGTCAACCCTAAAGAGATAAGCAATGATGAGCAGAAGTGTACCTGTAAAAGATATTTACTATAGTTTTAATAGCAAAAATTTTAGACACACCAAAATCCAACAATAAAAAAGATTACATGAATGTTGATATCTCCATATAGTTGCCTGAACACTGTTTAGGAAGAGTCAACATTTTTAAAAATGTTAAGGGCTTCAAGGGTGATCAGTGGGAGTAAAAGCTGTACATAGTACAATCACAACTTTGTGATACAACAAAGATTAAGAGAGGTTGTCACTGGATGGCAAATTACAGGTTGATTTTATTTTCTTTCGAGTATTTTCTCTATTGCTTATAAAAAGCATGTACTAGTTTTAACATTAAAAGAAATACTATTCATTTTTAAATTCAATAGAGTAAGAAGGGAAGAAGATATTATTTTCATCTAAAAATATGAGAGGGCCTCAAAGGCACCTTTCAGACTTTGCTCCATCATTATCTCTTCTCTCTTGCATTTTTATCTTTCCTTGGCCCACAAGTGAGCTTGGATCTCTCCTATTTAAAAATTACATCCTACTATCCCTTTTAGCTAGCCTCTATCTTCCCCACCTATTATTACTGCCAAATATCTTGAAAAAGCAGTCAGTATTTCTCTTCTCACTTTGTTGCCACCCACATATCCTTTTCAAAATGTTTCCCACTCCAGTATATTTATTGACCCAGCTCCATCTCAGATCACTGGTAAGTCTATTCCAAATTCAGTTTTCTCCATCCTTGCTGTAATTCTTCCTCTGTCTACATTGTTTGACTTTTGGTTTTCTTCTGATAGTCTTCTCATCAATACTTCATGGGTTTTTCTTTCTCTCCCCACTCTTTAAATAGATGCTTTTCTCAATATTTCATCCTGAACCTTGTTCTCTTCTCACTTTCTATACTCTTTTCCTCAAAAGTGTTATCCAATTTCACATATTCAGTTATCACATCTATGCGTCCAACTCATAAGTCTCCAGTTTTCAATTTGCCCCTGAACCATGTCTCCCCTTCTTTTCAACTGTGTGCTAGGGGTTGCTACCTAGATGTTCTCCAAACATCTCAAGCTCAACACAGCTAAAATCAAAATATTCACCTTGCCCTTAAAATGTATTTCTAGACATGACCTCTATTTCTATTTACTTTCTCACAATTTTATGCATACCGAGCTCAAAATCCTAGACCACATCTTTGTCTTGTTCCTCCTCACCTAATTAGTTGTCCAAAGCATATCAATCTTTTTTTTTTTTGCTTGTTTTTTAAATAGCATTTCATTTCCTTTTTCATTCTTTTCAACTCTGATTTAACTACCCTTACTTTAGTGTAACTTGGTCTTCTTCCATAGAACTAATACCCTGGTTGTTAGTCTTAACTCCTTCCACACTCTCCTGATGCACAACATGTGGCCAAATTTATCTTCCGACAGCATCGCTCTAATTTTATCAGAACCTACTCAAATGGCTTCCAACTGTCTCCTAAAGTAAATGTTCTTTACCTTGGCATTCAAGAATCTTTTCAATCCAGTCCTCCCCTTCTTTTTTTCTCCACTACTGTACAGATTTTCTATGCTCTGACATTCACCACTTTCTATGTATGAGTTGCCCTTTCTGAAACCAGTAACACCTGTGCTAAAGGACCAGCACAATATAACCGTAAAAGTGCAGTCCTCCCTGGCTATCCCCACTGGCTCCTTATTCTAATCACTCTTGATGGCAATTACTGAATTCTATTTGCTATTATTCATGAAAATGCCTTTCTTTCCAAGTCACGTTGTAATGTCCTTGAAGACAAAAATTGTATTAAATTTGCTTAAAATACACAACAACTGACGCAGTGTCTTGCATATAGCAAACATTCAAATACTGAGGTACAAATTTATAAGCAGCAAACTAACACTTTCTGGTCAGTCCTCTATTCACATATTTCTGTTAGCATTATGGTTTGTTGGTCTCCTCTGTAAATCCTTAGGGGGAAAAAATCCTACCTAGCTTTTAATAACAGATAATTCATTGTCTAAGTCTTGGAAACCTTCTCTACAAAAAGCAATTTTAGCGGGTGTTCTATTCCTTACCCATTGCTTTTTTTTTTTTTTAAGGAGGAGGTATATAATTTAAAAAAAAAGAGGATATTGTTACATTAAGACTTGTCAGTGATTATTCCATAATTAAATCTTGATTATTAGGGTGACCATTAGGGTTAAAGCTATTTCTTGATCCAATTAAGTCTTTGCAGGAAAACATAGGTGAATGCACAAGTTCTTAAAAATTGGCACAACTGGATACCCCAGTGGTATATGAATTAGGTAACTCTTATTTGGCGGGTTTCTGAAGGGGAAAAAAAAAAGCATCGAATGACCAGTCATCTCCCTGAGCGCCTCTTTTATTTTAATAGCTATTACTCTCAATCCATGCTCACCTCCCCCGAGATACTGTGTTGGATTCTTTTCCTGGATAAGTCTTTCAAAAATTATAGATAAATACAAGTCTCAGAATACCAACAACATATCTCTCTGAGACATTTCTTCTATGTTAAACCAAAATGGGATGACATTAGAGCCCAGTCTTGCTCAGATCAGGTGAAGCTTTCCCTGGGTAAATCTATTCCACAAGACCGTTCCCTCAGCCCTGGGCCAAGAGAAACAAGAGTAAAAGCACAATAACATGGTAATATCATTCCAAGATCCCAAACGTATCTGTAAAACCTCAGCTGGAAGTTGGTTTAACCTCTCTCATATTGTCATGTGACCCCCGAGGTGGTACCTTCCCTTCTATGAGTGAACAGAGCGATTACCATTACCCGTGGAAGCCGGAGTTCCCCAGGGACTCGGAAGAGTCTTGAGAAGGGATAAAGTTTCATAGCTTATTGCAATTCCTCCAGCACTGAAATCTCCTGGAGCCGAAACTCATTCAGAAATGATGAGGCATTTGAAGCTGCCTGAAATAAGGGCTCTCTCCTAAAGTGACTGGCTAGTCCATAGCCCACCTGAGAAAACGATGAAAAATCACGTTAAGAAAGAAAGAAAAATCCATCCCTACAACGGAGCAGACAGTGGTTATTAACCTGACTTTGATTCAGGCTTGTTGAACTCTTTAGATTCCTAATAGCCCATCTGCACTGGAGGTTTTAAATGCCGCACGGATCTTTTAATTTCTCCCATCTGATTCCTATGATAACTCCTGTAACTCTGGGTAATTAGGGAACTGAGCAAACAAATCGCCACCCTTCCAATACCAGGGTAAATGCACTGTTACAAGTTTGTCAGCCCTTCCCGAAAGCCTCCCCGCCATCGTGTCATGTCACCATGGTATCTCTCTCCAGGCAGTTCCCCACATGGCGGGGAGGGGGGCGGGAGAAAGTTAACATGTGGGGACTTAACTGAGGCTAACCCAGAATTTGGCTGTCATCCCACAAGAAGCAAAGCAGGAATGACAGGACCCCTTCGCATTCCCAAAATACTTGTTGCCACGTCTGAACGGATTTTCGAGTGCCATGGTGACCATTGGCTCCTGAGCCTCCTTCCCCCTGGCTTCAGCGGTTACGTGCCGCGCGTGTTTTAAAATGGAGCATCCTTTGATCAGGCTGGCGATGGTAGCATTCTGTGCGACACGCTTAAGCTACAGGACAAACTGTCCGAGCTGGGGGAGACTCTCAGCACAGCCCGTGTGTTGGGCTGGGGAGCTGGGCTACCCACAGGGAGAGAGACTTGTAGCTACAACAGTGGAAAAGAGAAGAAAAGAGGGACATGTGCAGAAAAGGGAAACGAGCAACTGACTCACACAAAAACGATAAATGAGAAAACTAAACTTCTCGAAGACAATTCAGCAAGCAATTGAGAGTCGCCCAGGTGGGGCGGATGGCAGAAGGCTAAAGGAACTGCTTACTCGCTAAGAATGTATCTGAGTGCTTATGCGGAGAGCAGAGAGGTGCTTTTATGTTAGTTTGCTCACTGGTGGTAAGAAAGAAAGACAGCAACAGGAAATGGATGTTTAAGGCAACTGGGAAGCCCACATAGGAAGCGGCTGTTCCATTGTGGCTGTCCTGCTGCCTTCTCCTGGAGACCCTCTGTGGGCACTGTCATTGTGGAAACAAGCAACAAGCTGCCTCCGAGAAAAGAGAAACATTTTAAAAGAAACACTGAGATCTGGTGATTTTTTTTTTTTTAAGACCATAAATGCATAGGACAAAATAAATGGGTGAGAGCAGCACATCCAACTTTTTCAGAACTGTGAAATGAAGGGCAGGGGGAGAGAACACAGGAGAAAGGGAGGAAGAGCTCTAGAGAAAGAGGAGAGCCTACTAAAGAAGCCAGCCCCCCTGTACAGACAGCCTGACGCCAGATGGCTTCTTCTAATAAATATTCAACCTTAACTCTGTTCCCATGTAACTTTGTTGTAAAGCTGCCAGCACACCCACACAGATCTGGGCCAGCAAAATGATTACAGTAGTACAAACAAAATAGTGCAATAGAGGAAACAGACAGACAAGGTCCTGTCCACAGACAGGCAGGGCTGGAAGATGGGAGCTGATGGACCTTTAGATTTAATGCTTCAGAACTCCTAATAAGTAGCATGGAAGGGGAGGGGACCTCAAAGGAAGAGAAGAAACATTTAACTCATCTTCTCCCTGCTTCAGGTTTCAGCACTGAAACATACGTTTTCTTTAGAGATTACACGTGAGATACTGTAACTCAAATATTCTTTTCCAATATAACCTCTACGTTTAGAATAATAACAACTTCGCAAAAGTTTCCCTTTTTTGTTAATTGCTGCAATATATGGTATTTTGTACTTTAAGAGTTGCCAGTTGGATTAAAAATAGATGATTCACCATAATTTTATCTTTATCAAACTTAGAAGCAATTCTCTATCAGTGTGGACTTCTTCCCTCCCCACTCCTCTTCTCCTATTTTGTATTTAAATTTTATTTAAATATATAGACACCTCTTGATTCTGCAGGGAGGGCCATTCAGTATGCGTTCCAATGTTTCTTTGGGAGCTCATTTGAAAATAATGATGCCAGAAGATAATGCCATTTTAATAGAGTAATATATGGAGATTTTTGAACCAAATAATGCCAACATTCAGTGTAGAGAAATGGTGATATGGTGAAATATTATTTTAGAAATGTATATTTTGGAGTACATTAAATGTGATGTTAGATACAACTAATAGAGACCTATATGAAGCTTTTTCAATTTCAGTTTTCCAATGGTAAATACGAACTTCTTCTAGTTAGAAATGGACTAAACCAACAGTAATAAAATATGGCAACTTGAAACAAATCATCTAAAATCGTTGGTATAAAAATGAGTTTCAAACTACATTTTACTTTCTATTTCTTGATCTGATATCTAAAATTGTCCAGGAAAAAAAATACCTTAAAAGGGTTCACCATAAGCCAAGGTTTTTCTTACCTAAAATCGAGAATATATTTTATAGGCTTCTTTGATAACACTGTGCAAATGGAGACGTAAGAAAAACCAACAAAACAAAAAAATTAAACACTTAAAAGAGCTAGATAACTTTCGTTAAGTGCATCCTGTTGTTTTGACAGTTTGAGAATCTGCACAGATTTTACATTTTATTACACTGACATCAAAAGCTGTATTGATAGGAAAGGACCATGTTTCTAACAAAGAGAGACAGATAAAAATTAACATTTATCTTCTGGTGATATTGAGCCTTTTAAGGGTAAGTCATAGTTTTTTCTCCCTTCTTACAGAGAACTCTCTCCGGGAACTGAAAATGCTTTGGAAGGTTAAGCCTTCCCGGTTAAGGACACAATGGAGAGAAAGCCTCAAAAAGATGTGTACAAATTGCACACATGAAATACAAACAATGCAAATATATCCATATACAAAATATGCAGTTGTGCATTCAAAAGAGGTAATGGCATGCAATAATAGGAAATTATTTGAACATCTGTTTGCACATTAATCTGCATATTTTTGCACATGCAATCATCCATTTGCATCAGCATATTTTGCATGTCGCATGCACACGTTAGACACCTGTTATTGAAAACCGGGTCCATAATATGCTGCTAATTCCCTTAAATATAATTCCACTTGCATGAGATTTATCATAGAATCCGAAAGCTAGTACTCTTTCAAGTGGACAATACACACAGGAGCACAGTAGTGGGAAGCACATGCACTTCTTCCTCATCTACGCATAGGCAGTAGACTTCAGTGCTCAGAGAGGAAACCAAATCAGTAGGTAAAGAAACCAAGACAACATGGCAGAGATGAATGATGACACAATCCAGTTCCTTCCTTCTGCTAGAAAAATGATCAACCTCTGAGGCATAAATTGAGAAACCATGCTCATCAACTGTGCCAAGCACCATGTTGACCTAGAACATAGTACACAGTCAATAAATATTTGCCGATTCCTTGGTTAATAAAGGAATGCATAATTTAATTTAAATGTCACATTCAACTAATGGTTTCCAAGGTTAGATGATGTATCAGACTCTATTCTGACTGCTTTTGCAGGCCTATCTCATTTAATCCGTATGGAAATAGCCTTTGAGCAAATACTGAAAGACTGAGCTAAAAAGACTGGGCTCTGTTATTAACTAGAAATGTGATCTTGGACTAATTTCTCTAGTAACCGATTTTGTAAAATGGAAGACAGGGTTGAGTCAGCAAATATGTGGTACATATGGTGCCACTAGCCCCTTCTTTAACCGTGGTAGACATAAAAAAAAAAAAAAAAAAAAATCCATGCCGGCACATTTTCCCACTGAGTATGGACTTAGCCATAAATTCTTTCTTAACACAACACTCCAGGCAACCACCACCAACTGATCAAATTTGGCACACGAGATGAATCTATTTTCTATTCCTGGACTATATTATCTCTAAAGGCCCCTTCCATAAACAGAATCAAGAACTCTTAAAGAACACTAAAATCCTATGTTTTTAAGGAAACTATCCTAACTACTTGCTTGTTTGCTAATTACAATGTATGAAATACGCTCTAAAACTAGTTGACCAAACGCTGGCTCTATGTAGAATTTCACCGCAATAGTATTCTAAATGGATTTAACCCATAAAATACGCTAAAGCAAAATAACGTTCAATCTATTTCCCTCTCTTGGATTATCCATAAAGTGCTTTCTTCGAGGCAGTTCTGCAAAGCGGATCAGGAAAGCAGCATGCCGCAATAGTGCCACGCAGCACAGCACAGCCCTTCAGGATGGAAGAAAGACAGCAGCCGTGGGCCCAGCTTCTGCCAGACAGAGCGTTGGTGGTGTAACAGAAAGCACAGAAACCTGGAGGCACGTTAAAAGGACACACTCAGATTACTCGAGTGATATGGAAAGATGGGAAGCAAATGCAGCTCTCAGGGAGGATGGGTTTTTGAGAAAAATCCTGGGAAATCCTTCAGTGCGATAAGCAATGCAAGCAGCCGAAATGAATCCACCAAAAGTATATCCTGAGCATTTGCTCGGTGTCCAGCACTGTGCTGTATTCTCAGAGAAGTACAATAAAAGACTATAACATAGTGCCTGCTTTTGGAGAAATTGCATTCTCCTTGGAAGAAATAAAACTTAGAGATAACATTGCAAAACTGCTCATATGCCAAGGATACTTTTTTTTTTTTTCCCAGCCACATCTATACCCATATGGACAACATTTCAATCAACTCTATCACTTTGAATGGCAAGCCTCCAACAAGGAATTCCCAGAGTCTTTTTTATAAGGGAGCAAAATGCCCCCTGCTGTGATTTTGCCTCTTGGGTCATTTTTCTAGCTATTTAACTGCGTCATGCCTCTTCATTTCACGATGGTGGTAGCATGTTCTTTTTGTCTGCATATCACATGTAACTCTTTGATTCTAGAACTGTCATGCAAATCTCCCCCAAGGAATCACCTTTCTCCCACTCCTGGCCTTTGAGGATTGGGTGGGGCTGACGTGGCCTAGTGCCAAGCGTGGGCACATGATCCAAGATGGAGAATCGCAGTGAGCCTTAGCACTTGTTATGACTATGGTGAAAGAGAAATTCAGGGTATGACTGGACTAGCTGGTGGCCACGGATAGAAACTGACTGGTAGTTAAGCCCCTAAAAAGGAAACAGAGCTGAGAGATGGAAACAGACAAATCCCTAGTGGCATAGTATGAGCACCATTATATGGCAATGTTTGATTCTAACTATATGCATGGACTTTTTGGTTTTCCAAATGATCGGATTCTTCCTTCCCATTCACCACCTGGCTCAAACCATTGTAAATTGGATTTCGATCCCAAGCCATCAAAACAACTTGGTAAATTCAGTCCACATCACTGGCATGCACTGAGGCAGTCAGTTGGTCCCATTATAAAAATATATGCAAAACGAACTTCAATGACTTTCCCAAAATCCCGTAATGAAGGTCAACAAAAAAATTACAGAAAGTAATTTAAGAAGAAAATAAGTCGAAGCACCACATTATTATAAACTATTTTCTATAACTATTTTCTTACTCTCGTGGGGACTGATAACCAGGTCCCATTTCTCTTCACACTGCCCAAGACCCTCCTAAATCACCTTCTGGAAAATATTACGAAATAAGATCACCACCACAATTGCCCTTAACTGTACTCCTCACTTGAATTAGGATTCTTTCAAGTTGCTAGGACAGATCCTTTATGAAAACGGAGTATCTGATTATTGGGAAGAATTATCAGAATTCCAAGAAGCGCACTTTAGTTCTATTTATGGAACCATTAGCGTTAATTTTCAATTTAGAGCCCCTTCTCCTCTTGCTTATTTCCCCTATGAGTCCAGCCAGCTCTCACTGGGTCCCTCAGAGTGCCTAAATGCCTAAAAAAGACAAATTTCACCTCAGAATTTAGGGTAACACCTAAGGATAACAGACAATGGTTACTCCCAGGTCGTCCCAGGGTCCTTGCAGGACACTAATGTATATTTGCCTGACTCCAGGAAGTACTTTATGCAATGGAATTATCTAGCTGGTACTAATAAGTAATAGAGAAACAACCAAGATGAGGAGGGGTTAAGTTTCTCCCACATAATATCAGAGTAAATCCATAATAACTGCCTAACCGGACCACCAAGTCGGTAGCTCATTGCCTAACCTAAGAAGTTACCCTGCTGTTTTAATGAAAGTTAGCTGTGGGAATATCTCCATCACAGCATCCCTACTACTGGTATCACTTTTAAACTAAGCATTTGTTCTTTTTAGTCTACTTCCTGTTTAGAAATCGCTTCTATTTTGAGTGGTATGTTTACTTTTTCACCTTTTTGTAAGAATTGCATTTTATTAGCCAGAATTCAAATACAGCTAAATGAGGAAAACCTAATAAAGGGACTAAAAATTTTTTCATCCAATAAATTTGCTGTAAAATGCCAACTTTGTGGCTGTGCCTGCAGTCATTTTAGTTATAAGACACATAGTAGGAAACAGTTTTGGGGTTTTCAGCCATTCGTTTATAAATTGAATAAGATAGATGTGTTCATTCATATGAAGTAATGTAATTTTTCTTGGGAAAGTTTAATATTATACAAATCCATTAGCATATTTACAAATTAATCTTCCCTTAGGAAAAAAAAGATTGAAGATTTACAGAAGGAAGGGCTTTATTACTTTTAAAACTGCATTTTTAAAGAAAATAAAAGAAAAAGCAGGAAAATTATATTGAACTATAAATGCCTTTTTATGACTAACAGTTTCGTAACACCAAAATTTATGAAAGGAGAGGAGAATAGCACATAACGTAGAAAGCGTTTTCAAGGAGTTCACAGAAATTGCAACTCCTATATCACCAATTGCAAACTCCTATAAAATTAAGCCTGTTTATGTGAATGCAAGCTAAATGGCATTAAATTCATTAGACACTTAAGGCTATTATTGTGAATTTCTCCTGAATTTTTTTTTTTTTTTTTGTCTCAATCTCCAGCCACTTCTTCTAATTTTTGACAAGGTGGGATTTTCGACCTTCGCAATGCCAGTGACAGTAACAAAAACCTATGTTCATTTAGTTTCTTCCTCAAACTTTCAGTGACTTGTTAATGTTGAGCAAGCAACTGACAACATAATGAATTCCGAACAATCCATTGTCATAAAATAGACTTTCCTGCAGAGAGAAACTTGGAATATAGGGTAAAGGAAGTTTCAATTTACACAAATTCCTGACATATTATAAAAGGAAGAGAAGTGATCTGATTTTTCCCCAGATAGTCTCCTTTTTGCTCATTCCCAGCATTTATTTCTAAATGTCTTTTTTTTTTTTTTTAAGGAAGGGCTAACTGGACTTTCTACACAAAGAACGCAGCATGATACTAACAGCAGTCTTATAAACAAGATGCAAAATTTAATGACTTATTAATAACCACTTTTTGCAGTGTATCTATGGAAAAATTTAAAGTATTAGGTATATTAAGATATTCTTCCTCAGGAAAAATCTGTTGCAACATTTTTTGAATATCATAATACATAATTCTTTAGGTTGAAGATCATATGCTAATAATTAAAAATAAAAATAAATAACTACTATTTATTGATCACTTCTTGTAATCCAGGATTGTACGAAATGACTTTAGTGCATCATCATATTTAATATTCACAGCAGCCCTATCTGGTGAGTACTGTGAACATTTACATTTTATAGGTGAGAAAATTAAGTTTAAATATATTAAATATTCAATGATATCCAACTAGTAAATAATGGGGCCCAGAATGGAATTCCATTCCATCTGATTCCAGAGTCTGCACCATTAACTTTATACCTTGAAATTCAAGGAATTAAACTTCCTTCCCAAAGTTTCCAACTTATTTAACAAATGAACTATTAATATCAGCTAGAATAATTTCAGTGACATAGACCTCACTACTATAATTTAACAACACCAGATATTAGAAAGTCTCTTTCTATTATATTCAACCAAATGCTACTTTTATAATGTATATGCACTGTTTCCATGTTGTTTTTCACCGTCTTTTTTTGTTTTTGTTTTTTCTGGCACATTATACTATCACTGTGCTACCATGGATCCCATAAAGCATCTCATTTTCTGACTAAACATCTTTGTCTTGCAATAGCAGTCCCCGAAAGGATATGTCAGGTTCTCTCAATACCTATTTTCCTGCCCCAAGGTCTACTGTTCTTCCAAGTCCCTTTCCACAAAGGGTACCTTAACTGGGCACAAACCTCCATAAGGACTAGATCATCAGGAACAGTAAGGCTTCTGATTCTTAGTTCCAATATCTTTCACTTAAAAGTTCTAACACTATGTGTAAAGCCACAGCAATTAGATTCTGGGATCAGTGAGATGTAGCCTTTGCCAAAAGGAAAGAAATACTATTCTTTTTTTTTTTAAGATTTTATTTATTTATTCAACAGAGATAGAGACAGCCACTGAGAGAGGGAACACAGGCAGGGGGAGTGGGAGAGGAAGAAGCAGGCTCCCAGTGGAGGAGCCTGATGTGGGGCTCGATCCCAGAACGCCGGGATCACTCCCTGAGCCGAAGGCAGACACTTAACCGCTGTGCCACCCAGGCGCCCCAAGAAATACTATTCTGAAAAGACTCATTTTTTTTTTTCCTTTTTGGATGACTTGCCAGGCCAATGATTCAGTAATAGCTTTGAACAGTAAAGAAACCTCTGGGGCAATCCTGTGAGCCAAGACAAGAAAAGAAGACCCTTCCCTCACAATCCTTTAGTGATGGTCCTGAAATCAACCAGAAGCCAAGAAAGTCGTCTTTCAGTTTGGAGTCACCCAAACAAGTTTTACCACAGTAATAGACTGGAAGCCCTTCCCCATCCTATGTATGTGGAAAGAACTGAATCCACCAAATTTTGTGGGAAATACTTGAAGATAAGTCCAAAAGGACCCCCAGAGAGCCTTTTGCCCCTATTGAAATCCCACATTCGCACAACAGTGGCACACAGATATAAGCATATAGTACAATGTATGTTTGCATAATGTTTCTGCCTTCACTGTATCACTTCATATGAAGAGGCAAGGTAAAAAGGGGACAGCTGTTGGTTCTCTTCACTCGAGAGAGAAATTGAGAGCTGGGAATGCTAAATAGCTTTTTACATTTCACCCAGTAAATGGCAGTG
This sequence comes from Ursus americanus, assembly GCF_024610735.1. Lineage (NCBI taxonomy): Eukaryota > Metazoa > Chordata > Mammalia > Carnivora > Ursidae > Ursus > Ursus americanus. The sequence continues at coordinate 26,435,721 of NC_142127.1, read as the reverse complement.
GAGCTGAGAAAAACAAGATTGGCCTTCCAGATTCATGCACTCTTCAAACTTGCTCTCATGAAATGTGCTGCAGTCCATCACACTTAACCTACACTTTCCACACCTCCAGAAGGAGATATCCATAGATACACCTATTTACTTTGGCATGAGCTCAAAGAAATAAGCTTGCAAATCTGGTCTTTTCTTTGTGCATTAACTTTAATTTCGCCTTTCCTCACATGCACTGCACGAACATCAGGTAGTTCCATTTACTTCCACCCCCTCATCCCACTGCTCCTCCTAAAGTGACATATTAATTACGGCGCGTTTGAAATTTTCTCTTACAAATGTAGGCTCAGACTTCAACACCTAAATGAATTATATAGACACTGTGCAAGCCTGTTTGTTCCAGGTTTCTTAAAAGGAGAAAATGAATGTGGTGTATTAATCATCAAACTGATGTCCCTGATTGAAAAATAAATTATTTAAATGAGCAACACTCCAGGGTTTTTAATATGCTACTTCCTAGATTTTTTTTCAACATGCAAGGTGGGAAGAATGAAAGAAATGTTAAAGTTCACTACCAAGATGATACAGGAACCAAATCAAAGCTCTATAGAGGCTACACAGTAACAGTCAATCCAAACTGTTGTGTCTTACTATCAAATGATTTTGCAGTGATCCATAAATATACTGGATGGCATTCCAAATTAACTTTTAAAAAAGTCTAAAAATCCGGGTTGACAACTACAGATCTAAATATATTTTATGCCTTTCACACACAAAGAACTAATGCACCCCCTAATGTAGATTTCCTCTTTAAAGAATCTTAACTTTCAAATGCATGGAATAGGGAAGACAAGTAGAATAGCCATGATACATGGTTAGCCAGTCTATTTTCCCTCTGATTTAGCTTCCTAGAGAGCAAATTTCTCATGTTCCCCACTTTATTTAAAATTATATTTCAGATATACCACACGCACAACTAAAAATTACAAGGATGAAACTATCAATAAGATCAAATACAAGAAGAAAGACATAAAACTCGAGAAGGGAAAAAACACCTTGACTAGAATGTAAGTAGTCTGAGTAGTCATTGAAACCGCCACATAGAGTGTGCATGAATCAATGGGAAAAAAAAAAAAGAATACCCAGTGAGCACAATTTATTAAACTCAGCAGGTACAGGGAAGGCATTCAATGATGAGAGTTATATTAGTCAGGGGAGGCTAATTGCTTTAAAAGAAAAAAAAGATGAAGAAGAAGACTGAAAATGTATAATGGCACAAAATCAAGAGAGTTTTTGTTCAATGGTGGTACTGAGAGGAAAAATGCTGATGGGGCCCTCCTCTGTGTAGTTACTCAAAGACCAAGGCTGATGGAGGCTCTGCCATATTCAACACATGGCTTCTAAGGTCATCATGGGGATTGTCTCCCTTCTAGTGAGCAGTAAGGGTGCAAAAAATGGAAAAGTACCGGTAGTGATTATTAATGAGCTGGACCTGGATGAAAGTCACATGGCCTCTACTCACACTCTGTTGGTTAGGCATTGTCACATGATCACAATCAAACTTAACAGGGGCTAAAAAATGTTGTAACTATATGGTCGTGAAGAAGAGAAGACTTTGGACTATGGATTTCTTTCTTTTTTCTTTTTTCTTTTTTTTTTTTTTTTTAATTAGTGGTTTCTGCCACTGCCTGCCCTTCTGGTTACCATGGTCACATTGACCCTTTTTCCCACACATCAATTCAATAATATCTTGAAAAGAGAGAATACACTTAATGTAAAGTCCATTGGCCATTGAGTGATTATATTTCTCTCTATTCAAATATGAGGTGCTTTTGTGGTCCTGTGGCTGTAAACTAAGAAGAAAAGTTCTTCCTCTCCCTATTACATATCTCTACCAATAGTAGAGTAACTCCTATGGAATGAGGTAATTCCAATAAAGACTGTAAGGTGAAGAGAGGAAAATGGTAGGCACGCAGTAATCACAGAGCCATAGCAATAATGAAACCCTGGTGAGCAGGTATAGTAAAGCCACAATTCCTGAGAGTTGGGCAAGTTTCAAGACCCTGATTCAACTCTAGGAGAAGATAAAGTGTCCACCGTTCTTCATAACCTAGCTACACCTACCAGGTTATTTTTCCTTGCCCATTATCCTACATGGCCATATCCAAAGTGAGCACTAAAAAATGTACTCACTTTCAGAGGTTGAAGTCATCACTGTCCATTTCCTGGTAATGTAAATTTGGGGAACGGAGAGTTGTTTTATAATCACAGGGTTTTGTAAGTCCGGAAATGTTTTATTGGCAATACAATTCCCTCAAATTCTTAGTTGGCTTCTAATTTAATTGTTTCTAGTCAGTTCCATGAGTCAGTAACAACCAACTAAATTATTTTTCAGATTTAAGACTTAGGTCTCTCTTACTGATTTATTTAAATTATTTGTTCATTTATCAACTCATTTTGCTTTCTTGCTCTCATGCTTTTCTCTCAACCTAATAGCAGCTGCTCTGGGTCATCTAAAACGAAACAATACACTTGAATGGGAAGGTAAACCACTTAATTATTTTGAGATATAATTCACATATTATACTATTCACCCATTTAAAGGGTACAGTTCAATGGTTTTTAGCATATTTAGATATGTGCAACCTCATAACAATTTTAGAGCATGTTCATCACCTCGTAAAGAAGCTGCATTCCCTTTAGCTACCACATATCTACGCTGCCATCTCTCCAACTCTCATCAAACTACTACTTTCCATCTCTAGACTTGACCTATTCTGGATATTTCATAAAAATAGGGTCAAAAAATACCTGATCTTTTGTGACTGGCTCTTTTCACTTACCATAATGTTTTCAAGGCTTATGCATGATGAAGTATGTATCAGTACTTCATTCCTTCCTTTTTGGGGCTGAATAATATTGCACTTCAAATGGATATATCACATTTAAGTTATCCAATTATCAGTTCTTGAATGTTGGAACTGTTTCTAACTTTTGGCCATTATGAATAATGCTATCTCAAAAATTTATGTACAACTCTTTCTATAGATGTTTTCATTTCTTTTGGAGTGAAATTATTGGGTCATATGGGAACTCTATGTTTCACCATCTGAGGAACTTCCAGACTGTTTTTCAACTTACACTACCAATTCACATTACCAACACTGGTGCCTGAGGATTTTCATTTCTGCACATCTTCACCAACAATTTCAATTATCTGACTTTATTTTTAAGATTTTACTTATTTACTTATTTGACAGAGAGAGAGAGAGAGCACAAGCAAAGGATGTAGCAGGCAGAGGGAATGGAAAAAGCATAGTCCCTGCTAAGCAGGGATCCCGACATAAGACTCAATCCCAGGACCCTGGGTTCATGACCTGAGCCAAAGGCAGATGCTTAACTGCTGACTGTAGCCTTCCTAGTGAGTGTGAAGTTGTATCTCATTGTGGTTTTGATTTAAATTTTCTGATCACTAAAGATATCAAGCATTTTTCAAATGCTTACTTACCATTTGTGTATCTTCTTTGGAGAAATGTCTATTTGGCTCCATTAGCCATTTTCCAGTTGGGTTGTTTCACTATAGAGTTGAAAGAGTCCTTTATATATATTAGATACAAGTTCCTTATCATATATATGATTTGCAAATATTTCTCCTATTCTGTGGCTTCTCTTTAAACATTCTTAAAAGTCAATTTTGATTAGTTAAATTTATCTATTATTTTTGTAGTTGTTCATGCTTTTGGTGTCCTATCTAAAAATCCATTATAATATCTGAAATCATGATCATTTTTGGTCATGTTTTCTTCTAAGAGTTTTATGGTTTTAGTACATACATTTAGGTCTTTGATCCATTTTATGTTAATTTTTGTATATGGTGTGAGATGAAGATCCAATTTCATTGTTTTGCATATGGCCATCCAGCTGTTCAATGCACCGTTTATTGAAAAAACTTTCTTTCACCATCAAATAGACACACTTGTCAAAAATCAGTCGACCATAGAAACATGTATTTCTGGACTTCCAATTTTAGTCTATAAATCTATATGTTTATCCTGATACCAGTACCATATTGTCTTGATTACTCTTGCTCTATAGTATGTTTCAAAATTGGGCAGTGTGAGTCCCCCAAATTTGTTCTTCTGTTTAAAGATAGTTTTTGGTTATTCCAGGCCCTTTACAATTCCACATGAATTTTAGGATCAGCTTGTCGATTTCTACAAAGAAGTCAGTTAGGATTCAGATAGAGATTTCATTAAATCTGTAGGCTAATTTGGGAGTATTGCCTTTTTAACAATATTAAGTCTTCCAATGCAAGACCATGTGTGTTCTCCCATTTATTTGGATTTTCCTTAATTTCTTTAAACAACGTTTTACAGTTTAAAGACTAGACTATAAGTTTCGTTAAATTTATTCCTACACATTTTACTGTTATTGATGCTATTATATAATAAAATTGTTTTCTTAATTTCATTTTATCCTATTCATAGCAGGGACATAGAAATACAAGCATTGATTTGTGTATATTGACTTTGTACCCTCCAATCTTACTGAACACATTTCTTTGGTCTAAATGCTTTTTAGTGGATTCCTTAAAATTTCCTACATACCAGATTGTCATCTCTAAATAGATATAGTTTTATTTCTTCCTTTCCAATATGGATATATTTTATTTATTATTCTTGCCTAATTGTCCCTGGCTAGAATCTCTATACAATGTTGAAAAAAAGGTGCGAGAGTGGATATCCTTGTCTTATTCCTGATCTTAATCATATTATTAAGTATGATGTAAGTGGTGGATTTTTCATAAATGCCCTTTAACTGGTTAATGAAGTTCCCTTCTATTCCTAGTTTGTTGAGTGTTTTTATCATGAAAGAGTGTTAAATTTTGTCAAATGCTTTTTTCTGAATCTATTGTGATGATCACAAGGGGCTTTTTTGTTTTTATTATTCTATTGATATGGTATATTACATTCATTGATTTTCAGATGTTAAATCAACCTTGTGTTCTTGGAATAAGTCCCACTTGGTCATGGTACAATTCTTTTATATATTACTGGATTCAGTTTTCTAATATTTTTTGATGATTTTTTAATTCATATTTGTAAGAAATATTGCTCTACAATTTTCTTGTGATGTCTTTGTTTGGCTTTGGTATCAGAGTAATACTGTTTGTATGATATATTTTTTTATATCCCTATACTTTCAACCTATTTGTATCTTTGCATTTAAAGTGTGTCTCCTGTAGATAGCAAATAGTTCATCTTGTTTTTTCAATCAGCCTGACAATTTCTACCTTTTAATTAGATTGTTTAATCTATTCATATTTAGTATATTATGATATAGTTGAATTTAGGTCTGCCATTTCATTTTTTATCTATATTTCTCATTTGTTCCCCTACTTCTCCTTTTCTGCTTCTTTTGCACTAAGTGAACATTTCCTACTATTACATTTTAATATCTTTAATGATTTTTTTAACCTTTGTTTTTAGTTATTTCCTTTGTGGTTGCTCCAGGGCTTGCTATATATCGCTTTACTTAGCAGAAACAGCTTCAAATTTATACTAACTTAATTTCAATGAGATATAGAAATGCTACTCCTATATAGCTCTATTCTCTCATTTTGGGGGATATTATTGTATATATTACATCTATAAATGTTATAAACCCAACAATACGTTGTATTTTATATAATTTTATGTTCTTCAAAGAACCTAAATGGAGAAAAAAAGAGTAAGCAAGCATTTATAGCTTTTGTTATATTAATCTTGTTATTTCTGGTTGTCGTCATTTGTTCCTGTGAATTCAAGTTACCATCTGGAGTCATTTCCTTAGCCCAATACAGCTTTGCTCCCACCCACCTCCTTGTGCTATTATTGACAAATATATTACATTTCTATATGTTACAGGCCCAACAACACATTATATACATATGGCTTTATACAATTGTTTTTTAAATCAGTTAAGAGAAAAAATGAGAATAAATATACATTTGTACAGTCTAATAAAATTATATCACTTCCTGTACCAGTGTTCTTTTTTGCTCTGTTTTGTTTAGATTCTGATTACTGTCTGGAGTCACTTGGTTTCAGCCTGAAGAAATCCTTTTTAGTATTTCTTATAAGTCAGGTCCTCTAGCAAAAAATACTCTGAGTTTTACGTATCTGGGGGTATCTTTATTTTGCCTTCATTTTTGAAAGATAGGTTTGCTGGATATAGGATCCTGGGTTGACAATGTTTTTCTTCAAGCATTTAGAATATATTATTCTACTGCCTTCTGGCCTCCATTGCTTCTGATGAGAACTCAAGTGTAAATCTTATCGAAGTTCCCTTTTAAGTAATGAATCATTTTTCTCTTGCAGCTATCAAGACGTTCTCCTTGTCTTTGCATTTCAGCTTTTTACTATGGTGTGTCTATTTACAGATTCCTTTGTGTTCATCTTCATTGGACATCATTGAGCTCCCGGGATGTGCAGTATAATGTTCGTCAATGACTTTTGGAAATTTTTAGCCACTATTTCTTTGAATATTTTTTCTGCTAATTTCTCTCTCTTTTCTTTCCTTGTCCTCCTATGAGGTATATGTCAGGTATAAATAATGTCCCACATTTCTCTGAGGCACGGTTTATTTTTTTTTCACTCTTTTTCTCTCTGTTCTTTGGATTGCATAATCTCTATTAATCTAGAAGTTTCTAGGTTGTTTCTTCCACCAGTTCAAATCTACAACTGAGCCCCTCTAGTAAATATTTATATTTTATTATATTTTTCAACTCCTGAATTTTCATTTGGTTCTTTTCTATATATGTAAAAGATATATATTTTTCTATCTTTTTACTGATAATCCATATTTGTTGCATTATCATCATATCCTCCTTTTAAATTTTTAATTGTGGTTGCCTTAATTCTTTGAACATATTCATAATGGCTATTTTAAAATCTTTCTCTTTTAAATTCAATGTCTAATTGTTCTCATAGACCTGTTCCCTCCTTTTTTTTTTTTTTTTGTATATAGGGTTATACTTTCTTAATTATTTGCATGTCTCCTTTTTATTGTTAGAAACTAGCATTTTAGATGATACAGCAAATCTAGGTATTTGGTCCTCTTCCTTCAGGTCTTGTTATTGTTATTTATTTGCTAACTTATTTAGTGTCTGACTGGATTATATCGGTAAAGTCTACTCCCCCCATAGTGTGAAGCCCCTTTTGTTGCTCCTCGAGGGGTACAGCCTTGGATATGCCCTTGGGATCCCATGAGATGACAGTGGTTTTGGCAAAGCTCTCTTTGACTATTTTTTTCCCTGATCACACTCTTAAACTTCACTAATTACTGTCTGATTGTTCTACCATTTTCAACAATGCCCTGGGAATAAATTGCTTCACAGACTAACACAATGAATTCAGCCTCTTTTGAAGGGACAGTTCCTAGGTCAGTGTTTCAGATTTGTCCTGACACCCAGGAGGGCTCTTCCCAGCTGTCTCTTTCCCTTTTTCTCTCCAGAAAACTAGCCAGCCCACCATTTAGCCTACATCTCCAAGTATCTATCAATCTCCTTTCACCACAACTTCTATTCATCCCAAAACTGCCCTTAAACTTGAACCTTTCCACACTCTGTTGCAAAAAAAGTCAATTTACTGCAGATAAAATTTAAAGATATTTCTTTCATGGCTTGCTTCTTCTCCCCTCAACATGCAGCCCCTAAGAAAAGCCTCTGAGCCATGGCTGGGATGGAGAGGACAATGACATGCTTCTCTCTGAATAACATCACTTTAGGAAAGTAGCACGTAGTAGAGGTGTAGGGGGCAGCAGCCCCAGCTCTTTTTGCCTTGCCTCTTTCATTGTGGAACCTCCCACTGCATGAACGAGGGAGGACAGGTGATCAGGGCCCCTATGTTCTTGGTGGTGCCACACTCAAGAGAGAGCCTCCAGCCCATGAGTGGCAGCTGGACAGAAAGGGATTCATTTAGCCACACTTGCCCAGAACTTAGCCTCACCAACAGGTAACTGGAGTAGGATGAAGAATGCTGATGTCCTTCCCTGCCCAAGAAGACAGTCATCCAACTGAGAGGTAGGAGGGAAAGTCTCCTCTCCCCAGGGTGTGAACCTTTTGTGGCTGCCCTGTGTTCTCGGCTATAGCAGTCTGGGGTAGAGTTTCTGTCTTCCTGAGCTGAAAGGCCAAGGGAGGGCGTGGATCTTGGTTCAAAGACCACATATTCTCACTGATTTTAATAGATTTTCTCGAATAAATATTTCTTCATTTGCTATATGTCCATAGTGTCATTTTTCAGAGATTTTAACTTTGTAAAAATTTCCTCAGTTTTACTGGGGAGAAGATCTGAGAAGCTCTTCGTACTGCCATACCAGAAGTAGAACTCCCAACCCCCTTAATCGTTGTTATAATTGTGAGTCCATTTTTTAAAATAAGAAGCATTATTGGGACTTTGACAGTCAGTCTTTTTCAGCATTTTTGCCTACTCTTTAGAGTACAGAAGCAGCCTTTATATTCCTAGGAGGTCATTTATACTTACAAATCAACCTATTCTTTCCTGATCTCATCTCAACCTTGCAATACCATGTTAAATACAACAAAGAGCAACACACAAATAGTCTTGCCTTTTCTAACAACTTCTCCTAAACTAGCTGGCTCAGTATATCTGCTTTCCAGGTTGTTGCAGGCAATCATTTTACCAAATGGTCTCTAATATCTTTCTATTCCCCAATATTTGTTCCACTGCTTTCTTCAGACCAACCCTTGTAAACCAATGGCCCATATTTTAAGTTTTTGATGTGGCAGCAATATACTTCAAAATACGAATTTCTGTTTTAATTAGGTAAGGCAGACCATTAAAACAAATAAACCCTATTGAAATGTATTTCTTGCTCATATAATAGTCCTGAGCTGGAATGTCCTTACTCAAACTAATATAGAAATTAAAAAAGAGAGAAATGACTTTATGAATAATCTGAAGAATATCTTTCAGGCAACATATAATCTAAAATATATTTTTGTCTTATTTAAAAGTAAAGTCTATAAAACCTCTCCATTATAAATTTAGAGATTTTCAGGAGCATTTACATGTACAAAGCATTATTAGCTGGAAAGAGTTTTCTAAAGGAAATTTGCAAGCATGTTGAGAAGAGCATTTACAGAACACTAACAGAAAGTTTCATTTCCCGAGGTCCTTGTATTTTACACATTTGTGGGAGATAAGATTTGGGGAGAGAGATACTGGTTCCCCAATTCTCATACTTTCACAGAGGGGTGGAATTGCCACTCCACTCTAGAAGGGAAAATTAATAGGGGAGGAGGCATTTTAACCTTCTCTCTGCTACGCACTCAGTCCCGTGGTGTCATGAGCTGAATTGCGCGTATGTACACCTCATTCAGTTGAAATCCTAACCCCTCAGAGTCTCACAATGTGACTGTATTTAGAGATAGGGTTTTTACAAGGATAGGTAAGGTAAAATGAATTCATATGGGGGTGCTAGTCCAATATGACTTTGTTTCCATAAGAAGAAATTAGGACACAGACAATATGGAGCCTCAGAGACAACCATATGACGACATAGTGAGAAAGTGGCCATCTTCAAGCCAAAGAGAGAGACCTCGAGAGAAACCAACCTCAGAGAGACCTGAGATCAACTTCTTGATCTCAGACTTCTATCCTCTAAAACTGTGAAAAAATAAATATCTGTTGTTTAAGCCACGCCATCTGAGCCATTTTGTTATGGCAGCCCCAGTAAACTAATAAACATGGTAAGAGGGATAACATATAATTGGTAAGTTTAAGAGAAGTAATGGGGCATGCTTGGTATCTTCCAACAGTAAACAGCAGCTAGTGAGCAAAGCACTTCTTCATTTATCCAAAAGATCACTATTAAGTAGGTACTACAGCCTGGGTAGTGTGTTAGATGCTGCTAATTAAGCAGTAAAACATTCAGATACGGTCCCTGCCTGCAAGGAACTTAGAAGCTAATGGAAAAAGGGGAAATGAAGAAACTCTGTGTATACAAGAGACCCCAGGATATGGAGAAAAGCTGGGTAACCCAGTTTCTTTCTAGGGAAATCTAAGGAGCTGACGTCCATATTGATCTATATTGGGTAGTGGAAGCTGGGGGAAAATGGAGACTGTGAGTCAAAGCAGTCAGCCAAAAGAACCTTTCTGATCTGCTGACCAGATTCTTTTGATCCAACGTCATGGAGGGGCAACCTACCTTTGGATGATCATTTATTTGAACAGATGGAACAGGACTTGGATATGAGCCACACAGACAATTACTGGCTAGGGGTTTCTCCTGTTTTCTAGTGACTGACTAATGGCTATCACCCAAAGCTTACTGGTTAACTAAAGTATTAAAATATGTAAAGCAAACTTTAAATAATGCATGGTCAAACTTAGCACATTTCAATAATTGCATGTAATTTATTTCAGAGTATGAACAATAATAATGAGGAAAGCACAGGCTTTGGAACTGGAGTCAATGTCAAATGAAACATACACATGAGTATTAGGGAAGTGCCAACTACTACTAGGTACTGAGGAGACTAGTGAGGGGAACAAGAACAGTTGTGGTCTCTGCCCCTAAAGAACTCGGGCAAGTTATTTAATCTCTCTAAACCCATTTTCTTATATGATGAATCAGGGTCATGATAGCTATTTCGGAAAGCTCTTGTAAAGTAAAGAATAAATGAAAAAATAGAGGCATTTAAAAGTACTTGGCACAAACCCTGGCAAATAGCTACGTTTTGAATGTAATTTCTTTCTCAATTCTCTCCACCTTTGCTCTCTGCAAAAAGTATCAACTTAAAGAATCCCTTTTTGTATTCTTCAATGAGTTACCAAATATTGTAATATTCATAGCCAAAATCTAAAGCTTAGAGAAAGGTGACAAAAAGAGACTGGATTATGTTTGAGTAAACCAGCCCTTGCACCATGATGGATAAAACGTTACAATCTTAAGTGTATTCTTCTAAAAGGTATGTGTGTGTATATTATTTCTTCTCTATTTTGCCAGTTGTCTCATCCTTATCTTTATAGTATTAAACTCAGAGCAAAGAGCAAAATCATTTGTTGAACTAGAATAGGAAGAGAATGTCACAAAGAATAATCTGCAGGCACTAAAATCAAAATAATCCAAGCTCTTAAAGCATTAAGAATGATCTTATACTTTTACATGCAGAATACTAACATATATAGTCCATAGTATATAACTATCTCCCTTTCTCCAGAAAAAAAATAAAAGCAATACAAGACTATGAATCAATCCCTATAATCTTCAGAACAATGCTGAAAATAGTAGAGAACATACAGTTCAGGTAACATATCAATATGGCTGCGTTATTTCTATTGTATTGAGCCAGATTCTCCATGCACCCAAGCAAGTGCCAGTTTGGTTAAGCACTCTAGGAAGAACTACTCCTTCCTTTTCATAACTTCAGGGAGTAGCCGCAAATATGCACAGAAGCTAGTTTACTTAGTCATAATCTCAAAAGTTTTGATTTGGTGCACTATGCCCCCAAATTACTCTCAAATCCTATGCTCTTATCTATAACTATGAAGTCAGTAAGTTGCAGGCTGTAAAGGCAACATATCCCTTTCTCTTAGCTCTGTATGAGAGAAATTTGTGTTAATCCACATCCCGTCAATCAGAAGAATTTTGATTTGGGATAAAATACTAACTTTTCCAAAGGACTTCCTGCTTTTATTTTAATCCCAAATTCTTCCCAAACATCTTTGCTAAATTTGTCCTTGAAACAAAATTGGGACGTACTTAGATTTAATATATTATCCATCATAATGATCAGTTATTTTACTTCCTGCAAGATACCATGTTCAGCTTTTTAGGGATTGCCAAGATATAAAGCAGGGTAATTGTTACACTCAGATAAAAAGCCATACGATAACAACTGAGGTGCCTGGGGGGGTAGTCATTTGGGTGTCTGACTCAGTTTTGGGCCCAGGGTGATCTCGGGGTCCTGAAATTCAGCCCCCCCATCCCGCTCCACACTCAGCATGGAATCTGCTTGAGATTCTCTCTCCCTGTCCCTCTGCCCTTACCCACTACATGAGCGCGCACTCTCTCTCTCTAATAAATAAATCAATCTTTAAAAAAAACATGCGATACCTATTAATAGCCTCTATGCTTTCACATCTGTACATAAATTTATACTCCTTTCATTAAACTATAGTGGTCTCTGACCAAATAAGTAATGCTAAGAAAACCTTTGTTTTTAACTCATTTGACTGTATGTAAAATATCCGTAGCTGTGGTGTGTAATGAAGCCACCCTCTGTTTAGAGATCCCTACAAAATCTGCATGCAGCGAGTTCATTTAAGACAGAACATTCCCACAATTTGAACACAGTGTTAGCAATATAATAAGCAAGAACAATCTTCTGGGTAATACCAAAGTTTACTTAAACAGATTGATAACGTGCTCACCAAAAAATAACAGGCACAGTTTTCACGGTTTGTTCCCTTCTGTATGACTTACCCACCAAGCAATAAGTACAATTACTGAATTTCATTGTAAATGCCCAGACCCCCTGATGTGTTCTGATAGGAAATCATCCAGTAACTGCAATGGCATTTCTCTCCGTATCTCCTAGTTTTTGTGGCTGTCAGAAAATATATACACTTCATTAAAATCAAGAAATAAAGAGGGTACATGTAGAGAAAACAAGGTTTAAAAAAAACAAACATACACATGGTTATTTTCTCTAGCCATAAAATTTTCCTCTTCCCCACAGATCTCTTTACAAATCCTTCCCTTGATGCTCATTGATAAGCTTGGCCAGTCAAAATGTCTCAACAAGAAGTTACCAGTCCCACAAAACCCAACATGATTTCCGTAGCCACAGCCATGACCTTTCACTTTTCCTTTTTGGTTACAAAGCTGCCTTAGTGGTCATTCAAATCCTGAAAGTGTTAAGTGGGAGTAGTCATAAATCAGCGTTTTAAAGTCTGCTGCCAGCATGAACTCTTTATATTTAAAAGGGGGGGGGGGATTTAAGGTCACACTCAACAGGACTTCACAGTTGTTAAAAGTCAGCTTTCTGGTGATCTGGTAACTCTGAAATACGAAGATCTTTTTATAAAAATCTAGCTGTCCACATGTAAAGCATATACAGATATAAACAACCATCCATGAAGTATTGAAAATAACAAAGTGAAACACTTACCAGGTGAAATATCCCCAAATAAAACAACATTTAAATCTAAAGGACACTTAAATACAGGATTTTATTTGAAAACACGTCTGTGGTTTTTTTCCTATGTATAAAATTAGATATCGATGTTTTTGTTTCTCTATTATTAAAATTAGAAACAATAACAAAGAGCAGAGGATATATTCAATTCTCTCGTGACTTGAACAATCAGGTGAAACTGATTCATGCATTTCCTTGATGAATGCAAACTGTACAAGGACATGTGTTCTGTAAAGATCCAATGTTTTTAGTACAAATCTTGAAATAAATTAATTTGAGCTAAAATATTCCTGCATCATCTTGCAAATAAGTTTGGAAATAATTTTTTTAAAGTAAATTTGGCCAAATGAAGAGTTTAGTAATTGGGCACTTCCAAAACAACCGGTTATTTAAATGAAGTCTGCTTTTTTGGAGGACACACTTTATAGCATGTCTTAGCCAATAGAAATAAAGAGCCAGATTATAGTGTCTATCACATCTCCAGACACACACACAGCTAGTTGAATATGGCAAAAATTCTCTAAAACAGGGCTGGTCAGACTTTCAGTTGAAAAGGCATCATTCTACATGACATGCATTGAGAAATACTAAAGAGCGTCTCTGCCAAAAATATCTGTTCCATTCCCCCATGTTCTTATTACCATTTCTCGCGTAGCATTTAGAATTCTAATCACTAGTCATTATTTTTGCGCATCATTAAAAATCTTTACCAGAAAGCAAGGATATTATCTAAGAAGACATTAATAAGTCATTGACACCTTACCTTGAATTAAATCGATCAGACCGTACAGATAGTTTACTTAAAGGCCCTGAGGGAGTATATATAATACCAAACAGGTAATCTTGATGAGAGTAGAGATTTAAAAAACACAAATGTTAGTCCATTTTGCAAGAAGAGCCCCTACAATACTGAGTGGTTTGTCAGGAGAGGCAGAATTACAGAGGGTCATAAATGCGTAGGCTTGAGAAGGTGTGGGGGAGAGAAAACCCATAGCATCATTTCCCTCCAAACCAGCTAATTAAAAGCTGAGTGTGATTGACAGCTGTTAAAGCACAGTAACAGGATGTGATTTATGCTCTCAGCCTATCTAATACAGGCTTCCATGGCAGCTCTCAACGCTGCGATCCTATAACAATTTTGAGTGAGGTATAGCTGGCCCTGCGCTAGCAGGTACCTGACCTTCGTCTGAACCCAAGCGTAGGGACTCGGCAAACATAGGTTAACATTTGACAGTGAGACACAAGTGACGTGGAAGACTTGGGTACAACACCATCAGTCACATTCTTCATAGGACGCATAGAAATTCAAAGACTGAATTATGAAAGTGGCATCCAGATAGTTCTGAGGGAAGTCATTAATGTCAGTTACTGGGAGGGGCGAAGCGAGGGAGGACATACAACATGGTAGATGATTGATGCAAGTGACTAATTCGGGCAGACCTGACAGCCTGGCAGGTAACCCTGTGCCAACACACAGCCACATCCCAAAGGCCTTCAGACTGTTGGCCCATAATCACATACATCGCTCTTATATTCAATAAAGGAGACTTCAAAATAACAGTATTTCATTGAAAATTACACTAGCGGAAATTCTCTGAAGTAAATTAACGATAAAAGAATAAAGCTGCTAAACGAATATATTTTTCATGCTTCGGGGCTATGTGTTTAACAGTTTTCTAACTGTTCATTCATTTATAAAAAAAAATACTTCAGTTATTATCTCCTAGAGTTGAAATTAGATATTTAATTGACTGGAGGGAATGAAAGTCGCTCACTTTTACATACGACAACTATTTTAAAATATTTCTAGAAGATGCTTCATAAGACCACCATCAGCCGAAATTCTTGGCAAACATTCTTGTGTGTATATATAGCCGTGTTATAAATGCCATGTTGTTAAGAGCTAACTCCTTCAGAAACCTGTTTATCTTAATTAGGAAAGTCAACAGAATTCTAATGGGAAGAAATGGGTATTTTTCTCTGTGGTATCGAAGGCATCAAAGGCCCAGTTCTTCTGCCAAACCAATCTTCCTGCCTGCCCGCATTTCAAACCCAGGTGATTGCAGACAGCTGAGCAGGCATTTTCCCCAAAGTCTCTATGGACCTGGATCCAGTTTTTGCTCTTTGCTCTGTTACCCTGTCTCTCTCTCCCTCTCTTTCACTGTCATTCTTTCTATGTGGATTTTTTGTGGGTTGTTTTTTGTTTTGTTTTGTTTTGTTTTTTGTATTTTTGCCTCAGGAAACCTCGGGATATTCATGGCACTGAGGCAAATTATATGGAATTAAAAACTAAATTCTTGAGGCCTTATCCTAGCAACAGGACCACCACCATCTGTTCAGACAAGCCAGCCATTATCCACTGCATTCTTTTTACAAACTCCATCACCTGTGAGTGCAAAAAAAACACTCTCCCTTCCTGGGTTCTCTCTTTGTCACAAGAGAAAGTGGTCTGTTTCCTTCTGATGCAGTAAAACCTAAATAAAACAAATGTGACTGGAAACTCTTATGGCACATTTACAGATCTATATCTAAAGGCCCTAAATGGCCCTTTCAAAATATCTGAATATTATCATCTGTACATAATAAAACCTTACAAAAATATATTGTCGATGTATTTCTTTTTTGAAAAAAACATTTATTTGTTTGAGAGGGAGAGAGAGAGAGAGAGCACACGAGAGAGCATGAGCAGGGTGAAGGGCAGAGGGAGAAGCAGACTCCCCGCTGAGCAGGAAGCTCAAAGTCGAGGACAACAATGACGTGGGGCTCAATCCCAGGACTCTGGGATCATGACCTGAACCAAAGGTAGATGCTTAACCTACTGAGCCACCCAGGCACCCCAATTGTTGATGTATTTCAACAGCCATTTTATTATTTAAATTAAAAAAAGAAAAAATGGAATGTGTGTGTCTGTATTTTTGGTGGTAAAATGTTATATTCTTTCATTTATTTTTAGCTTCAAAATTTTAATCATTTCACCTTTCAAAAACCACATCAAAATTTATATTTTGAAAGTGGCATTAAAATGTTATTTCAGTGACTTCAGAGTAAGAGTCAATCTATTTAGACATCTACTTTAATCCAGGATAAAACTTTTCCTCAGGAAAATGTTTAAAACAGTAAAGACAGTAGCTTCATTATATTTTATGCAGTAAAATTTATATTATTAGGAATAAACAAGGCCTGTTTCCTCTCCCAAAATAGCTCAGTGTAAAGGAAGAGAATATCTGTAGACAGAGCACTTGAGAACCTTAGCCAGAGTCTGAAGTCCAAATAAGGGGAAACATGAGACAATTCTGGATTATTTTCCTCCTGCAAGGAAATACACATGAGGATGGAATCCATCAAATTAGAAAGAATAGGTTTGTTGAATGTCTATCATGTGCCAATCATTGTGTAACATGCTCTTGACTATTTTTTTTTAGTTTGTCATGGTTTTTTATGAAAACTACATCAACAAATAAAATTTTCCCTCAAATCTTAGAAGACAGTAGTGCTAGAATTATAAATCACATTTGGTTGATGTATTCCTTGAAAATTCCTTTTTCCTACATAATCTCTTTTGATTCTGATAAAGAGCCTGTGAGACAGACAGAGCAGTGATCCCCATTGTCCATTTAAGGATGAGGAAACCCGAGTTCACACAGGTGTGCTGCTTGCCCATGGCTCCTGAGGAAAAGAATCTAAAATCCCCTTGGTCCAAATTTGAGACTCAACTCTGTCATTTTAAAAAGGCACTGTTGCCTGACACCTGGGTGGTTCAGTTGGTTAAGCATCTGCCTTGGGCTCACATCATGATCTCAGGGTCCCGGGATCAAGTCCCACATTGGGCTCCTTGCTCAGTGGGGAGCCTGCTTCTCTCTCTGCCTGCTGCTCCCCCTGCTTGTGCTCATGCTCTAACAAATAAATAAGATCTTTAAAAAATAAAAAAAGGCACTATGAAGAGCAATAGCTCTTCATTCTCTTGGACAAATTACTGACATACCTGTTGGCTGATGTTCAAAAATGTCATCTGTGTCTTTCTTAGGCTTCACGTTGTGAGTCAATGTTCCCAAGGTTACTTGTAAAATGCAAACTGAAGTTATGCACGTGGCTGTTAATTATCTTCCCTTTTAGATTCCACCTCATAGTCCTATCTTCTGCATATCGGGCACTAAAAATTTCCTACATGTTTCCCACCTGGCTTTTGCTAAAATGTTCCTAGTCACAGCCACAGTGGAAAATTCTTGCCAAGGAGGTGGGAATTCTGAGATGCAGCTAAATCATTCTCTTCGTCCCATCTGTGAAGATGTTTGATCTGAAGGGAATAAAATCCAGTGCTTGGCTAGTTTCAATGGATGGAAGAAATGGATCTGTCTGGCTTTACTACATCAGAGCAGGAAAAGGCTCACAGAAAAACAGTGACTAGATAGTATGTATAGGGAGACCACGGAAGGATACTTTGATCCCATAAACAGGTATACAGAGGATGAAAGGAAACCTCTTATATGTCAGAATAATTGCCTCTAGTCAATTGGGGCCACTTGATTGTATGAAAATATTATAAAATGAAATATTTACGAAGATACGTTCAAAGATATGTGCAGGATCTAATTCTATATATATGCCAAGTAGAATGAGAACTGAGTGGTATAGCCTTAGCAATGCAGTCAACTTAGTTTTAAGCCTTAAAGAAAACGATTTTTCAGAAGATTATTTTTCCCAGCAAGATATAATTAGTACGAATATAAAAACAATTATGCAGACATCATTATTCCCAACCCTTATGTGCAGATTAACTTAAAACAGGTGTTATTGATGCTAACAGCAATGTTTTGATCCCCAGGTGGCTGGTGACCTCCCTTTCTCTGTCCTTGAATATAGAACAGTCTTTCTTTCATAGTCCTGTGTAAGCATGTGCTGCTGGTCACAAAGGAGAAGAAAGGGAAAAGTAATAGGACGGGCCAGCAAACTAAGCAAGTTGTGTGTCTACTCTTCAATCATAAAACTGAACATAGGGTATACACGCCTTGTAAGTAAAAAGATTCGTTTTAGTTGGAGTGACTGACCATTTCAGTTTTCACAGGACACTTGAGCAGACTTTTGAGATGAGGGAACTTGAGTTCTAAAATTGGTGAAACCCCAGGCAAACTGAAGCGAGTTGGTCACCACGCTCAGCTGGGAGACAAGCTGGTTTGCAATTTGGCACCGCTACTCACAGTCTCGAACATTTCTTTATAAAACATCTTAGGAAAACAATACTCAAAAGGATCTGGGTTTCTATTTTGAGAATTAAGAGCTCCAAAGGGCACCTGAATAGCAGAAATCTAGGGTCTCAAACTTCTTAACTTATGCAAGCAGCTCTGCAATTTTTGCCAGTACAGGGACCACTGCTTGCCTCCTCTCTCGTTCTCCTCTGGTGCTACAATCAGAAGTGATGTTTGGCTTCCTTGTGTCCAGCCTATTGCTGAGTTATCCATTCACCCCAGTACGCATCTACTCTCCCTTCCTAAGCACGAGTGCCTGGTAATCTGTTAGTAATGTGAAACAACAGAAAAAAAAAAAATCTCCATCCCACCACTTTTTTTTTTAATAGTGTAGAGATGCGCCCCTACTGTTCAGGGAAAGAAATAAGATTCAATGGATCTCTGGAGGCTGTCAGAGCACCGACTCATTACTCCATAAATTGATTTTTTTAAAGGAGTGGGAAAGAAAAGTATCAAAAATTTATCCTTTCGTAACCTTGAGGTAACAAAATAGTTAACAAAAGAAAGTTTTTCTTTTAGAAAAATTCCAACAAGCAAATACAGAAAGAATGATGGAATTAGAAAAAGCACAAGTTTACAACCCTGAAAGTAATGATGAATACAGGCAGCGGTCACCAACGAATGTAAAATCATTATCGAAAAGTTGTTGGGGAACTTTAGAAAGCTGACATGACTGTTCAAGCTTAGAATCATTTAAAAGGGAGCAACCAGCCATTACCTGCTTCACACAAAAAGCATATACAGAACCACATACGAAATGTTCTAGCCCAAAAATGCAACACAAAGATCTGAAAGGAACTGTAGCAGATACCCTTTGGTGCACACCTCATCCCTCTGGCCTCCTCTGATCTCCAGGGCAGCTCTGGGGACTGTCTCCAACTCATTGTATGCAAGCCTCAGCTTCCACGAAAACCTTCAGCCAAAGGGCAAGGGGAGTGGGAAGTTTGAGAGGTATTTTCTAAGCTTCCCACTGAAAGGAACCCCATTCTCTATAGCAGGTACCTTGAAAACATAACCTTTTTCTTCTTTCCTGACTCACTCTCTCTACTCCCTCAGTCCTATCTTTGGGAGTCACTCCCCAAATAAACTACGAGCATGGGCACTGGGGTTTTTGTTGCAAGCCCTGCTCTCAGAAAAGCTTTAGCTAAATCATTCATGAAACCTAGATCTAATTACCTATTTACAGGAGATAGAGGAACAAGCTCAGTGTTGACTCAAGAAATATCCAGCCTTCCCAGGACAAATTGCCAGTATTTCCAACAAACTGACAGCAGGAGAAGAAAGGGAGGGAGAAAGTGAGTGAGGAAAGAAGAGAAGAAAGGGAAGAAGAAGGATTTTATAGAATAAGAAAGACTAAAACATAACAACCACATACAGTATGTGGACCTTACTGAAATCTGAATTTCAATATTCAATTCAATTAAAAAAAATTCATCTTAAAAAAGGGGACAAATTTGAATATAAACTGAATATTAGTTGTTATTAAGAAATATTTGTTAATTTCATTGGGTTGCTTAGAAAACTAATAGTGGTTACATATGAACAGCAACAACAAAAAGTCTTATCAGATGAAATACATACTAAATATTCATAAGTGAAATAATGGTATGTTGCTTGAAATTGATTAAAAAGACTCCAGTGAAACAAAACAAATAAGAAAGTGAGGAATAGATGAAATCAAATTATTAAAATGTTGACAATTGTTGATGGTGGTAATAGAAATAGGGGAATCATTACCACCACTATTCCTTCTACATTTGTTTGTTTAAATTTGTATATAATGAAAAGTTAGGAAAGAAAGAATGGCTTGAAAAACACTAAATTCAAATGCATTAAATAGCATCAACTCTAATTTACTTCTAATTGAGCTGACTCAATCAACTAATCTCATCTGTCAATTTCAGTTTGATTCTAATTGTGAGGGGTGGGGGGGAAGGACCACAGTGGTGCCACCACTAAAAGCTAGTCTCCAATCCAAATGTTCGTTTGGCACTTTGCTACCGAGAGCAAATTCCAGTGTCAGTTATGTTGTCACTGGTTAGCTCTCTGGAGTCTTCCCATTATAGACTGAACATTTGTGTTTCCCCCAAATTCCTATGTTGAAATCCTACCCCCCAATGTGATGGTGATGGAGGCCTTTGGGAGTTAGGTTTAAGGTGAAGTCAGGAGGATCCCCATGACGGGGTTAGTGTACTGATAGGAAGAGAAAAGGAGACCCAGGGAGACATGAGGCCTGCTGCAAACCAGGAGGAGCCCCCCTCCACCCGCAAACAGAATCCGCGAGTACCTTGATTTCAGATTTCACAGCCTCCAGGATTGTGAGGAATAAATGCCGGTTGTTTATGCGACCTAGCCACCAGTCTGTGGTGTTTTGTTGTATCAGCCCATGCAAACTAAGATACCCTGACCTAGTGTGTACTCAGGAAACAAAAATTTATTGAAATATTAGCCTAAGCTAGATATAATTAGGAAGTTATAAAGAGAAAATTAATAACACCTTATAGTTATATTTATACTGTGAAAGTGTTTTTAAATGCACTATTACTGATGCATCTTGAAGAATCCCTGAGAGTAAAAGTTATCTAATACGCACCAAAGTCAAATGATAGTGAATATAAATCAGCTGATATTAGCTGCTTTATATTATTCTTCTAGGAATGCAGAGTTGACCATACTTAGAAATTTCACAGCAGATAGGGAGCTTATTGAAGAAAGGGACTTTCTTGTCATTGTGTAATATATTCATTCTTGTGTCCCTAGCACCTAAAAGAGCATTTGACACATTATAGGCAATTGATAAATATTAATGCTTAAATTCTTTGGAATTCTTTCCTAAAGTAGTAATTGGGTCATCTGCCTACCTCTCTCATCATCACTGACATTACATTAATTTAAACAAGCATCGCTGTCTTTTCTGGACTTCCCAACTGGTCTCTTCACATCTGCTGTTGGGCAACACCAATTACAGTACAAAGTACTTTATCAGTGCAAATATGACCACATGACAACACCCAACCACACACAAACACACCCACCTAAAATTCAATTGCATTTCATGGATTTCAGGTTATTATTAATCTCTAAATATATCATTACACATTTATTGTGTGATTTTTTTTTTTATTAATATATGTCTTTCCTAACAGACCTTAAAACCCATGCTTAGAGCAGGAACTCTGTTTTGGTCCTGATCTCTCTCTACATGGTGCCTAGAATGAAGTATGTACACAATAATATTTGCCAAAGGAATTCATCCACTAGCCAAATTTAAACTTGCTTTCAGTTATTTTTTGAGTTGGAGTTATTTTCTTGAGGTTTTTTTTCATTACTCAAACTAAAAAGGTAAAATAAAACAGTGGAGGAATATGATCATCAAATTAACGGAATTGGGTCTGCTTATTAACCAATCACTACAAGACCTATAAGACTGCAACTTACTATTAATAGAAAAGCAGCACAACACAAAGGGACACTACTTACCAATTCAAGTCAGACACTGAAAAATATCCATTATTCTGCCTTTACCTATGATAAATATATAAAAATTGAAGACATATTTGACAGCTTTCAGGAACATGAACAATTCTATATGGGCAATAGTCAGTAAGTGTAAGCAATAAAAGTTTCCATTCTATTAAAAATTTAAGTCATCGGATTTTTAGCTCTTTGGCAAAACCCACCATACCGGAAAAAAAGTATGCATAAAGCAAACTCAAACTTACCGTAGGTAAAAATGTCAGTGCGTGTTATTTGAAAACATAAGAACTTTGAAGAGTATTCATAACCTGCTTCCTTTTATTGTTGAACTCCAGGGCATTTCAAAGGGCATGGTTTCCCGCATCATTTCAAGCTAGTCCTAGGAGGAATGTACCTTTTCCTCCTCTCTTTGATACCATGTCTCATGTTATCATCACCCATGTGCTTCTGTGTTTCTCTCACCGAATTATAAATGTGTGAGGTCAAGATCTGCCTCTAGCCATATAGCCTGGAACACAGTCCATCCTGTAGTTCAATAATCCTTTATTGAATTCTGTGATCTGATTTATACAAGTTCAATTTATACCAAAGACTTGCGGGAATACATCTGCTGCGTCAAGTAGAAGATGGCATCAGCCCCCATGAGCCAAAGGTGCCAGGAAAAAAGTAGTTACAAAGAGGACTGGCTCACTTGGGCCAAATGGTGAGGGGATCTGAATTTGTCTTTAGAGGTCCTGTCCTACGTTATCAGCAATGAACCCCTTCAGCTCATCATCCTATCCTTCTTCAATGGGATTAAGATTTGATAAATTTCACCTGTAGGTATTGATGTAATAAGGAATATTAAGCATCTGATTAATTTTTATCATTTTAAAGTCAAACTTGACTTACAGGATATTCCATTAAATTATAGCAATTCGGTCTATTATGTTGGAATAAATTCCTTGAGACATTTTTATTGAATACACTTTTTGAAAAGTTTTCACTACCTATGGAAAGATGCCTGCTTAAAGTCCATAGAACATTATAACTGGAAAGGCTTTCAGATAATTTCTGGTTTAACATCTTAGACTAGGGAAGGTTACATGATTTTATTAATCAGCTAATAACAGATTTATTGAGTACCTGTTACACTGGGCACTGGGCAAGGCGTTTGGAACACAGAATCTGACCAAGAACCTCCTGACAATGAGTTCCCAGTGCAGCCAGGCACCTAACCTCGGAGCTGCAGAGAATCATGGCCCATGTCTTCCACGTGATTTGTAGAATCTCAGCACTTAGAGAAAATGTGACTTTTCAAAGATCATCCTGATGAGCATATTAGTATTCATGGGGTCCTCATGACTGGCCGTAGGTACCATTGTTGTGGAACACATTCCATCTGCAAAGAAATAACCTGAAGGGCAAACGTTTTAAATCTAAATAGCACCCTTTCTTCTTGCAATTTTTAATTTTTGGAACTTAATATAGAGTCTACTGTTACCAGAACGACCACGTCCACCAAAAATCATCTTAAAGTAGCTATAGAGTCCCAAAAGGATAATGAGTTCTTACAGAGTTTCCCTAGTTATGGAGAGGAAATCGTTAGTAACTTAAGACAGAAATAAAGAAATCATCTAATTAATGTATTCAGAGATGAATCTTAATGTCCAATTATTCTCTTGATTTGACACAACCTAGTAACAACATAACATAGTCAGCAACATTGTATTAATGTTGGAAGAATTAAAAGGGAAGGTAGCCAAGTGGGGGTGGGAGAGATTTTTTTAATCCTTCCTTTTTTTTTTCTTTTTCTAACACACGATAAGCAAGTCTTTTGTTTATCTTATTAAAAAAGAAAAACAAGTAAAACCACAGAATTAACTTGAAAACCATATTGTGCTGAAAAGTCAGAATTCTATTATAATTAAAGCTTATGAAATATCATTTAAACGAAGGTCTGTCTGTTCAATTCATTAAATATTAACAAATGATTTTCCTATCATTCAATATAGTCTCTTAGTTCAGCTTCATTGATTGATTTAACCATTGTCTATTTAAACATGTATAATTTCCATAGTTTGTAATTGGTCCAATATTAAATGATACTAAGAGTAGAAAGTTAAATTGCCAATATTATGTCCATATTTACACTTCCATTTCTTAAAGGAACGCAAATCAAACAAGATGTTTTTCAGTATTCGAGTATTTTTTATGAAATACTACATAGTCATTTTTTTATTGAGTGTATACAGAGGCATTACAGTGTGATGCACACTTACCTCTAACCCCCACTCTCCCAGTTCTTCACAAAAAAACAAAAACAAAACATGCCCTGTTTTAAATATTAACAATTTATAAAATGCAATAGCCATAATCAATAACTAGCATGTTTTGAGGTCATGTAACCCCTTCTCACTTCCTCTCATTAAAATGCTATAAAACCAAATAAATGTGTTAAGCAAATAAATTTCAGAAAAGGAATTTAGGACTGTTTTAAATTTTTTTGAAGGTAAACTTACAGTCTCTGGTTATTCTTATATTCAACAAAGTGTCATTGTTCTAGGAAATATTCCACAAATCGGTTTGTTAAATAATCCCTCTTTATGTTCTCTTTTACTGAACACTTCTAAATGATTTTTCCCTTCCCATCATTAAAGTTTTGAGTAAATGTCTCTCTGCTTTGCTCCATCAGTCAGGTCAAGGCTGTGGTTTTTTGGAGCCTGCCATCCTATTCTGACCACCCAGAGTCACAGAAATGTTTGAAATGACTGACATGTAAGTAAATGTCTGAGTAATCTGTCTATCCATTAACAAATAGCATTGAGCTTGCGCGAGATGCACTATCCCATTCTAGTCACTGGATTAGGTACTGAGAATTACAATCACATCCCAAGGTATATATAAGATGAAGACTCTGACCTCAAGAAACATCAAATCTAATTGAAGAGATAGAGTGCCTGCAGGCGACATGCGTGTGGTTAGCAATTATTAGACAACAAAAAATGCAAGGATTCGAAGGAGAGAAGATGACCACCATTGGCTAATCGTCAAGAAGAGTTTTCTTTTTAGGAAAACAGGTTTAAACTAGGCCTCAAAATATGTGTAAGAGTCAGACATACATTTAAAAAACAGACAGACCGGAATGCCCAAAAGCATGAGGATGGAGATCTAGCAGGCTGTATAAAAGACAGTGAGTGAACAGTGTCTGGAGTAAAATTAACGAATGGGGGTAATAGAAAACCAGGTTAGAAAAGCAGCTTGGGATTACATTATAGAAACCCTGGAAAGCCAAGTTAAAAAATGTAGTCATTATGTGTCAGTGGGGTACAGTTAGTGATGATTTTTGATGAGATGACATAAGAAATGGATGTTTTATAAAGATTATTCTAGGGGATTCAAGTTCTTCTGTTCATTCATGCTTCCGTTTATTCAACAAATATTGATTCACGATCTAGACTATCCGGGCATTGCACTTCAAATAGAAACAAAGACAAGAAAGATACATTCCCCACCCTCAAGGTGCTCTTATTCTAGATGCAGGAATAAAGCAGTAAGGGCCATTTCTGGTGCTATGTGGCCTAGTGCAGCACCACCCTGAATGCTATGAATGTCAAAAAGAAAGACTTTCAGACAATACTTGTGGCCAGGGCAAAGATCCTGGTAGGGCCAACTCTGGAACTGCAACTTGATGGATCAGTATGTGTTAACAATATGATCCTGGAGAAGAAGAGGCAATGAACACATTTTAGGCCCATGGGAATAAGTCATGCAAAGACATAAAAGCAGAGCACAGGGAAGCCATCCCTGCATTGTCCTATGTCATGTTCCTCTGGCCCGTCTGTGATTTCCGCAGTGGCTGTGGTACACAGTTCTATACAAATTCAGCAAGCATCTCCCCCACCCCAAGCATTCCCCAATTCGGGGACTTTCTGAAGTTTTTAGAAGTCACTTAGCTTCTCAATAAATGCAGCTGAAGTGTTGGGATTTCACACCCAAATGCCTCCTTCAACCAGGGGATGAATGACTCAGTCTCTTGTCCCTCTGACAATTCTGGGAGTATTACAGGCTTCTCAGAGGTTTCAAGTAATGAAGCCCTGTCGCCCATGATAGACACTTCAATGACATACCCTGACAGAAACACCTTATCTCTATCCCTGCTCCCACATTCCTGCTTCCTTATTTAACCTCACAAATAAACTCTCTGCTACAAAGTCCTTGCCTCAGGCTCTGCTTTTAGTAGAACCTAAATAGAGACCAAAAAATAATTTATTCAAGGTGACTATAGAGAAATGTACATAGTGCCGAGAGGGGGCAGGCTAGATGAGGAAAGAGACGTATTCTTGAAACTAGAGAGTGCTCTGAGTGTCATATTAAAAGATTTGAGTTTTATGTAAAAGATTATAGGAAATCATTAACTGATTTGAAACAAGAGAGTAACATGATCAAGACTTTTGTTTTAAAAATCTCCCTGGTAACACATAAGGAGAATGAATTGAACATCCCAGAATGGGAATTGAGAGGCTGCCTTCAAGACTATACTGTGATCCAAGCAAGGTATTTCAAGAATTTAAGGAATTAATTCTAGGAGTAAAGATGGAAGATAAAAGCCATCTATTTTTAGTCTTTGTTGGATATAGGAAGTGAGAGATAGGAGACTTCCTGTCTTGGGACATTATCTGAGTAGCAACATCATTCATCCAGTGATAGAACCCAGCAGTAGACTACAGGGAAAGGGGTGGGATGCATTTATTCTTCTGCATGTTGATACCAAGGACTTGGGGTACAATTCATATGAAAAGAAAGGTAGGCAGGTTTTTATTTCTTGAGAGGTTTGGAGTAGAGATATAGACATATGGTAAACTGGCTTATGTTAGGCCCTGAGATACGTTCTTCCAAATATGCATTATTTCACTTAAACTTCATTGCTATCCTAAAATGTGGAGATTATTTTCATACCTTTAAGTTTGAGAAATAGATTCAGAGAGATCATTTACTTTGTTTAGGATTACAGAGCAAGTGAATAGTGGTGATGGAATTCGAACCTAGGTCTGATTGCCTACATACCGTTTTTACCCAATACCATTCTGCCCCCCACCACATGGCCTGGAGTGTCATCTTCATCTCAAAATGTCTGTGTATTATAGAGCTACTTGTCCTGCGAGGCTCACCCCTGAACTATAAATAACTTGACACTATGCTAAACCATTGAGCTAATCTATTACCCTACCTGCATGCACCTCTTGCTTCATATTGGTATAAATTGTTCTACCTGATACGTTGGATGTCCTTACGTGAAATATTTTTGTGAGTTTCCAAAGCATGTCACCAGTTATAATTTAAAAGCAAGGAAAGAACAAAAGTACTCATCTTAAGTAATACACTCAAGATCAACAGGATGAAGGAAGGGAAGAGATAAGTGTGTAACAGCACAAAGTGGTAGGTGGTTATTGTCATTGGAATGCTTCACAGAACAGATGGGCTCCTAAGAGTAAAAGGGTGAAGTATCCTGTGGCGTATTCAAGGGAAGGCAGTTCCGGGTGTAGAGTAATGGCTCGGAAGAACACACATGCAGCTCTGAGTGGGTGAAGATTCAAGGCCATGATTGTAGAGGAAAGCTCAGATATAACTGTACTAATAATCAAGGTTTAATAAGTAATAGAGAAATACAGACAGTAAAATTGATTATATGTCCATATATATGTATGTGCATATGTGTGTGTAGGTATATATAAATATATATTTTTTATATATTGTATTAATAAACACAGGCTTCCAAAGAGAGAATAACAAAACACCCAGATCGAAAGAGATCTAAGAGAGCATCCTACCTCACAATGCCTACTTCCACCCTCATTTCGCAAAAGAAGAAACAAGTGGAAATGTTACGTGATTCTTTTCCAGGTTTAAATCCATGAATGGGCTGGACATTTATTGAATATCTGTCTAGCATGGTGGTAGACTCTGGATTTCACTCTATATACGATAGTAACACTTCCTTCAAACATCTATTAATATACAATTCTATCTTAAAGGTTAGTCTTCTAATAGTTATGAAGCAGTCTCGCTAAAGAGATGGAGCAAGACCCATGGAATTTGTAAGATTTCCATTAAGATCTTAAATTTTCGTTGGGATTTCAATCAATCATGTGAAGTTACTCGATGGCCTATACTTCTCGGCCATACACCGAAAGGATAAGTATTTCTGGAACCTCGGCATTCTACATGATTGTAACTCTCCTACATGGAAGTATCCTGTTATTTTATCATCATTTTGGATATAAAGCAAGATATTATTAGTTGCAAGTTTTCCATTTCCCCATACCTCTGGTGGGCCTCAAATTCTAGGGAACACCAAAAGCACCTGGAGGGCTTGTGAAACCATAGATCACTGGGCCTCACCCCAGCATGTGCATTTCAGTAGGTCAGGGAAAGGCCCAGAAAAATCTGTGCTTCTCACAAGTTCCCAGGGCTGCTGCTGATGATGCTGCTTATTCGGAGACCTTACGTGGAGAACCACTGTATTAATCAGACCATGAATACCTTGCGGACGGAAGTTCTGTCTCACTTGCTTCTGTTTGCTTAGTGTCTACGGTATAGTAGAATCCGAACAAATGTTAACGAGAATGAGTGAATGAGTAAATGATCATGTAAGTGGCATAACTAAAAATTTTAGCTAATTTGGGCTATTAACTGCCCAGTTCAAGAGTCTTCTTGTTACTCCCACTTCTAAGGAAATTAATAAATCAAGAAAATAGTAATTGCTGCCCCCTTTGCTGAAAATGGAAAAGCTGAACTCTGTGTTGTCATGGCTACAGTATTCTATTTTCAGTACTAGTCCTGTCCTACTTGTTAATGACTGTTACAGTAACCAATAGGAAAATAACACTTCACTCACCACATTTCATTATATTTAACACCTCATATTAAGCTTAATGGGACAATAAGAACAAAGTTCTGCTTGCCAATTGTTTACAGAATTCCACCATTTCCATGTAGTTAGTGACTTACCCAGCATCAGTCTTTATGAACAGCTCCCCAAATCAAAAGGAGATAGGAAAATAAAAGCTTTCTATTTGACTTCACAATAATGACCTCTGGGCCGGACATTTCCTGACATTTAACCAATAGCTGAATTAAAAGACTCTATTGTCTTTGATTCAGGGTCTCTGTTTCTACCATAGATTATTACCTCGCAGGAAATGCCCTTACTTTCCAACATTATAAATTTAATAGAAGAGCAAGCAAAACAACATGAATCCTGAGAACTAGGACCTTCAAATCCTTGCCTGACACAGCAGTAAATGCAAATATGGGAGGAGAAGAGACAGAACCATTTAACTTGAATAAAATTCTTCCCAGTTTGATCCTGATGCCAATCACAATGAAATAATCACCTCCATCACTGAAACCGGAAGTCCTGTTATTTTATTTCCAAGGAAAATTGCAGCGTGAGAGCAAAGAGCTTCACGATGCACAGGGAGGGAACAGATGATAAACAAACGGTCCAGGCTCTGCAAGAAACAAACAAACAAACAAAAAGATAATTAAATACGTTTAATGATGCACACATCTGAGCCAAAGATCAAGGAAATGTTGGAAAATATAACATCATTTAGAAGTCGAGGGAAATAAATAGAGAAGGAGAGAAGGACAGATAACTCAGAGGGACTGAATAAATCTCAGATAGGATATAAAAGACTGGAAACAGATGTTTATATTAAACTGCCAATGGAGTGATGAAACCATACAGATTGTGGTACCAATTTAACTGGAAAAAGCTATGGCGAGCAGACAGAGATTTGAGTTGGAGCTCTATTTTCCACCAGTCAAGTGAAAGAGGTGGCCGCTGCCGCTCTTGGTAATGATGAATACCATATGCTAGCAAGAGACACAGCCAGTGTGCTCTGCTGTGTGTGTTGGTTTGGGAAGATACGCGTAATTTTCTTTATCTGATACAAAATTAGTGCAATTTCAAATAACTGCATGCAGAACGGCTGAAGAAGAGCCCATATTGCTTCTCATTGAAAAGTCAAGAGTGAGTCATTTAAAACATTTTTTCATTTCGATTCAATAACTCCGGTAAGGTAATTTTACCTGATTTAGCTAGGATATTGCGTTCATTGCCCATTTTATTTTTAGAGTGGAGAGGAAGCCTACAACGGAATAACCATGGAGTCAAGTAGTCAATATGATATTTAACAGAAATCACAACAAACTTGCTGCTTACAGTCGTCTTTCACAGAGCAGAGAAGCGTCCATGTACCTAGAATAGTTGACTGAGTGAATCAGCAAAGAATCCGAACTTTGTGTTCTAGCCGTAAGTTGAGTTCATATTTTACAATGTCAGTTCCCCAGTTAAAAAAAAAAAAAAATCTTCAAAAAAATACTAGAATTGGCAATTTGGGGTGTGTTTGTTTGTTTGTTTGTTGTTCTCTTTAAGGGAACATGGGGGTCCAAATCCAAGGTTAAAATAAACAAATGGCCAAGATAGAAAAACAAAAGGACAGCTACCAGAAACAGTGGATATGTGAAAACAGTTTTAACAGCCTTAATTCTGAAGCAAACACCCAGTTAACCTGATCAATTTGAAGAAAAGAAGAGAAAACCCTGGTTATTTTCTCTCATATTTGACATGACTGCTGATCTGAATTTTTTATGCCCTTATCACTATATTATTGTTATATAGACAAGGTCCAAATGTTTTGTTTTGTTTTTTCCTTCAAAACTCATTAAAATATGGAGAGGAGAAAGGGAGAGCCACAGAATAACTTTAAAAATATTTTGGTAGTCCTCATTAAAAAGAGTTTAAGTACCTTGGATTTTATTTTATTACAGGGTAATAAAATTCAGCCAGAGGAGAGATGTTCAATCTGAAACTCAAAGGCCAAATATAAGTGCCACCAACTCATAACCAATGAGTCTTTGACCAAGTAGACCTGGAGCTGACGAAATCTGTTGTCTCAGAAAACCATCTGCACTACTTAAGCCACTGTTTTTTTTTTTTTTTAAACAATCTTTGGGTTACCATTGGAAGTTTCTTTAATACCATTATGGAAAGAAAAAAAAAATGTGAGCCTCTTAACAAATATTATCAGATTTTAATATGCTATGCCTACTGATCTATTCCAAAAAATGAAAGAATGACCAAAAAAAACCCAAAAAAACAAACAAAAACAAAAACACTTTATACACCAAAACACTGAGGGAAAGAAGGCAAAACAGAGGACAATAATTGCCAGTAGGGACAGATGATGCTGCCTTTCAAGCTACTGTCATTCCATTCCCAGCGATAGGGCTGGGACTTATTTTCACTGCAAAATAGTCCTTGGATCTCTAAATATCAAGGGCAAACATGTATGACTTGACAGCATTCCAGACCTGTCTGTTGGGAAGATTTAAACCACCTGATCTGTCTTCTGCTCCTGTCCAATGCCATTGTGCATACGCGTCACAGGCCTAAATGTGCAGTTCTCCCAGGAGACAGTACGTGATCAATCCTCGTGCCTTGATAGGGGTGAATGCACCTCCAACCTCTCCAGACTCAGGAACCCCACTGAAATTCCTAGCAAAGGTTTGATTCCTCACTAAGAGAAGTTGCTCCGTCTGGAAAACTTGCAAATGCTCCCCGAACTAACTGGGGACCCGGGGCTTACTCGAGGTAGGCCACTGGACACTGAGCTCTGCTCCATTCCCCTCCACCCTGCTCGGGTTCCAAGAATCAACAATGAACTATGCAAGCGTGGAAAGAAATTAGAATTGTAGGAGTGCCAAAGGTATCCCTAGGAGCATGTGAATATTGTGTTGTCATGTAAAAGAGCCCTTGAAAGATAAAGGGACTAAGTTCAATTATATTACCGGCTCCATGTTCATCTGAATCGCAGTCTAACATCAGACTTCCAATGATATCATAGTGCCTGCAATAATTAATTCACCTCTTACTTCCAAAAACACATTGAAAAATTAATTCCCAGTGCTAAAATGAATTTGGCAGCAGAACGCATTTCAATTTTGCGGGTTACCTGGCAATCATTTTGAAATGTTATCTTGGGTAAAAATGTCGTATTGTATCTTCCCTACAGATGCAGTCTGTCTGATTCGTGGGCTTTATTTTTCATTACGTTAAAGAAAACATACCCCTTTTTGATGTTTTCATAAAGGAATTCACATTATCCTTCATAAACATTTATACAGATGTGAAAATATATTTTAACTACAAGAACAACAATACTAATTTTTAACTACAAATAAGCAAGGATAAGTATTATACTCATATGAGAACCAATTAAACCTCATAAATAAATAAGTTGGAGATAAACTTGGTTGTTATTGCATGGCTGTTATTGTGGTTTATCATGGGAGGTACCTACATAATAATTTAATCCCAGCTTAAGGGCAGCCCAGACTGCAGAGAGCTGTGCTTTACCCAGCACAAAAACTCCTGGATTTGTATATCAGAAGCTAGGAGTGACCATTTAGATATCACTAAAATCTTAATCTAGAATTTGCAGTCTATCAACAATGGAGAAAACCAATGGAGACAAAGTTACAAAAATTGAAACGGTAAGTGTAATAAAATAGATTTTTCAACAGATCAAGATTTTTTATGGGTTTTCCTGTGTTTTTTTTTCTTTTTCTTTTCTGAGTGAGGCTTCAGAATGCACAAATTCAGAGAGAACCCCGATTCTCTTGAATGGGCTCTCATTTGAGCTTCTACAGTCCCAAGAAGAGACGATTTATGTGAATATTGCAGTAGAGAAAGAAAAAAAAAAAAAGCTGGACACAGCTGGCTACTCTTTCCTTTGGCAAAGAACGGCAATGGCCTTACCATCCTTCTGTTTATGGCAACACAAACTACTTTATTTGAAAAGTCACTCATTTCTAAAATTGCAGTGGACATGTTTTCATCAACAGAGCAGTTCAGGAGGAAAAAATTATTTTATTAGCTAATTTTCCTTTCATGAATTAGGGATTTTTCTCTGCACCGAGAGAAACTTCAAACCCCTCCAGAAATGGAAGCGTGCCCATGGACTGACTACTACAGATCGAGTTTCCAGTGGGCTAATAACCTGCTCCAGTGAAAACATATTTTTAATTTGCTTTTAGGGTTATTTATTTTTTTATTATTACGCTAAGGGTTTATAATTTAATGTCAAACATAATTTTGCACGAATTATGTGACTGTACTATGATGCAGTAGATAAGCTCAGTGTGCCTGGTTGGCATGGTCTCAAACGATGTTTTTGAGAAAATGGATCACCATTTGGCAGGTTGCCATTCCATAAACTGCTTGGTAGAACTTTGAAAGGAAAAAGTTGCAAGGAATTTTCATGTTTTGCGAAAAATATTCCTAGTAATATTAGAAGAAAAAAATATATATAATTACCCTCTTAATGCTTTCTACTAGGTGTAACATAAATTGTATGAAGCTAATTAAGAAATTAGAAGGTTTCCAACTCGAAATGGCAGTGTCCTATTCATTATAAGTTGTCAACCAGGCAAGTAGAATAATATTTTTAAATGAGAATATTTGTTTAAAAATATAGTAGTCATCATAGTGTCTCCAAGCTTTATGATCAGTTCCGTAAACATTTAGCAGCATCGACAACATTGCCAAGCATTATCCTGGGAATGGGAGATACAAAAATACAAACTGCCTTGCAACAGCGCTCAAGAACTCCACTGTCTAGTAGAGGAGACAAGCAGACACATATCCTGTCAATGTAAAGCAGTAACTGCAATACTGTAGTTATGCAGAGGTTCC
The DNA here is from genome assembly GCF_024610735.1 of Ursus americanus. Taxonomy (NCBI): domain Eukaryota; kingdom Metazoa; phylum Chordata; class Mammalia; order Carnivora; family Ursidae; genus Ursus; species Ursus americanus. Next base: position 26,402,066 of record NC_142127.1, on the reverse strand, counting down.
TCTGGAGCGTAGACAAGGAGCATTTGGTCAAGAACTGGGGATGGGGTGAAAGGTCAGGAAATGTCTGCAAGAGGAAACTGGGAAAAGATTTAATGGAAGTTGGAAGACAAAAGACCAAGAGAATTGATTCACCAAATAAATGATTACTTATTTATATATTTGTCCACAAGTTTTAAAAAATGTAAATATAATATTTGTATATCATTAAGCCATTTTCTAAAAAGTTCAGCTAATCTGCTACTTGCATGGACCCTACCAGTTTAACTATGGAGAGTATTGGTATCTTCACTCTACAGATAAAGAAAAGAAAGCCCAAAACAGTCATATGACTGGACCAAGGTCACTCAAGTAACAAAATGCATTTGTAAGAAAGCCAGGAGCAAACCACAGGACTCCTGACTTTGAGCCCGACGATCATTCGGGTGTATTCCACTCTGCCTCTATCATATCATCACTAACAAAACAACAATAATTAAACTTTTAGACACAGAAATGTATAATTAAAAAATAATGTGAAATATCTTTTTGACCTTTCTCATTAAACCCAATGCTTCATTAAATTAATGTAATCTATTAGAATCTCATGTATATTTTAAATGTCATCCACTCCTCAACCACAAAGCTGAAATCAAATCATACAGAATATGAAATAAAAACTTATCTGTGTCTCCACACTAGCAAATACAAATATTTGGGCAGATAACTAAGGAAACTCTGAGGAGTTAAAGCATTCCGGTATACAACTGTCCTACTGCACATAGTGGCTGTCCAAGTTATCCAACCAATTACAGGGAAATTGCTATGATATTGATGGATGATTGAGTCATTACTCTGATTTTATCATTACAAAAAGTGAAATAATTGAAGAATTGTAAAACTTTCATAAATATTTTTTTTGTAAATTCAACTGTTGTTATAGACAATCTTCAGTAGTGAATAGTTCTACTCTTGAGTTCCCACTCTTTTTTCACAATACTTATTTTTGACAGTATAAGAGTTGTGAATCCTGGATTAGACAAAACATTAACCTGACCTGCTATGATAGAATTAGTTTGGTTTTGTTTTCTTTTTATTGAAGAGTTTTATACCAAGCATGGGCTGGTCTGAATCAATCTTTAATCCTATAGGAAAATATTCAGTATGACAAAACAGTTGCTTTAAAAATGTTGGGGGGGGGAAGAAAAAAAAATAAATGTGATGTATTTTTTTATTTTAGGAAAAGTTAGAAAAAAATTTTTCTCCCTATTTAGAACCACATTATTACTGGTAACGGTAACTTTTCCTATTAGGTATTTACTTAGATCACTTGGGTAATCAATTGCAATTCCTCTTACTGTTTTCTAACTACCTGTATCCCTACCGTGTAAAAAACCAGACTTCTCCAAAGGCTGCATGTATTAATAAAGTGAGCTTAGGCCACGCTGCAGTAACAAACACACCGCAGAATCTCCGTGCATAATTAAAAAGGTTTGGTGATTTCTCGTACTAGATCCTTTATGGGTCTGGTAGCTTCTAATCGATGTCACAGGGATTTGGGCTACTTTTATCTTGTAATGATGTCAAAGAAACAATCCACATCCCAGGAGAGAGCTGAAAGACCAGGCACCAGCTCATAAATGCATTTTACCTGTAAGAGAATCACATTACTTCCCCTCACAGCCCATTGGCCAGAAGTAGTCGGATGGGCCCACCTGACTTATGGAGGGAGGTGAATGTAGGACAACAATTGAATTTTCTGGGGACAGTAAATTTCTCTGTCATACTGGACATGGTCCTCGTGGCACTTACATTTCTAATAGCCTCAGAAACTCTGACAAAGTCCCCAGTTCAAATGCACCACAATGCAGATCATACATGCAGGGGTAGAATGAGTACTAATAATAAATAATGAAGGAGATATTTTAAGCACTAATAAGAATAAAAATTATACCACTGCTTTGAACCAATTAGGTAGAAAAGAAACTAATTTTCCAGATTACTTTGCTATATATTCCTCCACTAAATCTTTATAGAAATCATATCTTCTGGGAAAGGAAGGCTCAGTGAGACAGGAAAATTTGCCTGAAGTGATGAAGCCACAAGCACAAGGTCCAGGATTTGAATATACTTTAATCTTACTCTATATCTCAGCTCCTGCTACTTTGTCATGCTGACTCCCCAAGTGTAAATCGATTCGGAAAGTGATCAATATCCCTCTCCAAATCAACTAAATAGCAAGGACCACCCCACAAGTAGAAGGAACCTCTAACACAAGGTTTCTGGGTCTCCTAAGAGCAATAAGGTCAGAGCTAGGCTCAAAGGTAAGAAATCAGACAGCTAATTCGAGATAGCTGAATGAAGAATGGGAGCTTACCTATGGTTCTAATTAGAAGTGAGAATAAAGCTAGCCAAGAAAGGAGAGAGAGGAGAGAAAGGTAGCCGAGAAAGGAGGATTTTTAAAGGCAGAAGGAGCTGTAGCATAGACAATCCAGACCATTGACTAAGAACATCAGATTGGCCGACGATAGTTTCTGATTTGCTTAACCTTTCCATGCCTCGATTTCCTTTTTCTATAAAATGGGCATAAGGCCTACCCTGTTAGGTTATTATGAAGATTATATCAAAGGAGTTAGCATTTGAAGTATGACAATGCATTTTTCTGGAAGAGAAAAGGTCTTGAAGGGCCTCAAGTCATAATATTTAGTATTACGAATAAAACCCTAACCACAGTGAGACTGCCCAGACAGTTTCTTATGTGATTTATGGGACTTTTATGTGGATTTCTTGGTCGTGAAATGGGAGACACATGATTATAGAATTCAAAGTGCCATGTGAAACCTTCATGGCCCTGACAACACCTTCTAAATAACACAACTAATACGAAACAATGCTAACTCCCCTATGAAGTACACAGTTGAAAATTATTGACACAAATTTGATAGCACTAAAACCATTTATCTCATTTTCTATCATCTAAAGAAATTTTCCCATTCTATTGTCATAGTTGCTGATAACCTTCTAAATCATTAAGATGGTCAAAATAATTCATGCCTTTAATAAGTCACTAAAAATACAGCTTCAGGATATTAATCCAGCTTAAATCATCTGTGTGATTTCAATAGTTCGGTTTTACATAATACCATTCAGCACATTAATCACAGTTCTATTCTCACAATTAAATAGCCAGGTACGCTGACTTATATTTTCCACTTATTCAACCCTATCTCTTTTATGTCACGTTAACATGAAAGTAAATGATACAACTGAAGCCAAAATTGGTTGCATAACCTCTAATAAAATCCCAGAAATGTGTATCCACCCTAAGTATAAACCTCTTGTTTTCAGCAGTGGACTACCTAAGTAGTTTTTTCCATTGCTTTTCAACTCTAGGAATAAGAAATGTGTGTCCATTCATTTTAGGCACTAAAGGAACAGCAATGGAAACTGAAGTTCACTATCTCTCCTAGGAAGATAGAGCCTGGGTAGTGATGTAATGGCAATTTTCACAGTGAGCTGGGGTTTGGGGCCACCTCCAGATATTCTAATGGAACCATGCTTGATGGCACTCCCAAGACATTTAGCATTTCCTAAGTGCTGGGTAACCAAGAATCACTTAAAACATTAGCTGTGAAATGAGAAAAATAAGTCAGGAATAACTGAGATAGTACCATCAAGGTTGTGAAGAAGACCCTTTCATTACCAAGCATTAGACTTCCCTTTGACAGGAATTGATAGAGTCAAACACATTTCTAATAACTGAATAGTATCTGAAATATTTCAAATAAGACTAGTATATATGCCATTTATAATTTGGAAATAGCATTCAATATGAGAAATTTTTATATGGGCACATATTCGTGGATGTTTCTTATAACCCTCAAGGAAATAAGAATTGTAAAGAGGAGCCATATACTACAGAACCAAAAGTCAAGAGTCCTGGATTCCAGTTACAGCTCTAGTCATTTTATCAGATCGTTTTACTCCGCTACTCCCCAGCTACACCATCTACCAGATAAGAAGTTTGTACATGATCTTATGTATCCCAGGTGAAAATATCAAACGCTTCACTTACATCCAATGCTATTCTTAGACTAGTACATCTTTCTACCATGTACAAAATGCTTCCCAAAATACAGTAAATACTGGCCGCCAAAATATAGTTAACTCTGACCCTATGAAGGCTATTTAAAAAGCTAAAATGGGGCTATCTTAGGAAAAGCAAAATTACACAATATAAATTAGCAGATAATTATCTAACACTGTGCAACGAGAGCTATCTTAGATCTTATCGTTCACGGTAAATTCAACCAACCATTTCAAAGAGCGGTATTCTAGATTGCCTTGACCTCACTAAATGGTAAATCTGTGTTTAAAAAAGAGGGAGGGATGGTTTTATATGAGTCACAGGGAACCAGAATCACTCAAGACTCACAATAATTCCAATCGTAAGAGTTATTATTTCTTGAATCCTTACTAAATGTCAGGTAGTGTGTTAAGAAATTTGTAGGTATTATCATATGTAATCCTCTCAACAACCCAAGGTATTAGATATATTTTACAGGGGAAAAAAAGACTCCAGAGTTTTTATCTAAGGTTGTATTATTACTATATGGAAGAGCTAGTATGTGAACCCATTTCCTTCCAACTTCAAAGCCTATGTTCTTAACTATGCCTTATATATAACCTTTCTGTTGGAACCATACACTGAATTTTCTAGTAGAGTCCAGAAAGACTATTTTAGGAGAAAAACTATTATATAATGTAGGCAGAATATGTATAATTTTGTTGCTTAGGCAAGAGTTATTTTAATAGCCATCCACCTTAAGCCAGGGTTCTATTTGTCATTTTGAAAGTGAGAGTTTTGTTATTTAATAAAAAGAGTCTAATTCACTAAAAGATACTAAAAGTAAGATGAATAAAAGTGATAATATCTTTCTTCCAGAATTAACATAACTATTCCAAGCTTAGACAGATTTGCATAAAATTCGAGTTTCAGATTACTGTCATAATCTTTAAAATTGCCTTGAATGGAGGTAGATTTAAAAATAAGAATTCTGATAAATGTTTCTGCCTTGTTAAATTTTGCCAGTAGAAAAACACATATCTACATTCAGCTCTAAAGTAAAACATTCTGGAGCAAAGGTTTCTGTCTCCTACATTTCTTTTTCACAGTATGCCCCATTACCAATTCCACTATATAACCCACAAATCTAATTAAGAGTGTTTGAGCCAGCGAGAGAACCGTGCAAATGATTTTCTATCCTAGTTTTCGCTCACAAATATCGACACTATTTCATTTGCTATATATTCGGATAATTCTTTTCCTTAAAAAAAAAAAGTTTTGGATTCTAGAAATGTTCACAGACTAATTATACCACAGCTTTCAATGAGCTCAACTAGGATTTCATCATCACAGGAAACACAATTGTACCTCTTGTGGCTCATAATGGTAATGGTAGGCTTCTGCATCATTGCTTTGACAATCTGCCACTGATTCTTGTGGTCTTCATCTTGGTCTCCAAACACTTAAAAACAGCTGGCAATCTTGATGGAGAATTACATTCTCACTTGTTGGTCCTTGAGCTTCTTAACTACTTAAACTATTGTCATAACGATGTGGCTATGCCCTTGGGCTTCAATCTGATATATCCACCACAGTCCATGGTTAGAGCCTCTTAGTAGGGTCCTGAAATATTTCTTAGAGTTCCAACCTAAAAATCTCTGGAAAGAAATACATTACTTAAAGATACTTGCCTTCATTTAGCAACCGATACTTATGAACAATGGGAGTAAGAAAAATTAGTACCAGCAACCAACATAATCGTAGGCATGTGATTTTTTTTAATGAGTATACTCTTGAATCCATACCTTGAGAATTGACTCGCTTAGTGAGAATACATGGCATTATTATAGCTGGTGTTATAAAATAAAATTGCATTACAGAACATAATATGAGTAAGCAGGGGTGAGGGAAATAGTAAAAGAGAAAAGTAAAAAGGAGGTAATTTGAGAAGTCTGTGGAAAAAAATGCAGAGAAAAAAAATTCCCCAATTTAGATAAATAGCACTGAAATCAAGGAGAAAGAGATGAAGAAAACTATCATATATGGTAAAAGATTGTAGATTATGATAGCACTCTGTTGAGTTGAATTACAACATTATAATACTAGGATAAAATGTGAATGGCCCACAATTGTGTGATTCAGTGAAAAAGGCCAAAATCATTACGTGAGTTTCAAAACATAGGCTATCACGTGTGGGTTGTGGGTCATTGTGGGACGGGTGAGAGGGTCTCACCCTATCGCAGATGGAAATAGCAGAGGTTATAAAGCTTACATTTTCAAAACATAAAATAAAATGTCATTGCTATTTTTGGAATTCACTGTTAGATTATTATTGCTTTTAAAAATCAGTGTTGGCCTCTTAATCTCCTTTTTCCATATGTCCAGAAGCAAATCCATACAGCATTGGTCCTTTTCACTAAAATGTTGTTGCTGGTAAAGAGAGACGATGACATTAATGACCAAACGTTATGCTCGTCATAAAATATTGGGTTAATGAAGAAACTGTTATGGTTCCTACAAGAGAGAAGACATTTTGTTCAACACCTGATTTATGGCTGCTTTGAATCTCAATTCCACGCGTGAATCTTTAGTCAGAGTCTCAGTATGAGTTGAACAACTAAAGTAGGCTCGCCAAGTCAAGAGCTTACTCCCTTTAACAGAGCTCTAAATAAAGTCGAGTCATTCTTGTTTCCAGTAAATTGACAAACCTGTGATTACTGGTGTTGCAGAGCCCATGACTATGAGTGTGCGATTAAAAAATAAGCTGTTTGCACATTTTTGCATTGTTATTAGAATTGAATGAATAAATATTTATACCAATGGGAAGCAGAAATCATTGAAGATTTAATGTGTCAAAAATTAGCAAACACAAATCATTCTAAGTGCCTTTTTAGTAATACTTGGGTACCACTGAGTCTCACACCTATCTTTCTACTTTAGCATCTCAAAGCACTTATGGCTCTGGCAAAACACATTGAAACTTTTTTTTCAGAAGGAGAGATGCTAATAAGAAATGGTAATGTATCAAAAATAATAAAAACGAGAGAGAGAGAGAGGAAGTGTGCCTCATTATCCTATAAGAAAACTGTAAGGACGTAGGTGAATGGGGGAAAGTACAGCACAATTTAGGAAGGAGAAGAGCTTATAGAGAACACTATGGAGACAAGACTTCTGATGACTGTCTAGAGCCCTGAAACGATGAGATGACATATTAATCTACCGAAGTTAGTCTAGTACAGGCGCACAAAATTTGTTTTTCCTCTTAGAAGTCTCTGATGAGGAAGACAAGTGCTTTTTCTGGACACAGCTTTCGTAGCCTCTAATCACAGTACTGTAATGTACTGAAATTATTTACTCCTTAAAATTAGAACGGTGATGACTAAACAAAATGGATTTTTTCTATACAATTTATGGATCTGTGTGTTTGCCTTTTGTTTGAAAATAAGCCATAATTTGCAGCTGACATAATTATTTTCAGACTCTTCTATTTGCCCTGGATGCAGTTTTCAATTTCTACTTTCTGGGTGCAAATACATGAAAAAGCCTTTCTCTACCTTGGTCTTGACGGCCCAGAGGTTATGCCCTCTGCAAGCAGAGAGCCAAAGGCAGCCAAACGTGGCAGGGTAGCCTGCCTAACAAACAATATTAATCACATACAAAATTTAAAGTTAATGTTCTCAAGCCTAGTTCTTTCCATAGCGTAGGCATAAAATAGTAATGGGCATCTGTTTAATGTATCCCTGGATAATATCAGATTATCCCCTTTTTCTTCTCAAGACAACTACAGCCACTAACCCCACTTCTTATGTCCTTGGTCCCCATCTCTGTCTGATCAGCTCTTGCTTTAACATCTTCGATGACATCCTCACCACTAGATCCTTTGGTCAGTGTACAAACATCTGCGCAAGCACATTATCTTAAAAAGAGAAAAAAAAAAAAACTTTCTCTTTTCTCTTTTTTTTTATTTCACATTTTTATCAAGCTTTCATCTAGAGTTTTGAAAGGGTAAATTGTCTGTGTTCTCAGAGCAGATGCCAGCTTCTATAAAGATAATCGAGATGTGTGTTTTGCTCCTTCCAGACACCAGGTTCCCTGAGAGTGAGGACTAGGTCCTATAACTCTCCATCGTCAGCAGCTACAACAGTTCCTCATTACGTGGCAGGTGCCCAGTAGATAGTATATGAACCAAATCGAATCCCTCACCCACTTACTTTTTATCCTTTAAAAATATGTCTTCTGCACTCACAGCTCTACTGGAGGTCACAAATCAAACACCCTTTTCTCCTCTTCTAATGTGTTAACCTGTTGCAGCATTGAACAGGGCAAAAGCACGGACTTTGGAGTTGAATGGGGCTGAGCACGGCTGTTTGCCTCCTGTGTAACCCTGGCCATGCTACCCAACGTCAATCTCTTCCTTGGTGAAATGAGTGTGAGAGTATATCTGTAATAGGATGCCCGAGAAATTAAATAATATTGGGTACATCCCGATCTGATATATTGTTAATACGCAGTGTGTGTTTGTTCTCTTTCCCCTCCACTAACCTTCGTGTTCCATTTCCCACAATACCACAGTCTACAACAGTCCTCCTTTTTTATTGTCATACACTGTAACTTTTCAGACACTTCCACTACTCTTCTCCCACTGCTGTGGCTTCTAAGAACCTGTCCTTCTGCTCATTCTTTCATTCTTTACCTTCTATCTCTTAATAACTCCATCTGATCTTTGGATTACAATATTTACCTTTGAGTTGCATTTTCTTTTGTTTTCTGACTTCAAATGTCTCCCCAGCCTCCCCATCTTTTGCTCCCCCATGGAAGGATAGCCATCTGATGGGTGCTCATGAGCAAAAGTTTCCATTTCCCATACAGAATATGCCACTGCCTCCACTCTCCCAACATGCTTATCCTCTTCTGTGTTTTCCACTTCGGTACTGAGACTACCCCTTTATAGAGTCACGTAAGCCAGAAGTCTGGGCACCTTCCTTGACCTCCCACTTCCTACAGCCTAACTCTGATGCATCACCCCTGAACAAACACTTTAATTAGCTCCAACTGCATACACTGGGGTCTCTCTTGTTTTCCTCCTTCCCATTTCGACTGGCAGAGCCAGATGATCAGTAACCTCTTTTTCACCAACTCTGATCACCATCCTTGCTTCTGCCTGGATGCTATGAATACCAATGCCTTAGTCTGGCGTTCAAAACTCTCTATAGTCTGGTGCTTATCTGTCATTTCAAACTCATTTTCTACAACTCTCAGAGATCACCTTATACTTCAACCAAATTGAGCTAGGCTCAGCACTTCATTAGTGATTCCGGATATCCCTTCTTTTCTCTTATTACCCCATACCTTCCCCAATGCCCATCTTCCAGTCCTTTTCAAATTTTATATATCCCAAAAGGCCCAATACGAAAGTCCTTTCTCCATGAGACTTCCTTGGGCTCCACAACTAAGAGCTCTCTTTTCTTCTTCTAAAGAGTCAAGACAATTTAGCAGGTCCTCTTTTAGAGTACTTGTTTTCTATCAAACAACGTTATTCATGTATATTTATTTTATAGCCTGCTAAACTGCACATCCTTCCTCCTTCCTAGTGCCTTTCCACCCCCTAACACCGCCTTTTTTGATAACCTGGGAAAAACTTACGGTGGCTTAAAAAAATCCAGACATCCAAGTATAGTAAATAAGCAATCTTAAATACATACACAAAAGTAATTCAATAAGCTTTCCAAGAGATAGCAGAACATCTCCAGCAAATAAAGTTGTTCTTACATAGTCAAAGCTTTGAGAGGTACAATTCCAGGAACTCCACTGTGTTCTGGGTGGTAAAGATTGTTGGAAATCTGACCACCAGATAAGTGGAGTGTCACTGTATAACCAAAGGCTTCTTGCCGAAAATTTATAATTAGCAACAGAATCAACAGGCATTACTAAACTATGTTTCGTTTCTTTAATCTCCTTTTCCTCTCTTTTGTTTTCCTCCTCCCTGTTTGTGACTGATAGAGCCAGATGATCAATAATCTCTCTTTCACCAACCCGATCATCATCTTTGCTACTGCCTTGATGCTATTATTCACTTTAATACATTAATCCTTTGGTTGAAATTCTTAAGCCACAATTCTTCATTAACAGACCATCTTGGCATCGATGTGCTGATAGCAGCTTGGCTGATGTCTCCAAAGAAAAATAAATAAATAAAGCTGAATGAAGCCTCTCTCTCTCCCCCAAATATCCAAACTGAAGAAAGACACAAAAAAGGAAAGAATGCAGCTCATTGACACAATCAAAGATATGGAAAGAAAATTGAATCTTATTACATAAATTACAGAACAGGAAAGTTTCACCTTGCTATTACAATGAGATGTCAATATGTCATTTAATGACAAAGTGCTGAGAAATATTGTGGCATTTTATTGAATCGTCCTCTCGTTATTATCACAATGAGAAATAGAACACACACTGTACTGGTTAGCAGACCAAACCTTTGTATGATTGCTGTAACCTTTGGTGGAGCCCAGTGATTTTTGTTCCCTTTCAGAAAGACATGAAAGTGACAGTATGGCAGGCCATTTTTTCCACCACACACACTAAAACTAGTGTGCGTGCAGCAGAGCCCTGCCAAAGCACGTTGCATTCATACAAAGATCCATACAGATCTTAATCATAAAATAATCCATTCTGTACTCTGTTTTTATGACATTTATATGAATCTGGCCACAGCCTCATCAAGCAGTTCACAGAGGAAAATTGTTCTATTTATGTGGTCGAGACAGGGTGGACTTGATTTTCAAGCAAAGAGAACAAGAAAGAAATACCCAATTTTTTGTAGTTGCAAATCTGGAACTCAAAGGAACTATTTTACACCATTTTGTGACTATATTTGTAACAGAGGATCAGAAGAGACGATATTCTCCTTCTCTGTCCCCTGTCAGTAGTAAAGTTATAGACTGATATTTCTGAAACTGAGAGACTGAGTGAAGACACCTGGAAATAGTTTTCTCCTTCTTTTATTTAATTGTAAAAGGCAAAGAAATGGATGTGTGGGTAAAGTGGAAAAGAAACTTTCCAACGTGCATCTGCTTTAATTTATTCTTGCCCCTGCATTGTAAGAACTAATAATTTTTCAATTAATTTTCCTAACTTTTCTCCTTTTCACTTCTTTAGGTAGCTCACATTCATGCACCCCAAAAGAGGTGACCTCTGAAAATTGTACAAACTCCTCGGTCCTTTCTTTCAGGTTTGTGATGATGGCAAAAATTAATCTATGTACTTGCTATCGTAATCATTTTCTGGGTTTTACTAAGATACATAGAGGTAAAGACAACTGCTTTATCTTGCATAACATCTCTCAGAGAGCTAGTTTTCTGAGTAAACTATGTGAATAAATAATCTGGATAAAAAAAATTAGTAGTATTTCATCCACTCATGCCCCTCCCCCCCACATTTGTAATAATTTTGGCTTCACTACCAGTGTTCCCCTGGTGATTTTCCTTTTATGTCATCACAGACAGCTCTCTTAGACACTGCACTCATTCCCTCCATGGCAGAAACTAGATTCTAATGGTCTAAACCCTACATTTATGAGCAAGATCTGAGTTCAAGTTTTCTGGCTTCTTTTAAAGACACATTACCTATTTGAGTGTGGAAAAATTACAGAGAAGTCCAAGACCCAGTATATAATCAGACGCCATGTGACCCCAGGAGCCACATCAGATGTGGACATTTCTGTATATGTTTCATGAGAAAAAGAAATCTTTTCCCTTTCAAATAATAAAGAACACTCCTCCTTTCTTTTAGAACAAAGAGGGGGAAAAGAGGAAGTGCCAATAAGTGCAAGACTGTTGTAAGAAACTGAATTAATGTGAATAATTATGTAATGATTGCTCCTAATTAAATAAGGATAATGTTCAGGTTTTGTTTTTTCAGAAACCACTGGTATTTAGGAATATACTATACACAGCTTTCTTTCTCTAGCCACCCCTCCCCCAAATAAATGACAGCATAAATAGACACATAAACTCCGTATGAATCATTAGTGTGTGAGATACTGTTACCCTGGGGCTGCTGTAACTCACATATATTCCCTTCTTCCTATTTCAAATCTTTAAAATATTTTCTTTTCAAATACTTATAAAAGCACGTATGGTTGAAATAAAAATAAAGCACATACAGATGATATTTTCAAACACGGCACTCTCATATACTGGGAGGAAAATAGGCATGTTCTGTTTCTCTGGGTCCAATATATACATTCAGGGAAAGTAAGAGCTTAAAAGTAGGAAAGATCAAGAATAGATCATAGAACTACTTTAAAATGTTACAACTGTCATGGGGGGGCGATGGCATCTTTCACCCAGTCCTCCTACCTAATGTTAAAGTTTATGAAAGAATGTGCATTCCATTGTCAGAAGTGTGTATGTATAAAAGCGTATGTGTTTCACATGCAATCACTAAACGAAGATGAGAAGTTGTTGATAAATTTCAACCATTTTAAGATATATTTGATTAGAAAAATCCCTTTATTAAAAAAACTTCTTAATAGTTTGTCCAGAGAATATTTATCAATGTCAATGTCATTTTATGCTTTAGCCAGCCCTAAATTGGAGGAAGTAATCTTCAGGGTAAAGACTGCCATAAAATCCTGCAAATCCAACACCTGAAGGTCTCTTTTCTGAATATAAGGGACCTCCTAGAAAGCAGGTTTGACCCCTCACTCACTGTTGTTTGTTTTTTTAACTTTTAAGAATTATTAGCGGCCAAGTTGGAAAGCTCAACATGAAGCAAAGAGGCTGAGCACATACCTATTTTGGGTTTTGTTTGTTTCGTTTGTTTTTGAGAACAATGAGAAAATTCTGTAGTTCTCTTTGAGGACAATGAGAAAGCCACAAATGTTTTTTTGTTTTTGTTGTTGCTGTTGTTGTTGTTTTTCTGATCTGGCAGGTGTTCATCTTCCTAAACTGCACTTTCCTTGACAACACTGGGATTTAGGGGAGTGACAAACTTTCCATATGAAGAATTACACATCAAATGTAGCCTGACCACACGAAATTAGCTGTAATGAAGACAAAGCAGTGCAAAGTAAATGTGACATTAAAAGAAGAGCCCCAAGACTACGCTTATAAGCCAGGTCAATGCACTGAACTTGTCTTCAAAATCTAGCAGGAAGCATTTTTCTGGAGTAAGAGAAAAATTGCACAGTGAAGCCACATTATAAAGTATATTTAATTTACAGGATCACAACTATACATAATTTGGCTAAAAAGATAAATAAATGGGGCAAAATCTATTTATGCATCAAGCCACTTCTGCCAACTATTTCCATAGAATGAGCATGAAATAAGCCACTCTTCCTCTGGCCAATTCCAATTATCACATGCCTTTCATATATTAAACAGCTTCCAGCACTGAGGGTAACTCAGATAACCATTATTTTCTACAATATGGACCCTAAATATGAGTCAACTACTTTATTTATGTTCAAGGAAAAACAAAACAAAACAAAACAAAAACACAATGATCTCTTCCATTGGTCTCCAATATGGCAGCTTCCTAAGGAAAGATTCTGAAAATAATTCTAACACAATTTTATTCTTATAGACTGACTTTAGAAACTTGTTCATAGCTATATCAGATAAGACTCTCCACACTTTTTTTTTTTTTTTTTTTGTACAAACACTAAACATTCCCAGAACTGGTCCCTGGTAGCCATTAAAGAAATCAATTGGCAAAAGAAAATATTTATTGAGTACCTACAGTATGCCAACCTAGATGCTATGGGAAATAAAAGAAAACATACTACATGGTATCAATCCTCAAATAATTAAAAAAATGGTATATGAAAATTGCAGAGACCAGACCAAGACTCTTTAGTACCCAACAATCACAAATCTTTGTATCTATGAATTACATTCTGGGAAAAGTAAAGAGATTATGTTATGAGTGTGGTATGGTATAATCTAAGAAAAATTTTGTAGGTAGTGCTTGAGGTGAGTATTGAAAGAGGAAGTATAGATTAGATAGAGTGAACGAAGTTCGGTTTCCTAAGGTTACTGTTCCATGGTTATGTGACCAATGAGATCGAAATAGATAATCCTAGTTCAGAATGATGTCCTCGCACCCCAGGAATGCTGAAAAACAAAACAAAACAAAAAACAGGGAGGGTGACAGATTCAAATAGAACAAATTGATTGTCTACTATATTTTAGGATTCAAACAGGAAATTTTGAAAATGCCATTAGAATATTCTCTGGCTTTCGGAGAAATCATTGGTTTGACACATTGCATATATTACTATTGGTCCTTGAATGTCTCACCAGTGAATTGGGGACTAGTCCAGGCCACACACAGGAAAGGGACTTTTTTTTATTATTATCATAGTTTAAAGACAGCAATTCACCACGAAAGTCTTGAAGCAGATCAAGATCATGCATTTACATATACTATGAAGATCTCTTAAAAAGTCAAAGATCCTAACAGAGTATCCAAACATGCTCACTAATTTCTATTACGTTGGAACGAAGCTAAAAAATGAATAAAGCACACATACAGAAGAGCAGCGTAATGAGACTGTTCTTCATTTTAACAAACTGTTCTAACCAACAAAAATTATGACCAGGTCAACGATCTATCCAAAAATAAGTATGGTCATGGCACCACTGGCAATTTTTTTTCCAATTTTTTTTTCAAACACACCTACATTCGTTATTCCTATACAAAGAAATGCACTCCATTTAGCCTTATTACATAGGTAGGTTGGGCCAAGCTCTGCTAACTGTGGGCACAGAGAACCTGCTGGACAGCAAAGTTCACTGATGGAGAGTCACTCGCAAAAGAACAGCAGAAGAAACTCTGGTTGTTGTGAAATAGGATCTGGGAAGCAATGGGCCATTAGCGATGTTGCAGCAAGTCGAAATGGAGGTATCTTGTTTTGATCACAGCTCCATGATACCTAAGAGCAGAGAGACAGACCTGCAAACAAAAGACTCTCCAAGCAGCCGCAAGTGACGAAAAGTCTACAGAAGCACATAGTCCTGTGAGGATTGATTGCAGGAGCCTGCGTCTCTCTTTCTGGGATTAATGCCCGTAAAGATAGCAACACCATCATCAGTGTCATCTTCCAAACAAAGAACCACAATATAGAGAGAACAATATTAATTATTGTCAAAATCACTTGTGCACTCAGCGATTTCAATAGGAACAATCAGTTTAAGTGGCGGTGGCAACTTCTCGACATAAAACACACTTGCTGCAATCCAAACTGGATTTAAAGAGAGGTGAGCAGCCGCTTTAGTTGTTGAATCTGGTTATATTTGAGCTAAAGGAGTTCACATTTTTAGAATGAATGAATCAAAGGCGTAATTGTTTTTGTCATCTGCACTGCAATTTTACTCCTGAATGCATTGTTTTAGGCAGGAATTAATAAAAATTGCATGCGCTTCAGGTGCTGGGTAGATCACCCTTTTCCACACAGCCCAGCCTGGAGCTGTGAATGCTCCTTTTCTTATTATCAGTTAATAATTCTCTCTCATTGAGGCAAATTAGGAACTTGACTGTGTTCGAGAGTCCAGAACACTGCTAGAGGCAAAAGGGGGCTAAATGGCAGAAATTCCTGTCTGAGCAAGATGCATGAAGCACGACATTGTGTCCACCACAAAAGCCGCTCTGTATTTTTGATCCTTTCTAATTTAATTAGCCCAAGAGGTAGCGCATTAATTTGCCAAGAATTCTTCTGATGCGAAAGCTGCCCTTATTGCAGTGAAGGGAAAAAATAACCTGCGTGCTACAGTGGCATGCTAGTAATGAAAGGGGGTTATTTTTGTGTTACAAATGGCATTGCAGGGTTACAAGAGACCTTTAAGCCTTTTTATCTCTGGTTAGGTCATATGTAACACAGTGCAACACAAAGCGCTAATTAACCAATTCTGGTCCAGACATCTTTTAGGACACTTAAGAGAGTTGCACAGTTAGAACCCAGGTCAAACGCGTTGCTTTGTTTGCTTTTAAAACTTGAAAACATCTCCTGGTGTAGATATTAAAAATAGAGCAGAAAAATCATCCATTGGCAGTTAGGTTCCTCTACGGACTCGGCACTCTAGATATCTATTTCTGTCTTGGTTTTGTTTCCGTTTAATGATATTCTTTATGTGGGCAAGCTGGAGCCTTGAAGTCCCTTAGAAGGTCTCTCGGTTCTTTATGCTGTATTTGTTTGGTAAATTGTCTCCATGTTAATCTTCTTCATCAAATAGTTAGAGTCAGTTTTGAAAAACTTTGATCAGATCTACCACCACGGAGCTTCTTCGTGGCCATGTGCTTCTGATATGCGCCCCTGCACTCAAATGGGTCATTTACTCATTACGGAATGAGAAACATGCATCCCACCATAAGTTCTCCCCGATACTTTGAACCGTTAATTAAGCCTATGTAACCGCGTCTCCTGTTTGCACAACTATTTCTTTTCTAGAAATTACAGGATCCCGTGTAGGGACTTCCAATGCCCCTGTCGCTCTCCCTCACCCCTTTCCGTCCCCTGCCGCCAGAACATGGCTGGGTAAAAACACTCACTCCCAGAGACTAACTCAAGAAAACCTGAGGATTATTACATTTTACATTTAACTCCCCTGTCCCTTTAATGAAAACCAGTGGAAGACAATAGCTTTAAAGGACAGCATTGATAGTTCCCTCCCTCCCAGCTTCTGGCTAGAATTGGTGAATTAAAGGATGGTGGCATTTAGAGTGTTTTGGGCTATGCATTATGGATACCCAGAGGCATCACAAGTAGCCTGTTTATGGCAGGGTGTAAGATTTAGTAGCCAAACCGAGAAGAGGAAATTAGCATTGTCAAGAGGTAGGGCAAGATGGATCCAGGCTCAAGGGAGTGGCCTGGGGTGAGAGGGCAAACAGCAGAGGAGAGAGAAGAGCATCTGGAGACAAGGGAAGGATCTTTTTTAAAAAGCCACTGTGGACAAGAGAGAGGTTTAAAAAAAATGAAGGAAGAAAAAATAGTAATTGGGTGTTAATTGCCAGGGAAGGATAGGGGTTGGGGAAAGAACTGAATTAGGAATATCTCTTAATTGAGTGACATTTTCTCATGGATCGCAACAGGACAAAATAATCCAGTTTCTTAAAACAGAGCTTGTCCTTTCAAAATATTTTTTTTTTAAAGGTAACATACTTCCAGACATTTTTGTTCCAACCCAGAAATACTTTTCAGTTTGATTTATAATGTACAGTTAAAAAAAAAAAACCTCTAATTTTGTTCTGAACTTAAAATTCTTGATCTTTTATATTGTTTTGTAGATTATGTTTAAAAATACACATCTACATAATAAGATGACCGTTTTCTTACACAGGTTACAAAGTTCATATATATGTTATTAATATCACATATGAACAAGATAACTTAGCCGAGAATGTGCTTTTATAGATATATGTGAAACTGTTCTGAATTTTTCCAGGTTGTCCAAAAGATTTGAAAGGGTAAAAAGATTTTTTAATACACAGTAAATACTTCTGAAATAGTGAATTAAAATGAAAAACAGATGACACATTTATTCAGCTTTTGGCTTCTGTAACATCAAACAGCACATTTTCATCAAATGGTTTCATCAGCGGACCGGTAACCTCTTAAAATGATTGACTCAAACATGTCACTTATTTGATGACTGGAGGCTTATAAAATAGTCCATATTTTTTTTTTAATCTGTCAACGTGTTACAGATTTCTCACACTAGATTAAAAGGTAGCATTTATTCCTATGCTTTCTCTACAGATAATTTTAAGTTTTCAAATAAAATGATGACACAATGTATGAATAAAATATTTGGATTCCATTAAAGAAAAATCTTAAAATTTGTAGTTAATTGACTTTATTCATTTTCTAAAACAGATTGATACAGTCAATCTAACAGGGCTCACGGAAAGAAAAAAAACTGAACAACTTTTTACCTCGAGGATGTGCGGGCACACAATTTATTGAAAGTGTGGGATGAAAAGCAAATGAAAGACAGATACAAACTAAAGGGAAAACATTAGCAAAATCATTATTTCGAGCTCATTTTAAATAAATGATAAGAAACTACTTTCAGTAACCTGATAAAACGAAAACTTTGTTTTCTCTTATATTCCAGATACCTTTATAATCTCAGAGAATACCCAGCAGAGTAGGAACAACTTACCTACATCTACTTTCCAGATAAAGCCAGGACCCTCAGACCTCAGTCCATCCTCCTAAACTACCATGAAGCCCACACCAGGATAGGTCTGAGAATGCACACATTCCCTGATATTTTCTGTGTCCCCGGAAATCTGTTGATATTTAAACACTCTCGGTTGGGACAAGTTTAAGAGGAACTAAAAATATACAATCCTCCCTGGAGAAAAAGGAAGAGGGAAAGACCAAAGGCAAGAAACAGATTTCTCCCCAAACATACCAAGAATGAAAAAGGGCATTTCGCCCTCTCCACCTTGACCTCTTAGCGTGGGCCTGGGATAAATGTCCTAAGGTAATGTACCAGGCAGGGTCACGATCCAAGCAGATGACGCATTCAAGCTTGGAGGCTGAGAAGTTTAATAAAAGCATACTTTACAAAAATATGGGTCGGGAAATTGCTCAGAAATGGAGTGCTCCAGGGCCAGCAACAGGGAGAGCTGCTTACACTGTGAGGCTGAGGGAGGCAAGAGGAAGGAATAGTTACCAGAGCCCAAAGAGAGGTGTGTGCAAAGAACCACTCACCACATGGAGGCCACAGCTTTGCTAGAGGGCCACAGCCAACCTGTTACCACTCACCAGGGAGGGAGCTGGGCAAACAAACACCCAGACCCCACTCTCATCCCACCCTCTCCTCCACCGCTGTTATGAGACTCTGACAGGACCAACAAGAAAGCAGAGAGCGGTGCTTACAATCAGTCTCCCCAGGAGAGAATGGCCTGGAAAAGCAGTCATAAGATAACCAGCACAGGTGACTTTTAATATTTAATTGTGAGGAGGAAACCTTTCTTAACATGAATACAAAATGGAAGGAACACATGGTGCCTTTTTCTAAAGAATATTTGCAGTACTCTGGGATAAAAAATATATGTGTAAAATATATATACATACATACACACACATATGTGCATATATATACTCTCACCCACCCCCATGCACTTATAGTAATTACAGTTCAATGAAAAAAGAAGTCAAATTAGAAAACAAAAAATATAAAAACATGTAAAAGTATGACAATAAAAGAAGGAATAAAATTACAGATAACTTTAAAACTCTGCAGCCAGGCTGTTTTTCATTATTAAGAAATATAATCTCTCCAGTTAATGTATTATAACATATGAGGAACAGCAAGAGAATGAGGAGAAAAAGAAAAAAGAAAACAAGAAAAGACAGAGTACAGGTGCCTGGGTGACTCAGTCAGTTAAGTGACTGACTCTTGGTTTCAGCACAGGTGCTGATCTCATGGTCGTGAGATGAAGCCCTTTACCAAGGGAAAAATTAATTGAAACATGGTTCTTTTCATTTTCCTTTTCTCCCCCCACAATGCAGGCCCTGAATGTTTGTTAATTCTTAGAAGCAGAATCTAAGGATCTTGAAATCTCACTGCTCTTGAGGTTTGTTTGTTGTTGTTTTTTTTTACTACAAACCAGCAGATTCCACCCTGTTTCTAAGCAATCTTAGAGAGAAGACATCTAGAAATACAGAAGAGGTACAATTCCCCACTCAAGGGGAGATGAGGGACACTGAAAAGCTATTTCCACAATCAGGGAAACTAGTTTGGATCTAGATTTCTATTCTCCACCCGTTACCCATCCCTCTGCACCTCCCATGGGGAAGGATGAGGCTTCTTTGGAGAGACGAAGGATCCCAGGTCACGGCCTTCTAGAGACAGTCTTAATGGATGCAACCCCAAGGGCCAGTCTCTGCTAAATAGTCCTCCTTCCACCATCCTGCTCTACCCTCACACAACTGAAAACATCAAAACTATGAATTCTCTGCCATGTCATGTTGAATACGGCCTTAAGTGCATCTTTATTCCTGTCTTTCTTCCTCTCCCCCTTCCCTCCTTTTAACATGCATTCATTTCATAGACCTTCACTGAGCCCAATATGCAAGCCACTGGGCAAGGCTAAGGATACAAAATAACTCAAGATCTCTGCCTGACTTTGAGCAACACACAGGACGGGGAAAGAGAGAGACACACTGTCTCACTGTCCTTTTCCACACCCTTGTAACACAAAACAGAAGCTCCTGTACACATACACACACATCCAGAGCACATATATGCATTATGTGCATAAACGGGTCCATATGTATATACATAGTCTGATCCTAAAAATACCTCCAATCCTTTGGGGAAAGATCCTCCCCCACTCACCACACTGTCTCCTGGCATCATTCCTATGTTTCCTGGTCTTTCGTTGAATTCCAACAGGTTTTGAAGAACTGAACATATGCAAGGATGTTAAAGCCCACTCAGAATGGCAGACATAAGCTCATTGCTGGACGAGGGTTAACAGTGGTAGGAGTTGGGAATTAGCTCTCGAAGAGATGGAAGGCCGTAAATAAAGGGATGATATATGCAGAGGGTATTATAAGGATGTGGGGGGGAGGAACTAAGTACCAAGATTCCCTTCAAAAATACCTTCTTTCCCAGTTTTCCTCCTAGAAACTTAACTCTTTAAGAACAAACAGACCTTAATCTCTGGAACTAAATTTTATGAGGATAGATAATATGTAAGAAAATTCTTTCTTTATGTAAGCACCTCTTTTCAGAAGCACCTGCCTTAGGACAGAAGATATATTTCTCACAGAGCTATGACAATCAGCTGGGTAGCTTTAAATTATCAGGTCCAGGCTCAAACCAGGTGGGCCCAGAAATCAATAAGGTTTAAAACTCCCCAACTGATACTATTGTGCCATCATAGTTGTATGCGATATGTATCTATACAGACATATGATTACTACTTGCATTCCTATCATCCTTAATAAAAGGAAATTATTCTAAAAATTCTTTTGGGTTTGATAATGTCATCATCAAGAATTATTATAATAATATGTAATATACCTTTAAACTCCATTAAAAATAAAGACTGATATCAAGTTTTTAAACAGAACCTATTGTTGAGATAACTGAAGCATAGAAGCTTTTTGTTTTTTGTTTTTTTGTTTTTTCATGCTTAATAATAAAATGACCCTCCTAGAAAAATAGCCAGGTCTTGGTTAAACCAATGGAGTTTGGGTCAGAATAATGATGCAAAATTTTTATTCAAGCTTACTCCCTCCCACCCACGTCTTCTATTTTCTCATCTTTGCCATATCTGGAGTCTATTGTACAGAATTGAGATAGGCTAGCAACATGCAACTCAAGTTAGTTTGGGTAATGCTGACTTTCAGGGACTCAAAAGGCTCTTTCAGCCAAATTTTCAATAATTTTATAAATATGTCTACCTTAGCATCCGTCTCAGTCCGTAGTACGGGTCACCATTGGTTTCCAAGCGCATTCGCCCAATTTACGAAGCCATCTCTATGCTGGGCTCGGGCTCTGTGTACAACAGCTGCCGAAATTAAGGAAGGGCTTAGTCTTTCGAGGTATGCTTACAAGGTATGGAAACCCAGATTAGCTCTGGCATATAAACTACCAAAAACATTCTTGTTAACTGGGCAACATGTTTGCTAAAGGTGCAGAATCCACTTTGTTTCTATCACTTGTCAGAGTTAAGCATAAATAATGTACAAACAAACAAACTGTGCCAGTACAAAATGTAATATTTGTTTATGAGACACTTCCAGAATCTGACAGTGGCCCTCTGTTAACAATATTTAGGCCATAACTATATTGGCCAAATTTACAAAAAAAATTCTTAAGCTTTGGGTAACGTTAAGTAGCTTTAAAATTACCCCAGTATCTGGTTTCTAATCTCAGGTAAAATCAGGACAGAGTCACTCTTTCTAATAGTTATAATGTCACAGTAAAAGCTAAGCAAGGAGAAGAATAAGCTAAGAGACTGCTACATAGCGGGCTAACATTCTCCTCATCTTGGGCTCCCTGGGCTTTGGGATTTTTTGAACCAGTAAAAATCCCCCCCAAATGTTAGAAAATTAACAGAGCTACCATTACTTTTCAAACTTTTGTCAAGACAGAATATTAAATGAAAGGAATAAAGCTATATCCATTATCATCTTTACATCACGATACCATATAAACACCAAAAGAGTAGAAAGTACAGAATCTCTCAATAAAGGATAATCCTATAAAAAGAATACACTTAATGAAAAACAATTTGCCTTGAATATCTTATTTCCCCACAGTATAGTGAAAATGTCATCACAGATCAGCCTGAGTCCGCTGGCCAATATTTGAGAATTACTGTTCGGAGGGTCTTCATTTAGTCTCCTGCCTAGTTTCCAGGAAAACTCTGCTTACGATCACCTTGATACCTGAGCAGAGCTTTCCGTCCAGCCCATGTAAGGGGCATCCAGCGCACTCACGACAAATCCGAAGGGAGTTTTTCTCCACCTAGTGCAGAGCGTGCTACTGCACAAGAGCTTGCGAGACCCTTGGCAACATTAGAAGAGCCAACTTCCCTCAAGGATCACCATCTATGCAATGCCAGGGTTCTTTTTACTGTTGTTGTTGTTGCTGTTGTTGTTGTTGTTAGTTTTGTTTTAAACAGAAGTACAGGCAGCAACTTTTAACCCAGCACCTATACCCTCTGATTCAGAATAAGAATTCATGGCCAGTCAGTTTTATAACTAAGGTTTTCCCGTATTATATGGAAATTAAACGGTAGGGATTGAGGTGTACGTGATTTACGTATTTGTATATAATTGTTATTTTATATATTTAGCCAAAACATGGAAGTTTTCCCTATCTTTAAGATCATTTATTATGATATTCAGAACAATGGGAATAAAAATTTCCTTATGTTTTACAGTTTATAATGGTATAAGCCTCTGATCTGCCATGCCTAAGATAAATTTACTCCTAAATGATAAATATATAGTACCAAAACTAAATAGCTTGTCTCTAGAACTACCTGATGATCTTGTTTTTCTGTCTTCACGATGACATTTGGATTGTTAATTCTAATGTAAATCTTTCATTTCAAAAATCTGAAAAGCAGTCATTTGATTCAAAACAAAACATCAAAAATGTCCTGCAAATGAGCATACTCCAGATTGAAACTATAGATTTTAAGTTCATTGTAAATGGTCTAACTTTTCATTTCATTTTTTTTCTTACCAGTACTTTGATCTTCAGTAAAGAATAAAAATAACTTTATTGGTTCTTTTAATAAATATCTTTCTTTTTTTTTTTAAGATTTTATTTATTTATTTGACAGAGATAAAGACAGCCAGCAAGAGAGGGAACACAAGCAGGGGGAGTGGGAGAGGAAGAAGCAGGCTCATAGCAGAGGAGCCCGACGTGGGGCTCGATCCTGTAATGCCGGGATCACGCCCTGAGCCGAAGGCAGACGCTTAACCACTGTGCCACCCAGACGCCCCTAATAAATATCTCTTTCTTAATTCATCTGTTTCAACTCTTTTTCAATAATGATCTCAAACCCATAGAAGCATTTCAGGGAATGCCAGTGCAAAGATACGAATTTCCCCCAAATTTTCAAATGCCCTACATCCATAGTGATCTCAGACTTTCAATCCCTCGAAATCATTGACAAGGAATAGAAGGTCCGCAGAATGGGTCATGTTGAAAGGTAAGATTGCAGGTCATATTTCCCTCTTCCGATGTTAAAGACACAACTCATGGGAAGATATGTGCATAAAAAGGAAGCTCCAACAGGGCTTCCGTACAGGTAACAGAACAACCAAGCAGTTAGAGTGTCAGCCAAATAATGGCACTTCCCGTGGGCTAGCTCTCTAAAAGACAAATTTACAAAACATAAAAATAAAAATTAACTTAGACAATTTAAAATTTCCCATCCAACACTGAAATCGAAAGCTTTATATAAGATACTTTATTTGAAAAAAGAGCAGTTCAGCTTTACACATTTGTAGCAAACCAGAATTCTCTGCAGGCCCCATGGGGGGCAAGTAAACGAGCATCAATGGCCCCCAATCAAATGGAACCAAGAAGCAGCACTTCAACAACAATCCTTATTTT
This sequence comes from Ursus americanus, assembly GCF_024610735.1. Lineage (NCBI taxonomy): Eukaryota > Metazoa > Chordata > Mammalia > Carnivora > Ursidae > Ursus > Ursus americanus. The sequence goes on along the minus strand of NC_142127.1, from coordinate 26,377,916 downwards.
TAGCCTCCTCTTACTCTTTTTCTAATTTCTCAGTTGTTATTTCCAACACTGCTTTTGTTCTTCTGTGATTGGCTGAAATAGAATATTTACCAACCAGCCTACAAATGATTATTTAACGCTGATCTATCCAATATTCTTAAGCATAGTGTTTTCAGTATCTGATATCAGATTTCATTCTAAGAAATTTAATCTGGCATTATCATAAAATCTACCAGATAAGACATACACAGCCACCTTAAGGAAGAAATGACTCCAAGTTCTGCAGGATTTGATTGTAGTCGAATTGACCATTTTAACAGATAAAAATGAAACAAATAAAAGGGGGAAAAACCTGTGCATTCAAAAGTCACTTAGCCATCGGAGCATTACAAGAAGTTACAGAGGCTCATATTCACAACGCTGTCCAGCTCCGTCTGTGAGAGGCAAATACTTAGCCAAAAACTTTGAAACTCCCATTCCTATTATGAAGTAGGTATGTCAACCTAAATCCATTTACTATCTGAGTCATCTTTTTCTTATTCTAGGCTCACCAAGCACACCTCTGTCAATAAATTAGATGCCCAGGTAGGACTGCCCAAAGTGAGTACATGTGCTTATAAGGCTGGTCCGTGAGTTACATTTTTCACTCTAAACTAATAAGATGACATTCTGACTCCACATTCGTCATCTTGAACAATGGATTCACTCTTGATGTGTAATTGAACTCAGGCTTCTGAGACTGGGAGACTGAGGACCAGACAGGACTGTGTTCAATTCCCCCAAGTACTTGCCCATTATTGAGACAGACTGGAAAAAGACATCGTTAACCATTAGCATGGCTTTTTTTCACTTTGAAACTTTTACGGACATTAGGTTTTAATACAACTCTATAAAGATAGGGAGGTTTCACTAAAATATACAGCTAACTCTGCTCCTGCCAAAGCACCTGGACAGCCATGTTTGTTCCCTCCCTTGGATCAGCACTACATTTTAATATATTTGTTTAACACAGTGCCAAGAACGCACTTGGTCCTTAAGAAATCGTTAGTTTTCACAGCTCAGAGGATCATAGGGGAAGGGAGGAAAAAACTGAATGGGAAGTCATCAGAGAGGGAGACAAACCATGAGAGAGTTTTAACTATAGGAAACAAACTGAGGGTTGCTGGAGGGGAGGTGGGTGGGGGATGGGGTAATTGAGTGATGGGCATTAAAGAGGGCACGTGATGTGATGAGCACTGGGTGTTATACGCAACTGATAAATTATTAACACTACATCTGAAACTAATGATGTACTATCTTAGTTAATTGAATTAAAATTTTAAAAAAGAATTTAAAAAAAAGAAATTGTTCGTTTTATACCAGAAAAGAGTGCTAGCTTTTAACAACAACAAAATGATACCTCATCTCACCAGCTTTAGCATTTGCCTGGGAAAAAAAAAAAAAAAAAACAAGCCTTTTGGACCAAATCGAACTTGTATGTGTCCAGGCAGTTTTCATCTTAATTTAGGACCTTGGTTCATGAATGTTAAAAATAGTCCACATTATAGGCCAGAAATTGTTAAGTGGAAACTCCTCTCCTAAGTGTGTGGTCTCAGGTACAGAAAATGTTATATGCAGAGTGACACTGGTAATCAGGAGATAAGAAACACTCACAGGGAAAGGTATTTAAACTAATAAAGAGAGATGCCTGGGTGGCTCAGTTGGTTAAGTGCCTGAGTTCAGCTCAGATCATGATCCCAGGGTCCTGGGATCGAGTCCCTCACTGGGCTCCTTGCTCAGTGGGAAGCCTGCTTCTCCCTCTGCCTGCCGCTCCCCCTGCTTGTGCTCTCTCTCTCTCTCTGACAAATAAAATCTTAAACTAATGAAGAGAATCTTCCAGAAACATGTCCTTCTTCATACACCAAATCAGGAAAGAGAGTGAAACTTCTCTCCTGCAAGCATTCACGGGTGTTGACAGGAAACAGGAATTCTGCAGAAGACGCTAGCAGACAGTGTCACCGCTAACACTTTCAGTAATGTATAATTTTTACACTTAGGGACAAGAACATGATGTCCAGCATAATAGGCATATAACAGAAAGCCTTATATTTGAACAGCTCATCTTGGCGCAGCTAAAGCCAGAAACCTGCAAGTTCTCTAGTCGTGACCACTGCAGTTCTGATGCAGGCTGGGACTGGGTCAAAGCTGATGGGTATAGATGACATCAGGTCTGATCTGTGATGGGGCAAGACTTGGGAGCAGAGGAGGCAAAACACCAAAATGACAAAGGAGAGAACCTGGTCTAGACCTAGATCCTGCTCTGTTCACTCCTAAGAATTTCAGCAGTACTCTAGCCAGGAAGAGTTAGCTGTTAGCATAAGACATGCACTACAGCTGTAACGATGCCCAAGTTAATTAGGTATACCTGGATACATATCTAAATATTCTTACCTGTTAGCTAATTGGACATAATCACATAATCAATAGTTTGGAATGAGCTCTCTTCAAGTTAAAAGCAAATGACTAAATATACAAATAAATTGAAGATGTTAACAAGTGTTCTGAGATAAAAGAACGGAGTCTTACAAAAGAGAACGGTGGAGAAAAGGGGAACTTTAGACTGAGTGGTCAGGAAAGACCTGGAAAGTGATAGTTAACCTGAGCTCTGTGAGAGCTCAGAGAGCAGGAGAAAAAAGATTTCTAGACAAAAGAGGTATACGAAGTTCTGGAGGCAGAGGAAAACTCAACCCCGTCAAGGAGCTGAGTGTGGCTCCCGGGGGCAACCAGACTGACTGCAGGGTAGTCCTTGATGGAGAAAGGGTCCAAAATGCAATGGGCAGATTGGGTCAGGCAGCACAGCACATGGGGCCTTATGGGCCATGGCAAGGGGCTTGGATTTTATTCTCCGCGTGATGTAAAACCCCTGAAGACATGTAAGTAAGACACTAACAAGATTTAATCCCTGTGGCTCCTATGTGGGAAATGGATGTATAGGGACACAATAAACAGGGAAACCAATTAGGAATTTATCACAGTGGAGATAAATTCCACAGAAATTCCACAGGAAAAAAGATAATAACGAATCAGCATGAGGTAATGACAATGGTAATGGAAAGATACGGCTAAGCCTCACAGCTCTTCTGAAGGTGGAAAGGACGGGAGCTGGTTCCTCTCAGGCTGTGGGGGTAAGGGAGAAAGCAGCGGCAGCAGTGACTCCTGGCCAGCTGACCTGGACGTGGAGGGCTGCGGGAGCATCAGCCACGTCTAGAATGAGATAGACCTGAACTGTACTCTGGAAAACCAGTCTAAAGGCATCACCTTCAGGGGGAAAAAAAAATACTCAAATAAGAACTATTTCTCTTAAGCTGTACACTCTCTGAAAATCTCAATAAATCTGAAGAGCAGACTGGGGTGGCATTGGTATTGTCTAGCTTTTTGAGGAATCTTACCTACCCTTGTTGCCATGTTTATATAATACGAATCTGGGCTTTTTAGACAGTTAAATAAGTAATTGCTTTCTTTCCCCCTGGATTTCCAACCAATTGAAACATAAAAGACAAAAAACGAACACAAAAAATAACACAAGCAAACAAGCAAATAAAAAACAGCCTGCCAGAGATCAATAAGGCTGATGAGAGAAGTAAGCCTCGGCTCTGTGGTCTAACACCTGGCTAACACTCCATGCAGTCCACATGCCCTCCCATTCTAGCCTTAGGAAAGCTCGGTGGAGGAAAAGGGTAGGTTTTAAAGGCAGACATCACTGCCTCACGCTAACCCAAGACAGCCAGGAAGACAAGGGACAGAATCCCCACTTACCTTCTTTTAATTTTGCTCTGTTCAGTTACGAATCAAGTACCATGGAGACCAGACCCTTGTCACCATCAGGTAAGGTAAATTTGCTCCTGCTCCAGGAGGGGTAGTGACTATGGCACACTCCGGCTTGCCAGAGACAGTCCCAAACAAGAACTCAGGTTCAAAATGATCGGATGTCCCTGCCTGGTCATACTACTCACTTACTGTGTGCTCTGGTGAGCCATCTGACCTCTGCTAGGGATCAAGCCTGACAATGAAAAAGCTAACGTTTTAGAAATTATAAAAGGCATGAGTTTTATACTTCTTGAAAAGTTCGTCAATGTCACATCCAACTTTGTGTATCTTGAAAAGTGTGAGGCCCCTTAGCATCTCGGTACCATTCTCTGGTCACGTAAACTTTCATAGAGTAGTTCTTCACCTACAAAATGACAAGTTATTCTTGGAGGTTTTCGATCTTTTTCTAAGCAGGAGAATCCTTGTTCAGACACGATCTGAATCAGAAGGCCAATATATGAAAGTCGTGAGAGCTAAGTTACATGTGGGGAGGCCCGGAATTCTGAGGCTCCAAGGGAGCAGTCTCTTCCTTTCCAAAGTTCGATGACCCTGTAGTTGCTGCACCCTCACTTCCTGGAGGCAAAGTACGCATGTGTCCAATGCACCGATCAGTGGGTCTTCCTTTCGCCCGCAGACTGAGGGAATCACGCTCACTGTTTAGCCATGTCAGATGGGGGGGGGGGGGGGAAGCAAAAAGCTAACAGGTGAGGGGATGAGGACCCCTCCCTCACACTTAAAAGACAAAAAGATGAGAATTACCAAGGATATATTTGATTGATAATAAAACCTGTAACGGAGCTGACTTTTATTTCATTTCATTCATCAGCTTTATATATATACATACAAGTTTTTGTACAAGTTTGTGCTATTTTTCTTTTAAGAGATGGAGAGAGACAGGGGAGGGAGGGGGTTAAGGGAGAGAACCTCAAGCAGACTTGAGTCAGAGCACGGAGCCTGTTGCTGGGCTCGATCTCATAACCCTAAGATCATGACCTGAGCTCAAATCACGAGATGGATGCTTAACTGACTGAGCCACCCAGGCACCCCAAACTTATGCTATTTTCTCTACTATTTACTTGCTTCTTTGGACTTCTATGATTTGTGAAATCCATTGTAATCTAATGACATTTGCTATTCCACAGGAACAATGAGAAAAGAACACAGAAGTTTTTAGAGAGACTTCAAACAGCACGGACTTCAGGGTACTGAGGCTCCTAGCTTCACAAATTCTCAGTTTCCTCAAATGTTGCTTTAGTCCTGCATTGAATTAGGCTGTCATATTGTATTATATGATAAAGCATCATTTAACAAGAAGTTATACTCTTTTCTGTTATGTTTGCGTTTCATTTCCATGCTACTTTTTAGAAAATAAGTGATAAGTAGAAGCAGAACAGGTATTTGTAATTACTCGTGAGTCATTTGCTCTCACATAATTTAATAGCCACAGATCTTGAATATTTATAGCACATGTTGAAAGGATTTAACATATGTAGTGATCTTCACCAAGTAACTCCATACTCTTCTTGAATACAAAGATGTAAATTTTGTCACCATTTATGCAACCTGCTAAAAATCTTGCTATTAATTCATGTGAATGAGTTTTTCCTCTAAAATTTTAATTAAAACACAAATGCTTTGCACACTTCAATCTGCAATATCCCACACATGCATTTTTTTAACGCGACTGATCAGTTGGCTAAGTGGGGATTTCTCGGTAAGTAAGATACTTTCTCATACCTGAGAATTCCAACAAAGCAGTTACTTTCGTGTAAAAGCCCATTCAAAAGCTAACTAACCATCACACTGCAAGTTTCTCAAAGGCAATAGTATTCTCTTCACTGTCCGATATATTTCAAAATGTACCGCAATAAGAAAAGGAGAGTAGAAATCTATTAAGGTGAATAGGTAATAATAATAGTCCAGGCAACTAGAATTTGAGAGAAAACCATGTCGTAAGTAAAGTCAACATTAATAAAGAACCAGTAGCTTCAGAAATGTATAACCACAATCAAAACCATGCATAACTTAGGATTTCTGTGAGAGTTGTTTCTCAATGCAGAATATTTTGACTATCAATTATAATAATAGCAAGTAGTTCTTTTTCGACCCCTAAGTCTAAATTACTCCAAAGCTTTCTAGCATACTACAGTTGATTCAGAATGTTGTCATATATTTTGAAATCTTGCATTCCAAAGTAAGTTTTAAAATTTTATTAAAAGTACTTCTTTAGGGGCGCCTGGATGGCACAGCGGTTAAGCGTCTGCCTTCGGCTCAGGACGTGATCCCGGCATTCTGGGATCGAGCCCCACATCAGGCTCCTCCGCTATGAGCCTGCTTCTTCCTCTCCCACTCCCCCTGCCTGTGGTCCCTCTCTCGCTGGCTGTCTCTATCTCTGTCGAATAAATAAATAAAATCTTTAAAAAAAAAAAAAAAGTACTTCTTTAATTGGCTAACTTTTTTCTCCAGGACAATAACAAAAGAGGAGGAGTAATATAACATAATAATATTACTGTGTTTTCCAGAATCTTTAACACATACACACACCCTTTGTTCCTTTGAAACTTTCTTCACAGGCAACTTTTCAGCTTTGTCATTTTATTATTATAAATCATTAGAATGCTAAATATGCTTTTACCATCCTGCTTTCTTAATACTACTAAGAATTCATTAATAATTGTGGGCTATTAGCAAAAATAAAGATTTTTCTAGATCCATTTTTCAAAACAGAAGTGTGCATTTTCCTGAAGGGATGAAATAGAAATGTCTGATTAACTGACACTTAGAAATCATTCCTGAGCAATCTGTTAGAATTTCTTTCCCTTTACAATGTTTTCTGTTCTATGCTATCAAGAACTATGAATCATAATTTCTGGCAGCTAAAACCAAAGGGGGTGATAGGCTCTATTAGCACCCTAAAAATATGCATGTCCTAATGCTCTCTTAAAATATGTCTTCTCAGAGATGTTTCAGATTTTCTCAGCCAAGCAAAATGACATTAACTAAGACCCTGGCATGAAGATTTGCTTATTTTAGTTTGCTTAACAATGTAACCATAGCACAAAAATATTGCTACTCAATAGCAGATAAGTTACTCTGTCACATTCTGACCTATTGTTTGTTAACTTCACATGGTAAGTGATAGAATCGCTTATGATCAACTAATTACTCTGATCACTCACATATGAAGACAGGAAACTAAGACTATATTAGAATTTGTTCTTTTGAGGGTTAGAAAGCATCCCCTCCTTCTGTTTTAAAGAAGTCTGGTTAAAATGATGTCAGCCCAAGCTAACCGGACATAATTGAGAACAATTAACAATTTAAACCAAAACAGCATAATGTGTCTACATCAATAACTGATAAATTTCTGGGAAAAAAAAATCTAAAGTGATACTAATATATTTCTTATGTCCAGCATTCCACAAGGAAATTTGACTTTAGTTGCCTTTTCCCACTGAAAGTTTACTACAGGCTTCCAGGAAGAATTTCCTAAGAGAGAACAATATTTGGCAGCTTACTTAGCTGACTCTCATAAAGGATGAGTAGAATGCAGAAAAGGTCAAACTGAAGTCAAAAGAGGATGTCTTGTTATTCTGATGTTACACCTTTGAGGCAAAGGTCTTAATACCTTTTCAGAAAATAAAAAGCAACAAAATGAATACTTTTCTCTGCTAGAGACAGAAAGAGGACAGGGGTCATGTAATTGCCTCTTGTTTGCATTGTTTCTCCCATTTTCTCTTTTTTAATAGAAAACAACACATTGAGCAAAGAAACACTGCCTACTGATTTATTTCATCTGATTAGTATATTTATATACTTCCAAAAAACATAGTATACCTTAAGCAAGGGAAAATGGAAATGTTTGATGAATTCAGTGGAAAAATCTAAAGAAATTTTTTTTAAGTAGCAAAGAACACAGAATTCTGGAAATAATTCTAATAGTGATAGGAGGAAAAATGGAAAATAAGGAAAAGAAACTTCCAAGAGAGTCTCTAGACTTGGAGTCTAGAGAATAGACTCCAATTAGCAGAGTGGGAAATGGGGACAAAATACGAAATAACAACAAAAGCCTTACTATTACTTTATGCCGGATCATGCCTAGAAACCTGGGTTAATTTATTCAATTACATCAGCGTTTCCAAAGATGTTTCTTGAAACATGAATTCTATTGTGAGATTATAATTTATTGCCAAAACAACTAATTTCTATAATCAAAAAGTTGGGATACACTATATTAAGCAGTGTTGATATGTTTCTTAATTACACGACTTTCAGTCTTTAACATGCTAATGAATTTTATGGCTTTCCAAGAGAAACACATGCCATGTTTCTCAAACTTATGTCACAAAGGAAATTAGAGAGAGAGAGAGAGAGAGATACAGAAATACAACAACTCGAGGGAATGAGAGCCCATGGAATGCAGATTGGGAATTTCCAAGAATTTTTCTTTTTCCAACACATAAAATTCATACATCATACTGATGAGGAGAAATAATTGTTTTTCCTTCAATTCATTCACTTAAATTTTCATCATTTTCTGCATGAATACTTTCTACGTATTATAATTATTCAATTAATTACATTAATGATTATAATTCCTACATAAGAGTCTACTACTATTTTTATGGTCCCTTTTATTCAACTCCTTCATAAATAAAAACATAAAAAGTGCTAACAATACTACAATATGTTAAGCTTAATTTATGACAAAGGTACCAGCAGAGTGACTTGGGTATACATGCCTACCTGTTTTGCTAAGAACTTCAAAACAGAAACCAAAAGAACTTGATTTAAAATAGTACACAAAGCATGTGAGTTAATTGCCTATTTACCTAAGAACTCACTTTTTTTCAAGTAATATACATGTTTAAACTATTTTATTTTTTATTTATTTATTTAAGAGAGAGAGCAGAGCAAGCGAGAACATGAGTGGGGTGGAGAGACAGAGAGAAAAGCAGGCTCCCCACTGAGCAGGGAGCCCAATGGGTGGCTCCATGTGGGGCTCCATGCAGGGCTCTATGCTAGGCTTTATCCCAGGACCCTGGGATGATGACCTTAGCCGAAGGCAGACACTTAATGGACTGAGCCACCCAGGCACCCCTAAACTATTTTAAAACATCATCAATTGTGAGATATGTTGCAATTTAAGAGATGTCAAAAAGTAGAGGAGAGAGTGTATATCTAAATATCAATAACATACAGTGTGTGTGTGTGTGTGTGTGTGTGTGTGTGTGTGTGTGTGTGTGTGTATCTGCAATATTAAAGTAGAACAGGAGACAAGCCATATGGACAAAAAGCACATCCTAGAATATGAACAAAAGGAACTGCAATCTAGAAGAAAAACAATCTGCAAGGCAGACTTCTAATAAATCTGAGCTCAGAAACTGCAGGTAGGATGGATGGGAAGGGACAGAAGGGAGGAGAGTAGGCCAGAAGATAGGAGGCACTGACGAATGACTCTCCCCCAAAAACTGGACACAGAACTTCCAGAAGTGGGCATTTTCATCCCCCAGGCAAAACAGACAAATGGACAAAAACAGTTCTTCACAAAACAGAATGAATGATCTCTTTGGGGAGAATGAGGGCAATTATTCTGGGTATGTTAGAATGCTAACTAATTATGTATGAGAACTTTAATTTTTTTAAAAAAGAACAGAATGATATAAAAATCAAGTAAATAATTAGAGCTGTTCAAAATAATTTTTTAAACTTTGTCAAAATTAAAAAGTTTACAGTAAGTTTTAGCAGAAATATTAGAGGAATATAAAACAAAAAAGTCCTCTCTTACTTAGTCTAAGAGAGGAAAATATTTGAAGGATCAGTCCCAGAATACCAACAACTGATTAACAAGGATCAAAGGAAGACCAGAAGGAGGGAAGGAAATTATTTAAAAAAATAATAGGAAATAAAATATTAGAGTTTTCAAGACTAAAACTTAAAGTGCCTACCAGGTGCCTAGTACAATTAATACCAAAAGAAAGAAAAAAAAATGTAATTCCCCTTACACTCACCAATACGAGAAGCTAGAGCACCAAGAATAAAGATTTGATCTTAAATATGTTCACAGAGTCACTTAAAACGTGATAAGGATCAGATAGTATCAGACTCCTCTCCGGCATCATAAGAGGCTGAAAGACAATGGAAGCATATTTTAATACGATTTTTATAACCATCCAAACTAGCTCAATTTTTCATAGGACAGAATAAAGACATTTCCCCAATAAATATTTTTTTTAAATGTGTAAGCCATTTTTAGGGCATACATTTAGCAAAATAAAAGAAAAAACAACCCAAAGATTCAGGAAAGCATGCATTTAATTCAGAAGGGCCTCAACATATACTCCCAGGTCAAATTGGAGCAGGACGAATAATGACTCAAAAACGATTCTCAGAGAGAAATAAGCATAAAAGGATGTGCACAGGTAATCACTACTATTGCTGATGAGAGAAAACCCTGAAGACTGAATAAACTCAGTTGGTGAAGGGTATAAAAGAGAAAACCAGGAAAGAATATCCAATGGGAAAAGACAGTCTCTTCAACAAATGGTGTTGGGAAAACTGGAAAGCTACATGCAAAAGAATGAAACTGGACCATACACAAAAATAAATTCAAAATGGATTAAAGACCTAAATATGACACTTGAAACCATAAAAATCCTAGAAGGGAGCACAAGCAGTAATTTCTCTGACATCTGTGGAGCAGCATCTTTCCAGGTATGTCTCTAGAGGCAAGGGAAATAAAAGCAAAAATAAACTATTGGGATCACATCAAAATAAAAATTTTCAGCACAGTAAAGGAAATAACCAATAAAACTAAAAGGAAGCTTACTGAATGGGAGAAGTTATTTGCAAATGACATATCCAATAAAGGGTTAGTATCCAAAGTATATAAAGAACTTTTACAACTCAACACTCCCAAAACAAATGATCCAATTTAAAAATGGGCAGAAGACATGAACAGGCATTTCTCCAACAAAGACATCCAGATGGCCAACAGACACGTGAAAAGATGCTTAACATCACTCATCATCAGGGAAATGCAAATCAAAACTACAATGAGATACCACCTCACACCTGTCAGAGTGGCTAAAATCAAAAACATAAGAAACAACAAGTGCTGGAGAGGATGTGTAGAAAAGGGAACCCTCTTGCACTGTTGGTGGGAATGCAAACTGGTACAGCCACTCTGGAAAACAGTATGGAGTTTCCTCAAAAACTTAAAAATAGAACTACCCTATAATCCATACCCTACTACTGTGTATTTACCCTCAAGATACAAAAACACTCATTCAAAAGGATACATGCACCCCAATGTTTACAGCAGCATTATTTACAATAGCCAAATTATGGAAGCAACCCATGTTCATGGATAGATGAATGCATAAAGAAGATGTGATATATATACATAATGGAATGTTATTTGGCCAAAAAAATAACAATGAAATCTTGCCATTTGCAGGGACATGGATAGAGCTAAGGGTATGATACTAAGTGAAATAAGTCAGTCTGAGAAAGACAAACACCATATGATTTCACTCATAGATGGCATTTAAGAAACAAAACAAATGAGCAAAGAAGAAAAACAGAGAGACAAACCAAGAAACAGACTCTCAACAATAGAGAACAAACTGAGGGGTACCAGAGGGGAGGTGGGTGGGGGGAGGATGGGTGAAATAGGCAATGGGGATGAAGGAGTGCTCTTGTCAACGATGAGCACTGGGTGATGTATGGAAATGTTGAATCACTGTATCATGCACCTGAAACTAATATAACACTGTATGTTAACTAATACCAGAATTTAAAATTTTTAAAATATTTTAAAAAGAGAGAGGCTATTTAATTTATCCCTGGAAACATTCTTCTTTGAATACTAGAGAGAAAGCTGTATTGAATCCATAAATGTGAAGGGGTAAAAGGGATCCTAACAAGCCCTCTTGCCTTTACGATGAATAATGGAGCTACCACAACAACCTAAAATGTGTTCATTGCTTTTCAGTTTTTAGAATCAACACATACAAATCACAGAAGACTTAACGTCTTCTGTTAAAAAGGATACAGAATAGAAAGATAGAAAGTATGTGTTATAAAGTACAAAAATACAAAGGTAAAGGTAACATCAATGATGCTGAATTGTAATTGTAGTTATTGGTATTAAGTCACACTTTTAAATATATATGCATAAATATATAAACATATATGAAGTCATAATTATATGTTACATATAAATATGTGATATTTGTAATATATATGCATATCTTTATATCCCTACATAAATGTACATATATACACATATACAGATATGTATTTTAAAATAAATGTATGTGCATATGCATACATGCACATATATATCTATATGGAGATACACACATACATAAATTTCCTAGTTATGACCGCTAAGAGGACTTAGCAGACTTAGCACCCGAAACTTGATTTCCAAATATTATTCTCCAAGAATATATGGTTAATTCCAGACCATATCGGGAAAAGTGTAAGATGAGTCTGAAACATTTTACCATGGTAGAAAACAGGAAGTCCTCAAAGAATGATGAGAATGTACCAAAAGGGCAGCTCAAGGGGCTCCATTAGCTAAAGGTGAGCATTAAAATAATGATAGTAGAATATCATGACTCATTAAACAAAATAAGAATCCATAAATCCGGACAAATTTAAACTAATTAATTAATTAATATCTTTTAAGTGAGGGTATGATATACAATCAGACATAGCAGAGCTGAGGAGCCATAAAGGAAAAGGACAGAGTACCACCGTCTTACAAAATAAAGGCAAGTGACACTGTCTATTAGTGATGCAACAAGATATTAAGGTTAATACGTTGTTTGAAACTACAGAAATGAGCAAAGGCAGAACTGTGCATATAATTACACTGGGAATGCTATGATACGAATATTTGTGTCCCCCCAAAATTCATATGTTGAAATCCTAATCCCCCAAAATAATAGTATTAATGGGCGGGGTCTTTGAGAGGTACCAAGGTCATGAGAGTAAAGCCTTCTTTAAGGGGATAGTGTTCTTATAAAAAAGCCCCACAGAGCTCCCTAGCCCTATCCACCACAGCAAGAAGGTGCCACCTGTGAACAGAAAGCAGGCTCACTAGATATTAATCTGCCAGCCCGTGATCTTGGACTTCCCAGCCTCCAGAACTGTGAGGAATAAATTTCTGTTGTTTATAAGCCACTCACTCAGTCTGGCGTATTTTGTTTAATAGTCTGAAGGGGCTAAGACAAGTAGGGAGAGGGGAAGGAGAAGACGTAAATCATCCAAATCCTTAGGTATTAGGTCAAAAAGTTAATAGGGAAAATAGCAATATAACCATACTATTTAAAAGTATGAGAAGTTTTGGGACTACTGCATTTTATTATAAGGCTGAGTATTCAGTCTCATTTTTGAGCTTCTGCATGGATTCCTTTGATGAAAGTTTTAAGAAATGTGGGTATATACACATATATCCAAACTCCTACTTCCTTCCCAAGGTCACTATTGTTTAGCATCTCTGAAAGGTCTTAACCTTTTTTATAGTTACTTACTAATGATTGAAATATAAGTACCATAGGCTCTTAAAAGAGAATTAAGCTGCCTTATACTTGCTCCAATTTGCCCTAACCAGGCATCAAGTATTACCACATAGCTCTCATGTACTGGGATGTGATTTTAAAATTTTAATAAATAAGAATTTGATTAAATCTCCTTTTCATCTTTACTCTTCTGATTAGAATTGTCTAAAACTTTTCATTTTCCTATAGTTAATTTCTATCTTTGATAATTTCAGCAACTTGTTGGAAAAAATCACTCTATGTCCTAATTTTTAAGACTGTCACTTTGTGTGCTTGCTTTTATTTTTTACTTTATTTTTTTTATTTATTTATTTTATTTTTTAAGTTTTTTTTTTTTTTAATTAAAGATTTTATTTCTTTATTTAAGAGAGAGAGCAAGCACGGGGGATGGGGAGCAGCAGAGGGAGAGGGAGAAGCAGGCTCATCCCAGAACTCTGGGATCATGACCTGAACTGGAGGCAGACACTTACCCAACTGAGCCACCCAGGCACCCCATTACTTTATTTTTTTAATTTACATAAAGTGAAACTGACTTTTTTTTAGATGTATATTTCTGAGTTTTAACACATGAACAGATTAATGTAACCACGATCACAATTAGGATATAGAATAGTTCCCTTCCCTCAAAAAACCTGCCTGTGCCACCAATTGAGATCCTTATCACCCATTCCTAACCCCTGACAATGACTGATCTACTTTCCATCACCATACTTTTGCTTTTGAGAATGTCACATACATGGAATCAAACAGATGTGACCTTTGAGACTGAACTCTTTTAGTTGGTATAATGCCTTTGATTCATCCAAGTTGTCTGTTATCAATAATTAATTCCTTTGTAGTGCTTAGTAGTACTCATCATACAGATACACCACAATCTGTCTTCCCATTCACTAGTTGAAGATTTGTGTTGTTTCCAGTTTGACGCTGATATGAATAGAGTTGTTACAGACATCCACGTACAGGTGAACTTTTGTGGAAACATAAGTTTTTACTTTTCCTAGGAAAAATATCTAGGAGTGAGCTTGCTATGTCACACGATGTAGACACACTTAGCTTTCAATAAACTGCCAAACTGTTTTCCAAAATGACTGTATCGTTTTGCATTTCCACCAGCAACGTACAAGAGTTCCAGTTGCTCTCCCCCCTTGTCCATGCCTGATATCAGCAGTATTTTTATTTTATCCAGGCTAATCAATGTAGACTGGTGCTGCAGTCTTTCACTATTACATATGATGCTAGCTTGTAGATGTCCCATATCAAGTTGAAGAATTTTCCACTGAGAACTTTTATTATGTATGAATATTGAATACTGAAAAAAACTTTTTTTGCATTACTTAATATGATCACATGATTTTTCTTCCTTAGAGTATTAATAAATGGTCTGTACTATTTTTACTCCCAAAACTTCTGACACTCAGTGTGTGGGTTTTTTCTCACACCAACTAATCCTCCAACACTCCAGACACCAACTTACAATTCAATTCAGTCCTGACACTAACTACCTGGAATTAGCTTCGGAAACCACAGGTTTAAGGGTTCAGTCCCACAAGCCTATCATCACTTCAGATGCCATCACAAGTATTGGGTGCCCAGGGGACCCACATTTCTGTTCAACTTTGCTACAAAGTAGGGGGTTTCCATAATCCCTGCCCTTTCAGGTTCAGTAATTTGTTAGAACACCCATCAAACTCAGGAAAATGCGTTAGTTACTATTGCTGGTTTATTATTAAAGCTGTAGTTCGGAAAAGCCAAATGGAAGAGATTCACAGGGCAAGGGATTGGAGGAGAAGGGTGGTGCATGGAGCTTCTATGCCTTCTCCAGGCTCGCTACCCTCCTAGCACCTCAATGTGTTCACCAACCCAGGAGCTCCCTGACCCCTGTCATTTAAGGGTTTTTATGAAGATTGCATTACATAAGCATGATTGATGAAATCATTGCCATTGATGATTAACTCAATATCTAGCCCCTTTCCCCTCCTTAGAGGTTGGGGGGCAAAAGGGTTAGGGTAATCATTCCTTGGTCTTCCATTCTGACACTATCCAGGGGCCTCCAGCCATAAGTGATCTCATTAGCTAACCAAAGATACTCCTCTCGCTCCAGAGATTCCAAAGGGTTTCCATGCTAGGAACCAGGGACAAAAACCAAATATATATTTCTCATTATATCACAGATGGGTTTCACTGACTGACCATCAAACACTAAGCCAACCTTGCATTCATGGGATAAATGTTACTTGGTCAGGTTAAGCTATTCTTTTTTTACATTACTGGATTCGATCTGTTAATATTTTGATGATATTATGCATCTACATTGTGAGAGATGTCGATCTATAATTTTCTTGTATTTTCCTGGTTTTCATATCACAGTAATGTTCATTTCATAACATGAGTTGGGAAATGTGTCCTCATCTTCAAGAGCTAGTGTAGCCTTGGTTTTCTCTCTTCTATATCTGGTAGAATTGGCAATAAAACTAGGCTTAGAGAGTTCTTTTTCACAGGTTTTTAATGATACGTTAAGTGGTTTAATAATTACAGAACTGTTTTGGCTATTTATTTCACCTGAAGAGAGTTTGTGGAAATTTTTGGTTTGGGGGAAGTTGTTTATTTTACCTAGAGTATTGAATTATGTACATTGATCTATTTATATTATTCCTTTGTTATCCTTCTTATTTCTTCCGGGAGTGGAGTAATAGCCTTCTTTCATTCCTGCTATTGGTAATTTGTGACTGTTTTTAAGGTTTAGCAGTTTGATTATGATGTTTCAGGGTGTGAATGTCTTTGAATTTATCATATTTGGGGCTTATTGAGCTTCTTGAATCTTTATGTTTCTATCTTTCACCATATTTGGGAAATTTCCAGCTACTATTTCTTCAAATATTTTGTTATATACTCAACTCCTTCTCCTCATTTTCTGGGACTCCTGTAACATGAATGTTAAACCTTTGGTACTATCGAGAGTCTCTTTATTTTTCCCTTTTTTCTCTATTCCTTAGATTGCATAATTTCTACCTATTTATCTTCAAGTTCACTATTGCATCCTTCATCTTCAATCAATTAGTGAGCCCATACAGTGGGGATTTTATTTGTTTGTTTGCCTTTTTGGGGTTTTTCTTTGTGTTTACTTATTTTTGCAGAATCAGGGTTATTTTACTTTTAGTTCTAAAATTTCCATTTGGGGGGCGCCTGGGTGGCTCAGTCGTTAAGTGTCTGCCTTCAGCTCAGGGACTGATCCCAGGATCCTGGGATAAAGCCCCATGTCAGGCTCCTCCGCTGGGAGCCTGCTTCTTCCTCTCCCACTCCTCCTGCTTGTGTTCCTTCTCTCGCTGGCTGTCTCTCTGTCAAGTAAATAAATAAAATCTTTTAAAAAAATAAAATAAATAAAAATAAAATTTCCATTTGGTACTTCTTTATAGCTTTTAGTTTTTTGTTTAGACTTTCTCTACATTTGCTTTGAGAGTGTTTACCCTTACTTCTTTGAGCACTTTTGTAATAGCTGCTTTATAACCTTTGCCAGATAATTCCGATATCTTAACCATTTTAGTACTGGTGTCTGTTCTTTGTCTTTTCTCATGAGAATTGGGTTTGGCGGGGTTGGGGGTAGTTCTTGCTTGTCAATGAATTATCAACTATATTTAGATAATTTGAATATTATCTTATGAGACTCTGGATCTTGTTTAAATCCCATGGAAAATGTTGATATTTTGCTTTAGTAGGCAGTCAACCTAGATGGGTTTAGACCCCATGTTCTAACCAGTTTCCTGTGGTTTGTGTTTTCAACATGTATTCCAGTTTCCTATACCTTTGAAGTGTTATTTACATCTGTCTGCTGTGTTTGCACTCAGTAGCCAGTCTAGGACCTGGGCAATTGCACATCTCTTAGTTCCATTCTCAAAGTCTGTGGTATATTGTTTATGATTAGATCCATTCATGTGCAGCAAAAGTGAGTGCAGGAATTCATAAATGGTGTTATGGGACTGCTTTCCAAGCTCCTGTATATCCATGATCTCTTTGATACTTACTGATTCCCTAGGACTCCCTTTTCACTTCCCCAGAAATCTTGGGCTTTAGTTTCCCACCCTGACACAAACTTCCCATGACTGCATCTGCATTGAGGGTCAAGAAACAGGAGGACAAAGAAAGAAAAAAATATTGAATATTCTTATTCCTCAATGTTTGAAGCACTTGTAGGCCCCTGAAGTCACCACTGTTCCTACCACAAGGTTCTTTTCCTTGTCCTGTTCCTGGAGCCTGAACTAGAGGGACTCCCCTCAGGTTCTCTCTCTCAGTATGGTGCTTCCATGTCTTGTACTACTTGAATCCAGGCTGGGGGACACTAGAGGGGAAAAAAATGGTAAACTCACTGTTGGTTCACTGGTACTTCACATTCTAGTAAAACCCTCAAATAGCTGTTCCATGCATTTTGTCCAGGTTTTACAGCTCCATTCATTATGAGTGACAGGTTGGAATGTTCTTACTCCATTTTACCGGAACTGGACCTGCCAAGTGCTTCTTCTTTAAGTTAAACTTATGAAAATCATTGTTACTTTAAAATTAGTTTCTATCAAAGACTTATCTCTCTGTGTGTGTGTGTGTGTGTGTGTGTGTGTGTGTGTGTGTGTGTGTAGGGGAGAGAGAGAGAAGAGAGGGAGAGTGGGAAAGAAGGCAAGAAGGAAAGAAAGGGGGGAGAGAAGACAAGGAAGGAGAGAGGAAGCCAGGGAAGACAGAAAGATAGACATTAACCTCAAACACCTGACTGGAATGAGATGAAGACAACTTCTTTAAGATCTGACAAATTATTACTCTTGTCTGGGAAAGAGATCATTGTGAGGAAGCCAGATTTCCTAAATGTACATGTAGAAGCTATACTTTTCATCACAGAGTTTCGCCAAGTGCAATGAAAGTGCTTCTTTATTTTTGAAAAAATAAATAAGGCAAAAACTTAATTTAATGCTTATCCTGAAAACTTTGGAGGATAAGGTGAGAACGCCTTCCTTGAAAAAGCTTTCAAGAAAGAAATTCCCAAAGGTTATTAAGTCGAGGGATGAAACATAATATCACCTTGGGGAAGGGGGTTGCATGTACAATTTAGAAATGTATTTCCAGGTTTTTCCGATAAATCGCAATGGGCTGAGAGTAGAAGTTTTGACTTTAAAAAAGTTTCAACTCATGTATATCAAATGTTTCTAAGTGTTTATAATTACATCTCATCATATAATTTTATATAAAGTAAATAGATTAGAAATCTCCATTCATGTTGAATTATTTTAATCTTAAAAGTATATTTAAATGGTAAACCTACTAAAACACTACCCATACCTAGGAAACTATTCTGAATAAATGACTCAATCTGTAAATTCAAAACATTCCTTTCCTAGGTACATTTTCCCCATTCTGTTGTGTTCTTAAAATGGGAAAACCAGAATAAAATCCACAGGACTTCAGAGCTAGACACTGAATAAGGATAAAGTAAAATTTTCATTTTGTACATCGTCTGTGGATGTTGTGAAGAGAAGGAATTTTAAGAGATGGTGTTCATAGAGAAACCCAGAAATACATAAATTTTATCTTGGCCCATCCACCTCTCATCCCCACAAAGTCCCCATGTATATGTATAAATATATGTATAAATAAATATATGTATATTTATATGTATAAATATATGTATATATACGTACATGTATAAATATATGTATATATGTATAATATATGTATATGTATATGTATATGTAAATATATGTATAAATAAATATATATAAATATATGTATATATGTATAAATATATGTATAAATAAAAATGGCAGATCTAGGCAAATTAACTTTCATTATTAGCTTTGACTTTGGTCCCAATGCTTAAGCAAAACCAGAGCTCTAGTCTGTTGCACTGGACCAGTGGAAAACTACTTTCTCCTAATTAGAAGCAAAATAGAGGCATAAACTAAAGCACACTGAGTGATCCACAATTTCTTCTAAGCCCACACTAAAATCTCAGAATTTAGAATTGACTGCAACATGGGCTGGTTTTGAGACCAGCCATCTTTTCTGAAAGGAAAGGTAAGAGTACTTGTCCCAAAAGTTAAGTCACTACCCCAGCATTACTAGGCCAACACAAAAGCCAGAGGCCTGTCTTGTGGAAATATCAGTATAAGAAATAAAAGCAACTGCAAAGGCAGGAGTGAGAAGTGAAATGAGAGAGATGTAACCAGGGAAAGGCCTAGGTCTGATTCTCCAGCTCCCTCCTCAGAGTTTTGGATTCTTGAACCTAACTAATCCTTTGGGAGAAGTAAGAATTGATATAAAATCAACAAAGAGAACATTCCTTCCCTAGAGGGCCACACTATTCTCCATGAATTGGCCCAGCATTTTCTTACCTTTCAAAACACTCTCAGCTCATATTTCAGAGAAGTGACCATATAGCAATTCTCAGATTCCTATCCTTAACTATAACGGAATGGCCAAACTTCATCTTTAATAGTATTGGTGTTTCAAATTATATATATGCCCTTATACTGGTCCATAGTGAAAATAATTGGTCACTCATTTTCCTGCCAATTTCGACAGCCAAGCAAAATCTTTCACCTATTTTCCTTTATAACTGCCCTTTGCCACTGTATGAGTTTCCTATCGCTGCTGCAACGAATTGCCATGAACTTCGTGGCTCCAGGTCCGTGAGCTAGATTAGGTCTAGGAATTGAACGTGAGGTCAGGCATGCCCACTTGGCGACCGGAGTCAAATTTCTGTGCACCAGACTTTTTCTACATATAAGAAGCAACACCTTAATGGGCTCCACATCCATGTCATCCTTAGGGATTCCATGATGGACGAATCATTGCCATAAGTCCCTGTGGGTCAAACACTCTTCTCACCACTCCGTCCTTGCCACATATTAAGATAATTGCACTCATCTTGTCTTTGCTGTTTAAACACTGGCATGAGGCTCCTACCGCTCTGCGAGTCCATGATTCCATCAAAACCTGGGGCTCCAGTCCCAGCGCACCTCGTCCTACTGTCTTCTCCAGCCACTACAGAGGCTGCTGTTTTTCCTTTCCAACACATTTGTTCAGGTGAGGGGGTTTCTTCATGGGGCATGGTAAGTGGGTAGCTGCCCACACTGCATGTAATAGACTCATCCCAACATTCACACCTCCCTGGGCCTTCGGACTGCTTCCTCTACAACATTCCAGGAAAACGCCAGTAGTTCTTCCTCATTGACTCCACACCACCATTGGGTGTAGTCTTCAGTTCGCTATATTTACATCATCCCCAGGTGCTTGAGCCAACACATTAAATCCCAAAACCCAGGCAAAGGCAACTGTATAAATGAATTTGACCCAGTTTTCCTCTTTGGCTTAATACCTTAGAAACTATTCTTATATATGCTGCACAGACTCCTACTGACAGAACTTGGCAAGATGCTGAAAGTCTCTATACATGGACAATTTCCTCTGCAACCAGGCATTGTACTTTTTCATTCTGCCTCTCCCGTGTACCCCATTCTACTACTGTATTATCATGTAGCCTTAGGCAAGTTATTCCGTGTGTCTGAGCCTCATCTTTAAATGAAAGTAACAATACCTACTTCATCGGGTTGGTGCATTAAAAATAAACAAATAAAACTACTAACACAGAGCCCAGAACATAAGAAGTGCACAAACATTGTAGCTTTTCCCCTTCTTTAAGATCAACTCCGAACCAAATCTCCAGATTCAAGCAAAAAACAAAAAACGAATCAACAGAGAATTCCACCACTTTATTAAATTCCTTCTTTTCTTACTTAGGGCTAAGGAAATCTTAAATATGAAAAAAAAATAGTTCGTTTTAGTCTTCTCTCACACATATCAAGTACTTCAAAATGCTATTTGTAGAATTAAATCTTAATCCAAAACTTGAGTCTGTGTAACTGTCCTTAGAATTTATTCTCCTTCAAGCATCTATGTCTGAAGAAAAAAAATCCATAGGATTTCCAGATTTACCAGTAAAAGACAAATGGATCATAAATTGGTATTTTAATTACTCATGAGTGGGATTGATGCTGAGCCTTGAGTATACTTAACAGGTTTTGTTTTTCATGAAAGCCTTCATTTCCGTTGACATTGGCAATCAGATTATGAATCTTAGCTCCAGTGCGGTAATTATGTCAAACACAGCTTGGGAGGGTAAAAGTGTTCAGTAGAGAGCAGTTGCCCTTGTTCAGAAGGAACAAGCACAAAAAGGATAAATGGCTACTTATCAAATTCATCCTACTTGGGGAATGACAAAGTTTCTATAGAGTCATAGGAATAAAACTGCTGTTAGAAACCTAATTTCCATCTTGTACAGAAGAAACAAATAGGATAGTAACAGTGGACAATAGAAAATTCATTTATTCACTACATTGTATTCTCCTATTGCCTAGAAGAAAGTGTAAACATACTGTCTCCCCACATGTTTTAATTTATACTAATACTTTCACCAATTAAGTTGTTGGGGAACGCCCTTTTAAAAGCTGATGCATTTAGGACTAGCTTGCCATCCACTTGTGATGTCAATGCTAATTGCTTTAAGAATCTACAGTTTGGAGAAATACCCATATGCCAAGTGTGGCTGAGGCTATGACCATTCTTTTGGGAAGCAACTTCCTTAATAGCAAAAAGGTGCAATGTATAAACACACAGTCTAGAGCCATCTATTAGAAATTCATTCATTCCAAATACTTCCCCAAAGTGTAAAACTGAGATACAAAATAACCGTTCCATGATGTGCTTCAAAAATGTACCAGATGCATTTCTCCATTCTTGGGGGAACCTATGGAGTAGCCTTCCCACATGAGCTATCCCTATGCAGGAAAATAATTTCCTCCTGCTTTTCCCATGAACTCTGTCACAATTTGCAGGACATCATGGGAAATTTGCCACAATATGTGGGACACTTTGGTCTCTCGCTGGAATTCTGCAGGCATGTACTGCCATGGTTTGAAGCAGGGATCAAGATATTTGTTTCACATGGTGGGATCAAACATATAATGCTTTGTGAGGGGACCAGGAGCCTGTCTCTCTTTTCCAAAGTCATTAGAACTGACAGTATGGCCCATTCATTTAGTCGAACTGCAGAGTAGAAAGACATAACCATTAGCTACAGATATCCCTGCTGATTTAACAGTGCTAGAGACTGTAACATCCTATCTCTGCACTGGCAGGGACGGAAGGAGCTGGAGAACCCATCCAAAAAGGGGTTCTCCTCTTGAGAGAAACTGCAATTCCACCATTATGCTGCTCTGGGCATCACAGAAGTTTTGAGCAGCTACAAATCCCGGTAGTTGTTGCATTTTTATTCACCGGGTAGGCCTGGTAGACCCAGAAGCAGAGAGAGAATTACTTTTAAACAAGAACCTGAATTGTTTATGTCAACTAAGTTTCCATGTAGTCACGGAAGAAATCTATTTTTAAGTCAATTTTCTCTTGAGAAGTAATGATTCCATGTAAAGGGGGAAATGCTTCATGAACCGGAATATATAAGAAGTTCAATTTTATAAAACCCAAAATTTGAAGAAAAAAAAAGATAATTTACAGAAGTTTTAAGAAACATTTGTCATTTATTTCAAGTGACTTCAAAATATACTATTAAAAAAATACATCAAAGTGTAAGAAAAGTCTACTAGGTGTACCTAAAAGTAAGTGCCCAATAAAAACAGTCGATTTGACCAATTCCAAATGATCAGCCTGAGTTTCTTCCTGTGACTTCTGTGCTCATACTATGAGTCACCAGGACACAGAAGTTACATCTCTATTATAAAAGCAACCAGATAGATTATAAATGAAATAGCTAATTATGCTACAATATAGTTGATCTAATCACAAATTGAGATTGGCTACAAATAGGAAATAATAAAAAATTTAGTCTTCACATAATGGTCCAATGACAATCCTAGAGACATGTGTATTATCAGAGATGATTTAAATTTAAAAAAAAGAAAAAAGTTGAAGCCTGACAAGTTATCACAATGGTCTTTACTACAGGAATCTCCTAAGAGAAGAAGAAGAAAGAAAGAAAAAACTATTGAATTAATCAAATCCCACCTCTGAGATTTTTAAAAAATCTTAATAGTAAAGAAACAAAACCATGAACACTTTGAAAGAAGCCCCAAATTTCTCTAAACAACTGTATAAAATAGGGTTTTTTTTTCTCATCTCTCCCTTATCCATTAACCCAGCCCCTCTTGTCTTTTGCAGCTTCCTCCCCCTAACATAAACACACATACACTAGTTTCCACTAGCATTACTAATAATAAAGATATAATTAACATAAACAAATAAAATCGATAAATCTAAAGGACATATTTTTAGTGCTTGTCTTACTTGACCTCCAAAAAAACACAGCCCACTCTTCACTAGTCACTTCTTGAAACAGTCACTTCCCTTGTCTTCCATAAATATCATCCTGTTTTCCCTTCCACTCTAGGCATTCTTCTCTTCAGACATTTATCTTCTCCCTGGATATGAGTGTTGGCATTGAGTCACCATTTCTTTTCACTACACACTCTCTTCCTACACAATATTTTTGAAACTCATGCAGTTTTGATGAAGATAATTCACGAACTTAATTCTTCAGTCTGGATCTCCCACTTCAGGTCACCAACCACCTTAACATGTTTGCTCAGCTCTCTTCCAGAACCACACACTTACATGATTCAGAACTGATCTCATAGTTCTTTATTCTAAATATGGTTTTCTTCTAATGTTTTTCGATGGTATCAACAATGATCCAGTTGTGCAAGCCAAAAACCTGGTACCACTTTTAGCAGTTCTCCAACAATTCTTCCCCATATAGCCAATCCAACTGCAACCACTATAAAATTTCCCTCTAATGTTTTATTGAATTCATCCAGTTTATCCATCTCTGATGACCCTAGCCTCATTCATGCTATCATTATATCTTATCTGGACCATTAAAATTGTCTCATATAGCTTTCTACTCCTACCCTTGCCCTTTTCAAATTAAAGCTGCACTAAAGCCAGAGTAACTGAAATAAATAAATAAATAAATTTGATTATGTCATTTGGTGCATAAAACACCTCAATAGTTTCCAATTGCTCTTAAAGACCAAAACTCTTAGTGGTTTCGTGGCTACATACATCATTAGCATATCTTCTACATTTCCTCTCCCACCTTGTCTGCTTCTGGCACACCTACCTTTTTTTCAGTTCCCATAACATACTACCTTTCCTCTTGCCTCATATGATGTCCTCTCTGCTGAACACTCTCTTCCTCTTGCCTCAGTCAATTCTCCCTGTAGATCCCAGCTTCAATGTCACTTCCTTGAAGCTGTCTGTGACCACCCTGACTAGGCCAAATTGCCCATGATATGCTCTTATAACAATAACCCTATACCTCTCCCTTGTGGCACCTGTCACAGGTATAATATGAAAGTTATCTGTCCCATGAGGTTGGAAAGGATCTGGTATTCCCTCCTCCAGCATATTGTAGGTCAACATTAATAGAATGAATAAATCAATATTTGTAGAATGAATGAATGAATGATTATTCTGGAAACTCTTATTCAACAAGGATAGATACTCTCTGCAAATATTGATCAGCTAAAGAACAACTAGCTGAAGTGACCAGAGAACCTGACGTTCAGGGTGAAGCTAATGTTGTTGGCGATTAAAGGGAAGATGGTGACGATGATAATGCTGATGATCACGTGATGTTAGTTAATCCTCAATGAGCAGGTGGACAAAGTACCAGTGGAATCCTCATCATAACCGTCGAAGTAAATATTCCTGTCCCTTTTATAACGACACTGAAATTCAGAGAGCTAAAGGCGATTTATTGAACTACTATCGTTAAAATTTGATGATCCTCTCAACTATGTTTTTTTACTATTTTTATCTGTGAGGTAGAAGAGTATTTCTAACTCCTTTATCAATCCAATAATGCCAAACTTTATATATTTAGTGCCCTAGGGGGCAAGTGCTGACCTTTAAAAAGGAGCTTATTCACAAACATTTCCAATAACTTCAGTGCACTGTTGTTCATCATCAGTAAGTGGAACTCTGTCTTTCAGTACTGCAAAAGCACTTACTAAGAATGTAATGTGTCCAGAAAGTTAAGTAGTGAGTTGACTTGAATCTTTTCTTACTATAGTGTTCTCTCTAAAAACCTGGTGAAATTCTTGCTTAAGGTAAAGAAAATGTTTAACTTTTTATAACACTAAAGTAGAAACTCTGTTCCTGGTGTCGAAGCTAGGACTGAACAAACTTTAATAATAGGTCTATCTAGAAATAAAGAGTGGATTTATTATTCACTTGACTCTCTTTTACATCTCTGATAAATGGTTTCATATTTGTGATTCCTAAAGTAAAGAGGTAACAGTTAAACACACTGTGATAATATAAAATGTACCAAAGAAATTAGAAATCATTAATAACAACAATTATTCTTTTCTTGTACACACACCTTCATAGGCCTCTGATCACCTGCAATGACATTGCTACCCTATGGTGAAGCAGAATGAGTACTGATAAACCAAAGCCATGAGTTCTCCATATAAAATAAACTCTAATGTCAGAGAATGCTAAACTCTGAGTGTCAGAAAAGGTTCCCCAACTTTGACCAACAGTCCAGGATGATGTTTTAAAATTTTTCCAACATAGGTACAGTTTTCCCCAGTGTTCCCAGCCTTTGTTGGTGATAAATTATTTTATATGAAGCTTCTGTCATTTAAATTTTTAGAATATTTGATTTACAATATCAACTATTTGGGTAAACCTGTGAAAATGACAGCTGATCCTGTTTTAAGAAACGTGTCACTCTGTCTCACAAGAAGTCATGCAATACTGAGACCTAATGATGGTTTTACAACTGTTTTCCAGCATATTTTTACATTGCATGCATTTGCACTTCGAGCCATGAATCCAGTACTTAACAAGACAGAAAATTAATAATTCAGCTGAACATGTTTCACCAGGTAATGCAGTCACATGCTAACTCCCCAGATGACTGAGCTTTATTTCATCTTCTAGATAGATATTTTAAGTCATCTGATACTATGACCGAGGCAACAGGGATTGTAATGCACCGAAAAGTACAACCAGTATGCACCTCCAATGTGCTTTTCTTCTGCATCACAGGGAACCTGAGAGGAGGAGGAGTTTGGGGGGGGGGGGTGCACACTGACACTCCAACCCATGGCAACTGGTTCGTCCTACCTTGTTATTGCAGCACATATGGCTCATACCATACTGATCTGAGAGCACTCCAACACGCAGCAATAAGCAGAAAAAGTGAGGAATTAAGTGTTAGCCTTCACTCTGAGTTTGCTGGCTTTGGAGATTTTCTCTAAGAGTATTATTGAAAGTTGTTAATTTCCTTTTAAAACAGTTTTTTTTTTAATGGAAGAAATTCCTCATAGAAGTGTAAAGGAGATGGCAGAATTTACTACAAAGGTTCTAAAGATGTGTAAATACTTAACTGTGGGCTTTTTGAAATGCAGATTATGCAAATACTCTTCAAGATACTTTAAAACATATTATTGAGCCAACTGACTATACTTACTGTATTTGGTGCTATAAGAATCTGCCTGTAAAATACAAATTGGATATTTTAAGCAATATTGTTTACCTGGTAGATTATAAGGATTCCACCAGGGCTATTATAGTCGATGTATAAATATTTAGAACATATGTTGAAAATTAGCAGTCCGGGGCCCAAGAAAAATCTTTATGCACAGCTCTTCCTCAGAGCAGACAGAAATCTATCTGCAGGTTAAAAATCAGATACACCTTTAGTGACAAACCATCATATTTAGCGTCAATAGACATTCTCTAATTTCTCTTAATAGCAGGTCACTAGGCCACTCTTGCATCCACGGCAAAATGGTTTGGGACTCTTTCTGCCTTGGAAAAGTTTTAAACAGCAGGTTTCTGTACAGGCCATTAGTCAGTTCTGCCTCGTCTTCTGGGTAGTTTAGAGCTTAAGTTCTGACCAAGTATGACAAGTTTTACCACCTTGAAATGTAAGAACCACTAGGCGTATCTTTCAGCCCTTCCCTATGTTAGCATGCATGTCAAAAGAAAAATGCATTTTCAATAATTTCTAGAAGATAAAAGAGATAAGACGATTTTATTCACTTAGAATGATTTAAGCAAATAATTAAGCCTTATGTAGCAGGTACATAAACCATGTAACTTTTTCTCCTTTAGTATATTAAAATAAAATTATAATTTAAAATAAATGTGTTTCATAGCAAGAGCCTCTCCTTTTTTGCATTGCACAAAATAATGACATAATAGCTATAGTGTAACAGTTTAAATATAAAAATATTTTCAAGTCCTAAGTCCAGAGGGACAACTTTAAATTATTTATCATTGATTTGTGAGATTCTGGTGTATTCTATGTGGTATATTTGCCTAGCAGAGCAGAGGGCTTTCCAAGACAATGAAATACAGAGAAACAAAGTATTCAACAGTAAGGGGCATGTAAAGATCAATGCTTATTTTGGTTACAAATGACTTTGTAACTTTTGAGTGGAGAGTAAAATAGTCAGGGGTGGGTTACTTAAAGCTATTCCTAATCCGACAATGTTTCTGGTTGCATACTGCATGCCTCTCCACAGGGAAGTGACATAAACGAATGAAGAAGAAATTCAAAGCTGATTCAGAAGTGCTAGTTTTGACTATAACCCAAACCGTAAGTTACAAGCAAGATTGCTTGAAAAAAATTAACTCCCCAAATAACTGGAGAAACACATTTTAAAAGCATATCTGGGACCCTGCTTTTGAAAGGGGACAATATTATATCAATCTTTACAAACAACAGTTAATGCAATAAATATACTGAAAGCAAGTACATATGGATGAAATTTCCTTGACATCATTTAAAAATAATTAAGGGCGGGAAATACTTGGGATAGAAAGCATTTGGGATTTTATTGAAAACAAGCTGTTTGTAAAATAACTGGAGATGTTTAATGAGCTTAAAATGTAGGCGTGTTGGCACATCTTCCTTTTGGATTAATAAACTTTTTATTACTAGAGCCTGGTGGGTACACATTCTTCAGATCTAGTGTCAGCATTACCCTCCTTCAAGAAAGAACCCTGGAGCCAACCATGGACCACATCCCTAGTGTCCTTAAGTACGGGAAATCCTGGGAAAACAAGAGATGGCCGGAGAGGATCATAGCAAAAACAAGGTCATAGAATGATACAATTTTTCTCCTGAGTTGACTTGCTCTTACAAATAAGCAGCATGAGAGAAAGAACTTGAACGTGGGATTTTTAATCAAAATAACATTCTTTCTCTAAAGGTCTAAATGATTTTAAGTGTACCTATCCTGCTAGGATAACCTATAATCATTGGGTTTGAGCAATTTAAAGGCAGTGATACAAAAACAAAAGGTCACACTCTTGCCTACTTCTGTGTCAGTCATATTCTACAAAATGCTAGTTACTCTGTGGGGCACCTGGGTGGCACAGCGGTTAAGCATCTGCCTTTGGCTCAGGGCGTGATACTGGCGTTCCGGCATCGAGTCCCACATCGGGCTCCTCCGCTGGGCTCCTGCTTCTTCCTCTCCCACTCCCCCTGCTGTGTTCCCTCTCTCGCTGGCTGTCTCTCTGTCACATAAATAAATTTTAAAAATCTTTTTAAAAAAAATGCTAGTTACTCTAGGCACTGTTTTCTTAAGTGTAGGGTCCAAGGGGTTTACTAAACAAAAACTAGTTTTAAAAAAAGTAACCTAAGAAAATACAGCTTCCTGGGACCTATGACCAAGAATCCATCGCTTAAGGTACACTTGGATATCAAATTTTCTATCCCCCAATGAAAGACTTTGTAGGTCAGAAAATACATCTGCAATAGTGACTGTTTTGTGACAACCCTCAGAAATGTGGCATTTTACCTAATTTAACAGAATCAAAATCTGTTGAAACAACTAAGTGTCCATTCCCAAAACAAATGCCAAATGCATTCAGAGTTTATGCAGAAGAGAGCTTTAAGTGGGAGAAGGCAAAGGTCCTGGAAGAAATGAGACTTAAAATAGGCACTGAGAGATAGATAGGGTTGGGGGAGGCAGAAAGACAAAAAAGAAGGTAAGATACAGGGCAGAGAGTGAAAAACAAGAATCAAAGCACAAGAAACAGTATTCTGATGACAGAGAGATTAACTTCACCAGGATGAGGAATGCTTTCGAGGAAACTGAAATAGAAGGGTGAATAAAAAGTGAGAAGGTCTTTAAAGCTAAGCAAAAAAGCTAAGACATCATGCAGTAGGAGAATGATCACAGGTTTTGTGTTCAGTAATGCCATGATGGAATGGATGTCTCAGAATTATTAGTGTCAAGGTACAAGTATGTCGAATGGATTGAAGAGACACTTGAGGAAGGAAAATGAGCTAGGATATTATTGCAGAATTATAAGCATAAGGTGATTAGGAAGTAGGAGGGTCTGCTGGCAGTCGCCAAAGCCAACAGAGCAAGAAACATCACCTAGAGTCAACTAATAAAGAGAGATCTTCACCTAGTAAAATGGGAAAAGCATGGGCTGAGTCTAAATCTTCACTTCATTATTTATTAACTCTATGACCATAATTAGGTCACATGATCCCTTCAAAACCTTAGTTTCCTGATCTGTAAAACAGGCATAGAAATGCTACCATGCAAAGTTATAAAAAGTGAGGAAATGAATATAAAACACCTGGAAATAAATAGTAGCTGTTGTTATTAAGAAACCACAGAATTTAAAAATGTCGAATGTTTGTCACTTCCACCATGACCAAGAATGTCTTTAATGATCCTCTCACTGACCCTAATGCATATCTTTCAGTGGAAAGAACTGGATCATGGGGTCCCATTTGATGAATAATTTAAATCATCACTTGTAAAAAATAGAAGTTATTTTCTATTCTTCTTCTTGCTATGATTCTTTTTCAAAGCAATGGCTGCTAAGTAAGTGAGAACTTGGCAGGATGAACCAAACAGATGCAATTTCAGGTACATGTGGACACTGACAAATGAAAAAAATGAAATTTCTAATATTGATTAGTTTTTACTTCAAGAACTCCAGGTATTCTTGCTGAGTGTTTTAAGCATTTTTTATAAAGATAAAAATAATAAATACCAATACTTTTTGCTGTAGCTGAACTCTTTATTTTCATCTTATAAAGATCCTAACATACTAGAAAAGCCAGGTTCGAATTCCTTTTTGCTGTTGGAGAGACCTTGTTTCGAACTTCGTGGGTGTGACAATCTTTCAACAGCTCAGAGTACAGACATTAACTTTTACCCGAAATGCGCATACATACCCCTCTTGGTCTGTTAGTATTCCAGAAATCAATGCCATTGTCCTTCAAAAATTTAAATGAAAAACGTGATTTCCCTATGTACTACAGCACCCAGGTCTGGAGTTCAGAATTATTAAATTGGTTCATTTGCTATAAAACTTTGCCTTATTCACCCTTCCCAGCACAAGTAAATTTCTCATCTTAAATAATTTGAATTCTAGACACCAACTTCAAAACCATTCTCTCAGAAAGAGAGTATCTTGACTGAGCTTTATTCAACACCTCTATCCCAAAGAGATAATAAAGTTGCCTCTTATAAAACCGGTGGTTCATTACAATCTGGATTTCAGAGAACAGAGGAAAGAGAAGAGATGATACTGTATTGGGACAATGCCTTCAACTACTTAGTTTCATGTCATTTTTTTTACAAGTTTTATTTATTTATGTATTTGAGAGAGAGAGAGCACAGGGTGGGGAGGGGCAGAGGGAGAGGGAGAGAGAGAGAGAATCTCAAGCAGGAACCGCTCTGAGCACACCCAGCTCGGGGCACAATCTCATGACCCTAAGATCATGACCTGAGCTGAAACCAAGAGTCAGACACTTAATCAACTGAGCCATCCAGATGCCCCAGTTTCAAGTAATTTTTAATTGTATTTTTAACATCAGGTTTCTACTTTAATGAGTTACAGTTATCAAACCATCAATAGAATCAAAATACAGAATGTTTCCGTCACCCCATAAACTCCCTTCTGCCCCCCATATAGTCAGTCTCTCCACCTTCCCAACCTTCGGCATCCTCTGCTCTATTATCTGACCCAGTAGTATTCCCTCTTCTGAATATGATGGAAATGGGATAATACAGTAACTTGCTTTTGTATCTGGCTTTCTTCACTTGACATAATGCTTTTGAGATTCATCCGTGGTGTTGCATTAATCGGTAGTTTGCTCCTTTTTTGCTTTGTATTATTTCAGTGTCTGCATGTATCACAGTTTTTGCTTGCAGCAATTGGTGGACATCTAGGTTCTTTACAGTTTGGGAGAGTAGGAATAAAGCTACTATATTCACATAAAGCTTTGTGGAGACATGTGGACATGTTTCCTTTTCTCCTGCAGAAATACCTTGAGTGGGATTTTTAAGTCAAATAACAAGTATATGTTTAATTTTAGAGGGAAAATTAACAACTGTTTTCCAAAGTAACTGTACCATTTTGCAATTCCACCAGCAATGTGTGATGGGTCCAGTTGCTCCACCTTATTATCTCTTTAACTTTTACCTTTTTTAATAGGTATGTATTGATAGCTCACTGTGGCTTTATCTTGCATTTCCCTGTTGACTAATGATGTTGAACATTTATTCATATGTTTACTTGCCATTTGTACCTCTTTGGTGAATTGTTCAAATCGTCTGCTTGTTTCTTATTTGATTTTCTTATCGTTGAGTTGTGAAAGTTCCTTAAACAATCGTTCTGAATACCAGTGCGTTACCAAATATGTGTTCTGCAAATACCTGTTTGTCTCTGGTGACTACTTGGTCTTTTCATGTTTTAACATCATTTTTGAACAAAAGAAGTGTTTTTTAAAGATTTTATTTATTTGAGAGAGAGGAAGCACGCACACATGAGAGAGAGAGAGAAAGAGAGAGAACATGACCAGGGGGAGGGGCAGAGGGAGAAGCAGACTCCCCACTGAGCAGGGAGCCTGATGCACGGCTCAATCCCAGGACCCAATTTCCAGTGTGCAAATAATGCAAACATCTTTCAGTTTTATCCATGAATATTTCATGTTTGTCAGTGTTATTGTAAATAGTACTGCTTTTTTTTCAATTTAATTTTTTTAATTTTAGTTTTGTTCGTTAACATATGGTGCAATGTTGGTTTCTGGTGTAGAATCCAGTGATAAATCACTTACATACAATACCCAGTGCTCATCACAACAAGCACCCTCTTTTTTTTTTTTTTTTTTTTTTAAAGATTTTATTTATTTATGTGACAGAGAGACAGCCAGCGAGAGAGGGAACACAGCAGGGGGAGTGGGAGAGGAAGAAGCAGGCTCATAGCGGAGGAGCCTGATGTGGGACTCGATCCCGGAACGCCGGGATCACGCCCTGAGCCGAAGGCAGACGCTTTAACGACTGCGCTACCCAGGCGCCCCAAGCACCCTCTTTTAAAACCCATCAGCCATCTAGCCCATCCCCCACTCACTTCCCTCCATCAACACTCAGTTTGTTCTCTGTCATTAAGAGTCACTTATGGCTTGTTTCCCTTTCTCCTTTTTTCTTTCACCCTTCCCATATGTTCATCTGTTTTCTTTCTTAAGTTCCACATATGAGTGAAATCTTACGGTATTTGTCTTTCTCTGACTTATTTCACTTAGCGTAATACCTGCCAGTCCATCCACATCGATATAAATGTTAAGTATTCATCCTTTCTGAGGGCTAAGTACTATTCCATTATATATATATTCCACATCTTCTTTATCCATTCACCAGTAGATGGACATTCGAGCTCTCTCCATAGTTTAGCTATTGTTGATAATGCTGCTATAAACATCGGGGTACATGTACCCCTTCAAATCTATGTTTTTGTATCTTTTGAGTAAGTACCTAGCAGTCGATTTCGATTTTTAACTTTTCCTTGCTTCCATATAGAAATGAAGCAGAGTCTTTTATCCTGAGACCTTGCTAAACTCACATATTAGTTCTTGTACATTTCTTGTAGATTATTTGGGGCTTTCTATGTGGACAATATGTCTTTAAATAGAAATACTTTTATTTCTTCTTGCTTAATCTAT
The DNA here is from genome assembly GCF_024610735.1 of Ursus americanus. NCBI lineage: Eukaryota > Metazoa > Chordata > Mammalia > Carnivora > Ursidae > Ursus > Ursus americanus. The sequence continues at coordinate 26,344,478 of NC_142127.1, read as the reverse complement.
ATGCCTTATATTTCTTACCATATTATTGCACTGGCTAGGAACTCCAGTATCATTTTGTACAGGAGTGATGAGAAAGGATATCCTAACTTGTTCCAGAAGGTAGGGTAGAAAATACAGTCTTTCACCATTAAGTATTATATTAACTGCAAATTTTTATAGGGGCCCTGTAAGAGATTGGAGATGTTTTCTCATATTCCTAAATCTCTAAGAGTTTTATCAGGAGTGAACGTCAAATTTAATCAAATACTTTTTCTGTATCTATTGAGAAGAGCTACAGTTTCTGTTTTTCAGTCTTTCAATATAATAAATTACATTGATTTTCAAATGTTGAAATAAATTTGCTTCCCATCAGGTCACAATGTATTATCTTTTCAATATACAGGTGAATTTAATTTCCAAGTTTTGTGAAGAACTTCTGTGCCTATGTTCATAAAGGATATATTCTGTAGTTGTGTTTTCTCCTTATGTCTTTTTCAGTTATTAGGGTCAGGATAATGCTGGCTTCATAAAATAAGTTGGGAAGTTTTCTTCCTATTTTCTGGAAAATTTGGGGTAGAATTATTCCCTCCTAATATGTGTGGTGGCATTCACCAAGAAACCATTAAGAATTAGAACTTTTGTTTTTGGACAGTTTTTAACATTTAATTTTTTTAATAGGTACACACTAGGTTCATCTATCTCTTTTTGAGTAAACAATGACAGCTTATGTTTTTGAAGACATTTGTCCATTTCATTTACCAAATTTTTGACATAAAGTTATTCATTATATTTCCTTACTGTTCCCTTAAAATCTGAATGTTCTGTAGTGATGTCCTTTCATTCCTAACATTGGTAAATTGTGTCTTTTCTCTTTATTTCCTGATCAGTTTGTCTAGAGGTTTATAACATTATTTGACCTTTTCAGAAAATCAGCTTTTAGGCTTTTGGCTTTCTCTTTTGTTTTCCTATTCTTATTTTCATTATTTTCTTTCTTCTTTTTAGTTTGGGTCTGATTCGCTCTTCTCTTACTCCTTTCCTTAGGTGAAGATTACATTATGGTTTTGAAATTGTTCTTGGTTTCTAATTCAAGCATTTAATGCTATAAATTCCCCTCTAATCACTGCTTTGGCTCTGTCCCATAAATCTTGATATTTTCTGTTTTCATTCAATTTAAAGTATTTTCTAATTTCCTTCATGGCTTCCTCTTTGACACCTGAGTTATTCAGGAGGATAGTATTTATTTGCAAGTATTGGGAGATTTTTCTATATATAATTCTGTTACTGATTTCAAGTTAATTCCACTATGTTCAGAGAAGCTACTTCGTGTAATTTCAATTCTTTTAAATGAATTTAGGTTTGTTTTATGTCTCAGAATATGGTCTACATATGCACTTGTAAAAACTACATGATCTGCTGTTCTTGGGTGCTGTGTTCAAAAATGTATGATAGTGTTTATGTCTTCTAACTCCTTAGTGATTTCCTATTTGCTTTTTCTATCAATTACTGAGGGAAGAGTGTTGGCATATTCCATGAATTGAGGATTGGTCTATTGCTCTTTCTAAGCCTATCATTTTTTGCTTCATGTATTTGGAAGCTGTATTATAAGGTAAATTATTTAGAATTTTGGTGTCTTTTTAATGAATTGAAACTTTTATCATTATGTAGTGTCTGTTTTTATCCCTTGCTTTGAAACATATTTTATTTGACTTTAATATAACTTTCACTTGATTAGGATTTACATTGTATATCTTTTTCAATCCTTTAACTTTTAAACTATTTGTCTTTTATTTAAAATGAGTTTCTTATAAATAACAGATCATTGAGTCTTGCTGTTTTATCAATACATCTTTTAAATGTAGAATCTAGATGATTTGTTTAATACAATTATTGGTCTGATCAGTTTAAAATCTATCTTGTTAGATGTATTGTTTATTTAAATTGTACTTTCTTTCCTTGCTTTCCTTGGATTAGCCTATTATTTTTTATAATTTCATTTCATTTTCACTATTGGATTATTAGTTGTGCCTTTTTTTTAGGGGTGGCGATAAGATTTACAATCTACATTTTTAACTGGTCACAATCTATCTTTTTTTATTTCATTTTTTATTTTTTCAAATTTTGTTTAAATTCTAGTTAGTTAACATGTAGTGTAATATTAGTTTCAGGAGTAGAATTTAGTGATTCATCACTTATATATAATACTCAGCGCTCAACACAAGTGCTCTCCTTAATATCCATCACCCACTTAGCCCACCCATTGCCAACCTTCCCTCCAGCAACCCTCCGTTTGTTCTCTACAGTTAAGAGTCTCTTATGGTTTGCTTCCCTCTCTTTTTTTCCCTTCTTCTATGTTCATCAGTTTTGTTTCTTAAATTCCACATGCAAGTGAAATCGTATGGCATTTGTCTTTCTCTGACTGACTTATTTCACTTAAAATACGCTCTAGCTCTATCCATGTCATTGCAAATGGCAAGATCTCATTCTTTTTGATAGCTGAGTAATATTCCATTGTGTATATATGCCACATCTTCATCCACTCATCAGTTGATGGATATTTGGGCTCTTTCCATAATTTGGCTATTGATATGCTGCTATAAACCTCAGGGTGCATGTGCCCCCTTGAATCAATATTTTTGTACCCTTTGGGTAAACATCTAGTAGTATAATAGCTGGGTCGTAGGACACAATCTATCTTTAAGTAAACTATACCATTCACACTTAGAATAAAAATCTTACAGCAACATGGGCACCTGGGTGGCTCAGTCAGTTAAGTGTCTACCTTCAGCTCAGGTCATGATCGTGGGGTCCTGGGATTGAACTTTGCATTGGGCTCCCCGCTCAGCAGGGTGTCTGCTTCTCTTTCTCCCTCTGCCCCTCCCCTCCACTTGTGCTTGGTCTCTCTCTCTCTCTCAAATAAAATATTTTAAAATTTATTTTAAAATTCTCATAGCAAAGTTGTTCCAATCCCTCCCTCCCATCGGTTTTGTTTTATACCCAGAAGCTGTATTGCTGAATCATATGGTAGTTCTATTTTTATTTTTTTGATAAATACTGTTTTCTATAAGAGTGACTGTACCAACTTACATTCCCACCAACAGCATACCAGGGTTCCCTTTCCTACATCCCACAATACTCATTATCTGCTGTCTGTTTGATAGTAGTCCTCCTATTAGGTGTAAAGCGATATTCCATTGTGGTTTTCATTACCATTTCTCTGATGATTAGTGCTCTTGAGCAGCTTTTCACATACTTTTTGGCCATTTGTATCATCTTTAAAAAATATCTACTCAGGTCCTTTGCCCTGCCATTTATAACCACATGGATCAACCAGGAGGACATTATGCTAAGTGAAATAAGCCAGACACACAAAGTTAAATGCCGTATGATCTCACTTATATGTGCAATCTAAAAAAGTCAAGGTGTTAGAAGTAGAGATTAGAATAGTGATTGCCAGGGCTTGGAGGTAGGGAAAATAAGGAGATGTGGGTCAAAGGATATAAACTTTCAGTTATAACATGAATAACTTCTAGGGACCTAACATACAGAGTGGTGATTATAATTAATAATACTGCATTGTATACTTGAAATTTGCTAAGAAAATAAATATTCAGTGTTCACACCACAAGAGGGAGGGAGGGAGGGAGGGAGGGAGGGAGGAAGGAAGGAAAGAAGGAACGAAGGAAGGAAGGAACTACCTAAGGTGATGGATGTGTTAATTAATTTGATCATGGTCTTCATTTCATAATATAGGTGTAGCAAATCATCATGCTGTGCATATTAAATGTCACAATTTTTATGTGTCAATTATATATTTGTCAACATAGGCGGGGGGGGGGGGGGGAATTATGCCTATGGCAGCAATTTAGACCTGTGCCAGTGTTTCATACTGACCACAATTTTCCCTTCCTGAAGACCTGCACTATGAATTTTGAACTTTCTTAGCCAGCTACCATGATCACCTGATTCATTCCTTGTGATAGACAGACAGAGACAGATAATCTCCTGCTTGTTCTCTTCTTTTGTTGAGCCTTGACTAATGTTGTTCCTGACTTCAATAACCTTACATTCTGGTGGAAGGAAACAGATAATAAACCCATAAATAAATCAAGAGTTGATAAATAATATGAAGAGAAGGTAGAGACATAAACAAGAGAAAGACTGCCATCTTATATAGTATGTCAAGGAACAATTCTGATAATAGGATTTCTGGGCAGAAACCTGAGTGAAATAAGAAAGCAGTGCCCTACATATATTTGAGGGAAAACCATTTCTAGTCCAGGGTGCTAGCAAGTGCAAAGCTTATGAGGTGATGGAACACTTAGGGTGTTGAGGGAGGAGAAGGATGGAAGGGCAGAGGTTCAGGCAGCGAAGGATAACATGGAGGAGTTACGGTCAAACAGGCTCCGGGACAGATGCTGTAGGGCTGGAAAGTCATGAAAGGCTTTGGGTCTTCTGAAGGGGATGTAAAATTCTGCAAGTTCATTGAGGTTATGACGAACATTCAGTGGAAGTGTGGAAGCAGGGTGAGCAACTGGGGAGCAATTACAAAACTCTAGGAAGGGGTGAGGGCCATCTGGTCCAGAGTGATAGAAAGGGAGGGCAAGAAGTGGTTGGATCCTTTGTATATACTGAAGGAGAAACGAGATTTGCTGAAGGATTTGGATGAGGATTGTGAGGAAAAGCAGAGAGACAAGAATGACGCTAAATTTTCAGGCCTGAGTCTTGCTCCCTAGAAAGGCTTTCCTGGATTCCCCAAATCTAGATGAGGTGATACCCCAGGGCTCTGCTCTTCAGACAGCACCATGACTATCACACCACCGCATGTTTGCCTGTTAGCCTTCTGGAATTCACTCAAGATTGCAAGCCTTTCCAGGCTATGGACTGTTGACCCCTTGTCCATAACTTTATCCCTAAGACTGGCTATAGCACTGAGAGACACTCAAAACCATGTATTGAATGAATGACTTTTTTTTTTAATGTTTGAGGTTCATAATTAGGAAATTTTATCTTGTAATTTTATCAATTTCAACCTATTTATTATATTTTGTATACTAAATGTAATCAATTTTGTTGAGCTTTATTTTCATAAATTGCTAACCATTTATAATTTATATTCACTATCTGTTTTTTTAACCCTTTCCTTTACATCTGCTAAAGTTTAAATTTTTTTCACAAATTTGTATAAAATGTTTCATGTCACAGATATCTCATCTGTGATATCTATAGAAATTTTCCTTGTTTGTATTTCAATTTTGATATTTTTTATGAATAGAAGTATCTTTTTCTGTTTTCATTTTTATTAAGTCAAATTTATTGATTATTTCTCTTAGACTTTTCTTAAAAGTCCTTTTATACCTACAGAGCGAAAACATAATTTATATCATTCTTCAAATCTTTATGGTTTGATTTTTTTAATTATCCCCTTTTTCTCCTAGGATTTATTTGAATGTGGCAGAAAAGGATTTACTTAAACTGCTCTTTCTCGGAAAATTCACAACAGTTGAAAAGAGCAGTGAGTTTTAACCTGAGAAACCTCCTTACGAATCTGTCAAGGCCAAGAGTGGTATATTTTGTGCTATTTTTCAAATGGTAACTAATATATTTTTTGTTTTTGAAACAAAACCAGCTGTCCCTGTAGGCAATACTAAAATATGAAATATTGGCATTCTTTATTTTAGAAGATGTATCAATATATATCAGATGTTTATTTAAATTAGCTTACTGAGCTAACGCTACTGCAAGATTTAAAGTTTAAGCACAAAGAGTACTTTAGCCTTTCCAAACAATCTTTCCAGTTCCCAAGGCCCCCAAACTGATATAGCTAAAAGCAAGAACTTTATTTTGGTATAACCATGCTTTGGAAGTAGGCAATTTCTAGGCATTCTTATATGCTCAACAAAGACTGTCTTGATATAATTGTGTTCATTCTACTTGTGACCTAAATAAGGCTTAATTCAATTCTTTAATAGCATAACACTAGTCCACTGACACATTCTTAATTTAGCACAGATACAAATAATGGCCTTCATAGCTTTTTTCTTAGCAAACTAAGAACAAACTTTTTTAGCTTTTTTTCTGTCAAAATTAAGCACAAAAGAGTAACATAATAGTGGGGAATAAAAAATACATAAACACAGAGAATTTTTCAAACTTTAAAAACTAATAATAAATTTGAGGGCAAAAGTTGACTACTATACCAAATGCAGGACTTTACATAGTTCAGGGCCCTAAATCCCTAGGGTTACAGAAATCCCAAATACAACATATTTTCTATTATTAGATTTTTCTATTTTTAATCCTGTTCAATTTCTGCTGTAATAAAAATACGAAGCTTCATAAAGCTAGTTTATAAGATCAGAAAGTTTTCATGTGCCAGACTATTTCAAATTCCAACTCCAGGTTTTAGTTAAAAAAAAAATCAAATCCATAATCAACTTATCCTAATTTTTATCAAAATGAAAACATTTACTGAGGAAGGGAAGTGACTGAGAAATATGCTGGAATTCCACCTTTGTCACTTTCATTTAAATCAAATAAGAGAGCGTCCATGTGGCTTTCAAAGGTACAAATAAAACATGTTCAGAATTTTAGCTGACTTCTTAATGACTGCATTTCTTCTTAAATATTATTAACTTTTGAACCATAAATCTACCTCACATCCTAGAATCTCAACATCAGGGCACTCCGCAAAAGTTCAAATGTTCCTGCTTAGAAAATATCCTCTGGTCAAAGATCTGAGGAATGTTTAATGACCATCAAGTGACCACGTAAATCATCCGGGTATTCCGTCTTGTACATTTCATAATGATGTACCATTGCGTTTGGTTCAATATCCAAATATCCAAACCAAACAAAGGGCTTAAAAATGAATGCATATATTTCATCTCAGAGATGTCATAATATGAATATTTAAGTGATCTTTCATAAAAGCAGTTTATTTAAAGTATTTAAATAAAAAGAAATTTTGACCATGTATCAGAAACAATAATTTACGCATTAGTTGAAAAAGCCTCTTATTTAAAGCAAAAGCTGTTTAACTTTTAAGGATAGACTGCAGACTCCACAGCGCATCAGGTGTTTTTACTTGAATACATTTCTTTGTCCTGCATGGGTTAGAAAAGAACAGAACAGTTCTTTTTCTTGCCAAATTTGAGCATTTGGCTTTACAATCATGATCATATTCAGGTCATCAATGGGGACTCTGACAGTGAAAGTAAAATTGTGTTATGGTGCATTTTAAGTGGTTTATTTAAATGCTTCTTCTGGTAGGCTAACAATATCTTTTGAATCTAAAACATGAGTCATTTCCACAATAAGTTTAAAAATGTACACAAGTGTCCAGAATTCTGATCACCTAACATCTGAATGTAATGATCATTTTAAAGCACATTTAACTGCCAAAGTCCGGGTTCCCCTATCATTCCCAAGCTGAAACACTCACGATAAATTTGAGGGACTCTAATAATTTTAAATCATTGTGTACTGCACATGCTCAGAACCCATCACTTCCAAATTCGAGGGGATATAAAAATTTGAAGAGCTTCAATTATTTTAAATCACCATGTGCAGCATAGAGAGAGATTTGAAATTGTTGTAGTGCCTCACATTTTTTTAAGTGCTTCAGTTTGGAAGGGAGTCAAGCAGCATTCCAGCATTGAGGCACAAGACACACTGGCCGATTTTGACATCATAACACTCATCACAACTAGAAAATGTGTACCAAAAAGCCAGGGAACTAGTTTTTTTCAATTACACATTTTGAAAAGTGAGGGTCTTTTAAAACCCAAATAAGCACCCCATACCAATCAGGAAACAGCGTGGTGATTATTAGATCAAGCCAGGGCAGAAAGATCCAAATGGTATTTATGGAGAACGGTTTTCCTTAAACTTAAGGCCGTATGATGGCTGGAAGAGACACGCAGCTAAAGAAATGCAAGAAGGTTCTGAGAGCACAGCAGGCAAATTCATACACTCCTACAGCGGAATTATAATCCTAGTGGCATGTCCTGCACCAAGGTTTTCCTTGCCCCGATTTGCCCAGCAGAGCTAACTTTCCGGTTCCCTCCCGGATGGATGACTGAACGGCATTATGTTTTATCAACACTCTTGTGCCGATTTTTCTACATTCGCTTTGTTTGATTGTGGGAGAGGGTGAGCACTTTGGCATTTTACACAGCTCAGAGCAGAGTTCACTTGCGACATCCAAATCCTTAAAGAACCCCAAAATGATATCAGCCCGGTCAGGCTGTTGAAAGATGGTCCTTCCTCAGCACTGCCCATCTTTTCATCTAAGTAAAAAGTTATGGTCTCCTTTGTTGCCGTTGGGTTTTCACGTACTTTGGGCCTGGCAGTGCCCAGAGAGCAGGGTACTCTTCATAATTCTGCGTCAGTGAAAACATAATGTCCTATAGTCGTAGGGGGAGAAAAGGGTAAGGAAAAAAAATGAAAGGAAAAGAGCCTGAAGGGACTAGAATAATTAAGCAAACGCAGTGACAGCTGTGGCAGGTCCTGGGCAGAACTGGCTCCACTGAGCTGAATTAATGACATCAACAGCCCAGTATCTCCATTAACACTTGATCATTAATTATTAGCCTCTGACAGTAAGAGCCGAACCCTTCCTAGGAGTGGCCTGGTATTAATCTACCCTACCTGCCTGGAGCCCGGGCTGCTGGCCTACCTCAGTGCAGTGGGTGGGCTGGTTTTCGTTTCTTGTTTTTTTAAACCTCAACTATTGCTTCATTTACTTGGGTAAACGGTGGTGACCATCAAATTATAAAGGCAGCTTTGATTGCTGGCTTATGTTGCTTTCATCGAAGACTGGGAGAGAACCTACCTGGACCTGTTGCACTAATTTTCTTTGTCAAGTTTATGAAGGTCAGGAGACACAGTCTACCTGAGGAACTGCATGGGACAGCAAAGAAGTGAATCATTCACCACTCTCCTCCTTACCTACTGGGACAAGAATTTCTCAGATTTTCTCAGAATCCCATTTTTGGGACTGTGATCATTGGAAATAGCTGCTTTTTCAGTTCTAAAATTCTTCACTTAAAATGCTAACCAAAAGCACAGAGAAATTCAGTTTATGCCTACGTCATCAAATGATTATCTTCGCAAATTCTGATAATTCTTCAGACAAGTCACATTCTGTTTTTGAATGACAATTACTTGAATTTTACCTTTTAAAAATTAAAGATCTATCATATATCTATATCTAAGTGCTTCTGGTGAAACTTTATTTTTTTTTTAAGATTTTATCTATTTATTTGAGAAAGAGAGAGAGAGAGAGTGAGAGCATCGGCAGGAGGAGGGGCAGAGGAAGAGGGAGAAGCAGCCTCCCCTGCCGAGCAGGGACCCCAACTCGGGACTCAATCCCGGGTCTCTGGGATCATGACCTGAGCTGAAGGCAGAGGCCTAACCAGCTGAGCCACCCAGGTCTCCCTCTGGTGAACCTTTAAAACTTGTCAGAGCCTTGGTAATTTAATATGTGCATACATGCACACACACACACACCACAGATAATCCATAAAATTGCAGGAGAAAGATTAGAGAGCAAAAAAAAAAAAAAAGACAATAATCAAAGGACCTGTTAATGTTTAACAATGCCCCAATTTCTCTCTAACAAAGATTTGTCCTTACCACGTGACAGTATGTCTCCATTGCTGGTGAGAAAAAAATTGGGAGATGTGAACAGAAGCTCATGTGTTAAGTACTCTCCTCATGGCAGCAGACCTTATAGAATTAGTGTGATAATTAACCTTTACCAAAGACGACTTCATCGAAGTCTAATACATTAATTTGCTGATTGTTCTTTTCCTGCTAGAGACATAATCCAGAGTTCACTTCCTAGTCATAAACATAGACACAGTATAACTTAATAGAGTGCCTAATTCAGTTAATGACTCTGAATAGACGAAGAAAATCCTAGTGCTTTTAGGACTGTAGAGTATATTCCCCAGTGCACAGAGGGAATCTATGGGTCCCTGCTCTTCAACAAGGAAACTGATAGAATCAGATCTGACCAACAGTTTCCATCAGATCCTTCTGGAGGTCACTGGTGTTGGCTCTCATGCAGTGGCCAGTGTAGTTTTTTCTGAGATGAATGTGAGAAAGAAATCTCATGCTCACCATCCAAACCCTCAAAAGAGCCTTCCTCTCATTTAGGGACAGACCTCTGTTCTCATACTCACAGGAACTCATTGATGAATCCTTCATGAGGCTACTCCTGGGTCAACTCATGTGATTCATTAGACTTCTTTATTGGAAACCGTTACTCAGAGATCACCTTGGATGTAGAGCGCGTGAAGTCTTTGATTAATACAAGCCCTTGCTTATCCAGTACAACAAAATTGTAAAATGAAAGTAATTTAAACTCTATGGATTTTAGTTCTCTTGTCTGTAAAAGTACTAGAAAAAATAAATGGCATGGTTCTTTGTAAGCCTAAAGTTGAGAATTTTCTTCATTGAGACTTGTTTGCATAACTAAAGTCAGAGTGGTAAAGAAAGAACCTAAAAGGAAGGACTAAGTAACCCGGACTAAATCCACTTAGAAAAACAAACAAACCAACCAACCAAACAAACAAAAAACACCGAGTACCTTTGATGTGCAAGGCAATTTTGTGATAGAGAAAAAAACAATCAACATTTCCTACCTATGTACCATTTTCTTTAAGCCTCATGGGAATTAGCATCATATTGGTATCATTTTTTTCTCATCAAATGATCAATTAGCTTTCTTCCCTAAGACTCTTTGCATACATTGCAGTAATTCCTAGGACTTCGCACAATTTCTCATTTCAGGAATATGCTGAATTACCATGACCCCAATCCATGGGCCAGATACACCCACCATAGATTTTTCTAATCTCAGAGACTCAGATATGCTCAACTTCCTACAACTTTCTTATAACTTCACTCAAGTCTTCTCCTTTAACATCACCCTAAATGGATTTGAATCTGATTATATATTACACATAAAAATAAACATATACATATAACATATAAAATATGTTTCCCTCTTTCTTCCATCACAATAACATTGGTGGCTTAGATTCTTAAAATTTCTGTCACATTTCCTCTAGCTGGTTATAGGCAGTACCCGTTCCCACTGCAGTTTCTCTATAGCGTTCCCAACTTTTAAGCCGCCATCAGTCACCCAAGTTCACTTCAGGATCTCAAACTACGAATTCTAGCTTCCAACAATTCTTCCACCGTATATAATCAATCCATATTTGAAAACACTTAGGGAAAAAAAGGAAATGAATGAACATAAAGCATTAATGCACCGTCTTCATGATATTTATAACAAAAGAAGCCACATTTTCCATGGGTGATCCTTAAAGAAAAAGTCACTATGTTAAACATTCTTCTATTATAGTTCCTTATCAAATATTTTCCTGAGTTTTCTTCATCTTCTGCCACATTCACAATGACTCCTTAAAGAATTAAAATCTTGCATTTTGATTACCTCTTTTTTACATTTAGCAAAAGATTACAGAGCAGATATTGTTTGACATTGAATTTCTGTTAACATGTCCTCCACTGGAGCATAGTTGTACACATTGTTTCAGAGCTAACATAATGGGGAATATTTTCAAAGAGGGCTGTGTTTCAAGCCAGATGGTTTATCTGCCGAAACAATTCTCCCAGTAGAGAAATAGTGGCTGCACAGTTGCAGTAGTGTTCATAAGCCTAGTGCCGTAGATTCATTTGGCACCCACATTTTGGAGTCAAACAAAAGTGTGGTTTGTGTGAATCTCAGACTCAGACGTTCATAAGTGAAAAGGAGTTTTCTGCAATTGCACATTGTGCCTTATTGTAAAGGCAGTAGTGTGTTTCTATCAAAAACAATATGCAAATATGATTTTTAAACATATATTAATAGTTTCACCCACACAATGCAGAGGGGACAATACTACAATAATTGCTTCAGAGATTATCACAGTCTGGTCCAAAAAGAACCCAGTTGCCATACTTGTGTTGAAAGCAAATGTATTACCAAAATTCAGGTCCACTGTACCTATTACAACTTGAAAAAGATACATGTATCATATCCTGGGCTTTTGGAAAAGATCAACTGTTACCTAATGTGCCTCCAAGAATTCATAAAGTATTCAATTCATGTTGCCATGCTTAGCTCTTCAATACACCTCAGAAAGCTCTTGATTTAAAATCCCGTGATTTTCAAGGGCCCTTTAAAAGATGCCTTGGTGGACCTTGGTGTCGGGTTCTCCAGCCACCAGGGATCTTCAGAGGTGTTGCTATGCGCACCGGGATCCTCAGCCTCCTTTGTCACAGGAACAGTCCCTTCCCTGTATACTAATGCTGCCCACATTTTAAAAATAAAACAGAAGAGTTAGAGGACTCCAAGAGGGGGTTACCATGCTCTAAAACGTCTCAAGCATGCAGAGGGATGGGAAAATCCCTGAGATTCCAGAGATTAAAAAAAATAGCACATGGGAGGTTCTAAATAAAGAAATTCTTGGGTATGTCGGGGAAGTTGGCAGCAGCCTTGCAGATCTTTCCCTCGGAGACTATTTTTGCTTGAGTTCGCGAGCCAGCGACTGCAGGAACGCATGCGCGTGCATGTGCCCTCTCATGTTTAAAGGACTCCGTGAACGCTAATGGCATTTGATTTTCATGGAGAATAAGATACCTTTTAGAATATGTATTATTTCTCCTTGAATTATTGTTACCCCCAGTATATCTCATATCTTAATAACTTTATTTAAACAAACTCTGTTATCCACTTCCGCACTTAGGATGAAGGAAGGGACATGGTTCCTTTTACAAAACATGAAAATAAGTCAGAACTATGATCTCCGCAAAGTGAGTGACTCTTCACACACACACACACACACACACACACACACACACACACACACACAATGTATGGCCCATAGTAAGTCTCGAGAAGGAGGAGAAAAAAATAAAGGTAAATACTAGAAGCTTAACTGCCCTGAAATTAACAGGTTAGTTGGAAAACCGAAGAAGCTGTAAATAGTCACATTTTACTTTTAGACACCCTCACGTATGACAAATCCAGATGAAGAAACTTCAGTCGAAATTAATGTGTATACTAAATCCAAATAAATGTTAGAGACCCATGCAAGATGAAGACTTTTACATGTCTGTCTCTAAAACATACCACTACATGAATACTTGTGCACAAATCAAAATAAAAAATATAAACACCTATATCATTTTAGAGGCTATCCCAAGAATGTTGATACTTTATTTCTTCCAAATATTGTATATGCTGCATCTTGATCTTCTTGAGTGAAGATTTGCTGACATGACATTTAATGCAGCCATTGAATACTGGCAGAATTGTGGGATTCTTTTTTTTTTTTTTTAAGTGACTGCTTTGGGGATTTCTCATTTTTCTTCTTTTTTCTTTTCCTTCTTCATTTTATGAATGTTGTCATTTACTAGCAGGCAGCTTGTAAGACATTGTGGTCGAAGGAATACAGATCCCATTGCATTTATAGCAGAACTTTTATAAATGTTTAGTAAAGGATCTAGTATTCTGTATTTTAAAACAAAGAAAAATCCTATCCAGTTAGATATTTAACGTTCTGTGTAATGCTTATATGTAATTAATGCCACAAATCTTTAATTACTCCCATGTCCCAAATACTAGGAAAACTGCCAATTGCCTCGGCACATCATCGGAGTGGACTCTGTTTGCTCTTGACATTTCGCATCACTTTGAATGACTTTACCAAGTAGAGACCTAAGTGTATATTTTTCTTACTTTTTGGTAGTGTTATAAAAATCACATATATGAAATACAGGAGAGAGGGGGGGAAAAATCTTTGATGGACAAGTTGAATCCAATTCAAATATTTGTAGCATCAACGGCAAACTGGATATTTCCAGAAAGTGAACAAATTGAATTATTCATGAGGCCAAAGTTAAGTCAATACATCTCTGTCTTAACCAGATCCTTTCTAATAGTTTGCATGGTACAAAATATGCAGTATACTTAATATTTACAAATATAATATGTAAACAGAGATGAAGAACTGGTAATTTGGTAAATCCATTTATTTGTAATAGAATTGCCCTGACACACTAACTTTCATATTTTCAAAATTGATATACTGACATCCAAAAAAACTGTGCAGGGATGTGTGAGGCTTTGAAGACCATCCAGGGCATCAGGAACCAGAGGAAAGAAAGGGAGGTCATCCCACCATTTCTATCACAGTCACTATAATGGTCCAATGTTGCTTTTTCGTCCTCTCCACTTTGTCTTTTATTTTTTTTTTAAGATTTTATTTATTTGAGAGAGAGAGAGAGAGAGAGTGCATGCACGATCACGAGCAGGGGAGTAGGGTAGAGGGAGAAGCCGACTCCCCGCTGAATGGGGAGCCCTGTGCGGGGCTCAATCCCAGAGTATGGAATCAAGACCTGAGCCAAAGGCAGACGTTTAACCGACTGAGCCCCCCAGGCGCCCACCCACTTTATGTTGTAAACACCCGTATTTTCAAAGAATGTCTATCATCGCTCACATGAGGAAGGGGGCTGCATGATCACTTCAGTATCTTTTTTTTTCCCTCTCAAAATTTATCACCCATTTAAAAAGTGAACTCCCAACCAAGATAAGGCAGGAGGAAGAAAAAAGAAAGAAATCTACCCAATTCTTTACTAACAGAGTGATTTTTGAAATGTGCTAGCGTTAGGCTCTGTGTGGGCTCTGCGGAGTCCCTCCCCCATCACCATCACCAATAAAAGAGTAAATCATCAAATGCTCTGTACTCCATCAAAGCTGTGCTATCCTTCCGACATCATAATTCTAGAACCAAACTGATTTCCAGAAGGGATGTCTCCAGGCTGTGCAGTTTGCCAGGATCTTTCTGGTCAGGATCCTGAGACTGTGATTTAGCCCTCCAAGCAGGCAAAAATACAGCCTTTAGAGACCTGAGCCATGCTTCTCCATGTGGCCTGAAGTTTCCAGGTGGCTTGTGTGTGTTATGATTGTGCCTGGCCTCAACATAAAAGCAAATTGACAACCCTTACCTCCCCCAAGCCAGTGCCAATTTTTAAATAAAATGTCTAGTGGTGATTTATTGCCAGTGTAAACTGCCAGACTGGCAGCCCCATTTACCTACTAAGCAGACAAATCAGTAAAAGCTATGTCAACCTTGCCCAGTTTCCCCAAGTATGTTCTAGAAGGCATTCCAAATTTCATGTGTAGCCTGTTACTAGATTTCTTATTTGCATGCATTAGAAAACAAAATATCCGGTTGACCTCAGTGACTTCAAAAAGTGGTTCTTCCTTTGAGAACTTCCTGGGATCATCCAAGCTCATTTTCCACAGATCACACCGCTCTTCCATTCAGATAAGGATTGTTGACCATTAATCACCTGGCTTGAATATCAAACAGGGCTGCAGAGCTGAAAGAATTTCTTCCTGCTTCAAATATCATCTCAGGGGCATGTTTCCTACCACTTCCCCAGGGACCAAACACACCTGCCTTGGCAATTCTCAAGAGACTTCTCTCCCTTATTCCTCTCCAGTTTAAAAATAACAGCACCTAGTGGCCAAGGTATAATTTTTAAATGTTATTTTAGGTCTTTTTTGGCTCTCTCCATCCTTAATATTCCCCATCGAGCTGATCCATTCTTACCAGGATAAAGTGTGTGAGATTTTTGCATGACTCTGGTCAAAAAGCACCTCTCCCTATTTCGGAGGATGCTTCAAAGATCGCTACCTAGAAGGTATGTTAAAAGAAAAAGGAGAAAAAAAAAAAAAAACACCCCAGAGCCATCAATTCCTATTTCTTTAAGATTACAGACAGGCTGCTCTGATGAATGAAACCTCCTCCAGTCTTACTTAAGCTGCTCAAAGTGACTAGTTATCAAGTCAACGAGAAGAAATCTTTTATTTCTTATCTTGATGCCTCTGTGTCATTGTACACAAAATGCAGAGAAGTCTATATTTCATCAACCATTTTCTTCATGTATTATTTAATAAACTGTTTAGAGCATGCCTAATTACAAGCATTTATTATAGAATTCAACCCTAGAAATGTGTGAGAATATGCTAAATTGTTTCCTACCTAAAGTTTTAATGAGAGTATAATACCTCCGGCCCATATGCTTCAAGAACGTTATCCTTAATTATGTAACATGGGTATTTTACTGATATCTGTTAACTGCTCAAGCAGCTGTGGTTTTCTGCTTTTTTGCACAGCTCGGGAGGAGCAGTGAGTTCAGTTTCCCCTTTTTGGGGGGTTGCAAAATCCATGCCCCAAACAGGTGTGTGCAATCACGAACCGCAGTGATGAACCCAAACTGCTGCCTTTCTAAAAATTCCACCAGCCGGTGACACACGCCGGTCAAGGTTGCACAACCTTGTTTTCCACCGGTTATTTTGATGATTCATTCCCCCATGGGGAGGTGAATTTTCAGCCATTGTTACTCTGCTCCTGTTTCTGATAAAAAAGGAATCACTTCCTCATTTTGATGATTTCTCTCTCTCTCCCTCCCTTGCTCTCGTTCTTGCTGTCTCCTTGTTTCCTTTTTTTAAGTTGGATTCTGATCCTTTTGCAAGGTGCTGCCTGAACTGGCTGTTCTCTCCTCCAAGGACGAGGGCCAGGAGAGGGGAAGTTAAAGGAAACACACTTACACATTAGGCAGGGCTCTTCGAGTTGTTACTTCGTTGTAGTAAAGCTACCTGGATGATCTGTAACTATAAAGGAATCACCCATTAAAAATATAAGAACTCAAAGCCATAGTGAGTATTACCCACTTGCAAGTAGCGACCTTGGAACATTACATTGATTCTATTGATTGCTTAAGAAATGTTTGTGGAATTGCCACCGAACTTCCCTCATATGGTTATGAATGTCAAATGTGGCAAATCATCCACTTTAATTTTTTTTTAAGATTTTATTTTATTCATTTGAGAGAGAGAGAGCATGCACACACAAGCTGGGGGAGAAGCAGAGGAAGAGAGCGAGAAGCAGGCTCCCCACTGAGCAGAGAGCCCGATGTGGGGCTGGATCCCAGGACCCCAAGACCACAACCCAAGCCGAAGGTAGATGCTTAACAGGCTGAGCCACCCAGGTGCCCCAAATCATCCACTCTAAACAGGTAGGTTTAATTTTTTCAAACATCCACACTTTAACCAGAGCCAAGTCTGCTGATGAATTGATCTTTTCTTTTAAATGAAAATGTTTGATTACTAATAAAATGAGCTCTTTGTGAAGAATAAAAAATGCATCTAAGGAAAACTTCCAAAAAGGAGGTGAAAACATTTCGAACAGTGGCAGATTCCACTGGATTAAATATAGTCTAGCCAACCTGACTTCCCTGGAGAAGACCACATCCTTTGTAAATTTCATATGCTTGCTACAATGATACCACAGTCTTTTGCCCGCACATCTTGACTTTTCTAGAAAATGGAGCAACTCAAATTAATTTCTTTTCCCCCTATTAAACAACCACAAAAATACAAGAGTGATACTCTAGAAATTTTATTTGTAATTAAGGACATCTACATAGACACAAGAGCACACCTACCCTTTCCACAGTCCTTGAAAGGTGTGGATTTTCTTGTACTAGAAAGCACTGTTTCATAATGGCAAGAGTGCAAGTCATGGAATATGATAATCTGCATGTTAAACTAGAATTTACCCCTCATCGTCTGTCACCGGGAGCAAGTGCCCAGACTTCAATGAACCTCAGTTTTCTCATCTGTTAAATGTGGAAAATAAACATATGCTTTGCGGAAGTATTGTGAGGATTGAATGTATGAAAAATCTCAGGCAGAGTGCCTGGCACCCAGTGGATGCCCGCAACATGGTGACCTGTGATCGTTGACATTATCACACACCAGCGTTCTCCACTGCAGCATGAGCTCCTGAAGAGCGAGAACCGTATCTCAGTCATGCGTGCTACTCAGCATCCAGCATAGCGTCCAACACATAATGGGACTTAAAAACTGTTTATTAAACTAAGCCGAATACAGCCTTTTGAATACACCTAAAATTAAAAATTGGAAATGAAGAGCACTTGGGTGGCTCACCGGGTTAAGCGTCTGCCTTTGGCTCAGGTCATGATCCCAGGGTCCTGGGATCGAGTCCTGCATGGGGCTCCCTGCTCAGCAGGGTGGGGGGACTGGGGGGCCCTGCTTCTCCCTCTCCCTCTGCCTGCCGCTCCCCCTGCTTGTACTCTCTCACTCTGTCTGTCAAATAAATAAAATCTTTAAAAATTAGAAATAAAAATAGAAGATTTTAAATCCAGTGTTTTGAAAATAGTCCAGAGGCAACATGATCTGGTTCAGTTTATAATATATCCCAGGTTCATTAGTAATCAGAATAAAGAATATTATTACATAAAGATTTTGTTTATTTGACAGAGAGAGAACAGGAGAAAGTACAAGCAGGGGGAGCGGCAGAGGGAGAGGGAGAAGCAAACTCCCCGCAGAGCAGGGAGCCCGATGCAGGGCTTGATCCCGGGACTCCAGGATCATGACCTGAGTCAAAGGCAGACGCTTAACCAACGGAGCCACCCAGGTGCCCCTACATATTTTAAAGTATCTTCTTTCTTGATCTAGTCCTTTCCTGCCCTATTCAGGGTTTTAAGAAACTTATTTATTACTGTAAAAGGATTTCATTAGAAGTAATCACACATAAGCTTTAATCAGGTGACCAAGCTAGGTAGACTGAGTGGAAAGTATAGCGGAAGTCACTGATGAGCTGCCAGATGGGGAGATGGTGGGAGGAGAACTTTGGATAGGAAGAACAGTAAGCCACTACTTCTATAATTCTTGGTAGCTGCAGGGGTGTGGGCTCCATAAGGGCGGTGGAACACTAAAGCAAAGTCACACTTCCCTAAACACCAACACAGTGGGGTGAAGTCTCCTCTTAACCTGCCCCAGGCACAAACCTAGTGCTTGGCCCTCCCAGATCAACCATGCAAAATAACTCCCACAGGTCCTGGGCACGTAAGAAGTAATTGTTATACACATAAGTGAGCAAATAGCATATAGCCATCATTTTATTTTTCCCTATTTTTTCCTTATTTTCCCTATCCTCTCACTATGAAAATAAGACTCTGAAAAAAAATAACTCGAAGACGAGACCACATTAGACTCAGTAGACAGTTGTATACACTGTCCTTTGTGAATTCAAAGCAATTACTACACCTGCACAAATTTAAAGGTAGAAAGCTCGATTGTATCTTTTAAGTAGTATCTTGCTACAGGAAATGTGAGGGTTATAACTATCCTACAACAACCAACAGTGAAGTCTACCTAACGTCACTGACTCACTGGTCCACATCAAAAACAGCAAAGCAAATTTCTATGAGAAAGAAGTACACACTCCATGGAATGAATGGTGCTCCTACACTCATTTCAAAGGGATGAACAATAAAAGTATAATGTACATAGGTATCTTCAACTCTCCATTGTCAATAAGAATTCTCCTTCGACTGTTCACTTCTGAACTTTGGTCTTGCTTCTTCTCAAGCACCTGGTTGCAGAGACCACGAACAACACATTCCATTTGCACATAGGTACCTCTATTGAAAAAACTTTGCTTTGTCACGGCACTTGGAGAAGAAGTTAGATAATCGTGTTTAGGAGAATTGCAAACAAGGAACAGAAACTTTGGACTTTTTTTTTTTTTAAATCTTAAGTTGGAATCCCATGACCCAAGATTTTGCAAGTCCTGAAGGAAATTCAGCTCAGGCAACAAAGAGTCTTATGATACAGTACCCTGCAATCTCTTGGTGCTTAAATCCCTGATTCATACAGGAAAATAAGAATACTCATAAAATGGAATCCCAGAATTAAGTAGCAAAAAAGAAATACACTGCCTTGCTTACCTGGCAATTCAGCATTGTCTATTCTCTAGTCTCATAGCTTGGCACCATCTTTCTGTACTAATATTTCTCATTATTTTTGTATATCTGCCCTCCAGGTTGTAAGCTGCTTCAGGGAAATGACCAAATCTTATACTGCACCGTATCCGCAACTCCCGGCACAGAAATTGGCACAGACAAGAGGCTTGGTAAGTATTCGTTAAATAAATAAAATGGCAGATAATTCTTGGTCTTCATAAAGAAGATATCAATATATAATAATGCATTCTTTTTTAAAAAGACTTTATTTATTTATTTTAGAGAGAAGGAGAGAGGGTACACAAGGGAAGGGGCAGAGGGAGAGAGAATTGTCAAGCAGGCTCTGTGCTCAGTGTGGAGCCCAATGCAGGGCTCAATCCCCCAACCACAAGATCATGACGAAGAGTCAGACACTCAACTGACCGAGCCACTCAGGCACCCCTATAATAATGCATTGTGTAATTCAGTAACAAACCCTGCATGGTAAGCAAAGGTAGTTAATTCTTTTTTTTTTTTTAATAAACTTTTTTTTTTTTTTAAGATTTTACTTATTTATTTGACAGAGAGAGAGACAGCCAGCGAGAGAGGGAACACAAGCAGGAGGAGTGGGAAAGGAAGAAGCGGGCTCCCAGCGGAGGAGCCTGACGTGGGGCTCGATCCCAGGACCCTGGGATCATGCCCTGAACCGAAGGCAGATGCTTAACGACCGAGCCACCCAGGCGCCCCTATAGTTAATTGTCTTAACATAGAAGCAGGTAGCCAGGCTCCCTTTCCTTTCCCCCGCCCATTTTGAAATGTTCCCATTTCTCTCTCCTCACTTTCTGACACTGTCTGAATACCATATATTTATCAGTGGAGTGCCAAGGTTGGACCTTATGGGTCAGAACTAAGGAAAGAATGAAGTGGTACAGCCCTGTAAGACCCCTTTAACTGTCCTTAAAATTCTGCTTCTCAATAGTACTCCAGAGTTCCCTAAAATCCAAGCCTCAAATAAAAATACTACTTCTCTCACTATCTATCCACTTCGATTAAGGGCAATTCCATCCTAAATTGTTCAAACCAAAAATCTTTGCATCATTAACTTCACCCCGTCCCTCATAGCCCATATTTAATTAATTAGGAAATTCTATTGATTCTACCTTCAAAATATGTCCCATAATCCAGCCACTTCTCATCACCTCCACTACAATGAACTTGACCCAAGCTACCATTATCTCGATCGGATTGCTGAAATGAGTCTTAACACGTCTCCCTCCACCCAGAGTCCAGTCTGAACAGCAGATTGAGTGACCCTCTTCAGGCATAAGCTGCATCTTGTCATTCCTTCAACCTGCACTCACCTATTCTTTGAGTAATATCAAAAGCTAAAGTCAAAGTCCTTGGTATGGCCTATAAGGCCCTGTGATCTTCCTCTACCCCACCACCCATACCCGTTACCTCTCTGAACTCCCTGATTTCCCCCTCACCTCTCCGCTCCAGGCACACTAGCCACAGCACTCCTCCTAGAACAGATCAGACACTGTCCCACCATCGCACTAAATGTGCCCCTTTGCCTGGAAGGACATCTCAGATGGCCAGATTAATTGCCCCTCATTTTCTTCTTGTCTAAACTGAATGTTTTCAGTGAGGCCTGCCCTAGACATCCTATCTCAAACTTCCCCATCCCTCCCTAACACCTTATAATTTCCTCTACTACTCTATTTTTATCCTTAGCAATTTTCACTACCTAACAAAACATATATTTTCTTTATTTGCTGCAGTTTTTGCCTGTTATCTCCACTCGAATATAAGTTCTATCATGGCAGGGCTTTACACCTTTATATTTAACTGCTGTATCCCCAGAACATAGAATTTTCCCTCGTATATACCAGGTATTAGTAAATAACTTGTGAATGAATAAATGAGTCTCTAGGCATTGACTTCATTTACAGGATCCACAGTCTCATCATTTATGTTTGATTTTTCCTAATGAGGTGTCAACATTGTAAATTTTGAAGGAAACAATGTTTTGAAACTTGGTTTTTGTTTTTTTGTTTTTTTGTTTTTTAAGACAAATCCATTAACAAACTGAAAAATAACTTCGTTCTACTATGAAGTTATATACTGGCTTAACTAGGAAAAGGAGTTCATCAGAATTTCTAAACTTAGGTCATGAGAAGAATTAAATGAGAATATATAGGTTTAAAGTATTTTTAATAAGAAGTAATAAGGAAGCAAAATTGTCTCTACTTTCTAATAATGAAATCTATTACTAAAAGTACCTAGAGAATTGATTGAAAACCTATTAGAAAAATCTGAGAATTAAGTAAAGTGGCTGGTTGCATTAATTTAAAAAGTAAATAACATTCCTTTATAGAAAAAAATAACCCATTAGAGAATATCATGGTAGGGGCGTAGGGTTTGCTCTTACAGCAACAAAACAAATGAAACATTACTAAAAAATTAAGAATTATGTAAAACCTACATGAATAAAATGTTAGAACACTATTAAGAAAGGTAGAGTAACTTAAATAATCAAAAAGATAGGTCTTGATGAAATTACCTCCCCCCCCAAAAATTTAGTACCTATCAAAATGCAAGATACAACTTTAGGTATTGGGGCTACATCAGTGAATGAGAAAGATAAGATTTCTGTCTTAATAATACTTCAAAAGCACTAAGAGTTCAATCTTTCCAAAACCAAACTCATAAAGCACTGCCCCAAATTCAGTCTTATCTCAGTGACTCCCATACCTAAGAAAGACACCACCAAGTATGCAAGCCAGGAACATGGCATCATCTTTGATACTGATCTCTCCCTTACCATCTAAATCCACGCCATCAACAAGTCCTACTGATTTTCTCTACTAAACATTTCTTGTTTGTGTCTCCTCTCCATCTCTACCACCAACACCTGAACCGCAGACATCACTGTCTCTTGCTGGACAATAAGGTTCCTCACACTATCTGACCTGTCTTCAGCCAGATCTCCTAAAGGTAGCGAATGCAATTCTTTCTGAAAGAAAAATTTTTAATGCTCCTCATTATTAAGATCTTAACTCAAACATCTGTTCTTCGTGGAAGACATTCATGACTAGTCATACGTTCTTATCCTATCATATACTTTAGTTTGTCCCCTAACCCAGATGATATTTTTGGTCTCTCTTAGAAACTATACACTCTATGAGGATAGAAACCGTACCTCTTTGGTTTTCACTGTATTTCTAGTGCTTAGCATAGGATCTGGCACATAGTAGATGCTAGCTAAATAATTGTATACAGTGCTGCCCTTAGATCTGGCTAAGATGGGCCCTTGTCACAGTCCTATTCTCTAGAGCCTCCCTCCATTATACACACACACACACACACACACACACACACACACACACACACACAGAACTAAAGAACATGCAGACACCTCTGTTATGTGACTTTCAGGACATAGCACACGGCAATCCATAACCTTGAATATCCATTCTCGTCATTTACACACTTTAGAAACCAGGGAAATGTTTCTTCTCATTTCTTGCTCTAAATCCCCCAAACAAAAATGTAAGTGCGAATGTTTGAGGTTTGGGTTCATGCTGACTTTAGAAAGGAACTCTGCTTCAGATGAGTAGCAAATGTACAATTAGGTAAGAGAAAAGACAAATTAATCATCTTGTCAAATCCTTCCTCTCAGACAGTATGAACGCAAGAGATTCTTGCAAAACAAGTATCATTTCCCAGAAGTGTCTAGCATCTTTCCTGCTTCTTTTCATGTTCCAATGCATTGCTCTGGAAGTCCTTACAAACCAACACAGTATTTAACATGAGAATTTTTCACATGTCAGGATGGCAAAGCTAAAACCAGCTCAGGGTTGATGAAAGTGTGGGGAAATGGACACTCTTTATTATTGCTAGGACTTGAATATGGTGTTAAAATTTTAGGAACTAATTTTAAAATATACATCAAAATTTCAAGTCTTATACCCTGGAAAGGCAATATATCCCAGTGGTTACGAGCACAAGCCCCAGATCCAGAAAGAATTGAGTCAAGTGATTCTGTCACTTCCTTGCTATGTGATTTTCATGCAAGTTTCTGAACCTCACTCTGCCTCAGTTTCTCCATCTGTGAAATGGTAATAAGAATAGTACCTACCTCATACTTCCTAAAGTTGTGAGGATTAAAAGCGATACTGCCTGTATAGTGCTTAGCCCTGAGCTTGGCTCATTGTAAGAACACTTGGCTAGTATCAAATTTCACCATCTTCCTTCTCCTCCTCCAACTCCTCCTCCTCATCATTATTATCACCATTAGACCAGCACTCTGTCTATACAATTTTATCTTCACAATTGGAAAGCCCTGTAGTTAGAGGTCATAAAAAATAATAAAATAGATCCACATATAATCATAAGGAAAGATGCCCATAATAAACCATTTAAATAAGGAATATTCCACAAAAACATCGCTGATTCTATTTTGGTATCATCTACAGTGTGATTTATAAATTATATATGTAAATGAAATAGAAAATTTCTAAAATGATGCACAAAAACTTAAAAGTGGCTACATTCGGGTTATCTGGTTTGGGGGAAGGATTTGTTAATCATTTTATACTCTTTTATACCGCTTGAATTTTTACATACATACTTAGCACTTTTATTATTAAAATTTTAAATTTATTAATTTTTTTTTCAGTTTTAGTCTTAAAGTCATTAATGTTCACCAATTCCAGGACTTATCCTTCTTTGGCACAAGGAAAGACTTTTTATTCTCCCTTGTGGTCTGACTGAGCCATGTGACTACTTCCGGCCACTGAACTATGAGTGACTGTGACATGTATCACTTCTGAAACAAGGTAGTTAAGAGTTGGACATCACCAGGTCTTTCTCTTTGTGTCTAGGCAATCTTGGAAGACATGATGGAGCTGTTGTGGCTATTAGATAAAACAGCAGAATCTCTTGGGGAGCCTGGGTAGCGCAGTCGTTAAGCGTCTGCCTTCGGCTCAGGGCGTGATCCCGGCATTCCAGGATCGAGTCCCACATAGGGCTCCTCCGCTGGGAGCCTGCTTCTTCCTCTCCCACTCCCCTGCTGTGTTCCCTCTCTCGCTGGCTGTCTCTCTGTCACATAAATAAATTAAAAAATCTTAAAAAAAAAAACAAAACAGCAGAATCTCTTACCACAATTTGAGAACTGCTATATATAAATTTTTTTCTTTTTTTCAATTTTCAACTCTCCATGGGTTAAGGGAAGTCCTCCCACCTTTTATATCTTAAGAGGCTAGAGGGGTGTAAGGGTCTCAAGTGTTTATGAATGGTACTATTCATTATATGTATATCCTTCCCTCATCCCAAGACACGGCCCTGCAAGTTGTAGTATATGTCATTGAAACTTAAAAGCATGTATTGGGCCTACTCTTTTCAAAAACAGATAAGAAATGAAAGGAAAATAAGTAATCACAGAAAGCTTCTGGAATTCAGGTGCATTTAGATTGCTTGCAACAATCTCCATATGCAGCATGCATTCAATAAGCAGGTTTCAAATATCTATTTGTACCAGGAGCTTGGAAAACAGATAACTAAGACTCAGAGCCAGATCTCACCAGGTCCACAGCCTAATTGGAAAGGAACACCTGGAAACAACTAACGAGAAGGTGAGCACGGATTGTGCTATGCATGGGGTGTTATGGCGAGATAGAGAAGCACATGGCTATGTATTCCTAGGGTCAAATAGGCTATACACTTAGTGGTGAAGTTCAGACGTGTCCCCACTAAAGGTATTTAAAATAAACTCATGCTAACCTGCCTTTATTCACTGAAAAAAAAGGAGGGAATATTTTTGAACTATGCTTGCACAAATTTTTGTTCATAAAGAGGTACTTCTATTTAATTTGGCTCTACCTAGAGTTTCATAGAAGTATTTGCACTGCTGTTTGAATTACTTGATGACTTCTCATTAGAGATTGATAAATAGTGGTTTAATAGTTTAAACACATGAAATTCAGTCCAAACTCAGATGTATAGCAGGGTGGTAATTTAATGGAAAGCCATGCCTACAGCTCACAAAGCCAGAGGTGCGATCAGATTGCAGATCGAGCAGCGGATGGCAGAGAGATGCTTACTCAGCATGGCACTCTTATCATGTTTCACCAGTTGAGGTGTAGGTGGAAGACTGCAGGTTAAAGTCACAAACAAAATAAGATATAAGTTACATGAAACCTGATATCGGACATGCATTTTATCTCCAGGTACCTCTTGAATAAAACTTTAGTCGACTGAACTCAGAGTTAACAACCGCCCCCCACCAAATCTGTAGTTTATATTTTGTGCGAAACACAAAAACTCAACTGGTAGAAAGTGAAATTTCTTAAGTATATATAAGCTTTGTTTATACAATCAAGACCTAAACAATCTTGTGTCCACTTTGTTGGACTGTTTATTCTGGGGCAGCTCTTAATCCTGTAAATATAGATGTTACCGCCAAATCTGATCATCCAAATGCACATTTTCCAACCTCATTGCAGGGACTAACAAGTTAATAATTCTCTGCTCTCCCACATTCCTAACCGGTCACACTGATGTTACAGCTCAGCTCTTTATTTCTCTACATTGTCCCTTTCTCAAATTCTCAGGATTTTCAGCAGAAAATATGAATGTTGCTTGCCAGACATTTAATTTGGGTTGTGATTTATAGTTCTCAAAAATGATACTTGAAGTTTATTGTCCCATCTCAGAAAATGTTCAAATCTTTCTTCAGATTTTAAAAATATTTATATTCTTTAACCCAGTAATTTTACTTTTTGAAAGCCATCCTAAATGTATATTTATATATTTGAAAGCCATCCTAAATATATATATATATATATATTTATTTATTTATTTATCAAACATATATATCATATATATCAAAATAGATACCGGAAGCTTATCAAAACTAAATATGCAACAAGATGGGATTACAAAATAGAATATTATGCAGCCATGAAAAATCATGTTGCTGAAGATTGATAAATGATCAAAGAAATACTCATTGTATATTATAAAATATCAAAAATAGATCAGATTACAAAATGTTATATACAGTATGATCCCAAGTTAATAAATACATGCACAGAGAAGACCAAAAGGGTGTGTAACAAGATGTTAACAGCTACCATGTCTGGTGAATAAGAATGTAAACCCTGCATTTTCTTATTCACTTGCTTCCAAATTACCTAACATTTCCTCAATAAACACATAATTAAAAATATGAAATATATACACATACACAGAGCTCCCCCTCTTCCTCCAGGGCTTAGTGAGCATAGCCACCAAGTGCAATCACTTCATAAGTGGAATGAAACAACATCCAATGATACTCAGTCACTATTTACTATTGAAAGGACAATTATTTTGCAAAACTTAAGGCCTCATCCAGGTCAGAAAATAAGTATGACTCAAAATCCTGACGCTAACACTAAAATGTGTCTATCTCACAACAAGGCAGTCAAGTGCTGACAGGTCAGCTCGAAAGGGCCATGTCAGTTCCTGTTGGCTCAGATCCTCTTCAGGCTTG
This sequence comes from Ursus americanus, assembly GCF_024610735.1. NCBI lineage: Eukaryota > Metazoa > Chordata > Mammalia > Carnivora > Ursidae > Ursus > Ursus americanus. Next base: position 26,317,129 of record NC_142127.1, on the reverse strand, counting down.
CTGTTCTAGTCAAATTTACCTCGCTTTCATACAAACACTAAAAATGAGTTCTAACATCTCCAATCCCATTTGGCTGGGCTGGACTAGGACAGGTGAGGACACGGAGCCTTACCAAGACAGTCAACCCCTGAAATTCGAAGACTGGAGTCCGACTGCACTTAGAACTGATGGGCCCCTTCTAGATCTGAAGTTGTTCAGTTCACTGGTTCCCAGACTTTTACATTTTATTGGCCTATTTGAAGCAAAAATTAAGTAGCTACATAGTTAAAACCTTTATTTTGCTACCTTTTATTCTTTCCATAATTATAAAAGAAAGCACATTTTTACCTGAAAACATTAGAAGGGCATGATCCCAAAATAAGATATCGAGCTTCTGAGAAAAATCATTTTAATTACATTGTAACATATGTGTGACACCGTCCAGTTAAAATATTATCGCCAAATGGAGGTGATCCTTAGACTGGTATTTGGGAAGTCCTGAACCAGCTGACATGATTTCTCTGAGAGGCTTTCTCCCAGAGGCTAAGGTGGTTTCATTGTGGAACTGAGGAACTTATCATAAAACGAGCCAAAGTACAAAGATTTATTTGTTCACCCAGGACTGACATACTCCAGAGAACAATCAAGGGATTGCTTTTTTTGGTAATCCATTTCAAAACTTTTCTGGAGGGTAAAAGGAGCATCAGAGATCTACCTCTTTTAAGAACATTACATCATCATTATGAATTTTGGGTTTTTAGAATGTTCACAATAGAACCCATCTCATTGTAATTGGGTGCCAGAGTCCCTTCAGTCTTGCTAGAATCCTCTAACTTAGACAAGAGCCCAAACCAAGGTATACGTACTGTCCTGGGACACATGAAAAACGAAGGGGCATGAGGCAAGTTTACCCTACAAATTAACACGATACCTTTTATCTCCATGTGGCAAAGAGCAACAAATAACCATAAAAGATCAAAATCACAATTCGAAATCTCACTTCTACATCAGCAAAATCTGCTCATCTGGGACAGATTTTTCCTGATTGTCCTTGTTATTTTCAAAGCCACCAGATCATTCAAGAATATTTTCCAGCCAAGTCCTGGCTCACTTACCCTAGTGTCTGCATGATGGAAATACAAACTAATCACTCACTTTTGTTTGTCTCAAAATCATTACGTAGTAGTTTTAGTCAGTGAAAGTTTTAACAAGAACCAAGGAGCAAAATAAAGGTGAAGTAAAAGGAGATTCCCTGCAGATGGCTGTTTTCAGCTAATAAGCTTTAGGTAGTACTTAGATAAAGGTCAACATTTATAATCATATTTTCTTCGTAGTTTCTTAATCCAAATTCAAAGGTAGTGGTTTCTTTTATGAATATTTTATCAGATCAGAATAAATGCAACATTTTATTTGGATTACACCACTCAGAGAAAGGGGGAAATAGAGAAAGGCCAATAAATCTTGAAGAGTTAATTATTTATACAGAGAAAATTTACTTTGTATGTTGTGACTTGTTTTATTGGTATACTGCAGTTCAATTTAGATTAAGAAGCAGAAAGATTATTGTTTCCCAACAGAGACGTATCATAAATAAATACAGCAGAGAATTTTTTTTTGTATTTGTGCCAAACCATCTACAAATAATCAAAATAAAAGGAAAAATACATTCCTAAAATTCCTCAAGTTTAAACTCTTGAAATGACATTTAGCTACACTTAGCACTGAAAGTTCAGTGGTGGAGCTAATCAGGTCAGGCTCTTCTTCTAGAGGTGATGGAACTAGAGGGCTGGCACCATAATCATCTCATCTTTGCTAGAATGTTTACTGGCTCTCTGGTTCATGTTAGTTTACCTAGAAAACTGTTCCAAATACCTCACCATTCTGTGGACAAGACTGTACACTCATATGACATGACACTTTGGTTACCAGAAAGGTCCAGCCATGATCTGAACTATAGATCTTTAATTATCATTACTTGCAATACTGAAGTTAAAATCTCTGTTAACCTAACAGAAAATAAAATAAGAGAAAACTCTAGAGCAAAGTTTCATTCCCTGACATAAAGTAGGTACTCAATAAATATTGATTGAATTGGATGGATGGATGAATGGATGGGTGATTGCAGGAAGAATTACGAAGCCTGACCACTACAGATGTCAACCCCACAGACTGCAATTCTGTGACAGGTTGTCTTGACCCCAAGAAAAGTTACAAAATTATGACAGTTATAAGACAATGCCAGTTATAAGAATGTCCCATATGTGTGGTATGTTTTCTAGGATAGAAATAAATTTCTCTAGTTTAAAATCAAATTAGACCTCTACCCCCCACACGCACACAGTTTACTCTGTCATTGGGTCTTCCTTGAAATACATTCTGCTCTGAACACACCTAGGAAAGATTTCCCCCATTATTTGAAGACCTCAATTGATCTCCTAATTTCCCTCCAGAATTGTAAAAACATCTCCCATTTATTGATCCCTAAATATGTACCAACCACTATATAATAGATTTCAGATCCATGAACTCACTTGATGCTAATAAAAATAAAAATCCTATATATACATGTATTAATTCAACGTGGATTTATTAAGTACCTTCTATGTATCAGGCAATGTTTTAAGAACTCAGAAATTATTCAGTGACAAAAATAGACAAAAATCTCTGTTCTCAGAGAGCTTACATTTCAGTCAGATGGGAAAGGGGTAAACAATGAGCCTGTTTATTTTGTCATAATCATCCTTACTTTGAAGATGAAGTAACTAATGTTCAGAGATTTAAATAAATCTCTAAAGAAGACCTTGATTGTAAATGATAGATTTGAGGATTCAAATCTGGGACCCTGGCCCCAAAGCCTGTGTTTATCATAGGCCACAGGTTTAGGTCATACTGCCTCCACTCTTGGAACTGAGCTAGCATGGTGCCACGTACTTGGAGTCCAAATTAGACTGTCCAAGGTTTGGTGGAATTTAACTGGCTACATGGTAGACATTGTCAAATGCCAGTCAGCTGCTGAATAAAGCCAAACCTCTCTGTCTCTCCATCTGTGATCCATAACCTTCAACTAAGATCAAAGGCAGCCTGGCAAGCTTCATGCTATGGTACTTAATGCAGTTCCAGTCCAATCCCTTCCAGGCATAAGAGGATTATACTTCTTCCTCCCTTTTGGTTATATAGGAACATGTGATAAGTTCTGCCCAATATGTTGTGAATATAAGTAAATGTGTCACAGGATGGAATATTTAATTTCTAATTCACTACCTCTCAGAACCATCTCTTTCTTCTTGTATTAAGTCCAGAAATGTGCAAGATGGTGGTGGTTCCAACAGCATGGAGACCTGAGCAATCACAGCGAGCAGAACCCCTCGCTGATCCATGATGGACAAGGAGCATGAGTGAGAATAAACTTTTGTTATTTAAGCCACTGGAACTTTGAAGATTTTTGTTACACAGCACAACCGAGCTCATCCCTTTTTCAGCTGGACACAGGCAATTCCTAAATCTTTTCCTCTTGATTATAATTATGTGGCAGTAAAGGTAAATTAAATAAAAGTGAGTATAAAACAGTCTAGAAATTAACCATATGATGTCTGGTAGAGAAGATATTAGAAAGCTGGGGTGCCTGGGTGGTTCAATCAATTAAGCACCTGACTCTTGATTTCAGCTCAGGTCATAATCTCAGGGTTGTGAGACCGAGCTCATGGGCATGGAGTCTGCTTAAGATTCTCTCTCTTCCTTTCTGTCTGCCCTCCCCCCCCACACACACATCTGTGTGCACACTTGTGCTCTCTCTCTAAAAAAAAAAAAAAAAAAAAAAAAGTGAAGAAAAATACATACAGAGAATTTTAAAGGAAAGGAAAAAAACACTGCAAGAAAAAGATCTTAAAATGCTAATAAGGAAGAATTAATGCAATAAAAAAATGGAGAGATCCTTCTCTCTGCTTAAGCCCAGAAGTTATCACCACGCACAATCTGAAGATTAAAAGAAAAAACAATAAAGTTGAATATTTAATGCATTTATGTCTTTTTATTATTCTCATCATCTGAGCCCTTCCCCAAGTAAAAATAAACTCTGGGAAGACAAGATATAAGTGTCTGTGTTCCTGAGTGTCAAAATCTTTGAATAAAATTGAAAAAATCAGATATGACTTCTTCAACACACAGAGTCAGAGAGGAAAGCCCCCAAGAACCAAGACACCACCTGCATTTACATCTTCCAAATGAAAAGTGAAAAAGGAACAAATGTGGTCTCATTACTTTCCATCAAGGGCAAGATTCTTACCACAACAATGCCTATTGCACCAGATTATCAAACACAGACTCACATTGTAACTTCTGGAAAATCCAGAATGTTTACATAGAACGGAGCCAAAACACCTCCACATAGGTACACCCCACCTCGACTGTCTCGGTTGTTACAGGAAAACAATCTATGTCATGAAACTAGGGGAAACTGAATAATAGGGGCAAAAGAAACTTTCTGTATTAAAGCTTCCTACACTAAAATTATTCTTAAAATGTGTTGTAATTTACCTTTTCTGCACTTATTAATTCTTACCTTTTTAATATAAGTTGCATTTATACCTGTGTTAAAATTTACCCTTTGGCAATAAGAAGTCACGTTCTGGCAGGATTATATTAATACCTATTTTATGATATCGGGTTCAAACACTTACATTACTCTAAATAGAAAGAGGAAGATTGTATAATAGGCCCCATTGTATGACAACCTAGGACCACAGCCATGGATGGGAATAATTGAAAGTACCTAAAAGCTGGTATTTCCAAACCTATGGGAAAACTGTTCCATGTATATCAACAAGCTACAGGTGTCATCCAAATCCTTAAATGGTCATCAATGATGATGTAGCCGATGAAAGCTTGCAGTGAATGTCCCCATAGAACAGGCAGCATCAACAATCAAATACAGACTGATAGTAACTGGCCAAAAGGGAGAGACTGGGCTAATTCGTAGAATTATAGGATCCTTAAAATTCAACCAAATATGTTCCCATGACCACAATCCATTTGAACTGACATTTTTCTATACAAGTTCCTCAGATAAAAGTTCCAAAGAAGATAGGACCCTTCACACAAGTCATAATTCCTTATGCACACTTTTTCAATTAGAAAGAAGCAAGACTTAGGGGAATTGTACCAACCAAAAAGTACTCAAAGATATACCTCATAGACTTTAAGTGCCCATAAAGCTGACTAGTCCATAAAAGCAATCCGTGTTCTTGGAATTGTTAAATATCACCTTCTGGATGCATAATGTAATACTTATGTCATGTGCTGCAGATAGCTCTTGGCTAAATACTTGTGTCAGGCTCTGTAGATAATTCTTGGCTAAAATAAAAAATCAATCGAATATTTCTCTCCACAAATTAATATCAACACATAGCTTAGTTCAGTTGGACAGAATATTAATTTGACGAAGTTTGTGTATCCTCCAGCAATATGACCTGGTTATATTCATTCACTTTTTGTAGTGCTGCCACAGAACACACTCATGATCTAGGATAGTTCTCTACGTCATTTCTGTAATGTTCCCAGAGCCAGCGTAGTAATGCACTCACCATATACAATTAATACAGATCTTTAAATGAATCCGTGTTTTTAGAATTGCATGTTACGTGTTAGAGAGGAACCAATAGAATAAAGAAGATAAAGGGACATGTTTACTACACACCTATGAGCGGAAGGATCTTTGAACACATGATACGTATGTGTCCAACCCCATGGACATGATGCTTATTATGCAGATGAGGAAACTGAGGCTCAGAGAGTTTAGTAACCTGAGCAGAGGTGCCAAGTTATGAAAGATGCTACCTTAAACTCAGGTCTACCTGACTCCAAAGTCTCTGTACTGCCTAACATACGAGGTAGTTCAATCTCACCTATCCCTACACAACAAAACCTATTGCCCCTTTACCAGACCCTTGGCTACTGGCTGCCAGCAGTGGCGCATTGCGACAGGCACATTTGTACTGCACACACTTTCACATCAGGTTTGTTCCCCCTAACTGGATGTACTTCTTCCTCCCTAACTATGCAAACATTGCTCTCCCTTCAAAAGCCATTTTCTACTTGAAGTCTCACTTCCCCACAGGCCCACTCCTCTCTCAAATGTGAATTGCACAATTTGGCTTCTGTGAGCAAAATTTAGTTTTGGGTATGTCCTTTCTTGAACTGTTTTCTAAGTAGACGATTATTTCAATCCCAGTTACATTATAAGTTCTTTTATTTTAGGGTTTTCTGGGGGCTTTTTTTTTTTTTTTTTTTTTGGCATTCTCCTATTGTTCTCCTCGGCGCTAAAACGTCATTAGTACAAATGCTTCTCTGCTATTGAATATGCTAAATCTATGCCATACTAAATATGTCTCCGTCTTCATGAAAGATATCATTTGACTCTTCTTATAATAAATGAAGAGGTGATGTCATGTACAAAAATTGTACTGAACTGGGAGTTAAGAGACCTCAGTTAATATTCTATGCAATAAACTAGTTGTGCCATTTGGGACAAGCAATACAACTTCAGTACATCTGAGTTTCTTCATCTGTAAAAGAAAGGATTTAGACGAGATGTTACCTAAACAGAGTGCTTATTCTTGTATATTTTAAATTGTGTTTCTAGAAAAAAAATTTTAACTGTGGCCATGTGCTTTTGCAGCCAGGCTCACCCAGATTTTTCTCCACCCAGAGAGAGTTCTCCCTTCAGCATCTTCCCCTTCACTGGTAAGGGCCAGCAGATGCAACATGGTAAATAGAGACATTTCCAGAAGCTCTTTCCAAATTATAGCCAGTTTCCCAAAGCAAGCTTCCATCGATGCACACAGATACATTTAACACATGTGTTTCAGTAAATATGATTTGTTACCAAAAATCACAATGGTCTCTATTTTTATATTCAGACTTCCACCTACGCACAGTGCTCCGGGAGTAAAATCATTCGTTCACATAAGACTTGAGTCAAAGTCAGTCCCATCTCGCCAACCATCCTGACTTTCCTTACACTGTAGCTTTTACTCAAGTGATCCACATATATTACGGGTGGGAGATGAATTCGAATTTTTTAAATGGAGACTTCATCAAGTTTACTAATAATCTAGGAAATACCTATATTTAACGTATGATCACGTATCCCAGGAGAACCTTAAAATCAAAACAGCACAAATCATAACCGGAAGAAGTATAATACCATTACAGAGGTATACAGCATTATTACAAACCAATTGTTTCCTTCATGCTTGCTTTCCTTCATTCATCGTTTCATGTACCCACCCATTCATCCATCAGACACAAAGTTACGGAGCATCCACTGTCGATCAACAGCTGATCCAGAAGCTCAGTTTCAATTTTGTCATGTTACATGACGTGCAAGGCGTTATTTTATTGCCAGGACATGTTATATATGTGTAAACGAATAAGCATCTCAAAGAAAGTTTAACTATAGAGGAAAAGCATGAAAATCCTGTTATCTAACTTAAGGAAAAAGTTTCCCAAAAGTCAGAAGAAAAGAAGGAAAGCTACCCAGAGTAGGAATGATATTAACTTCATCTGCACAGACAGAGAAAACCGTGGTTGGTAAATTGAGTAAAGTCATGTGCTCAGAAATGACGGAAAAACAACCCATATAAACATATATTCTGTTTGAAAGAAATAACCATAGTTGTTAATTTGGTTATATCTTATTCTTTACGGGCAAACATAAATTTTCCAAAACACTAGTGCCATTTCCCCTTTCAATATTTACTTTATGTCAAATAGTGACCAAATGTAACTCATCAGAATTATATTTTTGCTGTATTATTTCCTATGCTCTATCCACTCTGGACATATCTTGGGACAAATGCACTTTACAACTGCTAAATTATTCAATCATTAATAGATACTCTACTGAGAAATCATTACCTTTCTTGATAGGCTCAATTAACCTGACATTTTGTCTTCAGTGAGTCAGTGTTCGAGGTCTTGAGACACTAGGTTAAAAATGTATATATTACGTTGTGGAAACTAATGTCTTAGATAAGCAAGAGTTTTATTTCTTGCCTTTTCTGTGGCATTTAGTCTTCTGGCCTTTCATATTTTCAAATACTTTAGATCAACAGTCTCCTTAATTAAAGAGAAAAAAAAAAAAGAAAAAAAAAGAAAAAGCTCTAAAGCCCATAACATGATGTCTCAGAAAATTAATGCCCAGAAGAACTGACTTGCATGGTACATTGGGGCTCCAAACATTTCTAGAAGAAAAGAAGGAAAGGAGATCTTGGAGTATCTTATAAATGTGTGAATTTATTTTACTCAGTTTACTCGCGGAGTGTTGTTGATTTTATCTTCCTCTAATTAAACTTAACAAAGCTAATGGCAGTTCACTTGCTTTGAATGTCTCCTATATATCAAACACTTTACAGGACACTTCACACGATTAAGCTAATTTCCTTCATAAAAGCACCCTACAGTGTACATAATATCATCATCCAGTTTTCTAGAAGACAGAAAAACTCAAGAGAGGTTAAGTGACTTGCACTGGGTAGTATGTGGATTTGGGATTTGAAGAGTATGGAACTGGGATTCCCAGACCTGTGTTCCGAGGATCTCTTCTTTTCACCAGACATCTGGCTAATCACCTCACTTGGTTAGAGCACAGCGCTGGAGAAACCAGGACTATATGTTAGATCCCCATTTGGTGAGTTTGCTTAACAAAAAAGAAGAGTTCTGTTCCAGCTGTGCTAGCCATGTGTTTCATTGATCATTCAGGGAATCAGGTAAAAATGTCTGAAGGGTCCCAATTTTATCACTGATGACCAAACACTTCAAGTTGAATTCAGGATCAACGGTGCTCATTGTTCTCACAGAAGAGAAATAAATATATTGGTAAAAATAGTGTGCATTCCTATGAGGGCTGTTTGCTGGGACAGAGTAATATTCAAATAAGTTTTAAGTTTAGTTTGATGAGAAATATAACTATCAACTTGCTGGAATCTAAGAAGCAGCGAGTTAATAATTACATGATTCGGTCGCCTCTCTAGGACTCTTGAGTATGTGAAGTAAATAAAATTGTGACTTACACCAAGTGGATTCTGTAAAGGAGGCACCGTCTCATCAAATTATGTAAATAATTCAAAACTTCCCCTTGTGCCTCCCTCCCTGCTCTTTGTAAATCACCCAACAATTTGCAAAAATAACCAAGGGAAGTGTTTTGGGTGGGCTTTTGAAGATATTTTTAGCTAAAGTGGTGGAGGTTTAAAATACAAGCATGGGAGTGTCTGCCATTTAGAGAAATCACCTGCTCACAAGTTCCGTGGAGAAGTGGAATGTTCTAATGTGTGTCATTCAGCACCACATGTGGACTGCATTAACTCAGGTTATAGCAGGTCAGGCCACGTGACACGGCTGAGCCACAGACAATCTCAAGCAATACAATTTGCTCGATGCAACATAAATTTAAACAGAAGTAGGTTTTTCTCCTCGAAAAGAAGCAACAGCTGCTGTAGATAACAAGATGCCCACACTACCCCACACTGAGAGGGCTTTGTGCTTCGACATGGTCTGAATTATATGTAGGTAGTTCAGCACAACTATATTTAGGGGCATCTCTAAATACGACCAAGGAGTGTTTGGGTGCATAGAATACATTCTCTAAGTGGCACCGACCTCATTTCTTTTTTAATAATCCATTTTGTGAGTTTCTCACTGGTGAATAAGAAGCGTTTTAAAATCTAGTCTGAAAAATTAGAGGGTAGAGACCGTTTGGGCTTAGACAAGCCGCCTTCTGAGCCAGTAGGCCAACTATTCAGCATTCTAATTTAGACTAAAGATAAAATACTCGGCGAGTGCAGATATTAAGAAGGCTCAGAAAAAAAGAAAAGAGCATTGAATTATGATAAAACAGAGAGTGGAGAGATGGTGTTGCTGAATGCCACGACAGTTACTTTCCAACAAAAGTCGCACCCGTGGTATCACTGGTAGGTATTATAGTCCTGAGAACACTGAGAGATTGGCTTTTTGTCTACACCCTCCTCCTTGGAATAGAGGGTAATATTATAATTTGATTTACCTTGACTTTGGATGCCACTTTTGACATGCCGATTTAGCTTCTCACTTAAGCCTCATAAGAACCCTTTGAGCAGGAAGAGAATAAATCTCTTCCAGATAAGCCCACCCAGCCCTAGTCACTCCCAGCATGACAGCACACTCTCGCCCAAGCAACACTTCCACGTGTCTCTGTCCAGCTATAATTAACCATGTGCCGCTTATAAATCTATCTGAAGCACAAAAGTCGCAAAAGAACGTGAAGACATGTTTGCAACGTCTCTTTTGTGTTCATCAATAAATGTGAATCAGTTTCATTAAACCAACCTTTGGACAGTATAAAAACAAGGTAAGTATCTTGTTAAAGAGGTGAAATTTAAGCTTCAGAAGCAATTTGGGGGCTAAAACAAGTGTAATGTAGCTCAATTCTGTAGGGCGCAGTCAATGAGGAGGTCTTAAAAATAGTGAACATTTATTGACTGCTTAGTATGTGCTAAGCACATTACCTTACTGAAACCAAGTTAACCCACGTGGGAAAATTACAATAGCAACAAGAAAAGCACATATAGGTTCAGAAATTTGCCCAGATTTACCCAGGGTATGGCAGAACAAGAATTCCAACCCAGATCCTGTTGGTAACAAACCATGTCTCCCAGTCAAACACCCACCCTTTCAAGGCCTCCTCCTAACCTCACCCACAATGAGAACTCTCTCTCCTCCGGCTGAATGTATTTTCCTTGAAACTCATATTTAGTCTTCAAGTTCTTTCAAGTGAACGTATCATATTTTCACAGTTTCAAAACTGAAACTTCTTATGGCCAAGGACTTTATAAATTATTGTTTTTATCCTTCACATACCTGCCTGTACATTTGGTACAGAATAGGCGCATAATGTTTGCAGCCCTTAAATGTGTTCTCATCCATGTCTACTTAAGCGTTAGCCCTGTTTTCCCCACTCAAGTCTGACAATATCAGAGAGACAGTTGGGGTTTTGGAAACAGGACTAGACTTACAAAAGATCCAGCTTTGCCTCACATTGGTTGTGTGACATTGGGTAATTCATTATCTCATTCCTCTGAACTTTACTTTCCTCATCTGTAAAATTAGGATATGCAAAACCTATTTCACAAAGGTAAAATAAAACATTGACACATTTTTCTTTTGGTCTTTTTATACTCTACACAGAAGGAAGGAAAATTTAACTTACAAACTCATATGTATCTGCTATGGACATCAGCAAAATTATCTGGATTTAGGCATCACTCATCGATTCACAAGGTGCCTGTTTTGTGCAGGCCATCTCTTGGAGGATGTAATTATGCAATGGTGAGCCAAAACAGATTCAGCCTCTGCTCTCACAGTAGTCATGATCTAATGGAGGGCCAGATGTCACATCTGAATATCATTTTATTTTAACACTTTCATTATTAAAATATATCTACAATTTCAATTTTTATTAAGGGAACTTTCAAGAGTCAATTTAATACCCATCAGATCTGTGATCCTAATAATTGAAATTTCTTATAAAGTAACAAGAGTAAAAATTATACATGACACTGGAAGTACAGTTGCCCACACATTTCTGAAATATTACTAGTCATGAGTAGAGCCCTTAGGAATTCCAGGGACTGTCATAAAAATCACAGAAATTTTTTCAGTGTGAAAATTTTGTGCTCAGAACACCCCAGTATAGGTGTGATACTGCAACACAGGTCCTGCCTTAACAAGATGAACAGCTAGACTGCTGTATACAACACGGCTTTGGTCATTTCATATTGTTCACGATAACATGAAAATAAAGAGAAACATTCCAACACTTACATGGTATTTTATATTAGAGTAAATATTGCGGAGGATTTCATTCTCAGTAGAAAAGAGTCTGCATCATTGTTTGCGGAATTCATCATGCTAAATATGACATTTATACCAATAAGTCTTTTAAGACCTGGCATGATCCTAAAAACATGTGCATATTAAAATACATCTCCATTTTGTAGGATTACACTTTTATTTACTTTTATTTCTTAGATGTGATGTGTTTAATGTTAATAATTCCATAACAGCCAATTAAAAGGAAATGTAAAGAATGAATTTTTCATAAGAAAGGAAGGAGTTATTAGCAATGGAGTTCAACAAATTCCCCAGCTGGCTAAAGATATATCATGCTGGGCAGTAGAGTAGGTAAACCTTCCATGGCAAACTCTCAAGGACCCGTCATTCATGGCCGCGCTCCCTGTCCTCTCTTCTTTTAAATGCCAGTCGTGTATGGATGAGGCACATGTTTCTTCTGCCAGTGCCTGCTCAAGCAGACGGTTTACTAATTTGTAGCTCGGTAAACCTTTCACTGCACTGAGCACCTTGAGGTTAGCACATCTCTAATCATTATTTGATAACAGAAATCTGCAAGCATCACATCCCTAGTAACAAGAACATTGTATCTTAGCAACCAGCCTTGATATTCAAACAATTTCATTAAAGCGTAGCACCTCTTAGCAGGTGGGTGAGTGCGGGTGTTGATAAACATTTATAACATGATCAGCCATTGTGTTTGCCAACACTATAATCAGCATGACAAATTTATGAATTTGTTTACAAGCTCCTAGATAGCCAATCCATGTAGGTAAGCTACATTTCAGACTGGGTAGGAGATCCAGATATCAGATCTTTATTTGAAATGGAGAGTTTCTTTAGAAACCTATCAATTTAAGAGATTGCCAAGCTGTTTTCAGTACAGAGACATCATTAATATTTCCACTGTGGTTTAATCTTCAGATAGTAGTGTTGAATTTAAATGCTTCAGGAGCAAAATCTGAGTGGGAACTTCAGCGACATCGAGATTCATAAGAATCATGTTATGAAGAAAGTGCAGGTTGAATTTTTTACTTCTCCAGATGGACAGAGCTAGCTGATACATCTTTTGTGCCCAAGGATCTATACATGAATAGCTAAAAGAAAACAAATATGGTGAAAATCCCCTTTTCAAAAAGAAGAGAATTTTTCAGTGAATAAATTACCAAAAAATTTTTAACGTATTATTTTTTTAAAGACTTATTTATTTATTTATTTGAGAGAGAGAGAGAGAGAGAGAGAGTGCACACGCAAGAGAGCAGGGGGATGGGAAGAGACTCCGTGCTGAGCTTGGAGCCTGGAGCCTGGAGCCTGACCAGGGGCTCAATTCCGTAACACTGAGATGATGACCCGAGCCGAAATCAAGAGCTGGACTCTAAACCAACTGAGCCACCCAGGTGCCCCTTTTAAACATACTATAAATGTACTTATGTAGACATTCATTTAAGGAACTACTGATATGTTACCATCATTGGTTCAACACGAGCAGCCTTTTCTGTTTTTACTTCTATCTAATACCTCTCTATGGTATCCGGATTTGCACAAAATTTAATATTCTATTAAATTCTAAATATTCTATTTTAGAGAGATTTAATATTCTATTAAATTCTAAATATTCTATTTTAGAGAGATTTTGAGTCTTCTTCCCAGCAAAGCGTCAGGAAACTATATACACATATTTTTCAATCTCCACCAACCCCATGATCCTCAAAATTGAAAAATCTTGTAATTTGAAAGGTACTAGCCGAGCCCATCTCTTTCTTAATTCTATAACACAGCCCCTCATATTACTATAAGGCCTCCAACCTGTGACCGTTCAAGTGTTACCAAGTATAAAGATTCACTAAGGCATGCCCTGGCAAATAGGTGGAAGAAAAACAAGAACTTTTCTACTTTCTGCAGTTTGAACCTTGAACCTACAGCACACTGTTACAACAAGGCCCCTAGGCTCCTCATCCCTGAACAAGCTATTAATCTACCTGAAATAGGTGAACTGCAGTGAAGCATTATCAAATAGGTAACAAGCTCCCTTTCAAATTAAAACCAGCCATGATGAAAAACAAGTTTGTTGACCTAGCTTGTTCACCATGAACCATGACACGTCAGTTAATAACTACCACCTGGGTAGCTCCAAGCTTCAACAACCAGCATCACAACGTTCAAAAGACTTGGAGACAAAAATGTATAGTACACCCTGCAAGACCAAGAGCTCCACATTCAAGTATTGTTGGTAAAAAATGACCAGAAAGAAAGATAAAACTGAAAGTGTCTAAAGCTGTCATCAGAAAGGACCATGATCGGGCAACTACTGTAAAGTAAAGATGTCAGAAATCTTCTGAATTTGTATGCGTGATACCAGATGGGGTGAGGGACAGTGCGAGGGCAGTATTTGCCATACACATTAGCTTAACTGTCAAAATTAATAATTTAACAATTATTTCTCCCAATTTCCTGGTACTTTCCAATACCCATTTCTTGTATTTTGACCATGTGTAAAGAACTTATTTTGGTCTGAGGGAAGAAAATAATTCAGCTTCCTCGGTGGGTTGGAGAAAGGGTCCAGACTGAAACAGAGAAACAGTGGGAATCTGGGATTTACATTTTGGTCTAGTCTTTAAACCTGTTTATACAACCGCTTTCAACTTGCCAATTATTTATCAGCTCTTTATATTTATAGTCTAATTTTTCTTAAAACCTTGTTGTTTCTCATGAGAATTTTAAACTGTTTGAGGCAACAAACAGTGCGTTTGTGATTGTGTAAGTGAGCGTGGGTATGAGTATGTTGTTTTTCCCACTTACTGAAGTTACCAGATAATTCTACATATTTTTATGAGAGTGCTATCGAAATCCACTGGCTCAGTGTGATGGACTACTTCCTACACTGTAGATCTGTGGTCATTAAAATGCTGGATTTCTAAAAATATATCATTGAACATAACTTTGTAATGCAACGGTTCCAGAAGTAAGTTCCTGAAGGAGGAAAGATTTTCTTTTGTAATATTTTTGCCTTCAGAACAGTGTTGTACATTATGGACTATCTTCTAGTTAAACTAAAAAATATGGTAAATCAACATCTCATTCCCAATAACATCAGCTTATAAAAGATCCTTTTGAGCTGCCTTTCCTTGTCTGGGCTTGACAGTTTAAAAAAAAAAATGTTTATTGCACACCTGACACCCACCTCTGAGAGGTGCCTAACCTTGGGCACGAACATAGAGGAAAAGCCCCAACTTTTATGTAACCAACATCAGCTGGTATATACTGTCTATATAGAATTCTTCTGACACGACTTCAAATACATTTTTTCATTCTGGCTATTCAGACATAAAATTTCTGCCAAAATATTTTAGACTAAAATGGTAGTCTATGTCATTGGTCATGTTAAAGTTCGGAGAGTCTGCAAAAGAAAACAGGTGAGAAGTGTGATTTTACTAATGAGTTCAGACACCGGCACAAGCCAGCACTGCTGTGGTCTTGCAAAAGGAACACCTTCCATAATAAACCACTGAGGAGCTCGCTGTTAGCAAATTATAAGGACTGGAAATTCACAGGGTTCACAGTGCTTGATATTTAGGTAGCACTTTTCATCCGAAGGTATCAAGGTGCAGGATAAATATTAACTCACACATTCTGTCAGTTTAGGTAGCATTTAGAGTTTGTAAATTCAGACTTTAAGTCAGAATTACTCCCTCATTCCATTTTACTGCGGTCCAGGACAAGGATAAGTTGTACTTCAATGTTTGAATATAAATAAAAAGATAAAACGCACACGAAACTCACATTTCTAACCCCCTATTTCTCCCTCAGAACCCATTTTCTTTTTTAGATTGAAAACAAAATTCAGGTGGGGGGGTGGGAGAAATAAGTGGTGGAGATTAAGAGGCACAAACTTCCACGTATAGAACAAATAAGTCACAGGGATGAGAAGTACAGCGTAGGGAATACGATCAATGAGGTTCACAACCCCATACCTGAAGTAACAGCGCAGGCAACGTCGGTATCGGTGGGTAAAGCTTGTAAACAGGACGGATGACGGTGCAAGTCTGCGGGGCAGCGAGCACCTGGATCTTGCTAAATACCATCCCTGAAATGAAATCCCGAAGAGGCTTCCCAGGGACACAGCAGGTAGGCTTCAGCATGAAGACTATTGGTAGTGTAATCCAAAAATGGTTTTTGAATTTACAAAACAGAGTTCTACTCCCCTAGAGCACTCATTTCTCCCAAAGGCCTTACTGGCTTCCAAAGTATAAATGGGAATCACCTGAAAGGAGGGTGGGATTATGGGTTAGAGGAGGGCGGGATTATGGGTTAGAATTTAAATTAGGAATTACATGTGGCAGTTCTTTCTATGATGCATTATATAATCCTTCAGATTTTTAAGAGAGGGTATGGGCAAGAAATACATATGAAATAATGCTGTGCACCTTCTCAGAGGCTTCTAGATCATCAGTAAAAGACAGCCCTCCATGCAGGACTGAGAAAACCTCAATGTTCTAGAGTCACAGCTGTAACTAAGCAATAGGATAAGTCAATACCTAATCCTTGCTGCTCACAGTCTGTGGATCCGCTGTACTGACATCACCTGGGAACTTACTAGAAATGCAGAATCTCAGACCCCAACCCACACCTACTGAGTTACTATCTGCATTTTATCAAGATCCCAGATGATTCTTCGAAGACTAAAATTTGAGAAACACTGAGCTAACAAGTACATATGAAGTACATCATGTCTTTCTATACTCTATGCAGTGTTATAGGAGCGTAAGTACTTAATTAACCCACACAAGAAATTCGTGAGGTAGGTATAAAGACCACCGTTTTATAGATACAGATAAAAACCTAGCTTCACCAATGTATGAGAGCTACTCAAAATGGTATTTACGAGTGGAATTTCATTTCCTTTCTGATACTCCACTAATGGGCACACGAAGGTTCTTTAGGAAATCTCTGTGGATGGCCATGGTGACCTTGGTCTGTGTCATTCCTCACTTAAAACCTTCCATTCTTGGGATGCCTGGGGGCTCAGTCGGTGAAGCAACTGCCTTTGGCTCAGGTCATGATCCCAGGGTCGTGGGATCAAGCCCCAGTTCAGGCTCCCTGCTCAGTGGGGAGCCTGCTTCTCCCTCTCCTTCTGCTTCCCCTGCTTGTGCGCTCTCTCTGGCACTCTCTCTCAAATAAATAAATAAAATCTTAAAAAAAAAAAAAGAAGAAAAACCCCAACATCTTCTATTTTTAGGGGAAAAAAACAATTGACAAAGGAAGCAGTCCGGATACTCATCCCAGAATTGTGGAGTAGGACACTTTTGGGGAAGCTACAAGCTCCACAAAGGGCAGACGAATTTCCCATCTCAGTTTTCCCTTGCTGATCTTACCTTGAAATTTGAAACCACCAAACCATTCTTTTTTAAAACATTCTTTGCATTACTAAGCATATTGAATAACTAGAAGGTGGGATTTCTTGTCTATTATTCCTGGTAGTGATCCAAGATTAAAATAATTTCAGGGGTGCCTTGGTGGTATAGTCGGTTAAGCAGTGACCCTTGGTTTTGGCTCAGGTCATGGTCTCAGGGTGCTGGGATTGAGCCCCGCGTCCGGCTCTGCGCTCATTGAGGAGTCTGCTTCAGGACTCTTTTCTTCTGCCCCTCCCCCCACTCACTCACACCCTCTCTCTCTCTAAAATAAATAAATAAATCTTTAAAAAATAAAGATTAAAATTTCAGAAATAAAACCAAAACAAACCTTGTGATTTCAACATGACAGAGAGAGAGAGAGAGAGAGAAAGGAAAAGGAAAATACCAAACCAGACTGTATTTTAAAAAATTAAAGCCATCACCTTTAGCAATGAATAAATAAAGGAAAAAAAGTGCTCCATTGGTTATTATTTCTATGTTCACCTTAAGCACAGAATTTGCATATCCCATGATAGGAAAGAAAGCTAATGAAATTACAATATTTAATTTCTTGGGCATAAGCCTATTTCACAGTGTAGTTGACCCTTGAATAGCATGGATTTGAACTGTGTGGGTCCGCTTATATACGGATTTTTTACAGTACAGTACTATAAATGTATTTTCTCTTCCTGGTGATTTTATCACTTTTATTTTATTTTATTTATTTTATTTTATTTTATTTTATTTTATTTTATTTTATTTTATTTTATTTTATTTTATTTTAAGTGTATTCTTTTATCACCGATCCCCTATTTCTCCCCTCCCCTCACCTACCTCCCCTCTAGGAACCATCAGTTTGTTCTCTATAGTTAAGAGTCTGTTTCTTAGTTTGTCTCTCTTTCCTTTTTTTTTTCTTTTGCTCATTTGTTTTGTTTCTTAAATTCCACACGAGTGAAATCATACGGTATTTGTCTTTTTCTGACTAACTTATTTTGCTTAGCAGTTTACCCTCAAGGTCCATTCATGTTGTTGCAAATGGCAAGATTTCATTCTTTTTTGGGGCTGATTAATATTTCATTGTATATATATATATATATATATATATATATATATATATATACCACATCTTCTTTATCCATTCATCTATTGATGGACACTCGGGCTGCTTCCATAATTTGGCTATTGTAAATACTGTGGCTATAAACATTGGGGTGAATGCATCCCTTTGAATTAGTGTTTTTGTATTTTGGGGGTAAATACCCAGTAGTACGATTCCTAGATCATAGGGTAGTTCTATTTTTAACTTTTTGGGGAGAATCCATACTGTTTTTCAGAGTGGCTGTACCAGTTTGCATTCTCACCAACAGCGCAAGAGTTCCTTTTCCTACAACATCCTTGCCAACACATGCTGTTTCTTGTGTTTATAATTTTAGCCATTCTGACAGGTGTGAGGTAATATCTCACTTAGTTTTGATTTGTATTTCCCTAATAACAAGCGATGTTGAGCATCTTTTCATATGTCCATTGGCCATCTGTAAGTCTTCTTTGGAGAAATGTCTTCTGCCCATTTTTTAATTGGATTATTTGTTTTTTTGGGGTATCGAGTTGTATCAGTTCTTTATATATTTTGGATACTGTTTATTGGATATGTTATTTGCAAATCTCTTCTCCCTTTCAGTAGGTTATCTTTTCTGGTGATTTTCCTAATAACATTTTCTTTCTCTAGCTTGCTTGATTTTAAGAATACAGTGTATAATATATACAACATACAAGACATGTGTTAATTGTTGATGTTATCGGTAAGACTTCCGATCAACAGTAGGCTATTAGTAATGCAGTTTCAGGGAAGTCAAAAGTTTTACACAGATTTTCCACTGCACAGGGCATGGGTGTCTCGAAACCCCACTCCCCCACAACCCCCCCCTCCCCGCCACCCTGGGTTGTTCAATGGTCAACTGTAATTTTTTTCTCTTATTTGACATAAGCTATTTGCTGTGGAATTTATTCAGTTAAAAAAATGACCAGAATCTGTTCTTTGAGGATTTGCACTCTTTCTTTTAGTCCACTACATAATAATCACTAATAGAAAATTTATTACCTGGAATACTAATACTAAAATTCTCTCGATTATTAGAATGGGTGTTATCAATATGATAATGTCTAACTTTTGTTTTTACCTCTATAACACTGAAATTCATTTAGAACCCCCTGTGAGAATCATCAGATTGTTTTGATTGATAAATGACAAAAGGTGCAAACACTCAGCAATTTCCTCACATTTTATCTGTTGCTATAAAGCAACCGTGAGGTATTATGTAGAAAACTCAACAGCACATATTTTATGCTTCTATGCTTTATTGTAATATTTAAATTAAGAGAATTTTCTTCATATACTAGATTTGAAGCAAAAAAAAAAAAAAAACCATCTTGATTTTCATTTTGTACCCTTTCTGACTTTCAGATTAAACTCTAAACATCAACTATGATTATTGCTAACATCTTCATATCATGGAGCCTCTGAGATTTTATGCAAAGCCCTGAAAACTTCACTCAGGGTGTCATTAAATTAGGCAAGGCTGGTTTTCCTCTTCCTCACTGAAGCACAGTCTCTGATCTGTAAAGTTCATGTCTGGCTAGGCAGCCATGCGCACTTTTCACAATTTATCATTCCTGCTAATGGTTTCTTTTAATCCCAATAAAATATTCCCTTTCACATGAATATCCTTTACCTGGGTACGTGGAAGAAAAATAACGCTTGTTTAAAATTAATTTCTTACTTTTCCCTCAGTGCAGTGCATCTAAAGAAGCAAAACTTATTGCATTAAATTTAATGACATAATAAATTCTTCCTTTCCGACAATACTGTGGTTTAATTCACAAGTGCACTTTAAGCTTTTGCCTTTAGCATCTGATGGGTCATTAGTCTGTATGTAATCCAGCAGCCGGACTCCTCAGAGTCTAAACTCCATCAGCAAGCTCCAAATCAGTAGTTCCTGAAATATGACTTGTAGGTCAAGTGTCCTGAAAAAGAGTGCCTTGGGCATCCCAGATGGAGAGCAGGGCATGACAAGCAACAAACTAGGACAGAATTTGATGCCGGTGCTCACTAAAGACTCCATTCATTCTAACTCACTAAACAACTCTTCTCCAAATGATTTGACTCCTACTTTTGATGTTTCTAGCCAGTAGGTCATGCAATGAAATTGGTTGCTATGTGCCAATAGGCTTAACATACATGTCATCGAGTTGAACATATTCTAATCACATTTTGCCCCAAGAACCTTTGTCTAATATCACAAAACAGTCCATGGAATTGCTATCAGTCATCCTAGACCAAAACAAGATAATTAATGCACATCACCCCCCTCCTCACCCCGTGGGAGAAATGCTCTCTGCTGGGTCGGATAAGTCTCTTTTTTTGTCTTGAGAGCATCTTCTCTTGCTGAGAAACAGAAGTAGAGATACCATTAGTAATTTTCCAGAATTTCACATAAGATTTGGGAAAACCATTTTTCCACACTATCTTTAATAGCTGAAATAGCCAACCTGTCCAATATACTATTGTTCTGCTAAAGTGCTGCATTCATTTATTCATTCAAATGGTGCTAAATCCTGGAAATAGAGATAAAGTTTACAGTCAGTCCCTGACATCAAGAGTTAAAAATGTTGTTTTGGACAAATGATATAATAGTATACTTTAGCCTGCAACATCGTAATTATATTATCATCTCATCATTACTATGATCACCATTATGATCATCTTGAGTTTAAATTCTTTAAGAATGTAACATAAAAGAAGAGTGGACACTGGACACAAATGAGACCTGGCATTATACATAGAGAAATGGGGGGGAAAAAATCTACCCTCCCCCAAAATGGGATTTTCAATATTCTATAAAAAGCATATTGTCTCACTTCATCATGGTGTCATCTTCCTAGCAGAACTTGGGAGAAAGACTGAACCCCATAGATGAATTAAATCACTTTATTTAGAAACTTAAAAGCCAGCATCTAAAATTGCTGGTTGCCTGTTGTCCCTGTGAGTAGATAGAGGAGCAGTAAATGACATGGTAGCAAGAAAGATGTAGACGACTTGGATTCCAAAAGGAAAGTGACTGCTGAGAGAATGAGGAGAGAGAGAGAAGCAAGGAGTCTGAGCGAGAAGTGAGTAGAGATAGAAGCAGTAGGGCAGAGGAAGCAAGAAAGGAGGAACAAAAGAAGAGAAATTGAAGAGTGGGTGGGAGGAAGAACAAATGAGAAGAGCGTTCAACCAGGGCACATACACCTAACCCCATGAAATTAACATCATGAGAATAATCCAGTGCCTCTGTATAGAGAGAACAAGGGGTTGGATCAAGTGGCAGGGCCTCATACATGAGAAAGCCAACCGACCTCTTGGTAGGCAGCCACTGAAATGGCCCCTGCCTCCTGATATTCATATCCTGTGTAATCCCCTCCCACTGGTAGTGGGCTGGACCTAGTGACTCACTTCTAACCAACAGAACACAGAAATAGTGACAGGGTGTCTCTTCCAAGATTAAGTTAGAAAAAAAATGTCCTGGCTTCCACCTTGCTTGTGCTCTCTTACTCTGTCACTTGTCCACTCTGAGGGATGTCAGCTTCCATCTTGTGAGCTGTCCTATGGAAAGGGCCATGTGATATGGGATGAGGATGGCTTCTGACCAACAGCTAGTAAGAAAATGGGGCCCTCAATCCAATAGCTCCCCAGGAACTAAATCCTGCTAACAACTACCAGAGTTTAGAAGCAAATCCTTCCTCAATTGAGCCTTTAGGTGAGACTGCAACCCTGGCTAACACCTTGATGATGGCTTTGAGAAGTCTTTGAGGCAGAGGCACTTAAGCAACCCTCAGATTCCTAACCCATGGAAACTGTGACATAATAAATATTTGTTGTTTTAATGTGCTGGTCTTTAGGATAATTTATTACACATCAATATACACATTTGTGTATAATCAATATACACATTTAATATGAATTTGACCACTTTGCCCAAGATTAACTCCAGATTAGCAGCTGGACTGCTAAGGCAGCCCAAATAGACTTAATAACAGAATTATGAAGACCCAGCCTCTGATAAACTTAACATGGTTTAAATTAATTGGCAAATCTCGCTCATGTTTCACACAGATACCTGAGTTTGAGGACCGACTGTGGGTCAGGTACTTACTAACTCTAAGATAACGGCCAAGTCATTTAACCTCTCTGAGGCACAGCCTTCACATGTGGAAAATGGGGCTAATAATTATCCCTGCTTGTCATGCCTGTCATGAGATTGACTTGAGGTCACATAATTGAAACTACTTTGGAAATTATAAAGTTAGTCATAATGTGAGTACTTAGGAGACTATGGCAGTCCCACTCATGGGATTTTTCTGGGCTAATAACATCTTAAATACTTGCAACTCCTTAAAAAGTATTTCCTCTTTTTTATGAGGCAAAAGATAATATCTCTGTAGTTCTTAAGTTTTGACACAACTAAAAATATCTTAAAGTTTTATTCAGTTTTTCCAAACCTAAGGCTATTCTATCCATGTCCATCTTAAACTTGGTCATTTCTTATATATTGAATACTTGGTCAAATAAGTCTAAAAATTTTCTTTATTTTCAAGGTGAATGTCTTACGCGACTCGCTCTAGAAACAGAACGAGATAGGAATTCTTGTTCAAATGACTTTTTTTTTTTTTGGAGGGGTGTTTGAAGAAGGAAAGGGAAGAAAGAAGGAAAGAACACTAGACAGGAAAGTGGGCTCCTCTGGAGACAAGTTCAGCTGACACCATGGAGAAGCTCTGGAGCACCTCAGCACTTGTCCACCTTGAGGCCTAGAGGCTGGCCTTTGCGAGCTTCCTCCTTCCCAGGCAATTTTCCGGGGAAGGTGGCAGCGCTGAGTTTACCAGCCACACTCAAAGCAGCCAGGGGAGCACGTACCAGCCACTGAAGGGGATCTAGGCAGGGTTCCAACAGCATCCCCTCCAGAGTACATACAGCATGATTTCTCATGGTATTTTATCATCATTTCTGCAAGTAAGTCTTGTTATGCTAAACATTTCAGCGTCGATCACTTTTATACCAGCTGTGTTCAATTGACAGTGTGGAAAAATAAAAATTTGTCTCTAATCAGAGTTGTAAACCTTAGTTCAGCTCAGATAAAAAAGAAAGGGAATATCTGGGAGATCTTTTTTCTCCTAAACTATAGACCATTAAGAAATATACATAAGAGGGGCACCTGGGCGGCTCAGTTGGTTAAGCATCTGCCTTCTGCCGAGGTCATGATCTCAGGGTCCTGGGATTGAGCCCCATGTCAAGCCTCATGTCAGGCTCCCTGCTCAGCAGGGAGCCGGCTTCTCCCTCTCCTCTGCCCCTCCCCCTGCTTGTGCGCTCTCACTCTCTCTCTCAAATAAATAAAATCTTAAAAAGAATATATATATATATATATATATATATATATATATATATATATATATATATATATGAGATACTTAAGCAAGGCTGAGGCAAGGAGAGCACCTGGGAAATAAGAGTTTCTCAATAAGCCCAAGTGGGAGAAGAGTCAGGGAGATTGTGAAGGAGTTTGAACTGAGGTCCCTGAGAGAAGCACAGGCAAAAAAAAAAAAAAAAAAAAAAAAATCCATGCCAGTGCCCATGAGGGAGGTGGAGGGCAGGGGGTAAGGAATGATGACTTCAAAGAGAAGATATCTCAACCAGTTTGGAATCACAGGCGTGTCCTAACCACCTCTCCTATCAAGCTTTTCTCTGTTTCTCCAATCTGACATGGCCCACTTTTTTCCTTATAAATTGTTTACATTTGAAAAGCTCAATCATGAAACAGAAGACCGTAAAACTTCTGTTTATCCAGTGGTTATTACTCACACTTGAGCTAAAGCTTCCTGAAACGTTATTGCTCTTGGTTGCATTTTTTGGGGGTATTTGTCGGAAAATATATTTTGACAACAGTTGCCTAGAAGAAATTCTCGAGCTTCCGAATGCATGAGAGGCTTTACAGAGGAACTCAAATGAGAAAGTGGAATCTGGGGTTTATACACGGTACGGGGCTCCCAGCCTTCCCTCCTCCTAGCATGGATGCATGATCAGTGCCAACCCTCATTTGTGTTTCTGACATTAATGAATTTTGGCTTTTTTAGTATATCTGAAAAAAAATTGGAGCTTCCCATGAATAAAACACTACAGTGGCAATAATATTTCAACCAGGATTCAGTCGCTTTCCATCATTCTCAAACATAGGTTACCAGTTTTTAAAACTACTTCAGCCAGGGACTGTTTATGTACGATAAAACTAAAATGTAAACGTGGGTTTAAGGTGATCGCCCAGTTGCTTTACAGAACAAAATATCTGCTGGTTTTCAAACTTATATTGAAACAGTATGTTAGTTCTGTTCTGACAGTATATAAAGATACTGGGTTTCCCAGACACATAAGCAAAGTCTTTTATGAGCTCATAAAGGCTAGACTTAGGAATATTTAAGTATTGGGTAGTTCATAGAACAATCTCTTTAGTCATTCAGCTAACGTAGTAGACAACCACAGTTTATTCTTCTTAGATCTCTTCCTCTCATTTTTTATATTCTTAGGAGGTGAAAGGTATTTAGAAAAGACCTAAATACATTTTTTATTATTATTGAACTATCAAAGATGTGCTCTCTTGTGGGACTCCCTTCACTTCCTCACTCTGTGTATGTTAACCCACTTCAGAGACGATGGTGAAATGAACCCAAAGTGCCAACTTACTATTTGCATTATAAATGGAGGCACAAAAGGATATTTTAAAACTTTTGGTTCATCTGGCATATCAAAGATTTCTTTCTAAGCTACTTCAGTGACTGCATTGAAGTAAACTGAAAGCAATAGCTTAAAAGGGGTGAAAAAAATTATTAAAAAAAAAAAACATCTTATTTCCATGGAAAAATTCAGTTTACTCTCCTAACCTCCCCCCCCCCCCCCGCCTTTTGAATTACTTCTCTTTCTTACCCTCTTCTCTATTTGCAGGACTCAACAAGGAGGGAATCTGGAGCTTTCAGAATTCAAGTGTCAACTAGTTCTCTCTGGAGTACAATCTATTTTCCTTGCCTTGTCAAATTTGCACTCAAACTTCTAGCAAATAGTCTAACTCCCATTGTTTATTCTATTGAGCTAATTACCAATATTACAGCTTTGACTCTATCCATGTGTCTACTATTTCCCTCTGCTTCATGAAGTACCCAACAGAATTACAGGTCATTAGAATGTCTACCTGAGAGTCAATATAAGTGAAGCTGATGAAATTTAAACAAGAAGTTTCCACGTCTTAACAATTGCTACAGCTTTCTTAACTTCCCCCTTTGACCTTCATAGATCTGTGGTTTTGTTTTCTGTTTTCAAAATGGAGGCCAGGCCTTCCTAAGAATCAAGGGAATGTTGAACTGGGCGGTAGACAAGTGGTGTTTCAGTTTGACAAAATTGCCACTGAAAATGGTACAATCCTCATGGGCTCCTGCAAACTGAACCAATCAGAGTTCCTGGAAGAGGCAGTCTGCCATGTGGTACTGACAGTGCCTATGGAAGGAACTGACTCCTGTTTAGCATTATCTTGGGGGAGTAGAGATGTAAGAGCTGATGACTCTTCATGGGCTCAGAGGATGAAGAAATATGAAATGCTCACAGAATATGAAATCTTATTATCAGAACACTAGCAGGAAGGCAAAATACTTTGGTCACCAAATTCCTAGAAGTAAAATGCACACTATTACTAAATTTGTCTATACAGTGATTACAGTGATGTGTCTCTAAAATGAAAAGATATGCCCAGGGGCACCTGGGTGGTTCAGTCGGTTAAGCATCTGCCTTCAGCCCAGGTCATGACCCCAGTGTCCTGGGATTGAGTCCTGTATTGAGCTCCATGCTCAGCGGGGAGCCTGTTTCTCCCTCCGCCCCTCCCCTTGCTTGTGCTCGTGCTCTCTCTCTCTCTGACAAATAAGCAAACAAAATCTTAAAAAAAAAAAAAAAGGCTCGTATTTGACCATTTGTCATTTCCAAGTATTATTTTAACTATGTGCTCTCTAGAGAAGATATCCTATCTGCCTCTCATTTTACAGTGCTAGAGTAAATTTATACTAAATTTCGTTTATAATAAATTAGTTTAACATCTGACATATATGCACCTACAATATCAAGCGCCTACAAAACTATGCCAAATTTTGCTTTTTATCACATTTTATTATACTTTATGCTGATAGGAAAATAGTTCACATGGGAACAGAGATCAGTCTCTTTGTTCGGATTTTTGTTTAACATAAGAAATTTTCCTGGATGCAAAAAGTTGAGGACATAGAACTCCAGTTATACTTCCGCTGACTTTTTTTCAGTGTTATCCTTTGGAAATACATACAAATGGGCACCCAACCCTCTGAACATTCACCCCACCACACACCCTGACTACCACCCAAACAAAAACAAGAAGGAAAAAATAACAAGATATCAACACAGATTCAGTACAACAATATTAAGATCACATTTGGGATAACGCTGATGAAGGGAGATGCTCCCATCACCATTTAACAATACGGAGCTTAATAGCCTGGAGGTACATCTGTCTCTAATTAAGTTAGGGACTATAGTATGCCATCATTTCGGCTTTGCAATGAAATTCATTTCTTTAGGGTGGTTAGATACTTGATCTGAGAAACTACTGTCTAGTCTTGAAGTATAATGCAAAAGTTGCTTCCCAATCAAGCCAGAATACTTAGCTATCAGGCAAATTAGGTCAGTATTGTTTTTAACAAATCAGACTGTCGGAAAGACATCCATGTGTCACGAACTTTGGTATCACGTAGCTACACTCAAGCCACAATATAAGCTTCAACTGTGAATCCTGAATGCATTTATTCATTGTCTATCAATTTGCCACCGTTTCTAAAGTGCAAGTTCATAAAAAATCATAGAAATTGATATTTTCTTGAGGCTGCATAAAGCTTCAAATTATATTTGGCAATGACTCATTCTAGAGGAAAACTTTAGTAATGTTCTATCATTGCCACATATTCCTGTGCTTCTGTTAGAAACACCTCAGTATCTTTCCCTTTCTGCCACTACCTCGTACCTACTTCCTCCAGAGTTATGAGACTCAAGGTCACGTTATAATGACTTCTGCCGTATTTCACTACGACTTCTTTCCAATCTCGCCACGAAGTCTTCCTGGAAACATACCTCCTTTAAATTGTCCATCCAGATTTCTCAGGGGAAGTCGACCTGACACTAATAAGGAAACAAATAAAAATTCATAATAATGCAAAGGAGGCCAGAACCATTATATTTGAACATCTCTGTTCTAGTCTCAACCCTGTTGGCATTTCTGTAAAGTGTCCTTCTCATAGACTTCCTAATCAGTATAATTTAAAGGTGTATTTAGCATAATTTCTTAAGATTCCATATAAATCAGACGTCAAAATGTCACCTGCAAATCTCTATATTTAAACAAGATTTTTAAGCAAATGCATAGCTATTGGAAAATAGCTATGAAATTTGGTATATTTAAACATGAGAGAAAACAGAAATTTTCGTAGAAAAAGATCCACTCTTGCCCATCCCTCCACCTAGGAAAGAAACACATGTTATGGATGGAAACATCTAATTGGACAAACACAGACAAGGGCTAAATCCTATGAGACACTATAAGATCAGTCTGATTATTAATGATAAACGTCTTATTGTTCATTGCTAACACTGTCTGAAAAAAATCCTGGATTTCATTTCATCTCTGCCAGCACTAAAAAATTCAGAAAGCAACGATTTCTAAGACAGTCCATGTCGCAAGAATGGCCACTCTCGGTGTGCCTGATACGATTGACGACCCCTTCTCCACATCAGGTTCACATACACCGGAGTGGGTTTTCCTGTTGTTCTGACACATGCCTTTCTTCCCACACGAACAATAAAAGTTCGGTGTGCTCTCTTACTGCAGCAGTTCCTTCCTGAGCACAAGTGTGTCTTATCTATTGAGAAATTCTGACACCAGGTAGATAGCTGTTTATGTCAAAAAGCATCTCTTAGGCAGATAACCGTTTCAAGAACCTAGATAAATGAGCAAGTTCTCTGTGCATATATAAAACACTGCAAATATAAGATGGCTTTTTTTCTGGAAAGGCTAGTATGCATCTCTATGGTGGCTATTTCTGCATACGACCCTGTCGTGTCCGTGTTGTAAGGCTCTCCAACAGCTGCGCACCCCCGCTAACCTCTGCACGGTGTGTCCCGGCTCCGTTTCTACAGTCTCGCCAAGACTGAAAAACCGATTGCTCTTCCCTAAATACTTCTTGCTTTCTCCTACTTTCCTACACAGGGATTATGCTCAGAAAACAACAACCAAACATACAAACCACCTTTGCTTTCTTCCTAGATCTCAGCCAGGGCCGAGAGTTAGCAGGTGCAGCCGACCTTCAGCTTGCTGGGCCCCGCCAACTCACCCCCACTCTGTTCTTGCTGCTGAAAAGGGGTCAATCAGATAAACTAACTTAGGTTCACGTGTTAACACGTTACTGATCTATCCTTCCAGGTAACTAAATCTCTTATCTGAGTGTAAGTGTACAATGGTTAGATAAGACCTCAGTCACCCATTTGTTATTTCTTAAACACTAAGTATGTGTGGAGCACCCTGCTGAGGTTACAAAGATGAATAAGAGAGTTCTCAGGCTCCCGAGCTCACAGTTCGGGGAAGTCAGCAGATAGAAACAGCACGGTAAACGCGGCCATAGGGATATGTACAGGATGTCCTGGGAAAACAGGGGGAAAGTCAAGGTCACACAGCTTTCTGGAAAGGAGTAGGAGCAGGAGGAAGTCCAGACACCAAATAATACGAGAATCATAAGGTCTGGACTGTGCTAAGGGGCCAACATTTTTACTTCCTTGTGTGCCGAACGCTTCGCAGCCACCTCAGATGAAACACTGCACTCAAGCACTGTGAGCTCTCCCTCCTGAATTTGTTTCCTCATGTGTCCCCTTTCGTCCAAACACACTGCTTCAGTCCCAGGCCTCATCATCTACCTGGACTATGACATCCCTAGTCCCTAGGTTCTTCTAATTGGTCTCTGGCCTCCACGCCGTTAGCATATTGAGTTTGCCAAAATGAAAATCCGTAACACATCTGGTGGATTGGGGTAAGAGTCTGAGAACGACACCCAAAAGAAGTGACTCCTGACATATTACCAAGTAGAGAAAAGCGAGAGGGGCATTCCAGAGGAAGGAGCAGCCTGAACAAAATTATGGAGGTGGGACGAAGTGTGGTGTGAGTAAGAAAATATCTAAACTTCAGCATTTGCATAAGGGTAGACTCTGATTTGAATGATCGCCAGCCAATGGAAGAGATAGTTAAGTGAGTAGGGGAAGACATGTAGTCAGCCTTCCCAAAACAGCAACTTCCTTTTTTGACACTGAGACCAGCCCTAACTTCAGATTTTCTCTTCCACTCACAAATCCTCCTCCAGAGTACGTGCTTCCCCTCCTTTCACTAACTTAAACTACTTCATCCATCCCCTCAGATTTAATTGGTTCCTATAATTCTTTATAATTATTTTGAGATCATTTTCAATTATTACCTCATCTCCCCCACAACACTTTGGAGACAGGAGACCTGAATGCTACTTCTTTCTCCCTTCCCTTTCAGGACATCTTAGACCTCTGTAAATGCTGTGCGTCTGCCATCCGACATAGCATTTCATAAACAGAAGCAGATAATTATTTTTTCGTAATTGTTTCTCAGGCAGGTAGCGTCCAAGGTCATTAGATATGAAATGGTAGTACAACTGGCTACCACTTGAGAATGCCTGCAACAGACCAGGTGTCTTGCACCTGTTGTCTCCTTTAATCTTCACATCACATCAGTATTGTGACATTGGTATAATTACCCGATTTTTCAGATGAGAAAACGGAAGCTCAGAGAGATTAATTTACTCCAGTTTTTCAACATTCAATGAACAAATATTTGCAGACATACTCATAATGGAGATCTGATGCTTAGTTAAAAGAAAACACGGTCCATGCCCATATGAAACTTACAGCCTAGTAAAGAAATCAGGCACTAAACAATTGAATGTGAAATGATGCATTTGGGAGGTTTTAACTTGGTCACCAGAGTCAAGAGAAAATCTTATTGTGGAAGGAAGGTAAAAGTATCCAGGATTTAATCATGGGAAGTAAGAAGGAAAGATTCTTTCTGGTGTAACACAGAGGACTCAGGATGAAAACCTACATCCGTCTGACTTACAAGTTCAAGGTCCAAGTATTTTTTAAATCCATGAGATCAAAAGAAACAGTTTAAACTCACACAGTTCTCATTGGTCACTTTGAAGAATGCTAGAAAATAAGTTGAAACTGGTAAATAAAGGGTTAAATCCAGTATTTATCCTGAGTTACATATACAAATTATAATGAACATGTAATTCTTCAACTAATCAAGTAGGGGAAGTTTCTTTTAATAAAAATATTTTAGCTAGTAAGATAAAAAGAAATTATATTAATAGAATTAATATACTGCAGCCCATAATGAATTAAGAAATCTAGATAATAATAACAGCTACTAATATCACAAAAAAAGGAGGCAATGAGAAATACACTACACATCTATGAAGAGTTGTCAAAAAAAAAAAGCAGAATCTAATTATGCCTTTAAAGTATCAATTTATAGGAAACAGAGGGGACATCTCAAGAGATAACACTGAAATGTAACCATTAAAATCAGAAAATTCACGGGACAAATGACTCAGTTTCTTCACCAAATCGATGTTAAGAAAAAAAATTGGAAAGATAGACGGATACCTATAGATTAAGAGACTGAAGAGAGACATATTCCCCAAGCTATCTATGGACTTATTAGGATCCAGATTCAAACAAATTGTATATATATATATATATATATATATATATATATATTATATATTATATATATATATATATATATATATTATATATTTATATATATATATGAAATTTATTTATAGAAATTTATATTTATATATAGAAATATATATATGAGAAAATTGGAGAAATCTGAACTTTGACTTGTTACTGAATAATATTAAGGAATTTTTGTTAAATTTTCAAGTGTGTTAATAATATTGCAATTGCCTTTTAAATAAAAAGAATTCTTAACTTTTAGAGGTATGTTTGAAAATATGTACAGATAAAAAAATGTGACAGACTTGCCCCAAATCATCTTAGTAAAATAAGATTAAGTGGAGATATACATGAAACAAGATTGTCCATGAATTGATTGTTGAATCTTAATGGGAACATGGGGATTCGTTATATTCTTCACTACATTTGTGTATATGTTTGGAACATATAAATTTCAATCATGGATTTGATGTAATTTTTCAACCTAAGTCTTTTCTCTTTCCTGTGCTCCTCTCTGCCTCCTCCCTCCATCAGAAAAAGGGATCATGTGAGCCATGGGGCTATTCTTGCTTTAATTACCATCCTCTCTCTTGCTGGACAAGGTGATTCTTCACCAAAATGTAGTTTGGCTGACTCTGAAATACGCTACCAGACATACACTTTTCAGCCCCGACCCTAAGCAGCTGAAAAAGTGCACACCCTTCAGAACTATTTAGATTATACCCTGTCACACCTCTTCCTCATTTTCAACTTCACTTTTTACCATCGTGCATTTTGACATCATGGACATTTACAATTATCAGCAAGGACACAGGCCTTCTCCATAGTTACTGTAAGTTTACTTAGTGTTTACATAGAAAAGTCCAGAGTCAGTGGCATGCAAACTCAAACCCTTAGAGACCTTTGGGTCCAGCTCCCTCCATTCCCAGAGGTAGTAAGTTAGTCCCCAACAGGTGAGAGGACTTGCCCAGAGTACGCACTGAACAGTAATGCCAGACCTGGACAGTTTAAAATGACAAACATGGTGTTCCTCTCCAATTCTCTGTCTCCAAGAACAGAGGATCGTTCAAGACTATGCATTTAGGATTCATTTTACCCAATGTGTCCCCAAAATGTACAACCCTAAACAATACAGTTGACTCTCTTGAGGGCCCTCCCTTTCCCAGGCTAGCGCGGTAGCACTGATCACGAGCGGACGCAGGTCCTGGCTCAGGCAGGGACACTCAGAGGCTCTGAGGTGCTGCTGAACCACTAACGGGTCGCTCCATGAACAGTGCACCGTAGCCCAGCCTTTCTCACCCACAAGATGCCCGGATGTGTTTTCAGCCCGCAATGTTGAATGCTTCTTTTATTTTGACCTTCTCTTAGTCCTTGCAGAGGTTCCTTTATTTATAGTTTCAAAAAGCCTTGTATACATATCAAAAATTACTAGTGCACATATTAAACACTCTTTTTCTGTCACTTGACACTAAACAGATACAAAACCAAACCAAATTCACATCCTTGATTAGTGCTCTGGCATCAGTCATTCCTGAGCTGAAGCAATTGGATGAGTGACCCCTGAAAATAGTGTGACAATTTCTTCTCTGTTAATTTCCTATAAATGCATAAAATTCTGCCATCCCATTCTGTAAGTTTTATCGTTTTCCAAGAAAGTCATACCCAAGAATAACAACTGAATCGCCCGAGGTCTCAGAGGTGGTGAGGACATTGCCGAGAGCTAGGCCTCTAACTGACCCCAAACCCACTCCTTCCACACAGCACCAGAGGGAGAAAAGTACCGTGTGGGCGTCTTTCAGAACTCAGAGGACAAACACTCTCCCCAGGAAGGGACCATTGGGACCTTAAGGCCCTCTGTTCTTTAATTCCTCTTCATGATCCTCCTGAAAAAGGCCAACCCAGGTTCTGTGCTTTTGAGAGAGAGCCGTAAAATGGCTGCAGGAGAACAGCCTCAGAGTGAACCTGATACTGGGTGTGTGTAAATGGTTCATGACTCTGCTGTTTAGCGCACATGAGTCACCCAGAACACAGTGAGGCTCCAACATAAACCATGTCCTCAGGCCTCACCCACAGCCCCTGCCACAAGCTTATTCACACATGATGTGCTAGCCTGGCACTCCAAAGCCCCAAATCATCTGTGAGTCAGAGCTCATTACGTGGAACACTTCAGACTTGCTGTCCTAATGCTTGCCCATTATTTTCTTCCTTTCTTCCTTCTTTTCTTTTTTCTTTTCTCTCTCTCTTGTCTCTTTCTTTCTTTTTGGGCTACGAAGGAATTCACTGATCAAATATTTCATTCATTTCACTAGACCCTCACTTTTGAGGGAAATGGATGCATGCATATTTTCACATGTATTTTTAACAGAAAATGAGGAAATCAACAACAACATGGGTTTCTTGGTCATTTTCAGTTCTTCAGAACATCTCATTAACAAGAGCAAACCTATCTCTTGGACATTCTATTGAATTAAGGATTCACTTTAATCAATAATCATGCAATATTTCTAGATAAAAATTGAGCAGAATAAGCCATTGGGTATGTGCTAGAGATTTTTCTTTTGTTTTAGCTACATCATTTAAATAGACTCCCTATTTCAAGCTCCAAGCTGCTCTTTTTTCTTCTTTTTTTAAAAGTATAGTTGACATACTATATTAGTTTCAGGTGTACAACATAGTGATTCAACTTTTATATACATCATGACATGATCGCCCATGATAAGTCCACTCACCATCTGTCACCATACAAAATTATTACAATATTATTGACTATGTTCCCTAAGCTGTACTTACATTCCCACGACTTATTTATTTCAGAACTGGAGGTTTGTACATCTCAATCTCATTCACCCATTACCTCTCTGGCAACCATCTTCTCCCCTCTGACAACCACCAGTTTGTTCTTTGTATCTATGAGTCTGTTTCTGTTTTGTTTTCTTCATTTTGTTTCTTTGCTTTTTAGATTCCACTTATAAATGGTAGGGGTGGAAGCCACTTTGGTTGGGGGGGTAGACTGTCTGCCCCAGTGGGTCCACAGTGGAACATGGGGGTAGGGTGAGCAGTGACGGCAAGGTAGATGGAGAGAGTCAAAAATGGCACCTGCCAGCACCAGGCCAGCAAGGTAGAAGGAGAGTAAAAATGGTGGTGCCTGACAGTATACTGTTCCCAAGGAAAGTTCCTACAGATCTCTGCCCCTCCAGCACATGCCCTAAAATTAGTCAATGAATCTTTTTCACATATGACCCAAGTGCTTTTCAAATCACCACCTCTGGCGTGGGTCTCAGAGTGAGGGAGTTTGTGTATGAACCCTTTAAGAGTGAAGTCTTGGTTTCCCACAGTCCTCCAGCTCTCCTGGACTTTGCCCCACTGGTTTTCAAGGCTGGGTATTACAAGGACTCATCTTCCTAGGGGGAGCCCCATGGCTAGGGTACCCAATGAGGCATCTGAACCCCTCCCTTCTCAGGGAGGACTTCCACACTCGTGATATCCCTCCTGCTGTGGGTCACCATGCAGGGGGTATGCTCACTGACTAGACCACATCTCGGCCTCTCCCACCTGTCTCAATGTGGCTTTTTCTTTTTACCTTTAGTTGCGGAACACCTGTTCTGCCAGGCTTCAGGTCGTTCTCAGAGACTGTGCTACATGTGGTCATGGTGTCGGTGTGTCCGTGGGAGGTCCGCTTAGGATCTTGATCACTGGGAGGTAGGCTCTAGTTACTACCTTCTTAACAGAACCAAGGAGAGGAACATGGAGAGAGAGAGGGACAAGCTGTTACTTATGCCGCAAAGGATATGAAACAGGACCAAAGGCACCGAGAAGAAAACATTCCACATTTAGCTTCATCTAAAGGTGATCAAAGGCTCTGGAGCCAGACATCTGATTTCCAAGCCCAGCTCTGCACTGCCCCTTAGGCATATGTGTGATTGTGGGCACGTTACCCCTGCCGCAGGTTGCCTCTCAGGCAAATAGAAATAAAATAGCATCTACCTTATAGGGCTTACTCTTGCTCAAACAATAACATGTAGAAAATATAAATATATATACTATTGTTTTGCCTTCAGAATACCTTGTTTTAAAACCAACTATGTCGTTAGTACATAAACCATGACATTTAACCCATTAACCCATTGCAGCAAAGATAATTGAATTTGGAAAGCTTTGTTAATTATAAGCTTGCTCCATATTTGATATCTGGAGTTGGAAAACAAAATAAGTTGGAAACTGCTTAACTAATATAAGCCTCAGTGATATCTTCAGGGAGTTTAAAATTATAATCTTTAATAATTGATCCTTTCATGTAATTCTATCTTAGATCTACGTCTAGGTATCTTTAACTTTGAGGTTCATGAGCTTATTTATCTTCTCGCTAAAGTTCAAAATCTAATTTCTAACACAGGTTACTTACTGTAATAAACCCTACGAGCTTTAAAATGACAAGTTGAAAGATACAATTTTTTAGAGTTATGAATTAATAGCCATATATGTCAAAGACTTTGAAAGTGCCAACTTTTTCATATTTATAGATATATTATTGAAATGATAAAAAATGAACTGCGGAAAGAGGAAAGAACTGAGAACCACATATAATGAATCAAACATACTTAACAAGACATGTACAGACACTTCGGTGTGCATCTCTTTTATTACATTACATTAATCAAACACTGTTAAAGACATCCATCCGAGCAAAGTGTCACAATGATATTCTATAAAAACATTCTTTTGAAAAGAGTCCATCCTGACAGCCATATCAACTATATTGTCTTAAGTGATTGTCAGACCCACATTACTCAGAAATTAAGACAATTTATGTGCGTGCCTCTTGAGCTCCCTTCCCTCCCTCCGCCCGCTTACTTCCACCCCACCCCCACCAAAGCTGGCTTTTTAAAAGAAAATAATTTAATTAGAGAAAATGCACAAACTCTGATAATGACTCATAAAAGTCTGGCTTTCAATGATTTAAGTTTTTTTTGAGAGCAGGATATCAATTCTTCTCATTTTTAAAGTTTCACAAATTACAAGGGAAACTGATGATTTTTAGCAACATAATTAATATGACCTTAAGAGGACTTTTTCCTAACGTAACATAGAAATGATGGCTGTACATAGTTATAACGAGCTATCTTTTCATTTTCATATTGATAAACTACCTGAGTATTGCAATTTTTATATGTAACTGTTCGTAATGTGTGTTTGGATTTCTCTGCTTAAATTCTATTGTGTTCTGTTAGAGTCCTACTTTATTGCAAATGAAAGCTATCACTTAATATTCTATTTAATATTAAGATGAACACATATGAAAGCAAATAGATGAGGAAAATGAGCAATCTCTCAGGATCTGTCGCCATCGGGCTATACAAAAATCATAATGTATTACTAAGTCTCTTTTGTTATAGTCAGATATTTCAGAGAAAGTAACAATAACATATTAAAAGATACATCTTTTCTTTTCTTAAATAGCTCGTGCAGCTCATCTTTACATTCAGGTAAGATTTACAGTTCTCTACACTTACGTTTTGGTTTTGCCCTTTCTAAATTAGACTAGATCTTCAAACAATTTAGGTACCAATTTTTTTTTAACCTGAGGAAAAAAAAACTTCAAAGAATGTTAGGGCTAGACATTTTTCTTAATTACTATGAAATTGAACAATCAAAATCTAAAAACTAGAAGCTAGTGATTGGATGTGAGACTGACTTTAATATCTTTATTTTTAGAGAAACTATGACGAAATTGATGGCAAGTAGAAAGAGGATTAAAGTGTCCACAAGCTGCTTAGTCAACTATATATAAAAAGCATTTGGAAAAAGGGCAAATTAAGCCAATTACACCTTTGCCTCCATATAAATTCAATTTTCTCTTTCCGTTTGAGAATACAGTTTTTAGTATTTATATTATCCCCTGCCCCTGAAAAAAAAAAAAAACCCACCTAACAAATAAGCAAGTAATTTTTCAGTTTGATAGAAACTATTCTTCTAAAATTACACTAACTGTATAGAAAGAAAATCCAAGGTACTGATATGATGACGTTTTAGCCTGTGTTGAGGCCACCTCCAAAAATCTGGTTCTCTTACTATAAAACACCTATGCAAGTTCTCTCTCTTCCAGTCCTCGGCTCATTCAGTGACCAGCCCCACTTTTTGCTACCACTCCACTACCAGCCTAGTAATTTCTATTTATAACGAATCTCTATTAGCCTTGATCTGCTACATGATTTCTTACTTTTATGTAAAAAAAACCATGACAACCTGGTTAAAAAAAAGAAATCATTCTCATCATTTTCTCTAGTAGGTCAAACTCCCAAACCAAAGCAAGTTCTCCTTTAAGATTTTACATTGAACAGCTAAATTTATTTTATTCTGATTAGCTTTTAAACTTTCTTAAAACTCATCATATAATTGTATTAGCATTCTAGATGTCAGAACACAATTTTATTTGATACTATTTAAACTGAAAGCAAACTTTACCAGAAAATCATGCTAATTTTCTTTAAGCGTTCTGGAAAAGCATGGAAGGTTTTGAATTCAAGCAAATATAAAGTGTATTTATGATTTGGATTTTTACCAGTGTAAAGTGTGTATCTGGCTATTAAGTCTCATGACCACAATCTATTCATCTGTGCTATATGAGAGATTAATAAAAGTGATAATTTAAGCATTTTTCTCTAATCCTGAACATGGCTCTGCAAGCTCAGTACATTACTCTTAATTTGCCAGTGAGGAAATGAAGGTTGAGTTGGATGGAGCTTGCCCGAGTTTGCAGTGGTAGTAAGTAGGCAGAGCCCAAATTGAATGAAATCCAGGCCTTTCCAGCTCCTAAACTATGTTCTTTGGAGCCTACTGGACTGCTGGCATGAGAGAAAGTCAGTCAATTCTCCTTAACAATGACTTATTAGAACCAGTGAGTCAGCGTTCAGAGACGTTCTCCACTAAAAGTAAGTTTGAAACAGCCCCAGAGGGTTGGCCCAAGGAGGCCTTCAGCATTTAGGGAAAGCTCAAAACCAGGCAGGCATTGTGTGGGGCAATTTCCGAAGACGTCATTCTTTAACTGTTTGGACACAAGAATCACAAGAAAATTTTCAAAGCCAAATAACACTTGTTGCATGGGTAAGCCCGCCTTTGCTTTTTTTTTTCCTCTTTACTAATCTAACAAGATTACAAAAAGAAAAGGCACCAAATAAAAAAATAATAATAATAATAATTTAAAACAGAGATCCTCAACTAGCAGCCTGTGACCTAAAATCAGGCCACTGGTTTTGTTTCCCCTACACGAAGATTTTATTTTTTCTAATTAGTTTCAATGCTTTAAAACAGGATATTTTCCCATAAAATTCCAGATTTCTGGCTCCTCTTAAGAATTTAGGAAATCTGGAGGCAAGAATACACAATGGGGAAAAGACAGTCACTTCAATAAATGGTGCTGGGGAAACTGGACAGCTACATGCAAAAGAATGAAGTTGGACCACTTTGTTACACCGTACACAAAAAATAAACTCAAAATGAATTAAAGACCTAAATGTGAGACCTAAAACCATAAAAATCCTAGAAGAGAACAGAGGCAGTAATTTTTCTGACATTGGCCATAGCATCATATTTCTAGATATGTCTCCTGAGGCTAGGGAAACAAAAGCAAAAACAAACTATTGGGACTACACCAAAATAAAAAGCTTTTGCACAGTGAAGGAAGCAATCAACAAAACGAAAAGGCAGCCTACTGATTGGGAGAAGATATTTGCAAAGGATCTATCCAACAGGGGTTAATATCCAAAACATATAAAGAACTTATACAACTCAGCACCAAAAAACAAACAACCCAATTAAAAAATGAGTAGAGGACATGAATAGACATTTTCCCAAAGAAGACACACAAATGGCCAACAGACACGTGAAAAGATGCTCAACATCACTCATCATCAGGGAAACGCAAATCAAAACCACCATGAGATGTCAGTTTACACCTGTCAGAATGGCGAAAATCAAGAAGACAAGAAATACCAAGTGTTGGTGAGGATGTAGGAAAAAAGGAACTCTTGTACACTGTTGGTGGGAATACAAGCTGGTACAACTACTGTGGAAAACATTGTGGAGGTTCCTCAAAAAATTAAAAATAGAAATACTATATTGACCCAATAATTTCACCACTGGGTATTTACCTGAAGAAAATGAAAACACTAAGTCAAAAAGACATATGCAGCCCTTTGTTCATTACAGTATTATTTATAATAGCCAAGATATGGGAGCAACCCAAGAGTCCATCAACAGATGAATGGATAAAGAAGATGTGGTATACACACACACACACACACACACACACACACACACACACACGGTGCTTGTAGTGGAATATTATGCAGTCCTTAAAAAGGATGAGTTCTACCATTTGCAACAACATGGATGAACCTAGAGGTATTACTCTAAGTAAAATAAGTCAGACTGAGAATACAAATACCATATGATTTCACCCATATGTGGAATCTAAAAATCAAAACAAATGAATAGGCAAACAAACCAAAAAGCAGAACAAACTGATGGTTGCCAGAGGGTAGGGGGAGGGGCAAAATGGAGGAAGGGGAATGGGAGATACAGGCCTCCAGTTACGTAATGAATAAGCCATGGGAGTAAAAGGCACAGCACAGGGAATATTGTCAATAATATTGTAAGAGTGATGTATGGTGACAGATGGTAACTACACTTGTGGTGAGTGATGTAGGAAATGTTGGGGTTCAGAGCCAACAGCCAAGAAAGAATTCTTGAGATGTCTTTGGTGCAAAAAGTGGTTTTAGTAAAGCGTGAAGACAAGACCCATGGGCAGAAAGAGCTGCACTGGGGTCATGAGGGGTGGTCAATTATATATTTTCAAGTTGAGAGGGGGATGGGGATAGTGTAAGTCTCTAAGGAATTTTGGCAGCAAGGTTTCCAGGACCTTGAGGGGGCTAGCTATTGTTAGGAAAGGGTCATTTATTACTGTCTAGTAAAACTGTAGGCATAAGACCCTCCGGATATATATCGGTGGGCCATATGCCTGGAGGATGACTGCCAACATGTATCTTGGGAGGCAGAGATAAAGGAAGTTTCCAAAGGAATTTTTATATGTTCAAGTAGACTTACAGGATCCTGGGGGTCAGGCTAAGATTGCCTTTTGCCCTTACCAAAGTATTAACATCGAGGCAGCTGAGTTCCTAGAGGGATGTCATTCTGCCTGTTTCAAGGAGTTGTCAATGGGCTATAAGTAGTAAGGATATATGTATTTTTTCTTTCTTTTGCCTTTGTTTTCCACATCAGTAAGCACAGCATAACTTATAAAAAAGTTGAATCACTATGTGTACACCTGAAATTAATGTAATATTGTATATAACTATACTTGAATAAATTTTTTTTAAAGTACTTAGAAATTCTGTCTTCCCTGTATCCATATTCTAGCCATTGGCTGGAGCAGAATGGACTTCATTCAAGTTTAGAGAAAGCACAAACTATCCAGCTCACCATTACTTCCTTCCTCCTCACCATTACATCCCCCTCTCTCTGTGTGTTCAATTATGTTACTCATTTGTACCCGATATAGATTTTTGTGTGTGAGCGCTGGTCTGAAGCATTTATAGGACCCTTAGAGAAGTGATCCAGTCTCAGTTTTGCACAGGTCCTTTACCCAGCCTTCTTGCTTCAACACCACAGGCTCTCCGTGATGTTGGGGAAAGTTCATGAAAGAGAAAGAAGTAGGCTATAACCAGGAAGCAAAATTTGGCTTTGAGTAATTCATGCTTCTTTACAGACAAGCTGAGCTGCCATTACTCTCTGAATCCCAATTTTCTAGTGCAGAGGCTGAAACTAAGAAGGTTGGTTTGATTCCAGAACAGCAAAGAATTTCTCAACAGGCACCATCTCTCCCAGTAGGAGCAGCAGGCAGGTAAAGTAACCTGCCAATTCTCAGTGCCTCTGTGGGGCCCCTCAAGGAGGACGTGGGGCTAAAATAAGCAACAAATAGGGAGATACTCTATTCGGAAAGAGATTCCCTGGTTGTGTGCCTCCCCTTTTCTCCATGTAACCCCCCATGACTGTCCCACTCATCCAGAGTTTTGAAAGAGAGCAAACACTCAGAAACAATTGGCAGGTGATTTCAAGTCATTACCTGCCTGCCACGCTAATTACTAGCCATTACCTGCCAGCAGCATGCGGTTTCATACAGTTTGTGAGACACAGGAAGGGTCTACTTAACTGAAAGGATCATTTTTCTCAGACTACAGAATGCCAGCGTTGGCAGCCCCGTGCCTACCAGTGTTACGTAATGATCGGCTGTCACTCACTCTGTAAGGATTATCCTTGAAGAGGTGCACACGTGCATCTCGCATGGACAAGGCCAGAGGGATAGCCACAGTCATCGTTTGTTTCGAATTTCACATCGTTAAGTACTAAGGGGAAAAAACACAAATCCATTTTGCATTGTTCCTACTAAGACGACTCTGAAAACGTACAAAATACAGAGTGAATGCAGCTCTCTTACTTTAAAAGTACATCTTAGAATGAATATGGTTCTAGATTGCCATCTATTATTACCCATCAATAAGATAAAGTTCCACCACAACCCTAATTTGCACTCGCAGAATGGGTATTGCTAACGTCTGCAAACTATGGACGTCTCTATTAAATGAAGGTCCATCAAAAATGGTCATTTCTAACCCACACCGTATATAAATGGACAATTAAAATTAAAAATTAAAAATTTTAATACTTTTCAGTTGCTTTTTAAATTGTTAAGAGCCAGTTCTACTGCTTTCAATTTAAGTTTGATTTT
This sequence comes from Ursus americanus, assembly GCF_024610735.1. NCBI lineage: Eukaryota > Metazoa > Chordata > Mammalia > Carnivora > Ursidae > Ursus > Ursus americanus. Next base: position 26,275,197 of record NC_142127.1, on the reverse strand, counting down.
AGGTTCTTGTTCACCGATCTCAGCCTAACAAACACAGCAATTTATCGCATTTCAATTCATCTAGTTAAAACCCCATTATTTTACTCATCTGTAGCCTGGCAATGAACACAAGACGTACCAGGTATGTCACTCATTGTATTTTGCCTGAACTTTGAGGATAATTTACGGGATTTTCCAAAATGACACTTCCTTTTTATTCAGAAGCTTGAACATAAAGACAGAACACTCTTCTGACTGCAAATATAGCAATTATACCAAGTTATGCTCTGACACCGTTACCACAGGCAAGTGGCCAAAGAGCATCCGCAGTCAAAATATCTAAGCAAGTTAACAAGCTCCCTTTACTCTCTACAGAGCGGAAGAAGAAAGGGAAACCAACCCCTGAGAGATGTTAAAATGAAGGAGAAAAAAGGCTGTTGGTGTTTGTTAAAGAAAATGGTGTCAGTGTCTTGGGCTGATCAAGGTGTCGAATCCGAGGCCCTGACAGATGCCCAGGCCTACGTTTGACAGGAAGCCTTTTTCCAGGTCAGATCTGCTTTGATGATCTCAACTAATGAATGACTCCGGTCTGCAAGGCCTGGCGTTGGGGCTACACCTTGCTTTCATGGTTTGGTCCTACGGGTCTGCCCTCCCTCTCACCCCCTTCTCCCCCATCCCTCATAAGAGTGAGTTTTGCCTCCTCTTTTCTCCGTTCCATTTTATAAAATATCACCACATTTACCACACAAAAGACATCGAAACTAATTAAGTAAACTCCAAAGAACTATTACAAATCATTTTGCTTCAGCCAGAGATATCAGATTTAATTAGGTGATCGGTGTTGATGGGGTACAAAAACAAAAGCTATCTCCTGTTTGAAAAGGTTCAGGCCCTATAGAGACCCAGTCTTCCCACTATGACACAAATAATAATTGAGCACTCCTTTAAAAAAAAAAAAAAAGAAAAGGCAGGCATGAAAAGAGTTTTCTGTTAGAAACAAAAGCTTTCAACTAAGGTTTGTTTTCTCTTTTTGCCAGGTGATCTAAAAACAAAAACAAAACGAACGAACAAAACACAACACCATCTACAAAGAAATAGCTAGAACCTACATGGATATCACCATGACACAGAATATAAAGTGATTCTAACAAGCATAATTTTTGCAAGCGATTAATCAAACTCTATTTAGCCAGTCATCTTCAATGATTATCAACAGACTTGCTTAAGAGCACAATGAAAATAGTTCATTTTCCCCAGGTTACCCATCAGATAACACCTTTTCTTCAGCATATTAAACAAAAGGCTCAAGTTCAAAGTTAATACAGCAGTTGAAAGATGCGCAATTTCGTGTGGTAGACGGATTGGTTGTTCATAAAGAAAGTGGGAGAAAAACTGTAGACTCGACTTGGCTCCACGTCAAGCCCTGCATCGTGGACGAACGTGAGCCCCGTTTCTATCATTCACTAGGAACGTGTTATTTTGATATATGGGCAATAAATAATATAGGATGGGGTAATTATTTTTGAATCAATCTTTATCATGAATTAGTTGTCAGTCTCCGATATACAGACGTGTTAGATCTTAAAAGAAGACGGTATTCTTTTCGAAGAAAGACAGTTTACCTTTATCACAATATTTATTAGATTAGAAGTTAAAAATGTGATGCCACTTTTTTAATTTTCATACCACAGACTTACGACAGCCAGACTTCTTACGACAACGAAAAGCCGTGTCATTTTGGTCTTAACTGTTTCTCCTACACACATGAATACATTAACAGACACATTTAGAGATTACGAAGCAAAGCGGATGGATACTGGCTTCCCTATGATAAACAGTAGATCTCTTTTGATTCTAACTGGTATTTATAGTTTGAAGCAGGTCCGAATAATGGCTTTTTTATATGCCGTTGTTAAACAATTTTCCTGGAATTTCTAGCCAACAAATGCACATAACTTTATATGGCGGAATGGCCCTAAAGCAAGCCTGAAACAGTCATGCAAGTTACCAAAAAGGCCAATGCAATATTTCCCAAGTTTAAGTACACCTCAAAATTCCTTTCTTTAGCTCCTAAAATGTTGAAAGGAAAATAATTTTCTACGTTGGCATTTAAATGGTATCGTTCCATGCGAAAAGAGTTACTAAGACATTTGTTGGAAGTCAACAAAAATAATTTGGACATATTTTGAACTTATTTTATCTGACTCCTCGACATTTAATTTGGTGTGAAAAACGGCAACGGTCGAAAACAGATGTTAAGGGGCCAAGTATACAGCAGAGGTCAAAACAAACATAAAACACCGCTTCCATTTCTAAAAGAGGGGAAAAAATGATTCCTCCAGCAACAAGTTCTATGTTAAACCTGCTTTTTTATTGTTCTGCTTGGGATATCTGTAGACTGCACAACGCAACGCTGTCTGCCGCGGAGCAGTACCTCTCAGCACTGGTAATTTAAGACTTTCTTCTCTGTAATACACTGAACCATCATAACCTGTCTCTTCCCATTTAGTTTAACCTACAACCACCACATACTGATTTGGCTGTGTGTGGCTTTTTCTATTGCCATTTATTACTCTGCTCGACTCCTGAAATTCTGTTTGCAATTTAAGGCCACAAATTAGAAGCGTAAGTCATCTGTTTCCTATAATCCCCCTGTCAGGACTGGAATCACATTTGGAGCTCAGCACTGAGTCTGGGCCCAGGCCCTTTCAGACTTTCTGATTGGCTGGCCTCTCTAAAAGCTGCAGCGGGATAAATAAAATGCTCTGGAAAATAGAGCTTTTTGCCCTCCCTTCCCCAAGAAAAGGGATGAAAGAAAAGGAACCCGAGTTTCAAATATTTTTCTTTTCCCTTACATAATTCTCAAATCAATTGCTACAACGGTAGGTTGTTGATTTGTTGGGTTTTTTTCCCCCAATAAATAGCAGAGCTGAATATTATTCTTTAAGGACAAAATGCAAAGTATTGAAGATTCCATGTGAAAGAAAAGTGTAATCCTGCCTCAATCCGCTATGTATTTTTGCTACATGTGGAATACCTTTTATAAGTCCTGCCATTTTTCTTACAAAACACATTTCTTTTTTATATTGCAGATGTACTAATTAGCTGGGTATTTTTTTAATAGTGTCCTAGATCTTTTGCTAAGCTAAAAATCTATGAAATCCTCATCCACTCCTGTTACCGGGCTTTCCCTTTTAAAACATTTTGGCAAATTTTACTTACTGTCCCTGGGTTTTATAGAAAATTTTCAAGAAATCAAATATGAAATTAGTTTATCTTTGTAAAATACATTCATCCTTTAAGCAACATAAGAATTTCAAATTTTGGGACTATGACTGTTTCTTTTTCCTCAGTTCATTTTAATAGATTTCCTACTATCCCGGTTGTGGCTTCAGACTCTTAGCATTTCATATTTTAAAATCTTTCCATTTTCTTTCTGTTACACTTTAAGTGCGCAACATACCAGATTACATATTAAAGAGAGCAAGATACAAAACACGAAAGGAACACCAAATAGCCATAGCTAAGACCGTACTCTGAGTTCTCAGTGCAATTGCGAACTACCACTGGGCTTTAAAAAATCATTAGTGAACAGGAATAAAATCCAACAGACTGACTCATGTTTATTAATATACTTGTACTAACCATACCTGGGCCAAAAGGTTGGAAATAAATGGATCAATATTAGATGAATGCCCCAAAAGCAGAGTTTATATTTCAACAGAGAGCAGAGTTTAATGGGGGAAATTATATATGCGATGCAAGCTAAATTTTAGCCAAAAATAAAAACTAAGTTAAAAAATAACAAGTGATTTTAAGAAAAACAAGAGAATTTAAAGAGAAACAAAGGAATCATAATATTAAATCATTTTAAAGGTATGTGATTATTTACAGCACCACTTTTGTGCTTCTGCAACTTAAATTTGGTTTCTTTTCTTTTTTTAACAGTAATTTTTGCAGGCTGGTAGTCTATAGTGTGGCCTGTGATGTCTGGTAATTTAAAAGAAACAAAGGAGGAAAACTCGCCAAGACGTTGAGGTTTCAAAAAAAAAAAAAAAAAACAAAACAAAACAAATAGCTACCGTACATGCGCACTCTATTTTCTAGTTTTTTTTTTTTCAACTATACTTTCTGTGTTGCAGATTTATTTAATAAACAAATGCATCTTCTGGGCCCATAATACACAAATGCATGCTACTGTTAATTCATTTACAGAATGCGCCGTGATGGCCCCTGAGCAAAAGAGCAATCTTGTTATAATGAATGTGTACTATTCTTAATAAGCACACTGTAGCAACGACCCGCACTGCACACAAAAGCACACCCAAACCATTTGGTTTGTTCCCAGAGCTCGGACACCAGCACCACTATTAAATAGCTGTGCGCTGGGAGAGCAATCCAGTATTGGCATGCAAATGAGCGCACGAAGAGGCCAGATGCTGCTCTTTAGAAAGGAAAAGTGCCTCCGCTCAAATTTGGGGGGAGAGAGAACCTGTGAATGTTGCAAGGGCAGGGCAGTTTCGAGATTGTGCTCCATTATATTTCTGACAGGGGTGGAACCGCCGGTGGGATGAACCTAGGACCGATGAATAGAGCAGAACTTTTCGCAAACACAGGAGCATTCAAGCACTCCGTATTTCCATGGGTTCCCCTAGAGATTGCCCACCACATTTTTGGTTTTGTTTTTTGTTTTATTTGTTTCTTTTGGTTTTTTCATGTCTTCCTTTCAGGTCCAGAATGATGACTCTGGCATTGGAAACTTGAGAGACTTCATCTCTGCTTTTTAAGTTGAAAGTGTACTATGCATAGGAGTTCAGTGATTCTCAAAAGCTTTATCATTCCAAATAAAATATTAGGTTATTGAAAAGAATGTGAAATCTTTCTTCTCCAAATGAGCTCATCATGCATGATCTTCATCTGTGTTTGGTGAGCTTTCATAATTTGTAGTGGGCATATGACCCATTCGTAGCCGCCTTTATCTTATCATAACATTTGACTGCCTTGAGGATAGAGTAGGAGGGAAGCCAGTACTCGAGAGACTGAAACTGGCCTCGCAACAACTTTGGTAGACTGTGTTCCAACCAGAATCAAGACGTTGCTTTTCCTGTTGGCTCATTTTTCATGTTTTCTTCTTCTCAATGTTTAGGGAGTCATTGATTTATTTGATTTCTTGAAGATAGTAGGAGATGATAAGGATTGAAGTCATGGGTATGTGTTTTGAGAAAAGGACTAATGAAAAAGAAACAGGAACACCCATACAAGTAACATTCACAAGGGTAGATAACAGGATTCCTGTGACACTGCTAATTAAAATATATAGGTGTAATATGTCTCCTTTATAATAATAGCAGTTGGGGACAAGACCTTCCTCTACCCTCATTATTAATCACGTAATAATAGAATTTACCATGTAATTCCAGTACACATTTATTGACTCCCTATTATATGCTGGATGCTGCACAAAGCTCTAAGAAGAGCTGTTATGTCACAGGAAATATAATGGTACCTGGTAGTGGCCAAGTCTACACATTAAATCTCCTGATCACGGTTTATCAATTATAACCCCACAATAAATAAATCTTCTATGCAGAAATGCTGACTTCAGTAAAAATAGAAATGGATATAAATATATCCAGTAAGAATATATCAATTTTTTTCTTAGTCGCTCATAGCAGTCTCTAAATTTCTGAGCAGCCCTTTCCTATCAGTCAAGCGGTCCATAAAATTCATCCAAACATTAATAAATATGTATTGAGCACGATATCAGTTTCCTAGGGCTGCTTGGATAACAAAGTATCACAAATCAAGTGGCTTAAAACAAAAGGAATGTCTTCTCTCACAGTTCTGGAGGCTAGAAATCCAAAATCAATGTGTTGGCAGGGCCACACTCCCTCTGAAAGCTCGAAGGGAGGATGTTTCTTTGTCTCCTCCAGCTCGAGAGCCCCAGGTGTTCCCTGGCATGTAGCAGCGCGACTTTGATCTCTGCTTCTATCTTCACATGGCCATATTCCTTCTATGTCTCTGTCTGTGTCTCTTCTCTTTCTGTAGACACCAGCCACATTGGATGAAGGCCCACCCTAGTTCAGTATGATCTCATTTTATCCTGATTACATCTGCAAAGACCCTATTCCCAAATACAATAACCTTTCCAGGTACAGGGTGTTAGGACTTCAACTTCTTTGGGGGCAGGGGGATTGGGGGGGGGGGACAATTTAACCCATTACAAGCACTTACTAGGTACCAGACAATTGCACTTGGGAATTTTTATCACTTGATTGTAAAAGAGTCCTATGAAATCTGTGGTGGAATTCATCACCAAAATGTTGTTGAAGATATTCTTACTTCATCATAGGGAGTCATCTCTTTGTGAACTCAGGAAAAAGGACTCAGGACTCAGCATGAGGAATCAAGGTCCTTCCAATTGTCTCCGAATCATTTTAGATGTATTAGTCTCATAACTGATCTTATTTCCCTCTTTGAATTGGCTGCTAGCAAGTTCAGAATCAAATTTGGACCCACCACAAGTAAGTATGTAGTAACTTCATAATTGTATTTTATATGGTGAACTTTACCCAGTTTTATCTTATTTTTCTACTTTTTCTTGTTGCCATTTACATGTTTTTATCTTGTCAATGAATTATTGGAAATGATATCTAAATGATTCATTTTGAAGCAAATTTATTACAAATAATTTACTACAAAGAAATTTTTTAATTAGGATAGACCCAAATGAATTTCATTTTCCCTAAAACAAAAACAATTTAAAAGCCAAAATACGCTGTGAAAATGAATCCATTCCAAACACTAACTTCTCTGTTCTCAATGAGTAAGAATAACCAAGTATTAATGATACACCACAGGACATTTATAGGCTAGGCTGAATCCTCACGTAATACTAAAGCTTGAGGGAAACCTTTGAAGCAAAGTTTCTGAAAACTTCTGTGCCCTATAATGAATGAAAAAGTGAAAACCAAGGGATTAACATGAACACTTGCTTCAGGTATCTGAAAGCTATCAAATAGCAGATGGAAGAGACATTGTATTCTCAGAATCAATATTAGTATCAATAAGTATAGAATATTACAAGACAGAGTGAGATGAACTAATAATTCAAGATGATCAACAGTGGGAATGAGCGTCCCATTCTCCACTCTCCCTTATTAGAAATGTTCAAGCTAAGGCATATCGTCAGTCAGGAGCTGAAATAACGTAAGAATTTGGCTCTAAGAACCACATTTCCTTCCATCCATATCCAAAAGCCTAAGATCAATGATTAATAAAAACATACTGCCGTTATTTTATTACAATTGGACCCATTTAAAGAATTCCAAAATTCATAATAATTTCACATTTAGAAAAGAGCTAGACATAGTCATAAGTCTATCTAGGCACCAGTTGTATACCAAAACTTCCTTTCTACAGTTTTACTGAAGAACACAGCCACGAAATAAAGAATTTCGATAAGCAGGCTATATATCATCTTACTAATTGTAAAAAGAAGCAACTAAATCATAGCAAGACAAAATGGTCCAGTGACATGAACGAAATCTAGATAGCATCACCAGAATTACAAACGGCCAGCCCTGAGACTGCAGTGGGGATGTAGCCACACCACCTTCCAAAGAATCAGAAAATCATGACAACCATTACCCAACCACTCAACTCAAACCATACGTGGCTTCTTCTTACGCAATATCCAAACATCCAGTTTCCAAATCCAGTCAGTGAAAAGCACAGGGTAACCCTGTGACTCTTTGTGTGATGATTGTGAATGTGCTCCGGAGTCTCCTAACTTTCAGACCACATCCATGCACCTTGGCCTTTGTCATAACAAAAGGTTTCTGCTACTCACCTATCCCAGAACCAGATTTCCATATGGCAGGATGGTAGGATTCACCTGGTCATCTCCCTATAAAAAGGTCTACCGTGCTGTGCTGCCTTTTGATCCCTGGCTTTTCTTTCAAAGGCATGTGCACTCAGTTTAGTAGATGAGATCATTATTCCTTATTCCCTTTCCCCGATGGATGACAAAATATTCAAACAAAAACTGAGCAGTCCCTCCATGTTGTTTCTGGCTTTACCAGTGACATGCTCCGTAACTTTACCCAAGTCCCTCACTCCTTCTATGGACAGGGTCCTTCAGTGGTAAACTGGAGGCTGTTAGTTTCACCAGATCATATTCAGGAACACTAACGTCTGCACAGGAAAGCTCCTATAGACAAGGGAAAGTATTATCATTACTGTTGTTGTTTTTGACCAATACAGCTGCAGAACTTGAAGATTTAAGGTCTCCCCGTGGATTTTGCTGTGGCCTCCAGAATCTGAGATTTAATTTTAAAAGAATTAAATTTCCAGTCTGCTTTTCAGTGGTAACTGTGAGAACGTATGCTGACAGACTGTTGTCTTCAGAGGCAAAATCCAGACACACTAAGACAATGCCACAGCTTGAACAGGGGTGACCCCTTCCCATTCATCTTAATGGAGTGTTAAACTTGAAGCCTAATTAGGTCCACTTAAATGCCAACATTATTATACTTTTCTCTGCTTATCTTCATACCAGAAACAATCAACTAATGCACTCATTTAATCTGAGTGCGTGCAACGATCACATCCAGACACCCTGTCATTTTGATAGCCTCCTTCGCAGTCATAAAAGTACAAGTTTTAAACTTGCACTTGGTTGTTTTTAATTATCCACATAATTAGATTACTTTCTACTACCTTGAAATTTTAGAGGTGAGATTGTGTACACATATATATGATGTTTGTAAGGCAGTGGGGCCTGATCGCTAGTCCTATAATGAGAAGCTGGTATCAAACTTGCTCCCAGGATAACAAACTAAGATGTGTTAAATGAAAGATCCCATTCCTGCCCTTCAGAGAAGGCTCACAGCTTTATAGTTTAGCCTTTGTGTATGCGCCTGAGCTTTCTACATTCCCTTTCTGATTCATCATTGCTGTGTGGACTCGATTTTAATTTTTAATCCTATGACAAACCTTGGAAGAAATAGAATTAAAAATACATAAATCCTCGCTTGCTATTTTGTACCTAGAAGGATCTAGATCTAGGCCCTTAATTCAAAGTCCTTGACTACCTTATAAAATATCTCGTAAAAGTGTATTTATTTACTCATGGCTATAAGGAGATTAGTCTGTTTTTCTTTAATGGTCTCTGCACCAAGATGGCATACAAGAAAAATTTTTGGAAGTTTGTCATGCAGGCTTAGGGCTAAAGACATCAGTGGGTGTCTTCAAAACAGGACAAATTTCTCAGCCCTCTGCCTACACACCTACCACCTCAGGCCATGCCCCATATGCCCTAAGCATCTGAATGTCAAAGAATATGAGCCTTGGAGGGACATTTCCCAAAGGTGTCTGTAACAGACATCGCTAGTGCCCACTTTGGTTTTCCAACCGTTCCTAGATACACAGAAAACTGAGTTTCTTATCCCCTCATGCAGTTGAGTGGGACTGTGACTGATTCTGGCCATTGGATTGGGACATGGAGGTCACTTTGGGGAGGAAGTACTTAAGAGCCACTGCATAATCTCTAATGTTTTCTTTCTCTGCTTAGACAAACCCTAAAGCCCCATATCAAGAGAAAAGTGTCATGAGGTAGACACAGCCTGGAAGGCTCGGTTTCCACATGGAGGACCCCTGGAAAGATGCCTGGGCCAGCAGAAAGTTTGCATGACTGAAAATAATACTAGAATTTTGGTTAACCATTGAGACTGTAGTGTTGTTTGTTGCTACAATATTACCTAGGAATTCTGGTCTAAAACAATGTGTCCGAATTAATTTCCAAGCCAAACCTCACTAGATGGACTCCCATAGGTAACCGTCATCTCTACCTTCTTCTAGCTTCAAATACAAGAGAGTGAACAAATAAAAGTTCCAGAGTCATTCTGGACAGTCCACCAAGCTCCAGTTTCCCTCCTCATTGTTGATGCCCTCATCTTTTATACTTTCATCTTGAAAGAAGTGAATTAAGTCACATCACCAGCTGCTCTTTTCCACCAAGAAAGAAAGGTGGGAGACAATCGTCACTCACAATGCTCAGGGCATTTTCCAGAAACAGAGAATTGGTATCCAAAACCAGACTAGAGCCAAAGAGAGCTGGGGAAAAAACCCTTAGGTAAAACCCTAAAATTCAGGTTTGCATTATCCAAGTAGGTGTTAGTGCAATTGCCCATTAGCTAACTACAGAAATAAGGCACTATCCATTGCAGAGGACTGGAAGAACAAAAGTTATACATAATCTTTAAAAAGGGGCTTGGTTAATAAAAATATCAAATTATATCTGAATTGAGCTAAAAATATCAAATTATGTTGAATCTTTTAGATGGTACTTGCAAACATCTAAACTTCTAAAACAGTGGCTCTGAACATTTTGAAAGGTAAATAACTGATTTTTACTTTGATAGGAATGTGTTTATGGTGTTTACATTAAATCAGGTCACATGGTCCTAAATAGTTTCTGACTTCAGAAGTTTGTTCCCTACTTACAGACTCAGTCATGCAAACTCCCTAACTGATCCATAGATAATAATGAGCTCCAGCTGGGACTTAAGAAGGAAAAGTGAGTCCTACAGAGCCTTAGTAAAGAAAGGAGTAAATGTATGAGATGCAGATAAAGGGAAAAGCTACTGCTGGCAAGAAATGGGCGAGCCACATGATTAGGAAGCCCTGTGAGTTAACTAAGGATCTCTTTGGCTGGCACAGAAGATCACAAGCCAGGAAGGCCATGTGCAAAGTGGAAAGCATACTCTCATGGGAATTATTTGGGTCTAGGAAAGCAACTTAACTCTGTGAGCTTAGGAAACTCAGTCTTCCATGCAGGTAGCATAAAAATACCTACCTCACAGGGGTAGTATGTGGATTAAAATTTGAATAAGACTTGCACATAATATTCCTAGTACACTGACCATATATAGTAAGTTTTCAGTTAATATTAACTCTTATTATTTGGGGCACCTGGGTGGTGCAGTTGGTTAAGCATGTCCAACTCTTGGTTTCAGCTCAGGTTGTGATCTCAGGCTTGTGAGATTGAGCCCTGCGTTGGGGTCCACACTTAGCACAGAGTCTGCTCGGGATTCTCTCCTCCCTTTGCCCCTTGTGCTTGTACTGTCTTTATATATAAAATGAATAAATACATCTTAAAAAAAAAAAAAGATTCTCCCTCTCCCTCTACCCATCCCGCTGCTCATGCTATCTCTCTCAAAAAAATAAAAATAAAAAAATAACTCTTATTAGATTTGCATGCTATGTGAATTTTTAATTTTGTATTGAGGTATAATTGACATATTTAACTTAATAAAACCATATGTACAGACCCAATGATAATATTATTATTATAGGTGAGTCCCCTCAATAATTGTGTTTCTCTGAGTGGGAAGTGAGATGTAATTTTGACATTTCTTCATTTGATCCCAACACCTAAGTCTCTCATAGTGCAAACATTCCCCAGGGACATATGAGTGATATAATGGAGTTTTTAAAAATTTTTTCACCATTTGGAAATTATCCCTAAACACTGCATAAAGTGCACACTACTGTATTAAGGAATCCTTGTACTGCAGCTTGTGAAGGATTACTTACAGTTTACTAAACATAATTTTTATTTGTTCCCTCTTCCACCATGAAAAGTAACATGGTGCTACAAAGAATACAGCACTGAGGTCAGCAGACCTGAGTTCAAATCTGAACTTCACCATTTACTAGTTCTGATGCAAAAGCAAGTCCTGAACCTCTTTGAACTTCCATTCCCCATTGGTAAAATTGGGATAACCTCAAAGGAATGTAGTAAGAATTAAATCAAATAACACATGCAATGTCCCTAGCATAATGCAAGCAAAAATTTGAACTCTCTTCCAAGATCATAAACCCCAATAATTCTAATATAGAATTATCAGAACCTTGTATTATTTGTGTGCCTCTCTCTCACACTAGGTTATGAGTTTCTTAAAGGTAATAGGTAGGATGTTTTGTACTTTGTCCTCCACGCATCTAGAACAGAGTTAGGAGTTTGGTTATGATAGAAAGAGAAACCAAGAGTGATTATTGGGGGGCGCCTGGGTGGCTCAGTCGTTAAGCATCTGCCTTCAGCTCAGGGCATGATCCCAGGGTCCTGGGATCGAGCCCCGCATCGGGCTTCCTGCTCTGCTGGGAGCCTGCTTCTTCCTCTCCCACTTCCCCTGCTTGTGTTCCCTCTCTCGCTGGCTGTCTCTCTGTCAAATAAATAAATAAAATCTTTAAAAAAATAAAAAGTGATTATTGGTTTCTGAGTACAAATGAAATAAACACAACTATATTATCTCCCAGAAGCTTGAAAAAAAACTCATCCAAAGGGGTGCCTAGGTGGCTCAGTCAGTTAAGCATCTGCCTTTGGCTGAGGTCATGATCCCAGGGTCCTGGGATCAAGCCCCACATCGGGCTCCCTATTCAGCACAAGGTCAGCTTCTCCCTCTCCGTCTGCCCCTCCCCCTGCTTGTGCACTGTCTCTTGCTCACGTGCACCTTCTCTCTTTCTCTCTCAAATAAATAAATAAAATCTTAAAAAAAAAAAAAAAAACCTCATCTGTAAGCATTGTCTCCACTCACCTCAAATTCTCAAAGGTATTAATTCCCACCATGCTGACACTGCTTTGGCTAAAGCGCCCACTGACCTCCATGTTGCCAAATCCAGTGCTGTGTTCTGTGTTCACTCTCTCAAACTCTCAGCACTATCTGGTGCAATCGACTGCTTTTTCTTAAAACACTTTCTGCTCTTGGCTTCCAGGACACCATACTCTCATGGCATTCCTCTGTTCAGTGTCCTTTGCTGTGTCTTCCTCTTAAAAAAGTGTAGGCGTCTAAACTTTGTAGTGCTCAGCTCCTTCCTGGCCCTCTCCTCTACACACTCTCACTAGAGAGCTCATCCATTCATTCGTCAGATAGCGAGCACCACTCAAATACTAACAAATTCTAACATCTTTATCTCTAGCCCTGACCATTCCCCAGAAATCCAAACTTCCATAACCAACTGTTACTTGAGGTCTTCATTTGTATGCCAAATGAATCTTTCAAAATTCACACACATAAAAAAGAAAGTATGGTTCCCTCTTCCCAATCCCAGCTGACTCCTGCCCCAAGAATCTCCATCTCCATAAGTAGCACTAGTATCCCTAGAGACTGAAACAATACTCTAGCACAGGGCTTCTCAAACTTCCATGCATGTATGTATCACCTGGCGGTCTTCTAATTCAGCAGGTCTGAGTTATAGCATACGATTCTGCATTTATAACAAGTTTCAAATGATGTGATGCTGCTGGTCCTCAAACCACATTACTGAATAGCAAGGACCTTGGAGGTAATTCTTGGTGCCTCTGTTTCCCTCATGCACATTCCCCACACATATTCAAACAATCGGTAATGGGTAATTGATCACGTTTTTCCAGAATCTATTTTCCAACTCATAACACCTAGTCAGTACCGCCATCACCTTTCCCCTGTTCTACTGACATAGATTCTCAACGAGTCACCTGTTTCTACTTTGTCCCCTGCCCTGTAGGGTGTTCTGTCCACTGCAGCAGTAAAATACCAATTACATCAGATCACTAGTAGCCAACAGTTTTTCTGTCACACCTACAATTAAATCCCATCAATGACTTTAGAATGGTCCCTGCCTGTCCTGCAACCTCATCTGGTATCACTCATACTCTGTCCAGCATGAGCCAGCCACACCGATCTCTCATTACTTAAATTTGCTAAGCTCACTCCCACCTTGAGGCATTCGCCCTTGATCTTTGCCCTTGATCTTTTACATGGCTGGCTCCTTCTTGTCATTCAAATCAGAGCATAAATGTCATCCAAAGTGACCTTTCTGAACACCCAACCCAAAATAGCCACTCTGTCACCTGTCTCTTGGTATCAAATCACTGTTTTATTTCTCTGTACTTTACTTATGCTATGTGATATTTTTCTGGAATATTTATTTGCTCATGTTCTGTCTCTCTTCCTCCCTCCCTACCTCAATGTCAATCATCACTCACTCTCCTGTTCTCTCTTCCTCCCTCCACCTCCTTTCACCCCCTGAAAGCAAAAACAATGTCTGTCTTATTACCTGTTGTGATCCCTGCACCTAGGTCGATTCCTGGAATGTAGTAGGCACTCAACCACCACTTGCTGTATGATTGCATGAGTAAATGATTGAAGGAAAAGTTCCGGAGTCTACTGCAGAGTGAGAGGGGACATGCAGCTCCCTGGCATCCGGACCTTCCACTTTGTCCTGCAGGATCCTTGTGAGTTTCCTCTCTGAGACCGTCTGATCCCACATGGTACACTTACAAGTGAAGATGATCATCTGGGGGTAAGTTGTCATTATTTTTGTCACCAGAGGACCTTGTGTTTCATAGTCTCTGCCACAAGCACTAGAATTCAGCTTATTTCAAAAGAAGCTAGCCAGGTTCTCAAAAAGAGCAGTCCCTCTGAGCATGGACTTCATTTCCATGACTCTCCCCTGGTCACTTTCAAAAGCTTTACTTAACTCCATCTATTATTTGAAGGGTTGGGGAATTGAGGGTTGGAATGGAGCTGACTCATAGCTATTTGATAGGATTATTATAAAATATAAGCATGGAAACAAGGAGATACTAATGGATCACAAAGTGTAGTCCCCCAACCAGTGGTATCTACATCACCTAGGAGCTTGTTAAAAATGCAAATTCTCAGGCTCTGCCCCTGACCTTGTGAACAGAAACTCTGGGGACGGGCCCAAGCAATCTGTGTTTTAAAGGTTCTCCAGATTACTCTGATGCCTGCTACAATGTGAGAGCTACAGATTTAAACCATTCACACATACCACCATGACTTTTCATTGCTCAGGAAATACTCAAAGACTTAGTTTACTCCTTGCTTCTTACAGCTCGCAGTGCCAGCCGCACGTTCTCCTGCGCCTCTCAGAGCCATGCCTCAAAAAATGGATAAAATCAAGGACTTTCTGCTCACAGCCAGGCAAAAGGATGCCAAATCTGTTGAGATCAAGAAAAATAAGGATAAGGTGAAGTCTAAAGTTCAATGCAGCGGATACCTTCACATCTTGTCATCACAGAAAAAGAGAAGGCAGAGAAACTGAAGCAGCCCCTGCCCCTCAGTTTGGCAAGGAAGGAGCTGAAATGAACCTGGCACACTGATTTCAACTGTGTTAAAATTTTTAAAATTCATAAAAAAAGAATACTTAGTCTAGGCATTAAATAATATCCAAAAGAGTGACTCAGACCTGCACAAGTTGTCTTAGCAAGCAGATATTCTGGAATGTTTGACTGACCTTTGCTTATCCAAGAAACAGGACTCAACCAAACTCCTTCACTCAGCTCCCTTTTACCTTCTTTTTCATTCTCTGTTGTTCCTTCCAGCGTAGCTGATAGCACTCCAGTGAAACCACTGGTTCTCGGTAACTGAGAAAAGAAATAGCACCTGAGTCTTAAACTAACTCTGCTGGGTAACTGGCCTGTAAACACACACACACACACACACACACACACACACACACAGAGCACCTATTCAGTTGCTAAAAGAAATTCCAAGTGTGCAGTCATATCTGAACTATATGTCTGTCACCCAGTTGCTCAATGAACCAAATCTCAGCAACCTCAACATGTAATCAGTTCAGGCAGATTTGATATTCTCAGCCTCACAACCACAGCATCTACCTGCTTTCAGTTTTGATCCTAGAAATATTTCTGTGTCGGCCATCACCAGTTTCAAGATGAGAACTTACATAAGTTAGTGGTGAGTGAATTAGTTTAAAAAAAAAAAAAAGAGAGCTAGTCCTTGTGTGCATTGATTCCCAGTGTTGGTGGCTAAAATCCATGGAATCACTGGGGATCCATGTTTTATTAAAACAAAAGCAGATATTGTAGATTGCTTTGTAGGTCATGGTTTGCATGAATTGCTCTAGTCACATGTAGAGACAAAGCCCTTTTTTCTACTACCCACCCCCAGTATATTTGTTGATTCCTATTAAATTTCCCAGTTGTCAAAAAGAAAAGTAGCATTATGACTAAAGTCATAAATTAAGGGTGATGTTATCACAGAAACCTGAGATGAAGAACATAGAGGACACTCCAGGAAATATGAATAAACAACTTGATCGCCACTTGGTTATATATGGGGATTGTGCACCTAAGAAAAACATTAGTGAGGGGCGTCTGGGTGGCTCAGTCAGTTAAGTGTGCGACTCTTGATTTCAGCTCAGGTCATGATCTCAGGGTCATGGAATCCAGCCCTGCATGGGATTCTAGGTTCAACAGGGAATATGCTTGAGATTCTCTCTCCCGCATTCCCCTTGTCTTCCCCCCTGCCTTCTTTCTCTCTGTCCACTCCCAGCCTAACCCCTCTCACTCTCTAAGGTAAATAAATAAATCTTTAAAAAAAAAAAAGAAAAAAGAAAAAAAACTTTAGTGAAAAATGAAAACAGTGTTGGAAAAGTGTTACTTAGATTACCCTAACATATTCTAGAATGTCATTCATTCTTACATGAATTTTGTCTTCTTACCAAACTAGGCTCCCTATGTTACAAAAAAATGAAACTCACAGAAATATTGATCGTGTTCTTCAATGTCAATATTATGAAAAGATTCTATTTTGATTTAAATATTGCCTTAATTGCAATACCATTTCCCAATTATATCAGACATGATTACTGAGGCCTTCGTACGCTTACAGTACATTGTTCATTTTAATAATTATTATGAACCTATGAGGAGAACAGAACAAAGATTATTCTCCCCGTACAAAATATCAACATGTGAGTCAGAGATGTTAAATTTAATCAAGACCACATAACTAAGCCACGTGGAGTTGAAGAGAATTCCAGATCTAGCACTTTTTCTTTTATGTAATACACACTTGACTGCTATTCCCAGATATCCTATAGGGTGGTAGAAGAAATCTTTGTTCAATAATTTAATGTTGCTTTACTCTATCCTGATCATGAGCTTTTTTTTTTTAGCCATAATGACAAATGCTGTTTTAAACACTATATTCACTGACTGATATAAGAAATCACCTTCTGAAGACCCAGGCCCACCCCACACTCTGCAATGTGTCTTACCATGCTAATGTAAAATGTGGCGGGTAGCAACAGCAGGGAGCACAGAGAAAGACATTCATCACACGAAGAAATGGCACCTATTGATTTCTCTTCCCATTGTAAGAGACAGGTAATACAATTTCATTGCCTATTCAATATGAAAATAGAACTTAATGGAGTTATGGTTTATGATCTGGCCATTGTGTCATGCTTTCCTTCCAACAATCTCTTCTCCATCTCAGACTCTATCCCAAGACACTAGGTAACAGCTAGGTCTACCCATCTAGGAGCAAATGCCATTGGTTGTACAGAACATGAAACAGAGCATATCAAAGAAATAATGGATGAGAGACCAGTCTCTACAAGGTACTCACCTCCAGTAACCATCCCTGAAGAGCACGGGCGTACATGCCCAGAGGGTCCGTCCCCCAGCAGCACAAAAGAAAAGCCCACACTGCCCCAGAAAATATGGTTAGCAATCTGAAGGTCATGGCAATTCGAGAATTGATTAGTTGTGGCCGTGTTTCTTCCAGGAGAGATGTAGTCTCAAAAAGCAGGAAGGTGGTAGGTTTGTGTTTTACTCTTTGGCTTTTTTCCATGAAACCAGCTGCTAATGTTGTTGAGAGACAGTTTTCTGTAGGTCTCTCATTTTCTGTATATCTTGCAAGCAGAAGCGCTGACTTTTGTCCCAGACTATATTTGTGTAGTGAACACTCACGGAAGACAGAGGTATTATCCCCATCCCAAGTAACGGGTCAGCAAGCTGGTTTCCCAGTATGAAACTTTCAGATTCTCCAAGTGCAGGGTTTCTCTCCTGTAATACAACTTAACTGAACCTGTGGGGGTACCTGGCTCCCTTAGTGTCGCTCAGTAAGAAGGGAGGTTTAGGACTCCAAATATGCTGATGTTTATGCTGCTTGCTGAGTTATGAGTAACAAAATCCGTGTCTCTGATCTAAATCTCTCTTGCTGACTTGGCCTTGAAATGCCCAGGTAAAATTAATCGTTATAAGAGTTGTGGTCATTTATACTCAGTTTTTCTCAGGTGAGTCTGCTAAATTACAAATTTGTGGTGTTAGTCACACTTCCCTGCTACAGAGATTAGTACTGTCCTTTACTGTTGGTCTTTGGTATTGTTGGCCTAAAAAAGGGAAAAAATAATGAGAGATTAATGAGAGAGTATTTACAGCAAAACTTTTGTTCAATACTAAAAAAAAAATGGTAAAAAATAATCTACATGTTTGCCTGTGCGGACAAATTAGGTGAAAGTAAATTTCAATCAACAATAGCGAAATTATGGAAAGGGCCCAAATATCCATCAACTGATGAATGGATAAAGAAGATGGGGTATATATACAATGGAACATCACTCAGCCATAAAAAAGAATGAAACCATGCCATTTGCAACAATATGGATGGAGCTAGTGAGTATAATGCTAGGTGAAATAATTCAGTCTGAGAAAGACAAATACCGTATGATCTCACTCATATGTGGAATTTAAGAAACAAAACAGATGTACACTGGAGAAAAACAGAGAAATGCAAACCATAAAACAGACTCTTAACTATAGAGAACAAACTGAGGGTTGCTGGATGGGAGGTGGGCGAGGGATGGTTAACTAGGTGATGGGGATTGAGGAGGGCACTTGTCCTGGTAAGCGTGGGGTATTGTATGTAAGTGATGAATCACTAAATTCTACACCTGAAACTCATAATACACTGTATGTTAACTAGCTGTAATTTAAATAAAAACTTGGAAAAAAATTAATTTCATACATAAGTTACTCTGACAGATCTTGACCTTCTATAAAGCGCGTGTGCACACACACACAAAAACACATATTTCTAGAAGTTCCCAAGGGAACTCTTTCTTTTGTACCCCATTACTTTGATGTCTACCAGGCTCTGCCTTATCCTGTCTCTAACTTATGATTCTTGCCACACTGACCATTTAGCTCCTCCAGCTCTCTCCCAATGTGGAACGGTAGTTTTCACTGGGGTTGCCCTTTATCCCACAAGACACAACAAGCCCCATCAGTGTCCACAATTCAAGAGCCAATTGCTAGGGGCCAGGTTCCCTGGGGGGATCTCATACCACAGTGACCACTGCTGCTTCTCACCCTGCACCCTAAATGGCATAATCCTTTCTTCTGTGAGGTCTGTGGAGGAAGGGAGATGGGTCTTCCCCTACTGGGATATGCTCAGTGCTAACTCAGTGTCACTTAGGAAGCACAGTTCTTTCTAGACCTAGAACCGGATTTAAATGTAAGCCACCATGTAGGATCTGTCTTCTTCTCATCGTCAGTGGTTCTTGGATCAAGCTCATCATACATACAGCTTTCTGTTCTCTCTCAGGATTTGGTCTATCTCACCTATCTTGGACCCTCTTCACAAATGCTTTTGTGAAGCCAATTTTCCAATGGACCAGATATGCCTGGACCCCCGTGGCTGCTTGCCCCAGGCATCTGCATGGCTCATTTTTTCACCTTCTTCAAGTTTGGCTCAAGAGACATCTGGTCAGGGAGACCTTTCCTAACTACCCATTTAAAAATGTTAACATCTACCGGGGATGTACTGTATGGTGACTAACATAATATAATAAAAAATCATTAATAAAAAAAATAAAAATGTTAACATCTACTCCCACCCCAAGCTATCCCCTTCCCTCCCTTATTTCATTAATTACTTACAAATGTATTATAAAATGGATTTCTTATGTTTTGTGTTCTCCTATAGAAATGTAAGTTCCAAGAGGGCAAGAGTTTTTCATGTCTTTAGCTCACTGATATGCTTGGAATGGGGCCCAGCACCCAACTGGTTCTCAATAAAGAATGAATGAATAACTGAATCCTAGATGCAGGCCACACGTGTGACATGCTCCTCTCATATGAATTCTATTGGCGACATTTCCACTCAACCTGACATTCAATAAACAGACTTTGGCTGAAAAGCTAGTTGTGAATAGTGATGCAAAGAAGTTATGCCCCACAGGAAGGACCAAGTAGTTGAATAAAAAATGATGATCCAGTCTCTTCTTCTGGTTGTCTTTGCCGTTTGAAATGAGGACAGAAAATATAAAAACCTTAAGCCTGCGTCTTCTGTTCTTTGTAGTGATTAGCCATTTTTAAGTCCATACAGTTCTTATAGCCCATAATATAACTCTTTTAATCCCTTTCTTTTTCTGTTGTCACTTAAAATTCCTTCAGAAATGAATTATAACTATTGAAACTTTAATGTAATTCAAGATATGCAGTTAAATGTCATAATAAGCTAGGACAGATTTTGTCTGTGTGTTAACCATGGGGGAAATTACTGAGAATTTACCCCTTTATTATGTAGGAGTAACAGATCAAAATGAAAAAGAAACTCTTGATTTGGGTTTCACAAATCTATGAGGCAATACTGATGGGCAGGTAAGTTGCTACAAATTTTCAGAAAAACATCTGGAATACCTCAAATTCTTCTAAAATACTTATATATTTGAATGTATTCATTATACTTTTTAATATGTATGTAGAAGAATGTTCATCGAAATGTTATTTATAATGAATAAAGAGTGCAAGCAACCTAAATATTCAGTAATAGGGGGATATTTAAATAAGTTACGTTATTATTCTGTATAATAGAATATTATTTAGTCACTTAAAATTGTGATTTTGGGAGATCATCTAAAGAAACTGTACTCACAAGGTAACACTGAATTCTAAAAGCTAGATATGCATTATAAGGGACACTTTTCAAATGATAAAAACATATCCATAGAAAAAATGAGAATGAAATCTGCAAATATGTTAACAATGATTATTTCTGCTTCATCCATTTAGGCTGCTGTAACAAAACACCGGAGACTTGGTGGTGTATACACCACAGACATTTATTTCTCACAGCTCTAGAGGCTGGAAGTCTGAGATCAGGGTGCCAGCATGGGCCAATGAGGGCCCTCTTCTGGGCTGCAGACTTCCTCACAGGGCAGAAAAGGGAGGGAGCTCTGTGGGTCCCCTTTAGTGAGGGCACTAATCCCATTCATGAGGGCTCTGCTATCATGACCTGATCATTTCCCCCAAACCCTACCTCTAACACCCTCACATTGGGAGTTAGGATTTCAACACATAAATTTTGGGGGGCACAAACATTCAGACTATAGCAACTTCTGATTGTGGAAGTCGAAGTCATTTTATGGGTAATACATATCCTAATATATCAAAATATTCAGTTGGCATTGGCCTTGGGCACCATGTTCCTAACTGATGCTGATAGATACAGGTCTGTGACAAAAGATTTTCTGACAGTGAAATACATTTAGGTGGTGATGCAACGTAAACTGTCAGTAGTCAGAATAAGCTGGCATTTCATAGGCTTTGATTTGAATTAGGTGTTAGGCTCAACATTTCAATCCGCTTCAAAGTATCATTGTAATATGTTATTAATGAGGAAACTGATGTTTTTAAGAGCCTAATAACTATTTCAATATTACATGACCAGTTGGGGTCGTGTGAGAATTGATCCAGAATTTTCTACCTCCATAGCGTCTGGTTTTAAACACTATGCTTCATTAAAAACAGCTGATAATGACCCACCATGAGTGAGCTTGTAATTTACTTTTGATGGAGACCAAGGATTATTTTCAGGTAGTTTAGCATTCCTGATGGTAATTACCATTCAGATGATTATTATCTTTTAACTCTTGGTCAGATCTTCACTGCCTCTCTCTAGGGTAAATATTTCAGTTTCTTATTGCCGATAAAATATGTGGGATACCTTGTCTTAGACACCAACAAAAAATAGTGATCTTTACAGTCTTAATCAATTGTAATTAAACCATAATTAAAATTACAGGAAAAGAAAAAATTCTATCAGAAAAGACACTTTTTAAACTAAAACTAGCATAAAACATGAAGCCAGAAGACTAGAGTTGATTTCTTTTTTTTTAAAGTAAACTCTATGCCCAAGATGGGGCTTGAACTCACAACCCTGGGGTCCAAAGTCACATGCTCTACCAACTGAGCAAGTCAGGCAGCCCTAGAATTGATTTCATGATAAATGAAGAAAATGTTAGAACCATGACAAAGTCAAATTTGCCTTAAAAAAAAAAACAAAAGCAAAAACAAAAAAACCTAACAGTTTGCTAGACTACCTCTGAATGAAATGTTGGGGACTCTCCTGGCAATTCTCCCAGATACCAGATAGAACAGGGTACACTGATTACTTTAACTAAAACAATCTGCTTTTGACAAATCCACCTCAGATTCAATCAAGTGTGAAGCTTATCAAACTGCCAAATCGAGAGAAAGACAGTTTTTACCTGAGAAGAGAAACCAAACAAACTATACAGAACATACCAAGCCTTGGGTTTCAAATTACCTAGCCTAGAAGAAAATTCTAGATCAAAAAGCATTCCTAGAGAGAACTCCAAAATATGCAAAATAAAGAGTTTTACAAATTATAGTTAATACGAAACAAAACAAAATTAAGTAAAATTAAGAGGTTTAGCTCAATTTTTAGGAAGGCATAATTTCTAGAAAAAATTCACATAAACATAAGGTTAGAACTATAAACTTAAATCTTGAAGATAATGCTGCGTTTAGTTGGTAAACATTTTAATAATGCCACAATTTTAAACTATCTTAAAAGGACAAGTCCAGGAGTTATCAAAAGGTTTTTTACCAGTCTGTTTTAAGGAATCTGTATGTTTAGAACTTGATGTTCTGATAGATGTTGTTGTGTCCCTCAGATACACTTAAAAAAAAAAAAAAAAAAAAAAAAACCACCTCTCATGTTTGTTAATCTACTATTTTGTTAACAGATAATATCCTCAAACAAAAAAATAAAGAATGTTCCTAAAATAATGTCTCTTCCCCTGAGGTACCCTTTGGAAGGTAGCAGTCAGTAACGCAATCAGATATCTAGGGTTATTTCAGCTGCCTGCCAAAATATCGCTCATGACTAGTAAAGTATGCTGAAAAACACCATTACATCAATGACAAAAAGGGCACAATTGTTCTTATTTCTGGAATTCTTCTGATGTGAGTCAATTCACTGGGTGGGATTTCATTGGAAAATGGCTTTAGGAATGTTTTAAATGGAAGGGAGGACAGAACCAAGCTTTCAAACACAGACATAATGGAAAATCATAGAGTCAGACTTCACCCCGCAGACAACGACAGAGATCAAACTCAAAGTAAAATCTATAGCTACAAAAACTCCAATTTTCTGTGTAATTTTGATTTTTATGAATTTAACATCGTTTCTTCTTGACAACCCAAATAAAAACATTTCACCTTCCCTATACAGGAATATAATTATGTAATTTGCTTTTTATTTCAGACCTGGAAATGTCAGATTAAAGGCAGAGAGAAAATATGAAATTATTTTAAATATTGTTTTCATAGTTGCCCCCAAATCCAAAAGGCACTTAAGAATTTGCATAATTTGGAGATGCAGAAATAATCCATAACAGAAAAAGACCTTCTGACATATTTTTAAACATCTTTAGACTCCTAGAACTTTAAACACAAACAGAAGATGCCATCATCAAGAAGGGCCCCTCTGCCTGGGCTGGTGAGACCCAAGCTCTCTCTCCTGTAACTCCCTCCAGATGGAGACGAGGTGATCCAGTTTATGAGTATCGGGTACTGCCGGCTACAATCAGCTCTTCTGTTGAGTGTTTCTTATTTAATATGTTCGCTTTGTCTTTCCAACTAAGTTAAGCTAAAGAGCTGTCTTTTATCTGTCTTAATAGTCCCCCAATGGGAATAGTTTAGGGCCTCATCCACAGTGAACATTCTCTATTTATTTAACTCCAGGTAGGTTCAAAATGTGGTGGTGGTGTTGTTTTAATTAAGAAGATGAGCTTTCCACACCTACATAGACATGTTACCTATTATCTGAGGTTAGGGCTAGAAAGATACTTATTTGATAAATCTAATAAGGTTGCAAACAGTTAATATGGTAACACTTACGATAACATATTGCTTAGTAATTTTAAAACTTTCTTTTCCATAAAAGGAAATCTTGCTCAGATACCAAACAAACAACACTGAAACTCTTCTGGTTGAAGTAAACGGAGAGGACTGGGTGGGAAAAGGGAAGGCAGGTAAGGAGAGGTAGAGGCAGAGAGGAACTGAAGCCCAACCAGTTGGCTGTCTCCCCACCATCTACAGAGGCCCCTGGGAACTTAGAGCCACCTCCCAGTACTGCTTCAAACGCCACTCATTGAGTCTGTTGTGTAAGATATTTTAATAAAAAAAAATCTCTGCTCCCTCTTGCCAATTTAGTGTCAGAAATTGAATCCTGTGTTTTCAAATTCTACTACAAATATATGTTGAATAAATGAACTGACCAAGTGAATGAATATTTATAACCAAACTGAACAAAATCCTTGTTATTGTTATGATATTTGCTCTAGTTGGCTTGAATGGAATACGAAAATCTAAAAGTAATTGGAATTAGAGAAATGAACAAAGTGAAAAGTATCAACGAAGACTGCCAACATCTGAAATTTTTTTTAATTTATTTTACAAAGTAAAAATTTGTACACATGACATTCTTTCCTATCTAAGGTAATGAAATGGATTCCGGGACGTACATATGTTTCGGTTGCCTTGAATCCATGCCTCCCTCTTTTGGTAACGACTGCTCAATTTTCCCCCTCTTTGGGAACTACTCCTTCCTTATACACCCAGACTTAGCAATTCGTCCATCAAAATGTTCCGCGTACTCCCTACCCACTCACCACATGCCCAGCCAAGGTGTGGGCACATTGCCCAACACAGACAGGTCAGATCCTCCGATGCTGAAATATGCAGCTTTCCTGGGATGACACGATGTAGGAGCAATGAGTGGGGCCACCTTGTCCTCTATGGGGCTGTAAGCAGACTCTCCTTTAGCTTCTGTTATTTGAAGCTCTGCCACTCTGCTGGTCTAAAACATTCTGAGCCCTGCCTGGCCTCTTCTTTTTTCTGTGGGCTGCATTGTATCTTTCCAATAACATCCTTACTTACAGAATCCTTAAAGAAATTAACTTGAAGAAGCTTAGGTCAAACAAGTCATGCTCACATGCCACACAGCAGGACAGATCCCAAAGTCTCAGCTTGGGGTACTAGGATTCATCTCTATATTATGACATCTTTTGAAAATGATGTGCATAGTATCCCAAGACCCAGTCATATGCCAACGGAAGACCACAGGTCTGAGATCAGGAGAGCAATTCTCTGTGTAGCGTGGGGCAAGTTATAAAAACTTTTTGACTCTCCATTTCCTCCTATCTGTAAAAGGGTGAAGTTAAAGTAGAAGATCGAAAAAGCCTCTTCTAATCATGACAACCTGTGAATTTTTAAGTTTACAAATATATAATAATACACACCAACTGTGAATTTTGTTTTTCAGTCCTGGAAGGCGGCATTTAAATTTAACAGCGGACCCACCCAGGATCAGCCTATACTGTGGTGTGACTTTCCTCCCGAGTATTGTAGAATCTCTTTTTGTGATGGGAATCAGTGCTACCCTCTGTACTCAAATTTTCCCTTTTCCGTTCTTTTTCTATGGTTGGAAAAAAGATGAGTTATAATTAAAATCAAGAAAATACTGTAAGGATAAATACAGTGTATCCTGTTTTTATAAAAGGTCATTCTTGCAAGCTATCAGAGCCCTTTACAACAAATACCTAATTGATGGTCACAGTCTCCTCTGTAGAAATAAAACACTACATCCTGCTTACAGATGAAGAAACCAAAGAGGGAGTCAACAGAATTTCAGTTGACCATCTCAAATCTGGAACAAGAAATTCAGAGCACATCCATTTTAGAGCACAGTGTGTCAGAGTGCCAAATTAGCTCAGTTAGTTGTAGATTATTTTAATGTTGACCTAGAAATATGTGTAATACATTTATAATGAAAACAAAGTGAAAGACATATCCAAACAGCTAAGAGTCAATCCTAAAACAAATAGCTATTATAGTGGTTTTCCGAATAAGTTCTTTCGTGACTAGTTGATGACTTCTGTGAAACTCACGTGTAAGTGTGGCAAGTCTAATTTACTGTGCAATTACAGAAAACTGGAATAGAGTCTTCACTTAAGACCAAGTTATACATACTAATAAACCAAAGCTGATAAGTAATGATCAAAACAACAATTTCATGTCACTCAAACTAGAAACATACATCCCAGCATCACCACTGCCACATTTCCCAAAACTGTGTCTTCAGCCAGACTGGCCCAGAATAAGAGAAGAAGCTTACATGCCTCACTCTTTAGATAAGGCCTAGTTAATAGTCCATCATCCACTTTTATTTATTCAAAAAATAATTATCCCATGTACCAGGCACTGTGCTATTCACTTCATCAAATTACTCATCCATGAATCTCCAAAACTCATTCTCTCAACTTGGAGAACATAGGGAGCCCAGGAGAATGTTGATCAATACAGGAACTGGAAGCCTTTGCCTAACTTGTTGAAGGATAGACCTTTGTGCATTTTCCCTTTAATTATTTAGTGAAAAGAGCGAATTTCCCCAGAAGGATATTCATCAGTCACTGGTGACAGACTCCTATAGAAAGCGCCCATGTTATATAGGAGCTAAACGGCCATGGGACCTGCTAAAGTCCCAGTGATGATTTCCCAAATGCCATTGGACTTCCAAAATATCACTTAGGAGACACAACATGCGTGGACTCCCACCAACAGGGAAACACTCTTCCCAGCCCCGAACACAAGAGACAAATACAGGCCACCCCCTCAGGTGTGCAGAGGAAAGGGAAAGGAGTATTTGTCAGCACCTGCCCTTCATCAGGCACTAAATGAGTCCCTTTTGACCCATCATCTTAATCTTCCACTGTTCCTTGTTCAGTGAGAGTTTGCCTGACCACCTATCAAAAAATTGAAACCCCTGAATGATAGACAATATATTTGTTTTCTATTTGTTTCTCTCTAGAATGTAAACTCCCAAGGGCATGAAAACAAATTCTTGAAAAATAGACTGCTGGTCTGATCATGACCCTCTTCCCTCCTAGCTCTGAACCAGCTGAAAGATGGAGAATGCTCCTTCCATCCAAGGCAAAATGGGAGCTCTACACCTTCCCTCACCAACCCCTAAATGAAACTCACCCACTGATGACAGGCAGAAGACCTAGAAAACTGTAGACCTTTCCCACGTGGAGGAAAAAGGTGAGAACATGGTATGCCTGCAGAGACAGCTCTAGGAAATGGAGACAAGACACTTTAGGACCTCACTACTCCAAGCGTGATGCTTGGACCAGCAGCATCAACCCCTGGAAGCTTCTTAGAAATGCAAAGTTAGGCCCCCACTCTCGACCTACTGAATTGAAATCAGTGTTCTCACAAGATGCCCAGGTGATCCATACCCATTTAAAAAATTCACTAATACTTATGAAATAAACCTTAGAATATTAACCCCACCAGATACCTGGGCCAATGGTTATCAGACTTGTCATTTAGCAGTCAGACAAATAAATCCCTCTTCCTTCCAATTAGCTGCCAATAATATGGAGAAACAGGACAGCTTCCCCATACTTCCTCTTCCAAGAGAGGACAGAAGTGACGATTTTAAAATATGAGTTTCTTTGTTGCTTATTAAAGGCAGCGGGAACTTGGGGAGAAAGAGAAAATGAATCTCTACCTCCACTCTTAATTTCTCTATCTTCTTTCCTCATCTGTATGAAAGGAATAATAACACCTGCTGTATGGGCCATTGTTAAACTTGAATAATACATACCAAAGTCTTTAGTAAATATAAAATGTTATTTTTTAAAGTTTGTTCTTGTTACAGGAGGAAACTGACAAATCAGCAGCCCCTCAGGTTTTAGAAATTCAACATATCATGCCATTGTTGGATCACAGACAATTTTACAAATATTTTTCTATTTCCATGCTGGTAAAAAATGTGCCACAGTGATGTTTGCCGGCTAATCAAATGAAGAAAAATTTTAATATGTTAATACTTAACCAGCCAGTTTCTATGAGATAAAAATAAGGAGCTGAGAAGGAAAGGTTTGAAGATTGATTAATTTATTTTGAAAAACAAACACAATGTATTTAGACTATATTTTTTTCCAAGCTAAGAAAATGCATATACATATACGTTTTCTTAGCTTTGAAAATTCAAAACCAGTATCCATATCACTCTACCTGCAACTTATCAAATGATGTAAAGTAGAAATGGTTGTCTTGAAATATCCCCTAATAAAACAGCTAGTTACCTTTATTTAATTAGCAGGTAACGAAATATTTTGTCTATTTATACAGATGCATACATTTTAACTTGTCATTTGTTTCAAACTGATTAAACAACATATTCATATTTCAAAGATTATGAAGTTTTCCTTGGGACTGTCTTTTTATCTTAAAAAGAAAAAAAAAAAAACAATGCTAATAGTTTCCTTTTTCTTATATTCAAACAACTATTTACTACCAGTTCTTGATGTGGGCTTTCAAAATACAAAGAAGGTCTGGCAAGTTTTCAATGTCCTTTTTTAAATCTGTTCTTAAGCACTTGTATAAAAGCATAAAGAGTACTTCTTTGGAGAATTGATAATGTCCCACGTTCAGTATTTGTATATTAAGGACTGTCAGTTACATTTAAGGTATTCATTCATTGGAATCTGTGCTGTTAATCTGCATGCAACTGATTTCAGGGAAGCAGAGTGATCAGAAGTCAAAGTTAACATAACAATTCCTTTTCTACAAAAAACAGCCCAAGACATTATGGGTCCAAATTTCAAAGCAAGTTACTGTATTTGCAAGTTTTAAGTCACACTTGGCAGTTTTTCCAAACACAGTGGTCAGGAACTGAAAAAAATAAACATGTGTTTCCCGGATTTTCTTTTCACATGCCTCACAAAAAGCGATGTTACAACTATGTTTTCACTCCTTTTAAAAAGGTCTTCTTAAGGAAGAAGGCTTTGCTGATTTGTGTTATTTTAAGGTAGATTTTACAGAATAACATTAAGAGGCAAGACAAATATTACTTTCATTGCATAAATGGAAGTTTAACTTCCCCAAAGGGATTTCTTGAAAAATCTGATCTATCATTATGCAGTGATATTTTGTACTTTAAAACTCATACTTAAATTCAGAACACTTAACATGTTCCATCTTCCAGTTGCCTTAAACAAATGGAAAATAAAGGAAGCAATCTACATACAATTCTTAGACAGCAAGTCTAAAGCCATTCCCATTTTGCTGAAAGAATAACTGAGGCAAAGAAAATTTGTTGCTTTCCTGAGGTTTAACAAAGTAGCAGCAGCAGGATGAAAATTCAGAGGTGTGGTTCTTATTCAAGACAGAGGAAACAATAAATCATAAAGTGAGATTTCAGTAGTCCATAAAGGCCTCCAAACCCAAAAATATCTCCATTACTGGTAGACCAGGTGGCCTAAATCCCCATTCCAACCTTCCCACCCCATGGAAAGTGTTGTTTTGAAAATTCTGACCTATTAAAGTGTAAATATCATATTTTGTAGGAATAACAATACCAACCATCAAGTCATTAGGAAGAATTTATTTCTCAGTTTCCCAACTAAGATCTGGAACTACAGAAGATGGGAGTCAGGACAGAAAATGAGTTGGGTGGAGAATAAAAGATGGGAAGCATTCAGTATAGAATCCTCCTAAGGGAGACGGGATACTAGTGGAGACCTTGGGCTGCTATGAGCAGTGAGTATGGCCCTGGTACCTGGATGAGGAAGAAGAAAATGAAAGAACTTCTCTGATAGGATAGGCAGTATCAGGAATGTTTGCAGGGGAAGGGATGATTGGAAAGGGTTATAAAACACAAGAGGGAAAAAATGTTCTAGCAATTGCACTCCTCGCTACTTACCCAAATGAGCTGAAAACTTATGTCCACACAAAAAAACTGCACAAGGATGTTTACAGCATCCTTAATCTTAAATGCCAAACTTGGAAGCAACCAAGATGTTCTTCAGTAGGTAAAGAGATAAACTGTGATACATCCAAATAATAGACTGTTATTTGATGCCAAAAAGAAATGAGCTACTAAGCCATGAAAGACATAGAGAAAACTAAAATGCATATTACCAAGTGAAAGAAGCCAATCTGAAAGGCTACATACTATATGATTCCAAGTATCTGACATTTTGGAAAAGGAAACACTATGGAATCAGTAAAAAGATCAGCGGTTGCCCCGGGTCAGAGGAGAGGGAAGGAGTAACTGGCAGAGCACAGAGGACTTTAAGGGTAGTGAAACTACTCTGTATACTATCCTGGTGGATACATGTCATTGTACATCTCTCCAAACCCATGGAATGTACCACACCAAGAGTGAACCCTAGTGTAAACTATGAATTTGGGGTGATAATGATGTGTCGCTATAGGTTAATTGGTTGTAACAAATGTCCCCTCGGGGATAAGGATGTTGAAGTGGACAAAGCCACGATCATGTGGGGGAAAGGAGTACGTCGGACCTCTCTCTACTTGCCACTCAATTTCGTTATAAATCTGAAATTGTCCTAAAAAATAAATTCCATTTTTTTAAAGCGACTGTTTAACAACTTTCCTAGGACAGTCTTTCTTAATTTTACTTTGTTTTTCATTTGTTTGCTTTTAATCTTCATTATTGTTGTTTTTAAGGTATGCGCTCCTTTGAGACTACGATGACGGCCATA
This sequence comes from Ursus americanus, assembly GCF_024610735.1. Classification (NCBI taxonomy): domain Eukaryota; kingdom Metazoa; phylum Chordata; class Mammalia; order Carnivora; family Ursidae; genus Ursus; species Ursus americanus. Next base: position 26,244,510 of record NC_142127.1, on the reverse strand, counting down.
TATCTCTTCCCAGCAGAAAAAAGAGCACTTCCACACATTCTCACAACACAGTGCACGCACTTTCAGGTGTTCACAAATTCCCAAAATTCATCCATAAAACTAATACTTGCTAATTTTATGTACTTATACTAAGTACGAGACACTTTGTTAAGCACCATGTCACACCGTATCACATTTTGTCCTGGCAACAACCTTATGAGGTAAATATTACCAACCCTGTTTCCTTATAAGGGAATTTAATTGAAGAATGTTTTTTAACACCTGCTGAGTGGTCGAACTGGGACTCCAAACCTGGACAGACCCCAAGGGGCATGTTCCTAACCGTTCCCTATAAGCAAGTCCGGTGCTGGCGGATCACGGACCCCAGCTAAGCAGCCCTCATCTAACAATGGGTCTATTTGCCTGTTTCCAAGCTCCTATTCTTCTGTCAATAAAATACTTCCCTAGGCCAGCATATGTAGATTTCACAGAGCTGGACCTGAACTGGAATGGATAGTAATTATTTGCTGCCAACCCAACTTCCACAATTAGCCCCACTCCCTCTTATCCTGCCACTTACCAGGTCATAGTTGACGGGCAACAGCAATGTTTCTCTGTGTTTACCTGAGAGCAGAAGATTTAGATCATTGCCACGGAAATAAAGACTGGTTCAGCTCAACGTGAGGCTCAGTGTTGGTGGCTGATAAAGAGTAGTCTATAATCAATAGAGATTCATGCTAGCTAACACGCAAACCACATGTGTTAGTAGAGATTTGCAAACTCTGAGTAAATTGAGTCAACGTGAATAAATGAAATAGAGGACAAAAGAGGTCCAAATCCCTTAATATGGAACAGAAACAGCCCTCACAATTCTTTTCAACCCCAACTTCCTAGGGTATGGGGGGCTCTGAGGTATGGGGTCTTTCTCTTAGGCTAAACCAACAGAGCTCTCCTCTTGAGGTCTCAGAAGGACAGCAAGTACAAGGCACATAAAAGAAAATACATCATTTCCCCTTCTGGGTATGTTTCTAATTCTAATTTTAAAATCACTATCTACCCAGTCAAAAAGCCAGAAAAATAAGTGTCATTCTGAGAGCCTTCCCCTCCGTCATCTCTATTTTTTAAATTTGCATATGTCCTAGTGATTCAACTATCAAAATATCTTTATAGGTTTCCTGTTATTTGCCAGGAGTATTACAATAGCCTCCCAATTGCCTTAACCCCATCTCCAAATCTCTTTTCAACACTGTCAAATGAGCTATTCATTCTAAAATATGAATCTATTATTCAATTACTCAAAATTTTCAGTGTTTCCTCATTTCTTTTAGATGGCATCCAAACTCCTCAATATGTCATAATGGGTCCTAATTCCCACAAATCTCCGCTCTGTGCTCTACCCACAGTGAACCACAGGCACCATTTTTTTCTCACTGCATTTTCACGGAGAATTTGCCTACCCATAACACACACTACCCCCAAAATCCTGTTTTCTCTCCTACTCCCAACAAGGGCACCTCACCAAATTCATTATAACTTACATAACTCCAACTTCTTCAAGATTCAACCCAAGTCTCATCTACTCTTAGAAGTCTTTGCAAGTCCAACCTGAATCAGGACATCATGTGCTAACAGCACCAACTGGGGGGGACTAAGAAAAAAAACAAATCTGAAATTCTTTGAATGCTTTTTTGAAGGCTATAAATGTTTATCCCAAGCAAAACCAAAACTTTGCTGGTCTTCACTGCCTTGGATCTATAGTTGAACCTTATTTTTGTTTAATTACAAAGGATTACAACATATTCTTTTCAGCGGCATACCCTGGGTATCCCTCCTTAGTGTCCCCCTATGTAAGACACACTCTATAATTGTTGCTTTTCTTGAATATCACCCCAACTGAAATGTGAATTCCTCCTGGACAGGAACTGTGGCTTTTCTTGTTTACACACAATGGTTATCGTGATGCCTGCCAAATACTAGGGGCTCAATAAATGCTTATATGCAGAAGGAAAAAGAAGGGAGAGAAAGAACAAAGAGGGAGGAAAGAAGGACGTTTCTTCTAGCTTAATATGTTGCACTTGTAGCTTTGACATTGAATTCTCAATGCCCCTTTTGCTCTGATAGCTTTGTTAGCAACATATAGAAAGGCAGCTTGGATCTCGGGCAACCCTGAAGTCAGATAAAATCAGTTCTAGTCAAGCCCAGTCTTCTCTGGATGGATGAGCTGATTGTTCTCCAGCCTAACCTAGAAAGGCTTTTAACGTGAATCCAGTCTCAACTTGGAGTTCCCACAGGATATATAACTAGTTGCTATCTACCACCTTCCCTGACCTCCCTGATTCCTAATACATACACCTCAAGAAACTCCCTGGACCACCAGTCTCAGGTATAAACCAGCAGATCCCGAAGCCTGGGCAGCTCTACCTATCAACTTTCAGAAGAATCTTAAACTGAGATAATCCAATAAATGGTTCCAACTGCAGTATGTTCTGCTCACACCAAATCTATGGGCAATGGCCTCCCCCTTCTACCCTATGTGCAAAATGACAAAAGGCTACAAATTCAATAGGTCACGGGACCCTTTTATTCCCATTAAAAAAATAATAAAAGGCTAAACTGAGACATATGCTAGATGAGAACCAAACTATTTTGAAAAGTTATAATGAATTCTTATGACAGGAATTATATTATGCATAATATAAACATCTGTATTTAAGGAAGATAATGGTTTAGCTCCAGGAAATAATAGCTAAGCAGTGATGACTTAAGCAAATGTTTTACAATTAATGGAAATAAAAATTACATATTATTACAGTTAAGGGATGTTGGGAAAATGCGACAGGAGGTAACTCATACCAATGGATTCTGACGCAAGAGAGAATTAAAGTTTCTATAAAACAAACTCTCCCCCAAAGAGGGAAACTGCAACAAGATCAAACTTCTTGAGTTCAAAGATGTTAAATTCTACTATTTAAACCCCATTTCATGTGTAGTTACAGCATAGCCATGTCTACCTTCAACAGAGTCAATCTGCCTCTTAAAATGAGATATTTAAAGGCAGACTGTTGGCCTGGCGTCTTGGATGGCAGATCACAGAATTCCAAAGCCCTTAAGACGCTGTAGCACTAGCTCTTACTAAGTCATAATTAACTTCATTGGGAGTTACATGATAGCAACTTAGAACAGAATTTGGCTGAACATTTTTAGTATTCTTCCACTTTGTAATTATTACTTCAGTGGGAATCTCAAGTAAGAAACAGAGGGCAGAACCTGGCCCACAAAGAGAAGCACATCAAGTAACTGGCCCAATTTATAATGCCAATAACAGAGTGTATTAAAATCTCCCATGAAGCATCCCCATTAGCTCGTTGATTTTATCATGAATGTAAATTCCACCAAAATGACGACTTCGATCCTTTACCAAGTCTCCGTGAAGGGCAGCGTGTAGGGCAGAATATGGTGAGGCAATGGCTCCATATACCCGATAACTACCCTAGGAGGGCAATTACGTACAAACTAAGTAAAGAGTTGGATGCTGTTTGGCAGTTTAACCACATAATAAATTCTTATTGATGCAAGAAAAAGGAGCCATCACATCTCTAGTCTGGGCTTTAAATATCCGAAGAATAAGATTTAGGTCACTGAGACTTGGACTTGTGTTTCAAAATGAAAACCCAATACTAGGTTCAGAATGATAGCTATAATGATAGTTATATATTAGAAAACTTCAAATTATACAATATGTAATTTTTCACTACCATTAATTGTGGAACATAACATGTCCTGAAACTCAATCGTGATTCTCCTTCAAAAGTGTTTATATAGAGCATGACCTAATTTTTATTATAAAAATGGAGACTTTTTTATTTTTTTTTTTTATTTTTTATTTTTTTTTTTTTTGCTTGCTTGCTTGCCTGCTTTAAATTACAGTATTTACTTCGAAACTAATTTTAGGGTATTATCCATTTGACATTTGAGTTTAAAGGCTACTCAAAAATCAAAACTGATGCAGAATATAGGAAGACTATATTTTTAAAACATATTCTTGCCTTCACTACCTATGTTCCTCTCAGTGACTCACCTGAGGCCCTGAAGAAGATAGCTAATTCATTTCCTGAGGGCTAACCCACAAACCCCCTGTTGTGGTGTCTTGGCCAGACTTTCAATTGAAGGCCATTAACACCCCTTTCCCAACAGCCTAAACTCTTTTTTGTCACGAAGTCTTCATTCTCTAGTACCACCACCATACCCCTAGCAGCCTACTTCTCAATGGCCGCAGCTTTGAGAAACAAAAGAAAAATCATACCAATATGTCCTACCAAGTATGGCAGACTGCTCTCCCATTGGCCAGCCCACCCGTCAATGCGCCATGTTTGTTAACATTCAAAAAGACATTTGTGCAGAGAACAAATTGACGGAGCCCATGTTTATATCAGAAATTTCAGAAACGGCAAGAGATTTATTCGTGGAATCTTAACACCCATTCAGACTGTCATAAAACACAAAGGACCAGATTCAATAAAAACTCTGTCCAATTTCCACAACACAAAAGTCTGTGTGAGCCTTCAAAACAAAATCAATTTTTCCAGTTTTGCAAAGGGCTGTTCAGACTTCAGTAGCATGGAAGCCAGCTGGGGCATTTCCTTACTCATCCCTAAATTAGTTTCAAAAGTAGTTTTGAGGACCACATTTGATCAGAAGAATTTGCATGCTTTTCTCCTCTCTCTCTTTCTCTCTCTTTTACATATTTCAGAGTACATCACATGGAGAACAAACAACAGAACTGCAGCATATGTCTCATGCAGTTAAAAGCTTTAAAACTGGCCCGTAAAACAGAATTCTTTGGTACACAGTGAAAAATATTTTTTGATTCCATAATCCATACTGCAGTAAAGTTGGGTATAATCATTTTTAAAAGTTGCTGTGTCCATGGACAGCTGTTCTTCATACATACTGGGAATGTTTCCTTTACATTCCTAAGGACATAAGAGTTTGACATCGAGCCAATACCTCTAGAAATGGTGAAAACTAAACACACCCCATACTGATGCTTTTACTCTTCCAACAAACTTTCTCCCACAACTAAAATGTTAAAACTTTTACCCCACAGCCCACATTCTGAGATTAGTCCAATAACTAATGTTCTGTCCAAGTAAAATACATTTTGTCATAGCTTGAAAATGTTACCTTTCACAGAAGTATAGTATTTCTGACCAGCAGGGAACATATGTCAACATTATCTATTATTACCCAATGTCAGGACCAAAAAGGGAAGGTGGGTGGTGGATGTTAATAACGACTTAAGCGATTTCTAAAAGAGGCATTTGAGAAGTACAAAGCCAGAAGTTTCAAATGTTTTGTCTTATTTTCGCTGTGTCAGCAACCTGCCCCCCCCACCCCCCCATCAGAACAAACCTAATGCTGCCTCCGACCCAACGCCTAGTTCTCTTTTCAATTTTAGCCAACGCTTTGCTAAGCTGGAAAGTTTGAAAAATACCCTAGAAAACTTCTCCACCAGAAATGAAAAACAAAAACATATGACCAGCAATGATGAAAGCAACTCCCACTCACTAAGAAAAAGATTTTCAATCACAGAAGCACACGGCTTTTGGATTTGAAAATTTATTTTCATTTTTCAAGCTACTTGTCTGGTGTTTAGATTTGGGGGTTGGGTTTCTTGTTTGACATCGGAGGAACTGGGGGAAATGCTGGTTGGGAGTGTAATTGTATTTAAGCAATTTTCTCAAAGGTAAGCAGAAAGGGTTCTCCTCATGCAACAAGGCTGCCGAGGAGACGATGCCCGTACCCAGTTGAATATGGGTTTTCCCTACAGGAGGAGCTGAAAGTCACATTCCTCAAGAGTCCAGAAGAGAAAATGTGTCTCCTACCTCTCCTAAAGTTGGATCAAGATGTGGCAATACTATACTGTGAACTTGGGGCTCACTGTGCCCCTGTACTGAGCAGCCATAACCACGATCTGAAAAATGTACTTGGAGCCACCATGATTGGGAACAATCAAGTTCTCATTCTCTTTGGGGGCCGTGTGGTTCTATCCAGCGTTTTTCAAGGAAAAGAGACTTGACTTCTCACCTCACTACAACAGCTTCTTGGGGAAAACTTCACATTGGGTCATAGAGAAAGACGTGTGTCCTCATTCAAGCCTACAACAGGAAGTATGTGGGTAATATGTCCCTTCAATCCTGGAGCTTTGTACGCTTTCCCTCAGGGGCATAGTGTTGGGTTTCTGGGCCTATTGAAAAGTAAGCTCTCATTCACTCATCTATTTGGTTAGTATTAAATACAAATCTTTCTCTTTGAAGAAATCATTCAAGAGAGACTATAAAATAAAAGCATCTAAATAAATCCCTCATGCTAGGATGCTCTTAGAACTATAGGAAACTCAACTCATGGCAGAGCACGTGTCACAAGACTGTGGAGGAAGGTGGCAATGCTTACTGTTTTGACTTCTGGAGGAAGTTATCCTAATTTGTTCTTCCTCATCTCATTCAGCTTCTGAGGCCAGAAGTCATAGAACTATAGGTTCCTTCTTCAGAGTGTAACACTGAGGCAAAAGGAGATCTTAACCCTATTACTTAAGTATTCCATTTTGCTTGTCCGACAATATTTTAGCTGCTAGATGGCAGGAGTCCTTATCCATCCTAAACCTGAATGGTGGATCTAAAACAATCAAATTAAAAGGGATTTTCCACCATTCCTCACATGTGATGCTGACCAGTTCACCACGCAGAGGAAAATGCTTTGAGGCAATCCTCCCAGTGCTGTAGGAGACAGTTCCTCCACACATCAGTCCTCCCTCACCCACTCCTCCCAGGACGATGTTTATCACACAGTCCATAGGGTTCATGGTTTGTTTGTATTTGCGGGAGAGGATTAAGTTAATTGACCACTTCTCATTTAGAACATGGCTTCCGAGAAGCTCCACCTAAGCTAACAAACCATGGAAGGTGTTGAACTTAGAAAATGGTGCCCTTTAGAAGAATCTTTAAATGTTTAGATGGGGGAAAAACCTTACAAGTTCATCCTCCTTACTTTTAAAGATGAGAATTGGTGCCAAGGAACCATAAGCAATTTACTGTCATGCGGCTTAGTGGGTACTCTGATTCCACTCCATTTTAACATCATGGGAAAATAAGTTAATAGAGTTGGATCCTGCTCTCCAGGATCCTGGCCCCTGGAGGTAGAAGGTTGGAAAATGTGTGAGGGGACCTTCTGGGTTGCTGTCCCTAGATTACAATGCAGTTTACATGGGTTTCTTCATCTATGATTTGGGTTCTTTTCAGCAAGTGTGTTATCCTTCAATTAAAAAAAGAAGGAAAGAAAGAGAAAACCAATTAAACAGCTATATTTATATATATATATATATATATATATATATATACAATATATATATATTGTAGTAAGAAGCTCTACTTACAAAATGTAAGAAAAAATAAAAGACTACATACGGAGACTGTTGACTTAAGTTATCATTCCATCCCCAACACTGGAAAATAAGAATTAAGAATTCCAATAAGGAAAACACTAACACATGTCTTCAAAATAATAATAATTTTCATTTGAAATGTACTAATCAGGTTACACAATATTCTATTTCATTTCCCTTGATGTTCAAAACAATCTGTTCTCAAAGAAGAAAATTTGTGTCATCATTTTATAACTATGAAAACTTAAGTTCAGAGAGATTGATTAACTTGTCCAAGGTGACCTGGCGAGTCAGCACAACAGGAAGGAGAAGCTGAGTATTCTGACCCCCACATATCTAGGTGTTCTCTCTACTATGTGTGTTGCCAGTAATCGTCCTATCTTGCTTTTGTGGGGACATAGGACATTCTCATTCATTCCACACAACTACGTACCAAAGACTAGCTGCTTCAAGGATCACAAACATGGAATGGAAACCGATCTTCAAGAGATTTGTTTTTTCATAAGGAAGTGAAACAGCTTAGTTTTTAAGATGCAAGTTCAATCACCAAAAATTAATCTTATGGGACAATTTTGTCTTCGGTTGCATTTTGAGAAGGCCAGAGTCTAAGAAAAGCTGAAGAAGCATTTTAGGTTAAAATTGCCGAGAACCTAGTTCCTTTTTGAGCCTAGAAATGTTTTTAGGGGTGGAAGCAGGGGAAGATTTGATATTTTAATTGTTTTTATCTGCTGGTGCATGACTCATGAATAGACTTTCTGCCTTCTAGAGAGGTTAAGAGATACTCATGAAAATACCAGTATCCATGTTTGGGTTTTTTTTCCACAACTTGGAATCTAAAAAATGCAAATGATGCCTAATCTCTACCATAGTCCATCTAAGATTTAAAAAAAAAAAAAAAAAAAAGCTTAGAAGAGACAAGAGACAAAATTAAAAGATGAAATTATGTCTGGGCCTTCTTCCGACCGATGTCATCTGAGCAGTTAACCCAGCTGAGCTTTGGAAGCTTCTCCAGTTTTAATGGTGAGCACATTCCTTTGTATGATAGCTTCCTGGGTGAAGAGGTTACATGTTCTGCCTCAGAGTTAGCCTGGAACCTTCTCCTGGTTAATATCCTCACAATTCTTGTTTCTTATGTTGGCCTATGATTAACAGATGACATTTGCCTGAATTTGGATTGAGTGTTAATATACCATATTAGATTGCAACTGACAGGCTCCCTTTTTCAATTTATTGGAGGCCTCTTACAGAAGAGTAGTAAAACATATGACGGAGCCAGATTCAACTAGCCAAAAGCAGACCAGAAAAAGAATTATGCCAAATTAATGTAACTGAAATAATCAGGGCATTGTAGAATTCTGTCAATTATTTTTCAACCCTCTTATATTGCAGTTTAGATCCCCACACAGTCAGTATGTTTGGCTGCCATAAAGGGAATAGCTGCCTTAAAATACCAAACTAATAAGCCACAACCAAATTAGCAAGTGAATTAGTATAACATTTCTGAGGAAACGGGCACTAACATGAACTAAAAGCCTAAGACCCATACATACTGACTCAACAATCCACTTCTAGAAATATGTTCTAAGATAGCAGTCAAGAATATGGACAAATACTTGGCTACATGGAAAATTTATGCCAATCATATTTCTAATCTTGAAAAAGACTGGAAATAACCTAATACTCAACAATAGGGGGTTGATTAAATAAAAAATGGTGCAGCAAGATAAAGGGCATTGTGAAAGACTAGTGAATGACACTGAAATATATTCAATATATTTTCTTACATGAAAAGGGATTTTTTAAAAAATTACAGGAGTTACATTTTTCTTTAATGTGCATATAATGTAACATGCATAGCTGAAATGTTCAGAAGCATGTGAACCAAAATACTTACAATGGTTATTTTTTCATTGTGGGATTGTGGGTTGTTCCTTACTTTCTTACTTTTATATACCTATACTTTCTAAATTTCCTGTAATGGATATGAATTACTTTGGTTAAGAGAAAAAGATGTTTTTCTAATAAAGAAGAAATGGCCACCACCACACTACAGAAGTGCAGCAGAAACAAACAAACCAAAAATGTTACAGGCACATTATTTATCTTTTGTTCTTTTCCATTCAAAGTGAAAACCCTTTCCAACAAAAATGAAAATAAAATACAGATTGTTTTTAATCACTCTATTTTTCTGTGGCAATCCTATAATGTGAAATATTAAAATTATCTGAGGACAATATTGAAGGTATCAGTTTAAACATAGCAGTGCTGTTCAGTGGGCTACAGCCTGGATAGTTAATCTGCTATTATGAGTTTACATAATGTTTCAGTGTCTCAGTTTAATTACTAATAAAAGGGGGAGAGGCTGTGAGTCATACTCAGCTAGTTGAAGAATATTAGACCAATCAAACCAAAAGAATGCTTTAATTTCATTTGGTCCTACTTCCTGCTTTACAACAGGATTAAAAATAAATATAGAGAAAGAGATGGAGAAAGTGAGTCACCTAATTTACATCTAACATAATGCAAACAAGCATTTCTTTAATAGGTGTTCAGTACCTGAAGTTCTAAATTATAGCAACTTCTAGAAGCAACTTCTTAATGGAAAATCCTAGCATTTTTAATCTTACCGCAGATTTTTTACCTTGTCAACTCAGAATTCATCTGATTTTAAAAAAGAAAAATCTTTTACTTGGAGACAAAGGTAAGCCACAGTACACCTCAAACTAATTAAAGATGAATCTCTTCTGGAACAATGGTACAAAGAAAAAAGCAAATTATATTTTATAACTCAGACAAAACAGTCATCCACCAAAAGAATATTGCCTTCTTTTAATTATTAGAATAAATCATGCCATGGAAAACTGTTTGGCACATACTGGAGATAAGAAGATGATAAATATAATACAAAACAATAAAAGGAGATAGATTCTCTATTCAGGCAAACTCATCCTAGGTGCAAGTGGAACCCTGAGGGACCACATACCAAGTTACCTCAGAGGCCTCAGAATGTCAATGGCATTTCATATAAGACCTTCATATAACCTAGACTGATTAAGATTGATCCAATTTAATTTTCAGTAACTAGCCCTTGGTAGCATTCTAACATAAAACATTGAAATTCTTTTTTCAAAAATATTTGTAGTTGTTAGGAAAAAGCCTATTATAATAGGTATGTTATTTACTAAGGATGAGTTGAGTAAACATGGAGCTGGTGGTTTGTGCTTGAGCAGTAGGGTAGTAAGAATTTGGTGGTAGGGCAGTCAGTTGGAGCACAGCCTAGGATCTGCTTGAGTTCCATTTCTGAGTAACCTCCCTTTTTCTAGAGATATTCATGGTACTGAGAATCCAAGCGAATTTCTAGAAGCTTTTTATACCTTTGGCTTTGAGAGCCACAACGGGTACTTGAACACTACACTTGCAAGAATTCTGGTTACTTTGTTCTGGAAGGAAGGAAGGAAGGAAGGAAGGAAGGAAGGAAGGGGAAAGAAAGAAAGAAAGAAAAGAAAGAAAAGAAAGGAAGAAAGGAAGGAAGGAAGGAAGGAAGGAAGAAAGAAAGAAAGAAAGAAAGAAAGAAAGAAAGAAAGAAAGAAAGAAAGAGAGAAAGAAAACCTGGTGTTGCTATTATTATTTATTGTTCCCCTGAATCAGCTAACCAGAGTTCCTCCTGGTACTTGGACGAGGTCTCTTTCCATAGACAGATCGACCCAATCGATGACAAGGTTTCCTGGCAGTGCTGAGAGGACTGCTTACTTCTCACTTTTTCTTAGGTCAAGAGACCCATGCTTTAGCTGTAAACTTACGACTAATCTGGTGAGCCTAAGAAATTCATGTATTTCTTTGTGACCCATATTTCCAGTCTGTGAAGGAGATTAATTTATTCAACAAATATTCAGTGAGAACCAACAATGTCCCAGGCACAATCACATGTGTTCAATAGCACTCTATACCCAATGTTTCCAGTTTCCTGGAACTTACATCCTAGTGAGTGGAGCAGAGCCAAAAAATTGCAAAGGAAGAAAATCAATAAACAAAGTCTCAAAAAGTAATATATAGAAAATAACACAGGGAAATGTGAGTGAATAAGCAGCAAGGAGATGAATTCTAGGCTCTTATTCTATCAAAGCAAGAGATGACAGTGGTTCTTGGAAGAGTACTGGACATATTCAGGAGAGCAAAAAGATAAGATTTACTGATGGATTAGATCTAGGGCGGTAAAGGCAACAGCAATCAAGGATGAGTCCTTGTTTTTCTTTTCAACACCTGCAGCTGGGGTTGGCATTTACTGAGAAAATGCTGGAGACAAATGGTGAAGATCAAGTTTGAGGGGTAGGTAAATCAAGAGTTCTGTGAGTTGGTTGTTAAATACTGCCCTACATAATCTCTGAGGTTAATTTCACTTATAACAGTCAGTGACTCTAGGTTATGATCTATCTAGACCATTTTGAGAGATGAAAGATGGTGAGAAATAAGTTATATCCCTGTCAGTGAGTGACTGGGGTACGATAGAAATGGTGGCCTGGAGAATCTAAGACATGTAAAAGATGTGTGCGAATCCCATTGGCAAAATCATGAATTCAGGTGCCTAATTCACTGGGAATTTAGATCAAAAAAAGGCAAAGAAGAAGACTGTTAATCTAAAGCCAAAGTCATTGGAGACCTAGTACATTGCCTTGGAGATCCATACATGATATATAGAAGGTGGCTCATACATCTGGAAGACAGGAGGACAAAGCAAAGATGGCAGAGAACTTTCTCGGCCACTGAATTGTACAAGAGACCTTGTTGCCTCTTTCTTCTCTTTTTTAAGTTTCTATTTATTTAAGTCATCCCTACACCCAACCACCCAACGTGGGGCTCAAACTCATGACCCCGAGATCAAGCGCCCACATGCTCTTCTGACTGAGGCAGCCACGTGCCCCGCCTCTTTCTTCTTAAAGAATAAATGGCTTAGGAGACTATAGGAATATGCCTGGGTGGGTTTAGTGTGAAACCTGCCATTTTATTTTGTGAGGGCTGGACTTATCACTTCAGAAGTGTGAAAACAGGTGTGAAAAACATCCCCCGTTCCCACCACCATTTCTTCTAATAAACGCATTATTTTTTACAACCCTTTGCTAGGACAAAATGATTCTATATATCCCACAGTCCTTATTCCCCGGGCCTATGCCTCACCTTCTCCGACAGAATTGTCTTAAACTCCTGGGATCCCAAATGTGGCGTCATGGTAAATTCGGGGAGATACAGGGTTAATTGCGCTGGAACGCACTTTCTTTCCACTTTGCCTCAAGTTACTATACTTAAAAATACTGATTTGCAGCATCTGTTTCATAAGAAGATACTCCTGAAATGTTATGAAGAAGCATGAGGAATATTTCTGCCCCCTTAAAAGAAACCAGGTTGCTGAAGCCACCACCACTGGCACAGGACAGATGACGAACTGTTACTGCTCCCATTTACAACCAGAGCCAGATACAAGCAAGGATCATGGGAGATGTTGCAAGCGAAAGCATTTGGTAAATGGCAGTATAATGTACAAATAGAAGATGTGACTTTTGTGTTCTTATTCAGTCACGAAGAAATGGATGTTGGCTGTCAGTGGGCGGAATTCCTTAAGGCTGGATCATAAACGTGCGATCACAACCGAAGAGAGTTTGAGACGATCTAAGCAGTTGCCATTGCTGAGAAGAATGGTGGCTTGCCATGTACAGCATCAATCTGACCATAAGAGTTTCACTTCAGCCCCAAATACTTGGTATTTAATAGCACTGAAAAAAGGTAAAGGGTGGTTTTTTCACGCCTTTTTATATTTGGTAAGTGATAGGTCCCACCCAGCTAGAGTTCCAATTTATTTTAAATAATAGATTTTACCAAAAACCTCACCTAAACCCCTACCGTCCTATATTTCTATCTAATTTTAACCTCTTCTTTAAAGTACAGAGGCCGACATACCCACTAAAATTATCCCCTGGCATACTTACCTTTGCAAATACATTTTATCTCATAAATTTGTTTTATACCCTTCTTTCTTACCCACAGAAAATGCTGGCTCCACCTCTTCTCCCTCTCCTCCTAATACCATCCATTCTCTGGTTCTGTTCTAAGTTTACGCACATACAGGTCTCCGTTAGAGCAGAAAATATTAAGTACTTTAATCCTTCCATCCTCTCCTCAATCATATTTAAAAACGTTCTCCTCTTGTTGTGGCAGTAAGATGAGAATATAAAAAAGACATACGTCACGCACCACATATATTTGTAAAATAAAAACAATATTTAGAATATTTGACTTTGTTTTAACTAATGTGCTGAACATTTCTAAATGCATGTTGGCCTTTATGATTTGCCAATGACACATGAATTTTTTTAACATGCTTTTTACGAGATAAACTCTTAGCACTGTAATTCTCTCACCCAGGAAGCTACTGCGTTGATGTTCCAATCACTGACTTCCAATGTGTCAGAGCACCTTCTTCATATACAACAGTTCATGTCCATTTTCAAGTCTCAGTTCACAAATATGACCAGACACTTTGTCCTAAGGCCAAAGCACACCATCCTGCCTCTGTATCTGCATGACGAATTTGACGGGGTAAAGGATTGACGCTAACTTTATCTTGAATTTGCTTATTACCCATTTCCTTTATCCTGGACAAAAAGACTTCTTGTACATGACGGCATATTCTTCTTTCACTACTAGAAATTGTTTGGAGAGACCATAGATATTGGGAGGAAATAAGCAATTCACTCCCACTTCAAGCACATGCAAGTTGTTGCCATCTTTTCCAACTCATGGCTTCGGGAAGTCAAGTCTATGCTGAGCTTAAAAAACAGACAGACAGACAACAAAGACAAAAGCCAGAAAGCAGTGGTTAAGACATTCAGATCAATAAGGCTCCTAGATTCACCGCCCTTCATATCAGAGTTAAGAAATTCCACTCCAACGACACTCTAGCCATTAAATTCAAAACCTGTTCAAAATAAAAGGACAAAAGATGAAATCAAAACACAAAACTCCACAGCTTTATTTAAGAAGTGCTATTTAAGCTATAAAGGATTTCCTGTTGCTCTTGTTTTAAATAATTTTACAGTATTCTTTTGTTCTTGGGTTACTCTATATCCAAATAATCACATATGTAAATGACCCAGTGCAACGGTGGACGCCACTGACAATGTAAACATTATTGTTTATCCAGAAGCATTATATGCTCATGCAAAAATGGCATTAAAAGCTTGTGGTCAGAGCAAAAAACCACAACTGTAATTGTTTATTTATATAGCTCACCATTATTCTGTAGCGTACGTTTACATTTTTAAACATCTCTAAACATTGCTGAGTTGGTCTTAGAAGAGTGAAAAATGCAACGCTCGCCTAAATGATTAAAGACAAACAACTTAGGTCGGTGCATGCAGCAAGATGCTTTAATATGGAAATTATTTACTTTGCCCTGGCTTATAGTTTTCATTTTGATGCTGCCCTTGAAACTCCATGATAACAGGGCCATTCAGTGGAATTTCTGCATTTTTCTCTGTAGTTCAGGGCAGCTGGTTTCTTTCCTCTGGAAGCAGAAAGCTAAAGTATATTTATCACTCTAACAGTGACTCAAAACAAACAGGAAGTCTTCATCAGCCGGCTCCTGGGCATAGCTGATATTAGGTACTGGCAGAAAGGAAACAGAGACCTCATTCTGTGGACGTCCGACAGAACGTCCATGCAGATGCGGGCGATAACAAAGTTAGGGATGCGCCGAACGACCACCGCGTTCTCCCGAGATTAAGCGCTCTCTCAATGCTCGCCAGTTTTCAGAGTCTGCGAAAATTCCTCAGGAGTTTTCCTTTCCATTTCAGTTTGAAAGAGGAGTTTGAACTGGATACCACGAGCCTTGTGAACCTATGCGCCAAAGAAAACCTGGGAGGGAGCTATTCTGGGAGATTTGGCTTTGATCTGGTTGCTAGGAAAAAGCCCTGCTTTTGTCTGCAAGTATTCTGAATGGCTCCTTCAGTCAGAATGAGGCCTGCAGGTCACTGTCTGAATTAAGTGAAGAGGATTTTTTTTAATGCTAAAAATGAAGTTGTCGCTGTGTGCCATAATAAAGCTGGAGAGAGGGGTTGGGGCCGCTGAGCGACGGCAACAGCTCCTTGCTGCAACTTCAACTCCAAGGTAGGCTGTGAAAATCACCCAAGCGCGCGTGCAGATCAAATGCATGCAAATATTCCTCAGTGGCGCATATGTTCCTAGAGACCTTCGCCGTCACCTTCTTTTTCAAATAAAACCTGCTTCGGATTCAAAGCCCACTTTGTTTTGATTAATATAAATGTTCACTATCAAACAATTTTTTCACCTTATAAATAAAGAGAAAGGTCAAACATTCACACCTAACTTTTTGCAGCTAAACCAAACTCGAAAGGGGTGAGACTGCAAACTACCGATACCGAATCAAAAATGATCAGGCAATACGCTTTGGGAGGTCCTTTAAGAAATTTTTTTTTTTATTTGTTGACTAATCTCCTTGTTTATGATAATGCTCATACCTTTGTAGAAGGACTTTACAGCCATTATCTAATCTTCTCAGATCCTGGTGAGGTAGAAAGGGAGCAAATCTTATCTCCGTTCTCCAGATGAGGACACAGAGACGCAGCGAGGTTGAGTAACAAGCTCACATTTTAAGTGGCACATTCTGTCCAGATGCAGAAATGACAGTGGGGCTCGGGCTTTGCTTTTCTGGGAATGGGGCTGGATTCTCACCCAGTCGCTCATGTGTTCACCAATCCCCTCTCGGACCAGCATTTCTACAGCGACAGTACTGAATCTCCACACAACCTGTTGGAAAAATGCACAGCCGCCCGCCCCAGTGAGGATCAAACCCTTGTCCGTAGTCCCTTCGGCATCTGGTGCCAATGAACTGAACCACCCGCTGAAAGCCTCAGGAGCCCAAAGCAGAATAGGACCAATCCCAAAAGTTCCGTTGCTCCCTTCTACATAATTCTGGAAGAGGGAAGAGGCATTACATTTCATGAACTTACCTAATTTTGCTCTCTCTCAAGTTTGAAATATATTTTGCATTCCAACAAACCCTAACATTTGCAATATAAATGCAAAAATAAGAGAGTTGAGAGGTAAACTACATGAATGAAGATTTCACCACAGTAAGAAAAAAATGAACAAGGGAAAAGTGTACCAAGCCTGGGACCTTCAGGACCACAGCATCTTTACGGGTGCGAAGCACCTCCTCCCCTGTATTAGTGCTCAAGGTCTAGCCGGTAGAGACAAGGAAAAGCTAAACATGAGAGCGATCCTTTTCCAAATAATATCGGCTAGCCCCTCTCCCACGCTCTCACTCTTTTTAGCTTCATTGAGATGTAAGGGATATCCTCTTTTAAAAGAAGTAGCGACCCTGATTGCTCAGGAAAGGTTCTAGGGAAAATACATGCAGAACACCTGAAATGTTAGCCAGGTGCAACCCCACTGCCAGGTGAGGGGAGATTTTCTCCCGAAAGCAGGCTGGGGCAGCCTCTATTCTATCAGAGCACCTTCTAGAGGTTTCAGCACAGGAAGGCACCCTCGCCTATCTTTTGGAATGCAAAATTCTCTGCAGAACACCAAATGAAAGGCCTCAGGAAGCTCAAAACAGACACCCCCGCCAGGAAAACAGAAGTGTTCTCAGGGCAGCATAGCCTCTCCTGGTCCACCTGTTTACTAAGTTACTCAAATTGCTTCTCAAACTGCAGATACAGTTGTAGGTCAGTGAGCTGTGTATCTGTGAACACTACAAAAATGTTCTTAATCTCTCTGAGAAAGCCACAAAGCTGAGTTCAGTTTTGGTATCAAATGCACAGATCCTGAACCCTCCCAGTCCAGGACTACCACGTGCTCTGTGCCCAGCTCTCTTCCTGGATCCACGACGTGGCAACAGGCTAACAGTACCAATTAGCCAGACCCCACGTTGGTTCTTCAGGCTTTGCGAAAGACCAACCCCCAGGACCCCCGACGGAGTGGGACCCAAACCCTGGGCCTTGCCCTACCCTTACTTCTTCACCGCTGCCTGGTGCAAACATTCCAGCAACCCAGGAGAACTTGACATTCATTTTTCACAGTGTCACCATGGTTAGAGCTGAGCAAAAGCCAAAAATGAATTAGGTAAATATAGGAGGTTCGGGCACAAATTCAGCAGGTGAATTTATTTGCAAATTACTCTTTTGAAGCTTCTCATTTAAGATTCTCTTTAGAGACATAGTAGAGAATTTCGTCATTCTTAAAGTAAAGCAAAGCAGGATTTGATTTCAATATTTGGTGCATAGCCAATCATACAAAAAATACTTAATAAAAGAATCCTTTTTGAAGTTATTATGCATTTATTACAGGATTATCGATTTCAGTAATGAGAATTTTATTGTTAGTATTGGGTTGACATGAGACAACTTTTTTCCTGGAGATTTCTCTATCATTTAATTGAGTCACCTTATTCCTTCTGCCCCAATACACAACTGTTCCTGTTATTCTTTGAATTAATTTGGATAAAAGCCTTCTGCAAAAGCCATCTTTCTGGATCCACAACCTCCTCTCTGAGCATTTGTTAACACATTACATTGTACTAAAGTGAATCCACCCACAAGAAATTAGACAATCTACCCTGGTTTTAATATTTTTTGAAGGCTTACAAAGTGCTAATCACTAACGCAGTGATTCCCAGCCCTGGTTTTGTGATAGCCTGGGGTATCTCCAATTACCTCATAGATCTTAAAAAAACCCAAAATTCCAAAAAATTTTCAGAAGAAAATTAATTATAATTTTATTTAATTTGAAATATAAATATCTGCCATTGCAAATAGGAAGTGTGTGTCACAGTAGGACTTGGTGGGCTGGAGCCTTGTTTTTAAAAACAAAAAAACAAGCAACAATAACCCATTGAAACTCCTCAAAGCTCAAAATCATTATGCTCCCCCCCCCAAAAAAAGAAATACTATTCTTATTCCTAGGAACAGAAATTCCAACACACACCTTCTTGCAGGCACAAAAAGGAGCTGGGACAAAAACCCATTCCAGGACATTTCCTCAAAAAGAATACAAATAAGGTGTGTCACACATTTTCATGAATAAAATAAACATGATAATATCTAATAATACCACGGCACTATTATATGTGCCTAAATTACAGTTGTACTAAGAAATGAGAAAATCCCTGGAATAGGACCAGGATTGCTTTTTAATTGTCCATTAGAAAAGCAAAGAATAAAATCGCCTGCAATGATTTCCTTTTGAGATCATTCACCTTATTTTTAAAATACAAAATCAAAAACCTATTGAGACGCATGGCGAGGCTGAGCAATAAACCCGAAGCAAACTGTCTCCTCTCCTCCTCTGAGCCGCAGCAGCTACAGCAAGCCCACAGTGCCAGCTTGAGACTGGCAAGGCAACTAACATTGCACAAAACAAAATCTTAAGTCTCCAGTCCCAAGCGCGTTCCGCAGAGAACATCTCTCGCTCCTCACCTTTTCTTTTTCTTTCTTTCTTTCTTTCTTTCTTTCTTTCTTTCTTTCTTTCTTTCTTTCTTTCTTTTTCTTTTTTCTGAATCGAGATCTTTCTATTTAAGGATGTTCTGCCATCATGAGATACCCCCTAAGCCAATGAAAAAACTGATGACACTTTTCTTTCACACAAAGATCCCTCTCCCAGGGCCATATTTCATGAATGAATGGCTTGTAGGGCACACCGCTAATAATAAACTCTACCAACTGTGCCAACACAAGTGTGAGAAATGCGCAGGGAGGCAAAGGCTGGCCAAAGGAATTCTCCCATACCTGCAGCGGCTGACTCCTTCCAAGAAAGCTGTTGAGTCTGCTTGCTTAGGTACTCGCTTATGTGCCAGGAAGGTATTCCTTTTAAAAAAGTAAAAATAAATAGTTCCTGCAACCTCCTTCTTGCCTTGAAGTCACTATTTCTGCTAGCAAATAAACTCGTAAACTCCATCTGTTAAGATACCAGAGAACTCTACTGGACAAAACATACCAATATTTGTTGAAGGAGCAATCCTATTCTGGCTAGAAAAGGAACTGGGAACAAGGAGGTCATTTCCCATTCAAATCTAAATGTCACCATGAAATACTGTTGAAAAATCAAATGCATCAAGAGTGATTGCACATGTCACAGACTCATCTCCTCTGACCTCCCTAACACTTGTATGAGAGTGTTACTGTCACTGAATTGTCTGGATTCCAAAGAGCATTCTGGTTGAGCTCTCACCCACCCTCTGGATTAACTAAGACCATTTTCTTCTCCTTTTAAATCTCAGGCTTGCCCCCCTCCCACCCCACAACACAAAAGGCTTTTCATCTACCTAAACACCTTCAATTAGCTGGTATGCAAAGAAGAAAGCAACTTGATTAATGGTGGAAATGGAACATAATTAGAAAATATAGCCACATAATTTATTCCACAATCTACCTCATTTACTGGATAAAACATAAGATTCTACCCATTACTCAAGCCATCCTCACTCCCATTCTTTTCATTCATTCTTCATCCATTTAACAAATATTTACTGAGCACCTACTACATTCAAAGAACTTAGCTAGGCACGGAGCTTGTAGTCCTGGAGAAGACGAAGCCAGTCCTGTCCTCTGAAGCCAAACTTCTCCTGGAGAGAGACAGAAAAAGACAGAGATTGTCTTAAATAACTTCGGGAAATTATAAGAACTACAAAGAAAATATAATTTGGTTGAGAGGTACAGACTACTCTGAATAAAGTTTTCTAAATATGAAAATAGTGTCCTTCTTAACAAATGAGGGAAGAAAAGAGTCATGGTTATAACATTTCAGGTCTGTTGTCCAGAGAAGGGCTCTAAAAGGCTGATATTTGAGTGGTTTTCTGCTAGAAGAGCCAGTCAAAAAACAAAAACAAAAAGAAAAACACAAAAAAGTGTAAAATGCCCTTGAGTGAGAATGAGCTTGGTGAGTCCAAGGAACAGGAAGGAAGCAAGAAGCCTGAAGCTTCTTGAAATGCAAAGTAAGGTAAGCCCAGAAATTTGAAGGACTTGGAGGTTGGAATTCGCTCTAAATGCAACATGCAGCCTTTGGAGGATAGGATATCAGACGAGGAAGTGACTTGATCTGATTGAGACTTCCAAGCAGCAGAGCGTCCCCACTCTGCAAAGTCTAAGGAAGGATCCAAGCAGGGCAGATTCAGGATATATTTTAGAGTAAGAACAAGAAAAGAGATTAAAAAAATAAAATAAGTGGGTTTTTCGGTTTTGTTTTGTTTTGTTTTTTTACTTGAACAGTTTGAGTAGATGGTAAGCCATAACAGACTGAGGTGAATGGGGGAAATAATGTCTATTCCCTTTCTTCTAGGTGTGAAAGGTAGAGACTCACTTATTCAACTTTGTCCCTCAGTGGCCCTTGAACACATGAAAAATGGACTTTTATCAGCTTTCCTGATGTTCTGGTGTCCTATTTGAATCACAATATTCTAGATTGCTGGCATGCTTTTCTACTCCATTTATATCAGTTTCAAACCCTAGTTTAATATCCAGTTCCTCTAAGAATTTGCTGATTCAAACTCTCCTAATGATAATGCCTTATTCATATCCATTCTTTCCATTTTTATTATAAATCTTTTACTCTATTTTATACTTAGCTCTATAGAATTGAGACCAGATTCCTTGGCCTTCCTCTCTTTTTCAGCCCCCTCATGCCTACCTCCCAATGCAACATATTCCCATCAGCCCACCGGGCCCTATTCTACCCAAGCCTGAGCTCTGCTCGCCCTCCCCCAACCCGTAACTGTTCGCAAACAGACTCTCCCTCTTCATAGCTCCAGCTGCCACACGATCCTGCCAATCTTTTAAGACCTAGATCAAGGGACCTCTTTTCAAGAACCCGTTGTTGACCCCTCCCCAATCAAAAGTGATCTCTCCCTCCCATCCCCTAGGAGGCACTGGAGTATAATGGTTGACGTCTCCGACTCTGGGGTCAGACTCTCAGTTCACAGGCCCACCTCTGCCTGGTCCTGGCTGCATGCCCCTGGGTAACTCATTAATATGTACAGATCTCTGGGAATTCACCTGGAAAGTGTATGTGGGGAAAGGGGTGAAGTAAGAGTACCTGTAACTCAGAGTTGTAAGGATTGAGACAACACACCTACAATATATCATACAGCCCCTGACACATGGTAAGGACTCTCTAGTGCTCAATATTTTTGTTATTTTCATTTCAGCATTCTTTGGCTTTCTTGTAAAAATAAGTCCATTTTGTATTGTGGTTGCATTGAACCCATCAGATTGAAAGCTCACCGAGAACATAATAGTGCTTTCTTGATCTTTCTATTAAATAGAAAGAAATACCTATTAAATAGATATTTTTCTACTAAATAGAATAGAAATATCTATTAAATAGATATTTTATGAATATTTATTGATAAATGAAGGTGGAACATAAACAATTTTAAGGATTTTCATTTCTTTTTCCCAAATACACTGATTCTTCTTAAAGCAGAGAGGACATCTTTTCATTTATTTTAAAATTCCATATCACTCATCATGTGCATATACTAGGCATATACACACACTACCTATGCCATGTATATATAGTATAGAGCTATGTTTTAAATAATTTTTGAGTTTTCTGAATTAATAAACGTTTGTGTTCAATACAAGTAATGCATATATCATGCTAAATTCACCAGGAACGCTGCCTCTAAAACAGAAAACTATCTCTTCATTTAACCTAAACAGAAGGAATTACAACGGGGCATCATTCCAGCTCACAAAAATCTTCAGACCTCTGAAGACCCAGCGTCAGGCAGGGGTTCTTGTTAGTGACACGTGCTCTCTCATCTACATCAGTTAATGTTTATTGGACAAAGCATAGATGCTGTGTGTTTTGTACACATTTTCTAAATGTGAAGACACTATGTCTGCTGTCTTACATGTCAAGAAAGACATCACTCATGGCCGTAGTTAATAATAAAAAACACATATATCTCTATAGGTTTATGAAGAGTAATTGTATCTCCTCTCACAGGAGAAGAAAAACCTTCAGTGAGTGGGTAGACCTTGGTGGGCTTTGCAACACGACAAAGAAAGTCTAGTGGAGAAACAGAGGTAAAGAGTGTGGATTTGAAACTAAACTAAGGATTAGTCGCGGCTTACTTTTTTAAAAAACTAAATACAGCATGCCAAAAGTGGGGTAAAAACAATTAAAAGGTAAACTCGGAGTCTACCTTTTTCTTCACAAAGCATCCCTTAATCTAGCAAGGATTTCTTATGGTTTCTAGTCAACAATGTGATGGTACTTTGTCCCTAGATTATCCCACATCCGAATAATTATAGATGTAAGTCATACAACCCCACCTGAAGAATATAATTTTTCCCTAGTGATGAGCTAGGATCAAAGCCCCGGAATAATTACGCCTCAATATACCCCCACTGCAGTTTTCGTCTGTTCATCTGCTTTTTGCTCTTTGTTCACGCTTCTGTCCTTCATTTCTTCCTTCCTTTCTCTTTTTTTCTTCTGAATTTTCCAGCATTTGTGAATAATTTGGTCAATCCTTCCAGCTGACCGTCTGTGTCTGCAGTCACTAGTCAGCAGCTATATTCTATTCCACAGACTGAGTTATTTAACTGTGCAACTTCTTGTCTCCAATACACACTCTTTGTTCCTCGGTTGAGTTATAACACATACTTGTTTCATCAACCTCTAACAAAAGTAACGAAGACTCTATTCTTACACACAAATTCAAGACTCCAGGATAATTTCTCATGGAGCATCCATTTAAACTCTTGATATTTCCATGTCACAATCTAACTGCTTATGGCAGATCCTGAATTCTGATTTAAAAACAAACAAACAAACAAACAAACAAACACCTTGTCCTTGTCTATCGGTATAATTCCTGTCTCTCGATGTCTGGTTGACAAACTACCTGAAACACACTCAAGCTGAAACAAGTGGGTAAGAAAAACACCGAGATAACTACTGTCTGCTCTGTTTCTGAGTTTCTGCATACTTTTTTTTTTTTTTAAGATTTTTATTTATTTATTTGACAAAGAGAGACAGCCAGCGAGAGAGGGAAGACAAGCAGGGGGAGTGGGAGAGGAAGAAGCAGGCTCCCAGCAGAGCAGGGAGCCCGATGCAGGGCTCGATCCCAGGATCCTGGGATCATGCCCTGAGCCGAGGCAGACACTTAACGACTGAGCCATCCAGGCGCCCCTCTTCATACTTCTTTATACCTTCATGACTCCTCTAATAGAGCTTCCATGGATTACACATTCCAATGAAATAAAATGTTGGCCTGTGTCTTTCTGCCTCATGCGTTATTTCTCTGCTTAGCTACTACTAGTTATTTTTCCATTACTGTTCAAGTTAACTACCTGGCAAAACTATAATCTCAAACACATAACTATTCAGCTCTATCTGAAAGTGAAGGACCTCTCCTAATTTTGCATCCCATATTTACTCCTCCAAATAGTTGTAAGAATGTATCCACTCTTACCCCTCCTGTTTGATTGTTTTTTAAAATCTCCCTTCTCAATAAAACAACATATTAAAATGAAGGCCATTTATTTTAATTCATCAAAATTGATCTTTGACACTGCATTTGCTTGCCTTTTGTCTACTGAAAAACCGTGTGGAGAGTAATGAGTAAAAGAGATTTCTGGAAGGAAAGACATTATTCGATACAGAAACATTGTAATAATAGAGCTCTTTCCCCACCTGCTTCAAAACTAACTCAGAATTTAGAAAATGAAGTACAATTACTTTAAGTGGAAATTTAAATAGAAAGTAAAAAAGTTCAAGTCCTTTATTTCTAAGTAGTAAGCTCCCACAAAGGTGGATTTTTGTCTGTTTTATTTACTGCTGAATCCCCATGCCTAGAACAGTGCCTGCCACATAATAGAGGTTACTTCAATAAATAAATGTTAAATAAGTGAGCTTCTTTACCCAGAAAAATGTTGAAACTTGTTTACTAGCTGTCAAAAGTAGGTTCCTTCATGCATAAAATAGCATCAACTGTGTAATTTGCCCCCACTTCCTCCTTTTGCAGAAAGCCAACAAAAGAACTGTAACTTTTTACCTAAGGATCAAAGGTGTCAACCTATTGGCTCACACTACTTTAAAGTCTTGGATAACAGTCTTTGGTTATTTTTAGATTAATTTCTTTTGTTTCAAGCTTGAAAAGAAGTATTAACAAAGATCAAAAAATAAATCACTGATTCAGAGCAGGAAAATGCATATTAAGAAGTTCAAAATATAGTATGTAGAGGCTGTGAGCTAACCTTCCCAGAATACAAGTCAGATCTAGCTTTAGATACTAAAGTACTATATCGGTCCCACTTGGGACCCATCAACATAAAAGGAACGAGGAGAGCTTAGAGAGTTGAAAGTCTGAAAAGGAAAGAGAAAACAATTTAAAAATTATAGTGTGACCCAGGCACTCTCCATACCTAAACCAATAAAGCCAAGAGGTAGAAAGATACAACCAAATTGTAATAAAAGATAACTCTAGATTGTGAAATTTTGGGTGAGTTTATTCTCACCCATAATTTCCAAACATTCTAAAGTATGTAGGACTAGTGCAGTCAGAAAAAAAAAAAATAATAATAATAATACATATATTTTAAAACCAAGGAAAAAAAGCCCAAGGTAAAAATCATGTGATAGATCAAGAAAACTTAAAGAATTATATATAGGCATAGAAGAGAACACATACTGATGACTTAATAGTCTTATTTGTTTAAAACAACCACTAACCTAAATCTATTGCAAAATACACTGGACAGGCTTATTTCTTGCTAAAATAATAATTATACACACATGTGTGTGTGCCTAAACCTACATGCATAACGTATACACGTGCACGTCTATTATCCGTACTTACAGGGAGTGCGGCTCCTAGAGCAAGGATGAAGGCACACACGCTGTGTGAAAAAGAAAAAGCTCCCATAACTAGGACCTCATTTAAGGCAGCAACTCTCATATACTGATGAGATGCGAAGATGGCAGAACAGGAACAGAGGAAAAGGAGTGGGCCTTCCCAAGAGGACACAGAAGACTGTCAGGACAAGGAGACCGATTTCAAATAAAGGCTGAAATACAATGCCTCTCGTATCACAATCAAGGTATACCCATGGAAGTGTCCAACGTGTGAACATACACTCAGGAACAGAAAAATGTTTGAGAATTGCTAACCTACCATCTTTCAGGCAAAGGATTCTGGATAGCCCAAGACAGTATGGGATTAAGCAATTTTTCTCTTAGGGTGATAAGAAATGAAAGGTCAAAAAGAAAGAAAGGACCCCAAATTAAGCTCTTTTTCTTCCACAAAGCTGACTAGAAGCACTCCTCCTGTCTACATAACTCGATCCAAAATTATCTGGAGGAATACAAACCCCAACCTAGTGTAACCTCCTTGACGCATCCTGTGGCAGAGGAATTGTATTATTCTTAACAAAACTGCTATTTGTATCCAGTTTCTCTCTTTCCAGTTGTCACAGGGATAGTAAATAAGAAATCAACATTATCCACATAATAAAAAGTGGCCTCTCTCAAGGATCATAATTGCAACGTAAAGAGGTTTATCAAGAAAACATGTGTTTCCTCAGAGGAGTTGCCCTACCAGCCGAAATAGCAGGATGTTAACAGGTGCCATGGTTAATTGGGGAGATACTTGGAGGACATATGGGGTTTCCCAGGCTCTTGAAATCACATTGGATAGGTAGTCGTCTCCCTTTGACCTCAGGACAATTGACCACACATGTCTAGGATTAGAATGTTTCAGGTCAATTCAAACTTTCACACTGGATCTGGACCAAGCAGATAGAAAACACAACCAAATCTAAACCTTTCATTTAGGACAGGAGCCCCTTCTAAGCTCTCCAATTTCCTCAGGCAGTACTACAACTGAAAACACAGCCAAGGAGTGTTTAACAACAAATTCGACCGGCTTCACTCTTCACAGAGGAAGAGTGAGGATTTACCCCAGCACCTACTGTGTGTCAGCGACTACACTGAACGCTTCGCACCCTCTATTTCTTTGGGGTCCTTTGGTAGGCTCTTCAGTCCTGACTACTCTCTCTAAAGTTAAATTTGGGGACACTCAAAATTCCTAGGAAGCCCCCCTACCTCTCTGTAGATCTAGAGTAAGTCCAGGAGTAACCAACCCCAGTCACTTCAAGACAGATGAAGGCTACAGAGAACAAATGGAGAGGGAAGACTGGACAAGTGTTCTGTTATGGAAGGCCTGGCTCCACTACTTTGCATCAGGGCAGATTCTGATGGAGTTCCAAACCTGAATCATTCTCCTCAGGGTTACTGACTCATCCTATTTGGCCCTCATACAGATCACTCACTCATTCTCGCTCTCTCCATTTCTCTCAGCTTTACGCTCAGCCCTCCTGAGACAGAATGGGTGCACAGAATTGGTAAGAGGTGACAGATCAAAGGGCAGCATCGCCCTGCTTGTCCCAAGGTGTTAGCCCTAGGGCTGAACTGCTACTCTCACTTCTACCCACAACCCTTTTGTTTTCTGACATGTACTGAACCTTGACCAGAAACCTTTCCCCAGTCCCATGCCCTTCTCTCCCCCCCCCCGTCTTCCTTTTCCTATCTCATCCCCTCTACCCGCATGTGCACACACACACACACACACACACACACATTCTCACATGAATCCCTGTTGCTTCAAAGTGTGCCAAATATTCAACAGAGAGAAAAGGAAGCACTCAGACCTCATTGAAATCATGTACTTAGACCCCGAGTCAGAACCTGACTTGGTTTGGGGGCAGTTTCAATTTATGAGTTTCGCAGTCACTACTCAATACCACACAGAGATCAATTTCAAATAACTTTTCTTTAAGTGGAGCTTGGTCGGCCCCAGTTTAGGGCAGGTACTAAAACTGGCCAGAATTTTTTTCTGTGTTGCTTCTCTGAATACAGCCGGCAAACGATTACTAAAGTAACTCTTGCAGCCGGTTTCTCTTTGTTTTCCACATCTTGGAAATCTGCAACAACTCAGCTCCATGTCACACAATGCAGAACTGTGCTGGTGGCAGCAGCACCGTGCCCTTCGTGCCCTTCGGGTGCAGGGCCACACAGGTGCTGGCCAGGCCCCTCTTCCAGACGCAGCATCACCTCCCAGATGTGTCCTCCTTGGTATCTAATGTTCCGTGATGCTAGGAAGCGCCCCCTCCAGCTGTCTAGCTAGGAGGCTGTCCACGCTGCGCCCCTTCTGGTCTGTACCGAGGAGAGGTGAAGGCAAAAGCCCCAAAGGTGGGGCGTGACAAGTTTCTGTGCAGCAACGAGGCAGCCATATCCTTCCGCTTTCCCCCGAAAAATCAAGCATCACCTTATCGTTTCCTCACCAAGATTAACTCCTGCTTCCTGAAGAGTATTTCTGAGGTAGAAAGCAGAGGTGGTGAAAAAAGGGGGAGCTGAAAAGTCCAATCTGTCAAGCTCCATTTTAGAAGAAAGGAAAACTGAAAAGTGGACGCATTTCACATGAGCCATTTCCTGCACTCAGGAGGGAAGAAAGCGGCTAGCAAGTGTGTGCAGGAGGAGATCCGCACGGGTGTTATCTCTGACCTGCAGCTTAGCCCCAGTGTCTCAGCTGCCAAAAAGCTCCCATTCAACGTTGTGCTGAGTTCATCAATGCTCCACGTGTCAGGATCCTAACAGGAAAAAGCAGGACAGACAGTCTCTCCATTCAACCGCCTGGGGACCCCATGACAACTAAAATCCCCTCGCAGACCGTCCATATCAACCTTCGGCAGGTCAGAGCACGCAACCCCTTCAGAACCACAGGCTCGGGCCCACACCCTTTCCCCTTGTCAACATTGTCACTTTAAACAGAACATCGAGCCTTATCACGGAACCTGAAGTAAGTATGACAATTAAGATGGATTGCAAAGCCTGCTTGTGCTTCACAATTAACAATCACTTGGCAGCGGGTTCCACGCAACTGTTGGGGGGTATGGCAAGAACTTTATCCCTGCTTAGTGTTGCATTAGCATATTTAGTAGGCTGCAAGACATAATTCCTAAGATATGAACATATTTTTGTCTTTTTTAAAAATCTGCAATTAAGCTATAATATGTAGAAACTCTGCACCAGGCGATCAACGTACAAACACCAAGATGGAATCTCGAAGAAGGGGGGGCAAGGGAAAGAAACGTGCCCCAGCGTGGACACCAACCTGCACTGGTGGCTGCTTCCAGTGTCACGGGCTGGGTGGAAAACTGGCTCCTTCCCGCCTGTGGCCGAATTGAGGGGGAGCTGGTCCTGCCCCGGTGCTGCTGGCATCAGGTGATTGCTCTGTAAGAGCAGAGCTACGTACTTCAATCCCACATGGGGAAAAAAAAACCAAAAACCAGACCCTGAGATGACCCTAGTGGTTACGTAGCAAGCTATGCATTTTTTTCAGAAAAAGCACCTCTTGATTCTCAATCTCTGAGTAATAAACAACACTGATAAAAATCACAAAGGCACTTTACTCGACAAGTGTAAGGCCTCTTCATCAAACTTGCCATTATTTTCCCTTCCTTGCTGCCCCATCTGCCATGCTGGTGAAAAGGATCAGGGAACACCCAAACTGGACCAGTTACCGAAAACACACAGGAGCTCCTGCCCCAAACTTCTCCAGCGTGTTTGTTATATATGTTCAGCCCTCAAGTCCAAGCATGCCCTGGATGGGGGCTGGGGAGGGAAAGAAACAGAGCCAGATCTCTCTGAGATAGCCAGGACTTTGTCTTTCTTGACATCTGGGCTGCAAGAAGGCAGGATATCCTGCCAAATATATTACAGCTGTGAGACCCACCTTGTGATTTAAGACGCTGCAGAATCTGAGGAGCACAGAGGACAGAGGTGTGTGTTCTAAGAAACCTCACCCTTTACCTCTCTGCAAAAGAAAACGCACGTGCGCACGTGCAGGCGCGTGCGTGCGCGCCATCAGTTTAGGTGAGCAGCTCTCCAGTTGCATAAAAGCAAGCATATGAAAGTAACAAATGCAATTTAGCACACAAAGTCTTTCTTTACAAAACCAGTGGAGTAGCAGATTAAAGCACCTGGCAGTCTTGGCAGGCCAAAAGAAAATCTAAGCTGTGACAAAACAAAACAGGTGTACAGGTATAAAACTTTTGCTTTCCAATAATGCCCCTCTCTTCACTGGAATGCTTTGACAGGTGCAGAAGTTCAAGTTACAGTGGGGAAATGGCAAATAAATACACAGCATTAGCGTCTGACGAGCTTGCTGAGCACCGGGGATGTTAATAACTGGCAAGGTACACTAATCTCTGATTGCAACATTTGGTTTACCTTAATCTGGAGGGACAGCTGTATTAAAGAGGGAATTATACTAATCAGTTCAAGGCCCTTGCATATAAAACTTCCCATTAGGCTTAAAGTACACCAGCTTATGCTCATTCTCTAGGAGCCTTACATCTGGTTCTGAATAAGGCTGCCTCTCATTTGCAAGGTACAAACTGAAAACAAGGGGGAGGGGGGCTGACAGTTGCTGGAGGATGGGTGATAGAAGAGTAAGCTACTAATTCTTTGAAATTTTTAACAGCACAAAACTAGCTTCTAGGCATCTTAATACTAAAAGAAAAAAAAGCATGTGTTATCAACCCTAGGCCATTTTTTCCTGTTACCGGAGGTGACCAACATAAAATAAAATTGATGATGTCAGTCAAAAACAGCTAAGCACAAAGCTTGGCTTTGTTATCTTAAGTCAGAAGGTATGATAGGCCATGCCATATGGCTCTAATCCGCCTCTATCTCCCATCACCTAACAGGAAACCTTCATGTAGCATGACCTTATTTGGCTGGTTCCAGGTTAGGGCTGCCCAAAGGGGATTTTTCTGTTTCTGCTATATCCAAAGGTTTATGTTGATTTTTTTCTGAGCCCTGCAAACTATAAATCCGACTGATTACTCTGCACTCTTTTGCTTGACTGAGCCTTTACAATCAGACATCCCCGTTAACAATAAGCTCCTAATGAATCAAACATCTATGGCATTAGTTTCACCTAGCTGCCTCTTTCCCATGCACTGTGCTGCTTTGTCAGACCTGGTTTGATGAGAAAAGCTAGTGACACTTGCTGCACCTATTGATAAACAATTCAGTAATGAGGGGCATAACCAAAATTACCTAAAACAACCTGATTAAAAATGACAGGCAAGGCTTACTCCACGCTCTATAGCGAAGGTAACTCCAGCTCTGCGGAGGGAAAAGAACGAGGTAAAATAAAATTTCCTTCTTTACCAAGGAGTTCACTTCTGAATGTGTGTTTATGAAGAGATTAAATTTTGTCAGTGATGTTTTAAACTCTTTCAGGTTATGTGATTATCAATAACGTTAGGGACTCATAGGATTCAGGATGCTTGCCTTTCGGCTTTCTGAGATGAACTCCCTGCTTTTTCTACTTAAACTTTCAGAATAACCTAACGAACTTTCTGTCTTAAATGTGAGTTTAGTCATTGAGAAACTCAATAGCATAATGCTAATAATTACCGGAGCATAGTGTGGGCATGGAAAGAGAAATTCTAAGATGAAAAAAAAAAAAAAAAAAAAGTTTTGGAACCAAGTAGAAGAAACTGCATGGACAAAATCATCCCCCTAAAAGGAATAATTTCACCTTAGCACGGACATTGAAGCTGCTTTTATTGGGGTCACCCGGCGGACCTTTGCAACTTCGAAACAAGCTCAAACCCAGAGGAGGCCAGGCTCTTGTGAAAGCTTGATTCAAAGACAGAAATGTGTGGGTTTTGCAATTGTGTGGCAGCATGTTGGGAGGGTTTCCACCAGTGCACAGATGCACTTGAAAATCAAATATGGACATGGGGAATGTTTTTTGGAGATGGAAAATGAGTGCTGATGACATGTTTATACTTCGCAGATGGATCCAGTACAGAACCATTTTTTGTAAAGACACAATATCCACCATTTGCTGAAAAAAAAAATTTTTTTTTGAGCAGCTACAAAATGGTGGCACAAAAAGTGAATATTCCCATCATACATGCCCCACCTGTTCCTCAGTCTTACAACTGTCTTCCATCCTGACTGTAATCAATGACTGTTGTAGTCTTATTTTCTTTCAAATGTTATCCAAAAGAATATGAAAAAAGAAACACAATACACAAAGGCATTTGGAAGAGCAAAATGATTTGAAATTAATTTGCTGCGTATGAAAAATTGGAAAATGACAAATGCTATTAAGTAACATGCTGAACTGAATCCTGAAAGCTGCATTTTTAATTGGCATATTTTCTCCTTAAATCTGATATCAAATCAATTTTTGAACGTTTTCTATCTAGAGTCTAGAATGGCTCCTTTATTCCTCCTTTTGGCCCCACCGTAGATCCCTTAGGTGTTTGAACTTCTGGAAATTACAAATGCTGAGCGTGGTATTAATACTATGTGTTGCCTTATTATTGATACATTATCATGATGAGTAGTTCCTAGTTATAAATATCAATAATAATAACATGGAAAGGCACAATATGGGCTTATAAGAAGATAATCTAAAGCATTAAAGTGCTGAAAAACATTATTAATAACATTGTAAACTCTGCTCAATAGAAGATATCAGAATAATCAAATCTTAACTTATTGACACCATCAGTAATATTAAACTTGCCATTCCAGGTGTGAAATATTGACAAAAGTGACCCAGTCTGAAGATACAGCAACTGTAAAGCAATAAAGAAGCTATGGATCTGAAATATAAAAGTTAATAGTTCAATAATTTAAAATCACAAATTCTGAACACATTTTCACAATGAGTATTTTTTCAAGTATTTCAAATAATACATGACATTAAAGTTAATGTTCTTCTTAGTTTTGGTCAGATTAACTTTTCTTGATGACTTACCTTTCTTGCCATCTGTATTTACACCCTACTCAATTCCACAGCTAACCCGGAGTCAATCACATTTTCATTCTAAGTACTGGTCTGAGGTTAAGAATTAGAAATAGAATATGAATCACAGCAAATGGCCAAAAAGCCTAAGACTGGATAACAAAATCTTGAGAATATACATAAATCGACATGTTCTTTGGACCCTGTAGTTTCTGGCAGCGTACCAAACATAAATCCGCATATCTGCATCCTATGATTCTACACCTTGTTATCATCCTGAAACTAACAAAACCCTGGGTACCCATCTCTAAAGGAACCAAGTATTCATTTTTATTGCTGGGTTTGTGACATGTGAAGAAAGCCAAAACATTTATAAATTCTTAATTATTTTTTGTCTATCCATCAAAAACCAAAAATTTTAGTCATAAGCTTAGAGCAGTCCTAGAGTTCCACAGAAAATGTTAGTACTCAGCCTATATTAAACTTATCAAACTTTGAAACAGTCAAGAAAAATGAAAATATATCTTTCCAATTATAGTATTTATGATGTTGTTACGTTCTTAATCATCATTCAACAAATGCGTAGAACATAGAGCTGGGAAAAAAATAAGAGATCATTTGTTTCTATTTCTTTCTTTAAAATGTTAGGGAAAGCAGATCTGAGACGTAATAGGACTATGCAAGTTCACCTAACTAGATGGCCAGGAAATCATATTTCCTGGGTCTGTTACCAGACCTTTCTGTTTGCAAATCTTGTAGTATTTAGTGATAGTGGACTAATGTTACTGGTCACCCATTCTCTAAGTACTATATGAAATATCATATTACATAATAATACAGGTTCATAGACAATCACATTTAGAGAATCATTGTATAATGATATAAAAATTAATAAACTAGATTCTGCCAGTTTCTAAATTGTTGTCTAGATGTAAAGTCAGCACCTCTTGAAGATAACTAAGCTATTAGTCAATAAGTTAATTATGTGATAATATAATCAGATCCCTGGTGACAGGCAGAAGTTATGTAAGGATGCTGTTAACTGAAGAATAGCTTAAATATAGGGACTCTGTATGTTGATCTGGCCTCTAGACCAGAGAGATCCAGGGACAAAACACTCACTTTGTAATCCTACCCATGCTGCTTATCATTCATTTAAGGAAGAACTGGAGAGCTTTTCTACATCAAAGTCAATACTGACTTGCAAGGTAGTCAGAAGGTCAGAGCTTTCTAAAGCTTGAAGTTCATTACGGTCCACTACTATCTTCTTGGTATCTTCTAAATAGAAAGAACAGCCAATATTCCCAAGTAAAGTTATCTTTACTTAACGAAGTTGAAGCAATTTTCCTGAGTCCTAAGTTTAAAGGTGAGAAAGCATGGCTATCCCACAAGCATATCGGCCTACTTCCCAAGATGCTTATTGGTATCTGCATAGTAGCTGACGGATCTCCATCACTTGTCACTGCTATCCCTAACTTCGGGTAGTAGTCCCAACTCTGCCAACAATTACAGGTAATATATGTGTAAGAAGAAAATATGTTTCTTTGGCTGTGAAAGGGTATGGGTGCATCAGATGTTTAAACCCCAAGGATTAAAAAGAGTTCTGAATGAAATAATGCTTGGCATTACTACAGAGAAGGGAAAGCTTCCAAGTAAAATTCGCAAATGTCTGCCTAATGGTGATACTAAATAGTTTTTAGTTACATATATAGCTTTATAATCTATGATATTTATCTAGCACTTTAAGTTGGTTGGGTACTATTAACCCAAGAACAATTTAAATACAGAGAGACTGAATATCAGATACGGCTTCAGGCATTTTGAGAGAAGATGCCCCGGACTCTCCTAAATTTGGTCTAAGAAATATTCTGGATGGGGGCGCCTGGGTGGCTCAGTCATTGGGCGTCTGCCTTCAGCTCAGGGCGTGATCCCGGCATTCTGGGATCGAGCCCCACGTCAGGCTCTTCCGCTGGGAGCCTGCTTCTTCCTCTCCCACTCCTCCTCCTTGTGTTCCCTCTCTCACTGGCTGTCTCTCTCTCTGTCGAATGAATAAATAAAATCTTTAAAAAAAAATTTTTTTTAATTAAAAAAAAGAAATATTCTGGATGGAGTCTGTTGCTACTGTGAGCATCAGTTACATAAAGGTGTATATGAGTCTAATTTTTCTACCTGGGTCAATTGTGTAATTTATGTCTATTTACGTATTAGCTGCACTGATTCACATATCCTAATCTTAAAGATTTTATTTATTTATTTATTTGAAAGAGATAGCACATAAGCAGGGAGAGGGGCAAAGGGAGAAGCAGACTCCCCAGTGAGCAGGGAGCCCAAGGTGGGCCTTGATCCCAGGACCCCAGGATCATGACCTGAGCTGAAGGCAGACGCTTAACTGACTGAGCCACCCAGACGCCCCTCATATATCCTAATCTTAATTAGCATTTAGACATAGTAATTGTATGTAACTAAACATAAAACAATCATATTCTTTTCTGTTACTTACATTTTAAATGATCCATTAAAGTTCAGCCAATCAGAATAACTTAACCTGTAGGCAAGGGGAAGTTTGGTTCTGCTTTACAAAGAACTTAAAAAGTATCCTTTGGGATCACCTGGCTGGCTCAGTCAGTAGAGCATGCGACTCTTGATCTTGAAGTCATGAGTTCAATCCCCACCTTGGGCCTAGGGCTTACTTAAAGAAAAAATAAAATACACACACACACACACACACACACACACACACACTTTGAGTAGAATTTTAGACATTTATACGCATGTTGAGGTTCCTTTAGTTTCTATGGAATCCGTCTGAAAGTATTCCCATCCCACATGTTGAATGGCAGAACACTAGACCTCTTTTATAGTCTGCAGTCCAAAAGACAAAACCTACTTTTGCTTGTTAGATAGCTTCCATTAGTAATCAGGGAAAGAGCAAGTGTATCTGATGTTATTTTTCATTGGTGTAGCTAATGCTGCCAGTGATGATGGCCCTGAGTCATTTCTGCTTTCACTCTTGAGGGCCCACCAGTTACTACAGTTGCCACAAGAAACTAACAGTAACCAACAAGCACAATAGAAATTGCATAGGCACATCCCTTTTATTGTTCTAAACTAACAATCTCATGAAGTTTTTAGAAACTGCCATACAGTTGGATTCCTAACTGCATGGAAATTTGAAGAGAATTTGAAATTCTACCAATAAAACGTCAGGAAGATTTGCGTGGGTAAACCCCTACCTCTACATCAAGGGATGCGATAGGATAAAGATGATAGGTTTATAGAATGGATCCCAAAATGTAGTCAGTTTGTAAGGAGGTCAAAATTCTAATTTTTATGAAATACATTAACTTTGAGAAGACTGGGAGAGTCAGACAGAGGAAAGCTGCCAGGGAACCACCCCCCTCCCCAACCTAAGTTGTAAAGAAGGACTACTAACTCTTTCATCCTTTTCTAAGTGGAGAACAGATCTTCTCATGGCTGTTCTGGGTAGCCTCTCCCTGTCTCCACAAAGTCATGTTTATTCTATTTGACCTTTGCACTCTAGCATGCCCACACCTCTCTGTTGTAACATCGGATGACATCTTTCCACTTCTCTTTGCCTCCAGTAGATTTAAATTAACTGAAGTCACCCTATTTCATTGAGAATCATGTTATTAACATTGTTCCAGACACTGTCTTAAATCATATGACTCTGTTAAAATTTTAACTTTTTTCAAGTAACAAATCTTAAAAGATGCTAAAGTCAATCGTTTAGTAAAAGCAGATCACTAAAAATTTGAACTTATCGAAGTCAATTTAAACTATATTCCACAATACTCCAATTACTTCACTCAGTGTATATTTATCAAGTCCTACCATGTGTAAGTACTGTGAGCCAAAACAGACATAGATACATAGAGCTCCAGGTCTCATAATGAAACCAAAACTTCACATTTTTATTCAATCATAAGTTGATATAAGAAACCTTTTGTGCCTTCTTTTTTTTTTTTTTTGG
Organism: Ursus americanus; assembly: GCF_024610735.1. Taxonomy (NCBI): domain Eukaryota; kingdom Metazoa; phylum Chordata; class Mammalia; order Carnivora; family Ursidae; genus Ursus; species Ursus americanus. Next base: position 26,208,252 of record NC_142127.1, on the reverse strand, counting down.
CATATGAAAATTTATTACTACTGTATTCCATGAACAAAACTTGTGATCTCGGGGGGCACCTGGGTGGCTCAGTCAGTTAAGCCTCCAACTCCTGATTTCAGCTCAGGTCATGATCTCAGGGTTATGGGATCAAGCCCCACATCAGGCTCCCCACTCAGCACAGAGTCTACTTGTCCCTCTCCTCTCTCTCTCTCAAATAAATAAATTAAATCTTTTTTAAAAAATTAAAAATTAAAAAAAAAAAACCTATAATCTTGGTCTTTCTTTCTTGCCTTCATATAAAGCCATAAGGCAGAGAGATTGAGTACTTAAACAACCATAAAGCAGACTACAGGAATGTCACCAACAGCATGACCTTTGTGACCAAATCAGTAACCAGAACTTTCCTATTTTTTCTCCATGCTGAGTGCATAGCCCAAGGTGGGGCTCCATCTTACAACCCTGAGATCACGACCTGAGCCAAAAACAAGAGTCAGAGGCTTACCTGTGCCACCAGATGCCCCAAGAGCGAGGACATCTTTTTTTTAAATATTTGCCTTATTTGATATAAACCAATTCTTATCCCTACTCCCTACCCAGTCATCTCTTTAGCTGCTCATATTAGTGTTTGATAAAGAAATTTTGATTTCTAAGAGCTTTATACGGTGGGCTCTATGGAATAGTAGTAAAAAAAAGGGAGGGGCCTTTGGAGTCAGATAGGTCAGAACTCAATGCTTTTTTTACCACTCACTAGCTTTGTGGTCTTGAAAGAAATCCCTTAATCTTTCTGAGCCTCAATTTCTTCATCTGTGAAATAGAAATACTGATTCTTTCTTGGTGACATGCTGAGGACTAAATGAAACACTATTCATGGATCCCTTAGCATACGCCCTCACATGGAGTGTGTGTCCAATAAAAAGTGGCTTTCATTGTAATGGAGTTTGGGTGATGTGCTTGTTAAGCAATGTGACTCAGTTTTAATAGTAGGTACAGTGGCAGAACTGTCTTTCTCTGATAATAAGAAAAGTAAACTTTGGTGGAACCAAAGGAAGCAAAGCATCTAGACCCAGAGAAAGGAGAGGGCCATGGTGCTGGGAAGAAGACAGCATCATGGGTGTCTTAGCTGGGGTTGCCGTGAAACAGAGCCTGAGATGAGGAATTGGATGCACGTTGGTGATCCCTAGAAATAGGTTCAAGAAAACGTACAGAATGAAGTAGGCTTGGTGGAAAATCCAAATAATCTACATGAGATCCCTGCCTAAGTTAGATACCTACATAAGCGTGCTGAGTGCTTCTCGGAACTGCCTGACTAAAAGGTAGGTGGCTGAAAAGTTTGTCCACAAGCTCCTGTCTCCGATCAATTGAGGCCTGCCCTTGAGGGGGTTAACTGTTTCCCACATCTCCATGCCAACCTTGAGGAAGCACTGAGCAGGCTTCTGCAGTTCTGGAAAAGGCTCTGAGGCAGAAATTAGGAAGACTCAAACAATGTTCTGGAGGACTGGGCTTGTGAAGAACCATCCACTGAAGCTACAACTGAAATCAGAAGGGGGCTTAGAGGATGAGACACATGACTCTAAACTTTTCTGCACAAGTAGTCTTTTCTGACAGACCATGAAAAGCACCAAGACAGGGAAAAGTTGTTACAGACTGAATGTTTGTGTCGCCTGACAAATCCATATGCTGAAACCCTAACCTTTAATGTGATGGTATTAGAGGGTGGGGCCTTTGGGAGATGACAATCAGGCCAGGAGGGTAGAGTCCTCCCAAACAGGATTAGTGACCTTGTCAGGGACTGAAGAGGTCAGAGTTCCCTGCTCTCCACCGTATGAGGACGCAAGAAGATGACCATTTGCAAACATGGAAGAGGGCTCTCGCTACACCCTGCCCATGTTGGCTCTCTGATCTCAGGCTTCCAGCTTCCAGAACTGTGAAAAATAAATTGTTGTTTGTCCACACAGTCTATGATATTTTGTGATAGCAGCTCAAACTGACTATAGACAGAATGGAATGCTGGTTTCAAAGAATGCTGGTCGCAGATATATGGTTTTCTCAACGTTCTAGCTTAGCTTCTTTCATGGCAGCTAGATTATGGTGAACAAAGTTCAATGCGATAAAATAAAAGTGTAAGGACACAGAATCTTTCCTTTCCCAGAAGCTCCTACCAGCATCAGAATTCCAGGGGTTTCCAACTTGGTTACCTATGCAGTCATACGTACTGCCACAAAAGGAAAGATGTGGCTTCACAAAGATAATATATTCTCACTGCATCATTCAGCTCTCCATCCCCATAACCAGGAAACACTCCACTCAGAGCCTGATCAATGTGGGTGAGCCAGACTCCTCCTCCACCTTCTCCGAAGTCTCCATTGTATTAGTCAGGCAGAAATTACTATATACTTGAAATGACGAGTCAAACAGCTTGTGCAGGGAACATGATGGGGGAAATTAAACTCAGCATAATGAGTTAAAAAGCCTTTTGGTTTCTATTTGAAGGGGGCAAGCTCATTGGCTTAACTAATCTGACAGTGAAAGGTAAAATGATTTATAAGTGACAATTTATAATTTATAAATAATTAGGTTGTCCTTTCAAGGCATGGTTGCAATTTCTTTCCAATCGGAGTGCCACCTAGGGTTCCCTGATACAATGAGAACATTGCATGGGACATCCTTATATGAAAAAATATTCACTATTGATCAAAAATTCAAATTTAACTAGGAATTCTTTATTTTTATTTGCTATATCTGGCAACTCTAGTGCCACCCCCAAACACATACAAAGAGTATGAGTAGCTCTTGCTACTCATTAAAACAAGACTGTAAATGTTCTGGAATGTTGTGCTAAAGGTTCTTGGACTGACATGTGAATTAACTTTAACAATTTACATATTGTTTCCTTGGGCACATTTCTAAAAACTTTTCAAAGCATTTCAATAATTTATTTTATCACAACATGGCAATTTGTATATTGAAAAAACACTGTGATAGTAAAACTCTTTTCAAATAATTCCAAATGAGCCTTCAAAAGACTCCCACTTACTTGTTAAGAGTCAAATATGCGTACTTTAAAATGTTTTCATAGGATTCACCTAAATATTCTTTTGTAAATAAAATCTAAATCACACTTCTAAGTCCTAGAGCAGTTCTGCAGGATTCTTTGATGAAGAGAAACTTCCCAAAACCACATGCAGAGTCACTTCATTTTAGCTGCAAGATTCTTGTTCCAGCTCACCTTCCAAAACAATTTCAGTCAAGTAGAAATGTTCTGACAATCCCCGCTCTTAGAATGGCAAATAATCCCTGCCTTTTCATTCATTCGCTCATTACCTCTCTAAAAAGAGAATGTGCAGTTACCAGAATTTTATACAATTAGTGCTCCAAGAGTGTTTTAAATGCAAACCTATAAGAGGAAAGTAAAAACAAATCAAAGTTAATTGTGACTGGCTGGAACAAAACGCTTAAATCGATACAAGGATGGCTCATGTGCTCGTCATTTACCCATTACCTGGGAGACCGACACCTCCTGCTGTGCCTGATTTTTGATACAGATTTACCATCGCCTGCATTCTGCAGACACACACTAAGGAAGCCCAGACCTTCTCTGACTGTCTCATTATCCTCTTAGCACTCACTAACCTATTCATTCTTTTTTTTTTCCTTGCCGGTGTGTTCTTCTTTGCAAGGGGGGCGAGCACACAGGGAAACCTAGAGCTAAAAAACTTTATAAAGAAGTTCAGGGCCGGGGGCACCTGAGTGGCTCAGTCGGTTAGGTTAAGCGTCTGCCTTTGACTCAGGTCGTGATCCCAGGGTCTTGGGATGGAGGCCCACGGTTGTGTTGTCTGCTCAGTGGGGAGCCTGCTTCTCCCTCTCTCTCTGCCTGCTGCTCTCCCTGCTTGTGCTCTCTCTCCCTCTGTCAACTAAATAAATAAACTCTTTAAAAGAATAAATAAATAAAATAAAAAGAAGTTCAGGGCCTTCCCGCAAAGCAGTGGGAGGAGGCGGCAGCAGCATCTGAATTACTGACTTCTCTCAATCAGCCCCCTATTGACCACTGTGATTTCCAGAAACCTCCACAAGTAGGAAGCAAGTCCTTTCGTAAGGCATCCCTTGAAAAAAAATTTTTGTTGTTCAAGTATTAGATGTAAATGAGGAGAAATAAAACCCTCTTATCTGGAAGTGTGAATGTCTTTAATGGAGGGTGGCCCGAAAACCCAAAACCCAGTCTCCAGGTGAAGGACTCGAGGAACAGCAACGTCCTGTTGGAAAATCTAGTTTTGAAGGCCATGCATGCTCTTAGTGATCATCAATAAAGTTGGTGTTTTAGGATAAAGACATTTCTAACCTGCTGCCTTTCTGCAAATGCCTGTCACCATAGCCAAGTATACAAAAAATGGAATATAAGAGTATCTGCCGTTGAAAGTTAATATGTATCTCTGAATTAAATCCACACACCAAATTTGAGTATGTTTGCACAGGATGGTTGTGTTAATACAGTAACTTATTTTTTAGATAATTTTCCAAATGAAAAGCTTGCAGCTACATGTTATTTTTATTATTATTGTCATTATTATTATTATTACTACTACTACTACTATTAGTAATGATTTCCAGGGAGGGGGGAAAGCCTCAAAAATTCTTGAAATAACTAATTTTTCTTATCCTATTTGACAATTAAATAGATGATGTCTGACCACTATCACTCTCTATTTACTGGCAATTATCCTCTTTTCACTTTCTAGCTCTTTTCTTTTTCACTTCTGTATATGGATTACCTAACAGAAAAGTAGAGAGATGACCACATACGAATAGCAAATCATGACTGAAAGTGCATTACATTTTTAGCCAAGTGCACCCAAATAGGCTAAATATGTGAACGCTGGAAATGCAGTTCCCACTTTAAAATCAGAGTATAACTAAAAATGGGAAAACCTAGGAGCACACTGATACAGGAGGGGGAAAATAGAGCGTGAAGGATTGACTGGCGGAAAATCGTGATGCCGTACAAAGGGACCAGAGTAAGATACAAGTGATAGCCAGCCTCAGCCTTTCAATTCACTGTTGGCCTGTGTTGCACCTACCACTTCCTCAATGCATCCTTTATATTATTTTTTTAGGAAAGGACATTCATGACCAGTAACAATGTTATAATGATAGTATCGGATTTAAGATACGTTTTTTAAAAACACCTTTAACCAACATTAAAAAGCCAGCGAGGGTGGGGGCCGGAGGGTTGTTACCTAGCTCAAGGTTTTATTTAGTGATGGTTCCACTTTTTCACTCACTGCCTGCAAATCAGCATTTTTAGTGGACAAAGGGCTCAGCAGCGGCCTTATGATTGCTTCTTTTCAAATGGTAATGGCTATCCTAACTCCTCTGCCAGGTTTTTCTTACCAGAGCACAAATTGCAGTTTACAAGGCTCTGAGGGAAAAAAAAAAATCTTAGCTGAATATCTTTTTTTTTTTATTCGACAAACTGACATGTAAATTACCCTTTAAGTGCTCCACTCTAGGGCTCTGATCATCTCCTAATTGTCACAGTCAATTGTAGCCAACAGTCTCTTCAATCCCAAGCGCTTTGACAACAAGCACAAGGATCAAAGCAGAATCAGCTCCCTTCAATATCCTTCTGTTTAGGATGCTACAAAATGCCTGAAAAAGAAAGGTGTAAGGGCATTGCTGTAGAGGAAACTGAGAGTAGCAAGTATTACAATAGTCATTTTCTCCATCTCTAAAATTATGCTGTATAAGCTGCCGTGATCTTTAATCACATGTGCAGAACAAATACATAAACCTCCCGGGCAATTAATATGCTCTTAAGATTATACTAATATGCGAGCTTTACAAACAACACCGTCTCCGTGGCTTGGGAAAAACTACGACACAGCGAGGGGATAGCAATCATTTTGTAGCAGCCTGGGCATCAAAAACTATTATCAAACATATTCTGTATTTGAGCATAAATTCCAAAGCATAGTTTTTATTACTTAGTTTGGTGTCAGGATTCACTGCTCCCCCAAACTAAATAGCCCATTGAAAATTCTTGAGTTTTTTTTAATTAACCTAGAAATGTCCAACTGAAAATGTGCTCCCAAATAAATAAAAAATGTGACACCAAAACTAATTTCAGAAGATGCTGTTTTCCTTACTAGGGGTAACTCTTACTGCTTTACTGGGAACAAACGAATTAAAAGTCATTACATGATCTACAAACATGATTCTTAAATAAGATGCACTTACCAGGATCACTGCTTCACAAAATATGACAATTCTAACTAGAGTAGTTATTATGTGTCACTAACTTTTTTTTAAAAGATTATTTATGCTTTTCTCAAAAGAGAACGAGTTCACTCTATCAAATATAACAGTATAAATGATTTGGTGGAAAGAGAACCCCTATATAATAAATCTGTATAAAATAGCCACTTTAAAAATAACCTGAAAATCGTCAGGGAAAAAAAAAATGACAAGTGGAAAGAAATCAAAGGCGCGTATGACAGCACCTCTAGGAGCACCTCTACGGCTGTGTCCTTGTACCCAGGTATTACACACATACCGCGCGGTAAGGTCACACAGTGATTGACAGCCTTCCTACGCTCAAGAAAGAAAAAAAAAACCTGAAAAAAGAGGCAGCAAATACCCCCGGTTCCTTTCTCAGCTAGTCCACTCAAATCCCCCTGTAGGGGTTTCCCATCCTCCCCTCAATTTCACCTTGAATTCTCAGGTTTGATTGAAGAGCTTCACGGAAGGGTCTATTACAGATTGAGGAATGATCCATTTCACATCTGAAGCTCCAAAGAGCTACTTGTGAGGAGTCTTTGAGTGCATTTATCTCACATGTGAAGCTTTCTGCAAAATCAATATGGGTATTTTTCAGTTTGACAAGTCAACATGAAATATCACATAATAATAGAAAAACAGAGTTGTACATTTAAACACACCCGATACAGTTATCTATGACAAAGCTTATAGTTATTACTCATGGATATCCTTGGGTATGCCTAATCTAAATTCATCCTGAGAGCTGGGCTAAGGCACACAGAAAGAGAAACTGACTGGCTACACTACTTTTGGCTCCTTTGTCCTAATTAATCCAGGTTTTGTGGTAAGAGGAGAAAATGGGCAGGAACCATGGCCTTTGCTACCAACTTGGGAGTGATATCAGAAGTGGGAAGAAAATGACAAGAGGTGAAAAAGAAGAAGGAAGGAGAACAAATGAGAAATGTAAAGAACTTTAAATTTAACTAATTGGCAATAACTAGGTGAAATCGTCACCCAAAGAACAGTAACCATGTCTGTGCCAAATCCCCACCACCATGGCAGCAAGCACTCGCGGAACAATTGGCATTATTTGCGTTGGGGTCTAACAATCTTTGGGTGAACTCCAGGTTTATTTTACTGTCTGCATCAGCTTGAGGAACATGTTTTAACACATTTTTCTCTAAATATCTGGGTTTTTTTAAAATCCTGAAATGGGATTAATCAGAAGATTTACCTTTAAGGTTTTGTGAGGACTGAACAAGATGATGCATATAGCATCTGGTACATGGAAACATTCAGTTAACGGTAAATACTGATATATTAGAGTTTCCTTACATCGGTCCACAAGGTCTCTAGGGTTGTCATCCAATGCCATTTCTAGTGTTCCCTGGACCCTTTCCACATTGTTTAATGTCCCCAATGTATAGATGACCATTTGGGTGAAAGAGTGAGCTCGCTATATTAACTCTAGCCTCGGTCCTGGTAGAGGAGTGCAGCCACCCATATTCTCTTGCCTCCAACCAGGAAGACTATCCCCACCAACTGAGAGAGAGAATCAAGGGGACTTTGAGAAAGGAAAAAACCCACACCTAGAGGCCAAATCAGCTAATCACTGCAAGCAAGAAATGAGATAAGAGTTGTAACATATAGTTTTCCTTCCTATGCCAATGCCTACATGTTATCATTAATACTGAGGTTATGTCTATATATTCCACCACAGGAAGAATCTTAAAAAACAAAAAACCTCTCAATAGCATATTGGCAACCCAGATTTGGTTAAGTGACTCCTCACTATAATGACTTATTCCTCTCTCTCACATTTTCCTGCAGCTTATCACTACCAAGTAATATTAACACTACTATACTTGATTATCTGTGCTTGGATTTGTAGATTGCTCCCCACTACTCAGAATAAGTAGTGGCCCAATAAAAATAAGGCCTAAGTAGGCAAAATATGTGAGTTCAGAGATGCGAAAATTCACATTAATGTAAAAGTAAGAAAAGTATCATTATAAAATTCAATTGAAGTTTAAAAACTCTTACCCTATATTTTAAAGTCAAATAACTAAATATAAATGACTTTGTATTTAATTAATTCAACCAATATGTATCAAGAACTTAATACATGTAATACTGTTCATTTTTTAGCTACCCTACTGTTCTCCTCCATTATTAAAATTAAGCTATAGCTTTCCTTCCAAAACCAAATTAAAATATTTTATTAAATGCTGATATAGAATTACAAGAACAAATTGAAACAATTTCCTACTTAAAAAGGGTCGTTTCCTTAAAATTCTTAATTTATTTGTTTTGGACTCAAAATACATTTTTAGCAAGGAAACAAGTTTATAAATGATAATTAAGTTCCCAGATTGACACATAAAAGCCTGTTTAATGTAAAATGTACTTGAAACACAGTAGAACCAAGTCTTAAACAATTCTGGGTTGTAAGATCTGTCAATTTAATCCTGTAGAGGCCTAAGGAGTATCATCAAACATTGAGTTTCCAAAATCTGACACCTATCAGGCAAGACACTTCAGGTAAGAATAGCGCATCCATGAGTTTGGGTGACCACTATTCTCAGGATCACCATCATACCAACACCGTCATATCACCACCACCACCACCATCATCATCATCATCATCATCACCACCATCATCATCACCATCATCATCATCACCATCATCATCATCACCACCACCACCATCATCATCATCATCATCATCATCATCATCACCACCATCATCATCATCATCATCATCATCACCACCATCATCATCATCATCATCACCATCATCATCATCATCACCATCATCATCATCATCACTACCACCACCATCATCATCATCACCATCATCATCATCACCACCATCATCATCACCACCACCACCATCATCACCACCATCATCATCATCATCATCATCACCACCATCATCATCATCATCATCACCATCATCATCATCATCACCATCATCATCATCATCACTACCACCATCATCATCATCATCATCACCATCATCATCATCACCACCATCATCATCATCATCATCATCACCACCATCATCATCATCATCATCACCATCATCATCATCATCACCATCATCATCATCATCACCACCATCATCATCATCACCATCATCATCATCACCACCATCATCATCATCATCATCATCATCACCATCATCATCATCATCATCATCATCATCACCACCATCATCATCATCATCATCATCATCATCATCATCATCACCATCATCATCATCTTGCCATATTTTGCTCATTGTATTAGAGGATGGAGGCTACAAAGATGATGCCGGGAGGTGGCCAATAAGATGACATCTCATCACCTTGACTTTTTAAATAAGTGGAGGAGAACTGCACCAGGGTGTCAGGGCCTGACTCTCTCTGGCACTGAAACCTGTTCCATCATATTCATTTCCCAACCAGGACCCTGAACATTTAAATAATGCTTTTGGTTAAGCAAATGAGGGCTCTGAGTTATCACTACCCACATCTCAGCATTTCCTCCTTCTAGATTTTGCCTTGTACTGTGGCCACACCAGACTCCTTAGGCACAGCTTTGAAAAGTCCAGAAAGGGGTTAGCTCAGGACCTGTGAACGGATTCCTTGGCATGCCAGTGGTACCTCAACAAAACCACAATATTGAAATGAATATTTGCCTTCCTAAAGATCTCAACAGAAAATAATACCACAACTTCTCAATTATTTTTATACTTCAAAAGTTACCCTCCTTCATTATCAGGATTTTCTGCCTGATGCCAGTTTTGGTTTTGATTTTGATTGTAAATTTCACAACTTGAAAATATGAGTGATGCCTACTTTTCAAGTACTTCATACGTGCCATTAAGTAGTAGCCTTCAGTTCAACTAATGAAAGTGCTAACTATGAACATTCATTTCCTGCAATTTGTCCATACTTTCAAGTAAAAGCAGCATATCCTACAGTTTGCAATCCACCTAAATGTCCTCTGGCCTTACCAAATTGTAATCACAAAACATATACATGCCTCACTTAAACTGAATTTAGCAGGGTTTGGGGGATGAGAAAATGGGGAGTTCTTGTTTAATGAGTATAGAGTTTCAGTTTTGCAAGATGAGAAAGTTCTGGAGCTCTCTTGCACAACAATGTGAATCTACTGCAGAACTGCAAGGAACTCAAAATGGTTAAGATGGCAAATTTCATGGTATTTTTTTACCACAATTTAAAAAATGTTTAAATAAAAAAATAATGTAACAAAACTGCTTGAAAAAAGTAGTGCATCTAATTCAATAATAAATTAATAATTATGGGACATCTTTCGAAACTGAATTAAGGATATCCTGATTTTTAAGTATTGGGCAGCCAAGATCTTGGATTTCAGTCCTAATTTCTTTTCTATGAAAATACTGCCTACAAAATTATCTGTACAGTTTTCAAACCCAAATGGACTAACATATGACTTGACATAGGAGAAACTGCACATGAGAATGTAGGTCAAAACTAGATAAATCAATGAAATTAGGATTATAGAATTTCACTTCTCTTCTGAAAGATTCAAACTGTGAAACACAAGAAAACCACCACTCCCAGGTGCTGTGTTCTGAGGCTGTAACTACCACACACTGTTACCATTTCAAATCTCAATATTTTCCCGAATTCAGTGAATTTCAGTGGACCAAGCAAAAGTTGAAGCTCGTTGAGACAAAAATACTTGAACCCAAACCAGACTAGTTTTCAGTGGTTTCTCTGTTTTGGTAACAATAATTCCACTGTATCTTAACACTCACTTTCTTCAGGGGTTTGTTGTTTTGTTTTGTTAACATTTTACTCTGGTTACTTTTTTTTACCATTTTTAAAAAGTTATGTTATAAAGTAAAGATTTTTTTTCAGGACTAAGCATCATAATGCTTTCTCTTTGAACATGGTGAGCAAATTTAAATTTATCCCACAGAAAGGCAGGAGACAGAAACTTTGCAAGAAATAGGCAAAGTGGGACTACAGAGTAACAAGGGAAGTTTATAGAAACAAGTGTCTTTAATTTATAATCCCACCACAGGTACAAAGAATGAAATCAATCAAAAGAACAAGTAGATGGCTACCTTTTGAAAATAAGATCCCAGGGATAAAATGATAGGATAAAACTAATGGCCATGATGCACTGATAAAAATTTATTAGAACTTTCTTCTCTGCGTATGCACTCTACTCCAACCATTTGATCATCTAATTTTTTAAAGATTTATTTATTTATTTTAGAAAGACAGAAAGAGAGTAGGGAGACGGGCCGAGGGAGAGAATCCTCAAGCCAGCTCCCCACTGAGTACGGAGCCCCACACAGGGCTCGATCCCAAGACCCATGGGATCATGACCTGAGCCAAAACCAAGAGTTGGACATTCAACTGAGCTAGACACCCAGGCGCCCCTCGAACGCTTTGTTTTTAACATTTATTCTTATAATCTGCACAGTTTATTAGGTTAGGGAAAAACCTTGAAGTCCAGTGTAAATTTGCAGTTTATAATAATACCAATAGTTTTGATAATACTAGTTACCTATAATTAACATATCTCAGCATTTGCATTATCTCCTTAGAACAACTGAATGAGGTAAGTATCACTAACCCTTTAACATATGAGGAAACTGAGGCTTTGGGAGATTAAATAACTTGGTGGAAACCACACACTGAAAAATGCTGTGCCTTTAAACCACAAAACTACCCTGCATCTTGACGAATGGCCGTGAGTGTAGCTTCATTTCAGTGTAGATTATTCTTCTACATCTGTTACAAACTCTTCTTTTCTTCATCTTCTTGGTAAATGAGCTTCCTCTTGCTTTGGGGGTCTCCTATTGCCCAATATTTCCTGAATAGAAACTATATCTTGGACACAGACACTTGCTGTGATTGACTCCATGGTTGAACCAAATGTGGTCATTGGTGAACATGGTCATTGACCAGAAGCAGCAGCTTTCTTGGTTCCACTGCTACCTCTCCAAGTATTCGCCAAGCAGCTGGTTATAAACCATTCACTACAGAGAGTAGCATCCACAGTGGCACATCTTTTGAAATCCACTTGAATTCAGGACTATAATCACTAGCAATTCAGTGTATTCCAGAAGATGCTGCTACTTTTGCAAATACCATAACCAAAGCCAGTGAAGAACATTCATGGCCAGCACAATGGGCCTTTTCATTTCCCTGCTTCAGAACGGGACCCTCTTCCCCCCAAGACCTCTCTATGCCCAGGTGAATATTTTCATGCCATTCCTAATGCGTACAGAGTGAGGATACACTCTCACATGTTAGGACAAGTCTAAGAATCCAAGAATAGCAAAGCTAGAACCCTAAGGGCTCTCTCGGCCATGCCATAAAATTATATGTGAGAAAAATGTGGTCCAAAGAAATAAAATGACTTGCCCAAGGTCATAAGCTAATAAGTGGGAAAAAAAGAGATTTCACTGCAAGTCCAGTGCATTTTCCACTTAGAAGACTTTTAAACAAAAGGCCTACTATGTGTCACATAAGTTACTATGTATGTTACATACAATATTTTGTATAATCTTCACAACCTTCAGAAAAAATAAATAGTATTACTCTTCTTATATAAATGAAAAAGATTAAGTAATTTAGTAATCCAGTTAAATTCACATAGCTACAAAGTAGCAACTGTAGGGTTGCTATTAACAACTTACTTTTAATATAATGGTCAAATTCCTATTCAAAAAAACTAATCCAGAAGGGATTATATGCCGCTAAGAAGTAGTAGATTGATATTGAGGTTAGAGAAGAAAAGGTATAAAATCAAGGCCTAGGAAATCAAAAAACTAAAGTAAAGGTGTTGTATGAATATACTGGTCTTTATTTTTATTTCTTTTTTCCCAAAAAGATTTAATTGGTTTATTAAACAAAAACAAAATGCATTGGATACAATAAAATAAACTTAATTTAAAATTGGTGAATAAAATGGGTCAAAGGGAAAATGCAGCAAAATTAGAAGAGAAAATTACTGCAAGGAAGTGTTATATACTTGCCAGGAGTAGTCTACAAATTTGAATCTGAGCTTCCAGACAGGCTACGTGAAGAAGGAAATGTGATTCATTACATGGATCAGAGTGTCCCTAAAACAAAGAACATGCCATTTGCTCAGGAGGACACAATTATTCCTGGTTCTGAGACCATAGAGAAACTTGTCCCTGTGGCCCTCCTGGAGAAGACAGAGCACAGAATAGGGAACAATCGCCTCAAAATATGCTCCCAGCCTGCAAAGCAATGCATTGCATAGGACTGTTGAGTTCACTATTCATTAGTGCCAGGCGGCAGCCTTGCCCTGGGCAGAATTTAACCAAGGCAGTTCTTTGGGGACAGCATGCTAGTTTTCTCAGGGAAAGGGCAGAAGGAATGAGAGAATGATGCCGAATGTGAAGGTGGGGGAGTCCTGAATAAATCCAATCCTAAAACTAATTCCTGTAATGCCTTGGCTAGGAGGTCCAACCTATCTCCACCTGGAACTCATTTAGCTCCCTTCCATTTACTCATTCCATCTGAACACAATTCACACTTCCTAACCTCTTCTGATGCAAAAGAACAGATAGAAACTGATGGTCTCTGCACCAGACCCACTCTCAAGTTGGCCTGAGGAGAAGGAGTAAAGTGAGCAGAACAGGCAAAGCCAGGCCAAGAAAGCCAGTTTGGTCATGATGTGCTCACAGGTTGTGTCAGTTCACTGGTCAGATAGAGGTCCACCATTCCTGGACTCTGCAGAGAGCCCCAGCTGCCATGGGCAAACCTCTCTTAGGAGCCATTACTCCCATTCATTATTTCACTCAGTCACTGAGTCAACCGTTAGTAATCATGATGGTTAGATGGAAAACACAGCTAGACAAGACACACAGTGCCCCTTCCTAACAAAGCTTGTGGGTTACCCTCTACTGAAGATGCTCTTAATTTATGCAACTCAAGAAAAAAGCATGGAGCTGGAGAATTAATAACTAAAACTCTACATGCTGCCTTTTTTCACAAAAGGCTGTGGGAGAATTCATCTGGGAATCTGAAGAGCAGACTCTGGCCCTGCAATTCTTTCAGTGGTCCATGCCTTTGATTGCCTCATCTATCAAGAAGGAAATAATATGTGACAAATACATCACAAGATTCTGTGACACAGTAAAAAAAGTTGTGAAAGCTAAAAACATTAGGAAAATATTCCCTTTAAAACATGTGCTTGTTGATAAAATGGATCTTAAAGCTATTATTACATAAGTACACCTGAGTGTCTGTCATAGTTAGAAACTTGTACTAAGAATACAAGATAATGAAGGGCACCTGGCTGGCTCAATTAGGAGAGCATGGAACTCTTGATCTCGGTGTCATGAGTTCGAGCCCCACATTGGGTATAGAGATTACTAAAAAAATAAATAAATGAATAAAATAAAAGAAAAGAATACAAGATAATGAAATAAAAAATGATCATTTTGTTCTACCTAAACACTAGACAATTACATTAATTAATAACATTTAATGGCTTGCACTGAAGGACTCACTGATTTACAAATACAGCCCTTCTAGAATGTTAAAAACATTATTAGGAGTAGCCTGAAATGGCAGCACCCATGTACTCTTATCTGTTGATGCGCAAACAGTGTGGTTATATAAGGAATAAAACATCAAAATAGTCATTTCACATTATCAAGCAAGGTTCAGAGCATGGTAAGAAATGACTCTATTCCAGAGAGAATTCTGCACTCACTTACGACTCCTCTAACTGAAACTAGAACTGTCATCTTCCTTCCCCAACTCACAAGCTATACCAAAGGAATACAGTCAACTGGAAAACAAAGAGCTCTTGACTCTACAAATTAAACCAGGTTTGAGCATTTTAACATAAATGCATACAACATAAGATGCACCATACAGCATTATTTACACAAGGTCAAATTCTTACCTTTTCCTCATTCAGATTGGCTACCAAGTACTGTGTACTTAAGGATTGGATCCACCGCTTTCAAAGTTACCTGTCTGCATACTACAAAAGATTTTATTGAAAGTAAAGGGCTCCCAGGATACCTGGATGGCTCAATGGGTTTAGCATCCAACTCTTGATCTCAGTTCAGGTCTTGATTTCAGGGTCATGAGTTCAAGACCCACATTAGCTCCACACACAGTGGAGTAAAGTAAATGTCTTTACAAAAGTAAAGGGCTCCCTTTTTGGATGGCAGCAAGAGCAGAGAGTGTGCTGTGAAGCCTCCGGGCACACTGCAAGAGTACAAAGTGGTGAGGCACTGTCTGCCCACCCCCAATGCTGTAATCTGCCCCTCTATCACATGCAAATCTTTGCACCGAATCATGCTGTCACCAAGTCCTGCTTCTGGTACTTTGCATTTAAGCTAAAGAAGATAAAGTCTTCAGGGGAAATTGTCTACTGTGGACAGGTATTGGAGAAATCCCCCTCGTAGGTAAAGAACTTCAGCATCTGGCTGTGCTATGAATCCCACAGCAGCACCCACAACACGTACCAGATGCACTGGGACCTGACCACTGCAGGTGTTGTCACCCAGTGTTACCGAGACACAGGCACCCAGCATGATCCAGATCATGAAGGTGGAGGAGATTGCAGCGAGCAAGTGCTACTGACCAGCAGTCAAACAGTTCCACAACTCCACGATCAAGTTCCCACTACCCCCACTGTATCCTACATCACCGGCACAAGTCACACTTAACCACCAAGAGGTCCAAAACCTTCCTTTAGGTGTAGAGCCTCCTGGTCCCCAGGTTGGTCCAAATACACTTCTTGGGAAAACCAGGATGAGAGAGAGAGAGAGAGAGAGAGAGAAAGAAAGAAAGAAAGAAAGAAAGAAAGAAAGAAAGAAAGAAAGAAAGAAAGAGAGAAGGAAAGAAGAAAGGAAAGGAAGAAAGAAAGGGAGGAAGAGAGAAAGGGAGAAAGGGAGAATGGGAAGGAAAGGAGAGGAAAGGAAAGGAGAAAGAAGGGAAGGAAGGAAGGAAGGAAGGAAGGAAGGAAGGAAGGAAGGAAGGAAGGAAGAAAAAGGAAAAGCAAGTCCCAGAAGGGCCCCATAGATCGCCTTCTATACAAGACCACTCCTTCAAGATTGGGAGAGGTAACTGTTTCACCTAATATATAGAAACAAGCACAGAGAGTCAGACAAAGTGAGGAGACAGAGGAATGGGTTCCAAAAGAAATATCAAGACAAAACCACAAAAAAAGACCTTAGTGAAGTGAAGATTATTAATCTACCTGATAGAGTTCAAAGTAATGGTCATAAAGATGCTCACCAAACTCAGGAGAAGAACAAATGAACACAGAACTTCAATAAATAGATATAAAATATAAGAAAGTACCAAACAGAAGTCACAGAGCTAAAGAATACAATAATTGAACTAAAAAATATACTACAGGTTCAACAGAAGACTGGATAAAGCAGAACTGATCAGTGAGCTGGAAGACAAAGCACTGAAACTCACCCAGACAGAGCAGGGAAAAGAAAAGAATTTTTAAAAAGTGAAGATACCTTAAAAAACCAAAAGAACAACATCAAGTGGAATAACATCCCTATTACAGGGCTCCCAAAAGGAGATAAGAGAGAGAAAGAAGCAGAAAATGCATCTGAAGAAATAATGGTTGAAAACTTCCCTAATCTGGAGAAGGAAACAAACTACCAAATCCAGAAAGCCCAGAATTTCTTTGCAGCCAAAGAAATTCATACCAAGACACTTTGTAATTAAAATGTCAAAAGTTAAATACAAAGAGAGAATCTTAAAAGCAGAACAATTTGTTACACACAAAGTAAATCCCCTAAGGCTATCAGCAGACTTTTCGGCAGAAACTTTGCAGGCCAGAAGAAAGTGGCATGATATATTAAAGTTGAAAGGAAAAAAACTTCCAAGTAAAAATATTCTACATGACAAGGTCATCAATCAGAATATAAGGATAAGGAATTTCCCAGATAAGCAAAAAGTTAATCACCACTAAACTGGCCTTACCAGAAATGTTAAAGAGACTTCTTTAAGCTAAAAAGAAATGGCATTAATTAAAGAAAACACACACACAAAAAAAAAAAACTCACTGGAAAAGGTAAATATGTAGTAAAGGTGGTGGATTAATCATCTATAAAGCTAGCATGAGGCTCAAAAGACAAAAATAGTGAAATTAACTAAAACTACAAAAAAGAGATAAATGTGACATCAAAAACATAAAATGGGAGTAAAAATATACTTTTGGAATGTATTCAAATTTGAGTTGCAATCAATTTACAATAGACTGTTATGTAACTAGGATGTTATATGTGAACCTCACATTAACCACAAAGGAAGAACTTAAGAGTAAATACAAAAAAAGAAATCTAAACATAACAATAAGGAAAGACATCAAACCACAATGGAAGAGAGAAAAAGAAGAAAAAGGAATGCAGAGGAACTACAAAAATAGCCAAAAAACAGTGATCAAAATGGCAACAGATACATACCAACCAAGAGTTACTTTAAATGTAAACAGATTAAATTCTCCAATCAAAAGACATATACAGTGGCTGAATGGATAAAAAACAAGATGCATCTATATGTTGTCTATGAGGGACTCACTTCAGAAGGATACACACAGACTGAAACTGAAAGGATGGAAAAAGATATTGCAAACAAATTGAGATTTAAGAACAGCTGATGTAGCTATACTTACGGCAGATGAAATAGGCTTTAAAACAAGACTGTAATAAAAGATAAAGAAAGACATTGCATAATGATAAAGGGGTCAATCCAGCAAGAACATATAACATTTATAAATACTTATGTACCTAACATAGGAGCACTAAATATATGAAGCAAAAATTAACAGACCTAAAGGGAGAAATTGACAGTAACACAATAAAAGTGGGGAATTTCAACACCCCACTTACATCAATGGATAGATCATCCAGACAGAAAATCAATAAGAAAACATCAGCCTTAAACTAGATGGACTTTATTAATAGACGTATACAGAACATTCTATCCAAAACCAGAAGAATACAATTTTTTTTGAAGAGCAGATGAAACATTTTCCAGGAGAGATCAAATTAGCCCACAAACAAGTCTCAAGAAGACTGAAGTCATATCAAACATCTTTTCCAATTACAATGGTATGAAACTAGGTAAACTGGAAAAATTTTTTAAAAATGTGAAAATTAAACAACATGCTATTGAATAACCAACAGGTCATCAAAGAAATCAAAAGAGAAATGACAAATATGTAGAGACAAATGAAAGCAGAAATATGGCATACCAAAACCAATGGGATGCAGCAAAAGTGAATATAAGAGGGAAGTTCATAGCAATACAGGCCTAAGTCAAGAAACAGGAAAAATCCCAAACAACGTAACTTTACAACTAAAGGAACTAGAAAAAGAGGAACAAACAAAACTCAAAGTTGGTAGAAAGAAAGAAGTAATAAAAATAAGGGCCGAAATAAATGAAATAGGGACTAAAAAGACAAATAGAAAAGATCAATGAAACTGGGAGCTGGTTCTTTGAAAAGACAGTTAAAATTGACATACCTTTAGATAGACTCATCAAGAAAAAGAGAGGGCTCAAATAAATAAAATCAGAAATGAAAGAAGAGAAACAACAAATGATACCACAGACATACAAAGGATTATAAGAGTCTACTATGAACAGTTATATGCCCACAAACTGGACAACCTAGAAGACATGGATAAATACCTAGAAATATACAATCTTCCAAGACTGACTCAAGAAGAAATAGAGATTCTGAACAGACCAAATACTAGTAAAGAGATTTAATAGTAATTAAAAACCTCCTAATAAACAGAAGTCCAGGACCAGATAACTTCACTGGTGAATTCTACCAAACATTCAAGATTTAATGCTTATCCTTTTCAAACTTCTCCAAAAAACTGAAGAGGAGGGAATGCCTTCCAAACACTTCCTATGAAGCCAGCATTATGCTGATACCAAAACCAGACAAGGACGTCACAAAAAAGAAGAAGAAAGAGAAGAAGAAGAAGAAGAAGAAGAAGAAGAAGAAGAAGAAGAAGAAGAAGAAGAAGAAGAAGAAGAAGAAGAAGGAGAAAATAATAATAATAATATCTTTGTATTGGAATATTAAACATAGATACAAAAATCCTTGGGGTGCCTGGGTGGCTCAGTTGGTTAAGCATCTGCCTTTGGCTCAGGTCATGATCCCAGGATCCTGGGATCGAGCCCCACATCGGGCTCCCTGCTCACCAGGGAGTCTCCTTCTCCCTCTCTCTCTGCCTCTCCCCCAGCTTGTGCTCTCTCTCTCTCTCTCTCTCAAATAAATAAATCAAATCTTAAAAAAAAAAATCCTGAACAAAATGTTAGCAAACTGAATTCAACAATACATTAAAAAGATCATTCACTGTGATCTAGTGGGATTTATTCCAGTGATACAAGGATGGCTCAACACCTGCAAATCAATCTGCTGGTACACCACATTAAAAAAATGAAAGATAAAAATTATATGATCATCTTAATCGATGCAGAAAAAGCATTTGACAAAACAACATCCACTCACGATAACAAAAAACTCTCAACAAAGGTTGAGAGGCATAGTATTTGCACGCATGTATATAATGTGCATCAACGTAAAAAAAGCTATGTATGGGGGCCTGGGGGGCTCAGTCGTTACGCGGCTGCCTTCGGCTCAGGTCATGATCTCAGTGTTCTGGGATCTAGTCCCGCATCGGGCTCCCCACTCAGCGGGAGGCCTGCTTCTCCCTCTCTCACTCCTCCTGCTTGTGTTCCTTCTGTTGCTGCCTCTCTCTCTGTCAAATAAATAAGTAAAATCTTAAAAAAAATAATAAAAATGAAAGCTATGTATGACAAATACAGTTAATATTATTCTCATTGGTGATGCCCACTATCTTCACTTTGGAAAAAAAAAAAAAAAAAAGATTTTCTTTTTAACTAATCTCTACACCCAACATGGGGCTTGAACTCACAACCCTGAGATCAAGAGTTGCATGCTCTTCCAACTGAGCCAGCCAGGTGCCCTATCCTCACATGTATTCAACATAGTATTAGAGGTCCTCCCACATTAATTAGGCAAGAAAAAGAAATAACAGGCCAAACTGGAAAGAAGTATTTGTTGCTATTTGTGGATGACATGGTACTATATTTAAATAACCCTAAGGACTCCACCAAAAATGGTTAGAGCTAACAAATGAATTCAGTAAATTGCAGGACACAAAATTAATACACAAAAATCTGTTGCACTTCTATATACTAATAATGAACTCTAAGGGAGATCAAGAAAGCAATTCCATCTACAATTGCATCAAAAGGAACAAAATATCTAGGGATAAATTTAACAAAGGAAACTGAAAACTATACGATATTGGTGAAAGAAATTAAAGAAGACACAGTGGAAGGATAGTTCATGCTCATGGATTGGAAGAATATTGTAAAAACATTCATACTACCCAAAGCAATCTACAGGTCCAATGCAATCTCTATCAAAAGTCCAAAGGCATTTTTCATAGAACTAAAGCAAATAATTCTAAAATATGTGTGGAACCTCAAAGACTCCAAAGAACCAGCACAGTCTTGAAAAAAAAGACATAGCCAGAAGTATCAGGATCATTGATTTCAAACTATACTATAAAGGTACAGTAATCCAAACAATATGGTATTGGCATAAAAACAGGCACATAGATCTCTGGCACATAGTAGAGAGTCCAGAAATAAACTCAATGCATGTATGGTCAATTCATTTATGGCAAAGTCATCAAGAATACACAATGGATAAAAAAATAGTATCTTCAATAATTGGTGCTGAAAAAAATGGACAGCCACCTGCATAAGAATGAAGCTGGACTAACCACTATCTTATGCCGTATATTAAAAATTAACACGAAATGGATGACTTTAATGTTAGACCTGAAAACATAAAACTCCTGGAGGAAAACATAAGCAGTAAGCACCTTGATATTGATCTTGGTGATGGTTTTTTGACTCTTACTCCAGAGACAAGGGAAACAAAAGCAAAAATAAATACATGGGACTACATCAAACTAAAAAGCTTTTGCATAGCTCTTTCCACCATCTTGGAGCCTGTGGAGTCCAGCTGGAACAGGATGCCTAAATCGACAAATAGGTCTGGAAGGCTGTGGTCCAAGGTCATTTTTGCTGGCTATATGCGGGGTCTCTAGAACCAGAGGGAGTACAGAGTTCTTCTTAAAATTGAAGGTATTTATGCTGAGATGAAACTGATTTCCGTCTAGGCAAGAAATGTGTCTATGCGTACATGACTCCTGGTGGGAAACCAAACAAAACCAGAGTAATCTGGAGAAAAGTAACTCATGGTCATGGAAACAGTGGCAAGGTTTGTGCCAAATTCCAAAACAACCTTCCTGCTAAAGCCATTGACCACACAATTCATGTGATGCCTGTACCCCTCAAGGATTTAAACTTATGGAAAAGTAAATAAATAAAGGTTTAGATTTGTTCTCTTGTAAAAAGAGAAAAAAAAGAAAAAGCTTCTGCATAGCTAAGGAAACCATCAACAAAATGGAAGGCAACCTACTGAATGGGAGAAGATATTTTCCAGTCATATATCTGGTAAGGAGTTGATATTCAGAATATATAAAGAATTCATACAACTCAACAACAAAAAACAATCTAGTTATAAAAATAGACAGAAGATCTGAATAGACATTTTCCCGAAGAAGACATAAAGGTGACTAATAAGCACATGATTAGATGTTCTACATCACTCATCATCAGGGAAATGCAAATAAAAAAACCACAATGAGATCTCACTTTACACTTATCAGAATGGCTACCATCAAAAAGACAAAAAATAACAAGCGTTGGTGAGAAAGCAGAAAAAAGGGAACCCATGTGCACTGTTGGTGGGAATGTAAATTGGTGTGGCCACCATGGAAAACAACAGAGAGGTTCCTCAAAAAATTAAAAATACAGCGACACCTGGGTGGCTCAGTCAGTTAAGCATCTGCCTTCGGCTCAGATCATGATCCCAGGATCCTGGGATAGAGTCCCACATCGGCCTCCCTGCTCAGCGGGGAGCCTGCTTCTCTCTCTGCCTGCCGCTCTCCTTGCTTGTGCTCTCTCTCTCTCTCTCTGACAAATAAATAAAATCTTTAAAAAAAAATTAAAAATAGAGCTATCATATGATTCACCAATTCCACTACTGGGTATTTATCTGAAGAAAAAAACCCACTATTTTGAAAAGATACATTCACTCTTATGTTCACTGCGGCATTATTTACAATAGCCAAGATATGGGAATCACCTAAGAGTCCATTGATAGATGAGAAAATATACTAAAGATATACAATGAAATACTATTTAGCTGTAAAGAAGAATGAAATCTTGCCATTTGTAACCACAGGGTAGACCCTGAAGGCATTATATTAAGTGAAATAAGTCAGAGAGAGAAAGACAAATACTTACATGTGGGATCTAAGAAACAAAACAATAAAACAAAACAGAGTCCAAATTCATAGGTACACATTACAGAGTGGTGGTTGCCCGAGGCCGGGTGGATGGGGGCAATGGGTAGTGGGGATCAAGAGGTACAAACTGCTAGTTATAAAATAAATAAGTTACGGGGATGTAATGTACAGCATGGGGAATACAGTCAGTAATATTGTATTGATTTGTATGGTGGCAGATGGTGACTCTACTTATTGTGGTGATCAGTTCACGGCATATACAAATGTAGAATCATTGTGTTGGATACATGAAACTAATATAATATTACATGTCAATTATACTTCAATAAAAAAAAAAGAAAGGGCTCATTGGATACTTTATAAGGAACTATTGCCAGGCATCTATGTAATGTTCTCTTAGCACCTTTTATAATATACCTACCTAACCTCAAATAAATAAATACTAAATAATAAAATATGCCTAACCTTTTACTTTTTCCCACCTAGTCTCCCAGATTTAAGGCCGTTTAAAGTCTCTGCAGACCCTATGCATCATTACTTCTGGAGACCCATGATATCAAACAGATTAAAATGAGCCCATATCCCACTTTAAGTACAATCATTTTGCTGATAATTTGGAAAGGATTTTTACAATTTTGTTTCTGAAATATTAAGCCTCAAGTAATATGCCTAATTTATAACCGTCTATGATTTCCAAGTAATCATCAAGCAGGTAGAGGAATGCTTGCAGAGTGAAAAGGTTTAACTTAAAAACTCTTTTCAAATGCCTTGATATTTTTATGCATCTCTTTTGACAATAAATGAAGCTGACATGATATTGCATTTTGCTTGGTTATTAACCTGAATTTTGTACTTCGATTTTGCAACCCGTATAAGTGTGATCAGACCTTAAATATTTTCCTAGGCCTGTGAAATTTGGAAACTCTGAAGTGCCTTCAGTTCATAATGAATTAGATAGGCCCGCCCACAACAGCTCCAGATTATCATCCCTACCAGAGACCTAGCACAGGAGTCCTTGCGGACCGAACCACAAAACACTCGGCCCAAGGATTGATCACTGTGCAGTCCTGCCTGGACTTTGCTGGTTATAGTCTGGCACTGGCCGGTCTCCTGGTAAGCAGACCACATCCCATGCGGATGGGATACCTTCTCTGAGCCCACAGAACTCCTCAATGTCTAGCGGCTACACTTGGCTCCTTATTTGAAGCCTTTGTTTGTTTGTTTTTACATCTTGCAAATAAAATCTTCTTTTGAGATTCTGCTTGAAATTCGAAGGCATAATATAGAACTCACCACACTCCTCTCACCCACAAAAAACGAACCCAAAAATTACTCAGTGGGAAAATCTTCAGAAATAAATAGACACAACATATACCTCTTAATACTTCCTATTCGGTCTTCGGGGACTTCTTAAGGCAACACTGTAGCTAATAGCCCCGGCTCCCTGCCTGTACTGAACTGTGCTGGGGCCAGAAGTCTCCCAGCCCACCACTCCCAACGCAGTAGCCGCATATCCTTTATACTGTGCTGCTTTTTAAAGGAAAAATGTCTGGAGAAAATTGTTAACTATGGAAGTAAATACGGCATATTGTTAAATTTAAAATTCCAGAGAAATTTTTCAATATTTACAATTCTGATTTCTTTGTAGATGTTCCTAAAACAATGGCACCATTAAACCTTAAAATTAATACCTTACGTCAAGAACAAATGCTATGCCTTTTACAAGCGTCTCCTTAATCCGTTCTTTCTCTTTATTCATTTAACGTCGGTTGAGCACCGTCTCTGTGCAGACACCATGCTGAGCCCTGGTGAGTACAGGAGACGGAGTCCCTGGGAATAAAGAAGGCAACAACTGCAACCCATTGCGGTGTCTTCTGTAAGAGCTTCTGCATGGCTAATTTAAACCTGTTTTACTAAAATTCAATCCTATTTCTCCTCGGTCTACCCATGGAGTAGGTAAACAACAGCCAATCACTACCCTCTCCGACATAGGCTTTCTGATACTTGAAACACTCAAATTTCTTTTTTCTTCTTCAAAATAAACACATTTTTCCACAAAGGAAAGAAGATTACATGTGATGTGTGCAACAAGCCAACATAACTCCTTTGCTGTGTCATCACGTTGTCATTGATATGAAACTATAGAATATAACTTTTCAGTCACATTGAAAAGATAGAGGAAAATAGACTCTCGTGTGATCAACCAGTTTCTTAGGCATTAATCTATACCCAATCCTGATAATACCATTCTCAAAGAATGCACTATAATGGAACAACAATCGTGCCTCATTGCACTGGCTGAGGGAAAAGTAAGTAATAGGTCTCTCTCCCATAGGACTCATATCTGAGTACCCTGCCCCCAAAGAAATCAAGACACACTGTCACTGAACCACATTATTCTCCCTTAAGAAGACTATAAAATGTGTACATCACTCATTCGTTGACATTGAACTTGTGCCAAAACTATTAAGAGCACATATTAATATGTATCCCAAATGTGTAGGAATGACTACAGAATAAAACACAAAACGAAATTGGTACTCACTATTAATTTGTCTTTTATAAATGATTAAGTAAAGCATATGAAGGAAATAAAAGGGCAATAAATACCCTTTTATCACAAACTGGGGGATTTCTCTTACTCTGGGCTTGCACACAACCAGTTTAGAAATATGCATAATTGCCTATGGTCAACATCATATCACTGCCAGATCACACATTAAACAGATAACCACTATTATTATAAAAGCGACTTCCTTGACCTCATATTTTGGTCTGGCTAGGAATTCCTGTATTTTCCCAGATCAGCTGTTACACCGTGCCAATCTTGTGCTGTGCATGTCAATTTGTACCAGAGTAAGTGACCGGCGCCTTACAGAGCGTACTCGAAAACACACTTACATGCATAGGAACAGCAGAAGTGCAAGAAATATGATCATAGTTCTTGCAGCGCTTTTTAAAATCTGAAGTCTATGTGTGTTTTTCTATTATAGCTAAGGTACAGTGTGTGTTATTTGGCAGCTGAATTTGACATGAAAATATAAAAGGTTTGGGCAACCACATATTTGGAAATAGAAATCTTTCCTGAAAACATGGCTTTGGTTTTTAAACACAGCTAAATTTCTGGAAACTTCAATTTGTTAAAGACAGCCAAGACTTCAATCATATTTAACATATTCCTGGGGTTTACATATAGTGTTTCAAAGTAATAAACAACATCTTGTTTGGAGTAGCATGAAGAAAATGAGGCAAGCACTTCTTTAGAGTAAAAGCTCCACTTTTAAAAATAGTTTGGAGACTCATTCTTATGTTGGTAAAATCACAAAACACTATTCAGCAAACAAAACATGATGAGCTCAATTCAAGTTGGTAAACATTTTTAGCTGGCTTCATTTGTAGTAAGAATTTTAATGTAACCGTAACTTCAGGAATACGTCTCTTATAATAGAAACTTGAGGGGCAAAACTTTTTTTTAATTGTTAATAAGAACAATAGTGTCAAGTTTGCACTTGAAAATCGGAAGAGATGTGATGACAACAGTGAATTGATTGTTTGAACAAGTTTAAAAATCACATTACAGCACACTAAAATGCAACCACATTTACTCACTAGCGCTCTCACAGCAGCGACCGACCAGCCCCAGGCCTGATTCAGTAGCAGAAAATAGACTCCTTCCATCAGGTAGGGTCTATAGATGCCTTACCTCCAGCACGTAAATCTAGCGATGAAGTTGTAAATCTTTCACATGCTTTTGCCTCATTGCTCTAAACGCAATAGTGATGTCTAAAAACTGTCAAGTCCTGAGTAAGAGTAGCAAGCCCTTCTCAGCGAGCAAAACATGATGAGTCGAAATAGTACCACCCAAGGAAAGGAAGGAGCTTTCTCCTGTACTCTATGTAAGAAGTCAGGTCAGGGTGCCCAGCTGGCTCAATCAGTTAAGCATCTGTCTTCAGCCCAGGTCGTGATTCCGTGGTCCTGGGATCCTGTCCTGCATTGGGCTCCTTGCTCTGCTGGGAGTCGGCTCCTCCCTGTGCCTCTGCCTCTCTCTCTGTCTCTCTCTTTTTCTCACTCTCTCTGCCTCTCATGCATAAATAAAGAAAAACTTTTAAAAAAAGAAATCAGGTCAAATTTCATTTCACCATGCTTTTTCCCTAAACAAGGACTCAGTGAACAGAAAATCTGTTGTAAGAACTATTACGGATTCACATCTAGATAATTTATGGCAAACCAACTAATAAGCATATGAACATCTTGTTCTGTGGTCAACACTCTTTAATTTTGCCTGCGTCTTATTCCTACTTTGTTTTATAACAGATATTGTATTTCTAGTGGTTTGCAGGTAGAACATGGGAATTTGTCTGAAGGTTTAAAAGTTGGTGAGACGCTACCTCACACCCATTAAGAGAGGTACCATCCAAAACAGAAAACAACAGTGTTGGAGAGGATGTGGAGAAATTGGAGCCTCATGCCCTGTTGGTGGGAATGTTAAATGCTGTGGTCACTACAGAAAACAGTGTGTCAGTTCCTCAAAATACTAAAAATAGAATTACCATATAACCCAGCAATTCTACTTCTGGGTGTATACTCAAAAGAATTGGAAATAGGGTCTCAAAAAGGTATTTGTATACCCATGATATAACATTATTCGTAATAGTCAAAACATGGGAGCAACCCAAGGATCAATTAATGAATGAATGAGAAACAAAATGTGGCATATTCATACAATGGAATATTATTCAGCCTTGAAAAGAAATGAAATTCTGACACATGCGACAACATGAATGAATCTTGAGGACATTATGCTACGTGAAATAGGCCAGTTACCAAAAGACAAATGTTCTAAGATTCCACTTATGTGACGTGCCTTGAGTAGTCAAATTCATAGAGACAGAAAGTAGAACATAGAACGGTAGTTCCCAGGGCTGAGGGTAGGGGAGAATAGGAAGTTACAGTTTAATGGGTACAGAGTTTCAGTTTTACAGGAAGGAAAGAGCTCTATAGATCGGTTGCACAACAAGAGTATACTTAACGCTACTGAACTGTATACTTTAGAATGGTTAAGGTGGTAAATTTTATGTGATGTGTATTTTGCCCCAAGGAAATATTTTTTTAATTGAAATAAATAAATAAAGCCTGTAGTCTGAAGATCAGGGCCAAGCATGTTGCATCACTTTATCATTGAATCTTCACAACAACACAGGCCATAAGTGATACTGTGTCCATGTTACAGATGGAAGAGCTAAGGCCAAAACCTCAGAACTCAGAAAAGGTCACACTCCTAGTCGAGTGGAGGGTTTGGGGGACAAGTGATTCCATTCCATTCCATGCTATGTCCGGGAGCACACTCTGCCTCTCACACTAACATTGATACCTTATTGCAAATTCCTGTCATTTAGTCTAGGGCTCCAACAGCAATCACTGACATTATTCAATCACCCACACGTGAGCTGGTCTTGGTCTTACACCCATGTCTTCAGCACGAAATAGGCACTGGGATAGGAAGACAAGATCCCTGGCTTACATGGTTTACTGTCCAGCAGATAAAAATGGAAATGAAAACAAAGACCCTTGCATGTAAGCAGAAATAGAACAGATTTATAGCCTTTCGTTGGAGTCCGCAGGAGGAGAGAATGCCCTTCTGAATGAAGGGGCCAAAGACGTGCTCCTGTCATTTCTGCTGTGATAGTTGCCTCGCCTCTAGCCTTTTTACCCTTGCTTCCCTCACTGTGCACTATGAAAGCACCCCCAGTTTTTTAGTAGAGGATGGAAGCCTGAAAAAGCCTATGTTAAATGTCTGTTTGTAAAAGAAGTTTCTGATCTAAAAGAGGAAAAGATGTGTAAGAATCTCTAACCATCTACTTAGAGAAAAAAATACTATGAAATATTAAGTGTTTGACTGAACCTGTCTTCCTACAGTCTAACAATGGACAAATATCAGGAGAAAAAAAGGAAAATCAGTATTTTAAAACCATTTGCCTCACAGATTCACAGCTTAGACTCTCAAAATCCTTACCAAAAAAAAAAAAAAAAAAATACAGTCTTTGTCCAGAGGAGTAAAATTTTATGTTACCTATGCAAGCAAGAAGTGATAAGATGGAGTAATTTTAGTAATAAACCTTAAGACTTTAAAAATCAATAAGGAAAGGTCTATAGAGTCACATCTAGATATGCCTAGGAGAACTTTGAAAGCACGCATACCAAAGACTATAAGATCTTAGAGGGATGGGGAAGTCTTCCACTCCTTATTTTATCTGATTTCATGAATGCATGATGCATTTTTTGGCATTTTTCAAATAAAAAAGGAAAACCGGACAAGACTAATAAATGCTTTCACAGATGCATATTGCAGTATAAAAGAAGGAAGTCCAGGGGCGCCTGGGTGGCTCAGTCGTTAAGCATCTGCCTTCGGCTCAGGGCGTGATCCCAGTGTTCTGGGTTCGAGCCCCACATCAGGCTCCTCCACTGAGAGCCTGCTTCTTCCTCTCCCACTCCCCCTGCTGTGTACCCTCTCTCGCTGGCTGTCTCTCTCTGTCAAATAAATAAATAAAATCTTAAAAAAAAAAAAAAAGAAGAAGGAAGTCCATTGTCAATGATTATGTTGATTTACATAACAGACACCTTTATCCTTCGTTAACAGGAAGTACTATAGCACAGTGGTTAGAAGTGAGGGTTTCTAAGTCAGACTTTGGTTTGAATTTAAGCCTCATTCTCACTGGTTGTGAGCTGGAAAAATATGATTTACCCACTCAAAATTTATGTTCCCATCTGTACAATGGGGATAATAATACCAATCTCGCGGATTTATTGGTAAGGTTTTAGAGGTTAATATGTCTGGTACATGCTGATCCCTCGGTTAAATACAATTATTAGAAGATTACAGTTAACAAAAGAGACCAGGTGACTCTACAATGTTAACATTAAATTAGCTGAATGTAGACATAAAGGATCAGGAAAAACAAACTGATAATAGACTGTAAGGAAAGCTTGAATTTGATAATAAGGCAGCTTAATTACTCAGATATCGATTAGGATAATAATGAAGCTAAATTTGTATCCTGTTTCTAAAGATATCGTGTGCTTGCTTGCTATCCTAGTTTCCTAAGTAGTCAACAATCTCAAGAGACTGTTCTTGAGACTTAACCGTGTATGATTAAAAATAATAGATGATATTGAAAGCATCTGGTTCAGCAAATGCTCCCAGCACTGAAAAGTCAAGGTACTAATGCTGCTTCTTAAGATAACAAACTGCCAAAAGGAATACTCATTGAATTTCTGAAAGGTAAACTGCTTAACACAGACGAATGAGAAGTTATTTTTTAAAGAGTTAAAGGAGATTCAGTTGAGATTTATCACAATTAAGTACTAAACCAAGACGAGAAAAAAAATGTGATACAAATAAAAGTGGTTAAGCAGAGATTTTAAAAGCAAGCTGTTTGGACAGTTAGTAGAAATCTTTCTATGTTTACCTAATAAAATCACATAAAATAAACAGAAATAACAAGGTTAGACTAAAAGGAAAATGGCAGGCAATGAACTTGAAATCTACAAAACATTTCAAATAATCCTAAGCATTTTTCTGCAAATGTTAAACTGAGCCTCCTCATTAAAGAATATATTTTTTTTAAAGTCAGAGTTCAGTGGGGGGCAGGGATTTAACAATGGAGAGGCATAGATTTATCTCGCTGTCTCAGCAAATATTGTCATAAAACAATTTTGCTTTCCAACTTTGTAAAAAGAGCATTTGAGCAGTGTACACATACCAGAAGAAATTACTGTGGGCAGAGAAGTAAAGTTATACTGGCCTTTTATTCCTCTCCTACTGTCACAGAGATTTAATCATATCTGGGACACGTATGCAAAGCCAGCCAAAGATATTGACAGGGTGGAAGCCATCTTTGCGTGAAACGTGGGGGTGCTTGTCTCCTTTAAGAAATCTATCCCCACCAACCACCCGTAGAATGACTTTGTCTTAGAGATAAATGAAGTCAAGGCACTATTTCCAAAGTGCCACTTAGGCTACCTGGGAGGAGACAGAACATTCTGGATGTGCAAATCCTCCTGACCCTGATTTTCTCCCGCTTGCCCATTAGCACAGATTAGCTTACGGTTCACATTGTCCCCTAGACACTAGTCTGAGAGAGCAAGCAGACTAGAACAGAAACAAGCCTTTGGTGAGAATGGGAAGTGGGCTAGGGGTAGGGCCTGGTGGAGCAATAGCATAAGGCATCAGGCCAGAAAAACGGGCTCTGATGGACATACGGCGTCCATATTTTCCAAACCAAAACTCATGACACATAGCTTGACAAGTATGATTGTACTTATGGGAACAACAGGACAGAATATTTACAACCCAGGGCTGCCCTGGAAAATCTAGTATATATAAACACCACATCCATAAAGGCATTGAAAGTGGGAAGGCTAACACAACCTACTTTGAATTCTGCAAGTGCTGGCCAGCACATGTGAAACAAGTTGAAGTCACACTCGTCTCTCTTTATTTCGATCACAAATGCATTACATATTTTTGACACATTTAGGATCTCTATTCCAAAGACTTGCCATAAGAATAGCAGGTGATATCTGAATGAAATAGATTTTTACAGTCGAGTAGAAAAGCGTGCATCATATCAGATTAGATTGTTTGCCAAACTTGCCTGCCCAGGACGTACCGGGGGACTAAACTCACCCAGAGACTTCAGAGTAACAGAAGAAAGGAAATATTCTCAGAAAGCCCACGCACACTTGCACACGGCTTTCAGATTAGGCTCCAGAGGTTTTCAGAAAGAAAATTAATCAATTTAAATATGTGCCACTTTTTTCTTGCCTTATATCCATTGAATTACCTGCATATGAGAGTCATTGTTTCTTCTATGACCCCCCAAAAATACTTCAGTGAAAGCTTCTTGTTGAAAGAAAAACAAAGGTCAGTAACCTAATATCCCCAAGCAACCCTAAAACAACAAACCAGGGAGGGAAAAAAGTGAAGAAATGCTCAGAACAGGGGAAAGATCTCCATTCGTTATATTCTTTCAACAGTGGATAAAAGTTATGATTTCCCCAGTAACTATAAATTGATAGTGTATATAAGAGTATACTTTTAAAGAGTATATAAGAGACCCCATAAAAGATTAGAAGAGTTATGCTGCAGGGGTTCAGAAACTTTTTAAGGACTAGAAATGTATCAATACGATATATGGAGTCGATGCACCACAGAAACTGGAAGTGGGAAAATGCCTGAGGGATTATCTAATAAAAGGAAAGCTCCTGTCTTTCCCATGAGGAAACTGAGGCACGGTGGCACATCCAGGGTTACCTCACTAGCCATGCGGAGTCAAGGAAAAACCCCATCTCCTGCAGAGCTTACGGATGAGCTTATTCATCTGTAAAATGAGGGTGCCGAACTCCGAGGTCAACGCCAACCATAACATCCTGCAACGCTGTATTGATTGATTGCTTTGTAATCTACTTATTTGTATTTTGGCTCTTAAATAAAGGTAAGGCTGCCAGGTTTGACATATTTCTAGCCCTTAGAAAGCTGACCTGACAGTAAAGCCCTTCCAAAACATTTATGGAGACAATGTTCAGAACAATTTGCAGAATTTAATAAGGTGACACATTTTGAAGCATGGTGCAGTTACAGGCGGCCAGCCTGAATGGATGCATGTGAGGGAGGTATTATTTTTTTTTAATTTTCAAGATGTCACTGACAAGGGAGACATATGCCAAATGGTTACATAGGCCTTTATTTAAAAAAAAAAAAAAACTTTGAAAAAGGCATGAAGAGCAACGAAGAGCATGACACAAAAAGAGTGAATGAAACATCAAAACAGGATACTGGGAATGAGAAAATATACGGATTAAAATTATTTAAGGTCATCTGAAACCTGACCCCAAAATATAGCCAGGCAGAGGTTTCCCAATATTTAATAGCCTACTACGAATCCTGAAGAGATCCTCTTTAATCAGAGTATACAAATCAGTATAAAATCCGACTATATGTTTAAAATCTTCTATACTGGTTGTACTGTTTCTTGTTTATCTTTACCATGGACTCCTACCAGTATTTCATACAGCTCTACGGTAGAATTTACACAGGAAAAGAAAAAATGACTAGGTGGCATAAATATTGAATGAATGCTCAAATTGTTAAAAGCAAGAGTAGCCAATTTACTACTACTATCTAAAAAATGGTTTGATCTGATGTAGTATTATTTTACGTATATTACAGGTAAGATGCTTTAAAACATAATAAGCCAGTGAACAGAACATTCTTTTAGGGTCACAGGGTACTTTTTTCATAATACATAGTAGAATATCTATACCACCAAAAACTTGATTGGAAGCAATTAAGAAGACGCAAGTACTCGGAAAAATTATTTCACAGTCTGGTTGCCTGATTTCCTGACTGACCTCACAACTGTCAGGTAACTAGATCACTAATGCTTTTTTCCTATATTGATAGAAGGACCTACACTTTGCAATTATGCAGACCTGGTTTTGCGCTCATGACTTACTAGCTGTTTATTCTTGGGCAGTTACTTAATTTCTCAGTGACTGTTTCATTATCTGAAACAATAATAATGTCTGAATCACTTGAGTCTTAAAGTGATTAGATTAGATGGTGTCCAAAATTTAGCTGCCATGGTGTATGGCACCTGGAAGCATCCTATAAGTGGAGGGAGTCCTAGTAGTTGTAGTAAGAGTAGCAATGGGCCTTATTATGTTTTTATCTGCTGTGACATGTTGTCATGAAATTAACACAGGTCTTAGATTCAGAGAGGGCTGGGTCTGAAGTCACACTCTGTGCTCAGTGGCTGGGTGACAAGAGATTGTCTCTGGTTTGTTCCTTCTGTGAAATGAACATGTTATTACTATTCTTCAGAAACTTAAATGAGATAAGACATGTTGGTGCTACACAGTGCCTGGAACAATGGAAGGACCATAAGGAAATGTTAGTTCCCAGCACTCCTTGTCCTCACAGTTCCCTGCATTCCTTTATTCACTCATTCACAAGCATAGTCTGAGCCCTGGAAATACAAAAGGAATAAGACTGTCCATTCTGGTTTCAAGGGGATAAGGAGGTAGAGAAAGAGAGAGATTATAGGATGTGATGACAAATAATTTAAGGGAGTTATAAACCATTTTTGAGAGCACAAAAGAGAATAGAATAACGCTTTCTTGAAAAGTCTTTAAAAGATCTTAAAAATCAGTGAGGCCACTTAATACCCACTAGAATGGCTGCAACCAAAAAAAAAAAAAAATCAACAACACTAATGACAACAAGAGAAACAACAGAAAATAACAAGTGTTATTTCCACAAGGATGTGGAGAAATTTGAACTATTATACATTGCTCATGGGAATATAAAATTCCA
Organism: Ursus americanus; assembly: GCF_024610735.1. Lineage (NCBI taxonomy): Eukaryota > Metazoa > Chordata > Mammalia > Carnivora > Ursidae > Ursus > Ursus americanus. The sequence continues at coordinate 26,174,209 of NC_142127.1, read as the reverse complement.
CAGCTGCTGTGGAAAACAGTTTAGGGGCTCCTCAAAAAGTATAATATAGACTTAAGACCCAGCAATTTTAGTCCTAGGTATACAGCCCAAAGAATTGAAAGCAGATATTCAAACAGATAATAGTTCCTGAAAGTTCATAACAGCACCATTCATAATCACCAAAAGGCGGAAACAACCCAAGGGGAGAAATAAAAGGTGGTATATTCACATAACGGAGTACTATGCAGCCATAGTAAGGAATGAAGTCGTGACGAATGCTACAACACACGTGAACTTTGAAATATTACATTAAGTGAAAGAAGCCAGTTACACAAGACCATGCATGCATTATGTGATTCCATTTATGTAAAATGTCTGCAGTAGGCAAATCTCTGAACACAGAAAGATCAGTGGTTGATTACGGCTGAGGGAGATGGGGAGGCAGTGAGACCTAAACGGTATAATGTTTCTCTTTGTGGAAACAAAAATATTCTAAAATTGACTCTGGGGGCGCCTGGGTGGCTCAGTCATTTAAGCGTCTGCCTTTGACTCGGGTCATGATCCCAGAGTTCTGGGATTGAGCCCCACGTCAGGCTCCCTGCTCAGTGGGGAGTCGGCTTCTCCCTCTCCCCCCTGCCCCTCCACCCTGCTCATGCTCTCTCTCTCTCTCTGTCTCTCTCTCTCAAATAAATAAATAAAATCGTTAAAATAAAAAAAAATAAAGTTGACTCTGGTGATGGTTGCACATATCCATGACTATACTAAAAACCACTGAATTGGAGGCTTAAAATGGGTCAACTATCGCAATCTGTTTTAAAAAGAGAGAGAAAGAAGCTAAAAATAAAAATATTAAAACACACACACACACACACACACACACACACACACACACACACACTGTCCTACGCGTTTGGCCAGACTTCTGCTAGAGCCAGTATGGACAGTGACAGTTGGTGACCATTCCAGTGCTGAAGCTGAAAACAAATTAAGAGTGTGTCAGGCACAGAAGGTAAGAATGGAACCACATGTCCAAAGCCCAAGACAGGGAATGGTTAGTATCTTCTGCAACACTAAGAGGTCGAGTGGGAGCGGGGCATGGGAAAGGGGGCCAGAAAACAAGGCGAGATGGAGATCACTTTGGACTTGAAATTGCTGCACACAGCGGTGGCCTGGAGAGCAGGCCACAGGTGACTCCACCGTTTCACTGGGCACGGGTGCAGGCAAGTTTGTGATCTTTCTTAAGCGTCCATCTCCTGTAAAATGGTAACAAACATACTGCTCACCTCAGAAGTTACTTTGAGAGTTTAATGAAACAAAATAGGTGAAGGATGTAGCCAGAGCCCAGTGAACAGTATGCAGTCAATAAGAATTAGCTCCTTCAATCTGTGGGAAACCAAGAGTTTAAAATGAGAAATTTCCAGTTATCAAAAAAATGTTATATTAGATGATAAAGGTTTCAAGCTTTTTGAACTTTTGAGTAATTTATACACATTACCACTAATTTAACTTCCTCTGATCCATCAAGAAATACACATGGTTTTTTAAAAACCTCTAGAGAATTATGGTAAATGTCTCTTAGACGAATGATACTGATCTGGTCTCAGTAGCTCAAGCTTAGCCATAAAAATAACAAGTTCTTTTATGATGATGATATTCTAATTAAATATCCCAAACTTTATTCCAGGTATACACAATCCAATATTGGCAGAGCTAATTCAACCAAGAACATTCTAGCCAGTAAATAATAAATTCTCAGAAGCCAAAATTTCCATTTACACCTGTAAATAGAAAATTCAATTTAATGCAAATCGTTAAATAATAAGACCAGTGGGCAATGAACCATACTAAACACATCATATGAAATGGATCAGTCATGCAGCATGGTGACCAGGAAAGAAATTTGTGACACGTTCCGTAGCTAAATGCTATGTGTTTACACACGCGTGCACACACATGCATGTGCACTGAACAAGGTGCCTGCACAGAGACACAGCACACATATGAAAAATGTACAAATCTGATTGAGTGGCTGGTTCCTTTCCTCTGTATTTAAAATCTTTTGGTCACCTTCCATGGGATCATCTGACCATGAAGAATGCTATTTTATACAATGCTTGCTAGAGCAGTTGTTAGGAAGAGGAATCCTGTAAATGGTTTCATTGAAGCTAAAAATCATTAAGAAGTGGATTCAGGCATGCTCTTTATTAAGACCTCCTCCTTGAGAAAGTTCACAAGTCACCATCCACAGATTTAAAAAGTAGCAAAATACTTACAGAATCCCTCCAGTTGTGAGGCACAGAAGATTAAAGTCACTCAATGTAGATAATTTTTTTCCTACCATAATCTAGACAATACGATAAAGTTTAGGCTTCAGAGATTTTGGAGGTCGTTCAAGGTGCTAGATTTAGGATGTATCTTACAGCGTGTCTAGAGAGCAAGGGACTTGGAAGAGAAGAAGTTTGGAATAAAATAGGTTTGATTTTTAAACATTTTCCGGCTCTCTCTCTCTTTAAATAAAACATCATGCATCTGAGCTTAGAAACAACTTAAAAGAAAAAAATCACGTGGATCATCTTTCACCCTAGTCACCAAGGCGCTGACACCCTAACATAGGCTGTTATAACAAGAGAGTAAAATCCTTAATGCTGATGTAACACTTTGCTTTTTGAGTTCCCAGAGTCTGAAGAGTATGCAGACAAAAAGCCAAGCAAGTCTTAGCAGCAGATTTTTTTTTCCCATATGTGTTTGTGAAATACCTGTTTGCCAGGAGCTGAGGGATTTCACAGGAAGTGGGACTTACAGGTTAAAAGTAGGAAATGCCAGGGTGAGCCTGGACAAGTTGGTCACCCCAAGTGTTTGTCAATAAAAGACTAAAACTGACATATAATCATATGATTTGGTGTGACTTGCACATCAAATCAACACACATATATTGAAATAATTTTAAAATAATGGCATTCAAAAATGAAAATGCAAAATGTTCAGCTAATGAACATTTAGTTATTTCTACTTCAATGAGGTCCCATCAAATCTTTAAGGAAATTTTCAGGTGTATTTTCCAATCAAAAGGACCCATGGTCAACCTAAGAATTCACCCCAAGTCCACTGATCCCCAGTAATCTGGAAAATTTTGAAAAAAAAAGGGTTGTAATGTGAAATCATTTCTATACTGATTCAGAGAACTGATTCTATTTTTTAAATAATTCAACTCAAATTTATGTTAGCCTGAAATATCAATATAATTAAGGAAGTAAAACATTATCTGGAAAATGGCTTTAACCCAACCAAAATAAAACATCAGATCCTTTTCTTTATTATATCACTTGAGCTTAGCATTTTCTTCTTGCTAAGAAATTTTTAGTGAAACTAATATAGTGAAAGAAAGTTTTTATGTTCACCACCTTAATCACTCCCCACTTACATCCTCACGTCCTTAAGAAAGATGAAACATAGATTAGCAAAATAACAGTTCTTTCTAAATTTATTATAGGTGTATTTGATTTCTTCCAAATTTCCAATGATATCTGCTATATTTTGTTATTGAAATACTTCATGTGACTAATTAAGAAGTACTGATAATGCAGGACTACTTCATCCAAAGATCTACCAGCATATGGAAAACACTGCAAATTACCAAATAAGTCCATTGAGTGAAACATAAAGTAAAAATGAGTTTAAGAGACAGCTGGACATGTTTATGTAGGCAAAGGGGTTGGAAGATATGCTGACAACACAGAGAGGTGTGTTGCAATAAACTTGAAGGAGACAGGCCATTGGGCCAACCATCCCTTCTCTATCCAGGAATTCCTTATGTTCTCATTAGTGTCTCACATCTGGACAGCTGCGTTATTAAAATCTGGCCCTAAACTTGAGTCAATGAAAGAGTCTGGTGTCTCAGTTTCATTCTTCCTTTATATATTAAAGATACACACACACACACACACACACACACACACACACACACACACACACATTTCAACTTTTGTTCAAGGAAGCATTTCATGTCCAGATGTCAGATTTTTGTGACTCATGGCCAAGGAGAGAGAAGGGCTCTCTGAACAAGCTTGTTCTGATCATGTCCACCTCTGTCTGATACAAGTACATATTCATGGCACCTCACTTTCATAAATACAACATTCTAAACAGTTCTTTGAATGACCACCTTCAGTACTGAGTTAGGCCTCAAGCTTCCATAGCTCAGTTTCTTGGGAAGAAAAAAATGTTTTAAGGGTTAGAGAAAAAGGGCAGTTCTCTTCATTCCTTTATCTTTCTTCATCTTTCAAAATATGTGGTTAGGAAAGATTTTGTACAGGATTGGTTAGAAGCCAAGAGTTTCACTGACCCTGTTAGTCATTGCCATTTCACATTTCTTGCCTCAGGAACTGGTTGAGCTTTGAATGCATTCACATTTTAATTTATATGATGTGAGCATAACCTGCATCAGAATATAAATACCAAACACCTGCATTGGCACTTCACAAGCAACAACACTTGGATCCCCACTGTCCCATTGGCTCTCAATCATGGTTCCCATTAGATTCGTGCTATTACCTTATGTTTTTAGATGTAGAAACTAAGGCCCAATGACAGTAAGGGACTTGGCCAAAAGCACTTGCCTAAGTGAGTTAAAGCCTGTGCTGTGTAGCTCACCTTTTAAATAAATAAATAAGTATATATATATATATATATATATATATATATATATATATATATACACACACACACACACACATATATACAGATTTATATACATACATATATATATAAATAAATAAGTATATATATATATGTATATATATATATCCATCCCTGGGAACATAGACATAAGAGTGAAGTTACATTCAAACAGAAAATGAAGTCCCATCTTTAACACGATTTTTAAAAAGTAATAAAGTGGAGCAAAAACACAAACAAATGATAAGCTTATATCTATTGGACTCACTTCTAAAGACCAAACCCACTACATGGGAGCAACATATGTGGATATGATATTTAGTTCTCACAAGTGAAGAGGAAAAATGCCTAAGGAAACAAAATTCATGCATTCACTAATTAAAGACTTCTTTAGGGGCCCCTGGGTGGCTCAGTCATTAAGTGTCTGCCTTCGGCTCGGGGCGTGATCCCACTGTTCTGGAATCGAGCCCCACATCGGGCTCCTCCACTGTAAGCCTGCTTCTTCCTCTCCTACTTGCCCTGCTTGTGTTCCCTCTCTCACTGGCTGTCTCTCTCTCTGTCAAATAAATAAATAAAATCTTTAAAAAAAATAATAAAGACTTCTTTATAGTTTTCCTATCATTTTTTGTTGTTCTAGAAAAAAAAAAAAACAGAAAAGTATAACCATTAGAGTCAATAAATAAACCAAAATACTGAAGTTATTTGTTTGTATTTGCTTAAATTTTAAGCATTATACCTTTCACAGCAAAATCCAGGCACTTCCTATATACTAATGAACTGACACTGAAAATAATATCGTCCCAACGAAAGCCAAATCCACACTCCAAAGCTATGAACTGTTCTTGATGCACACAGAGGCCTGATTCGATATTTGGGCATCACTGATAGTACTGGAATACAAAGAGATGTGAGAGAGAGGAGCTGTGGTGGCAGGAAGAGGGCACTGAGGAAAGAGAGACCGAGCCTGCCATCTAGGGAGGACCAAGACACCTTAAAGCCACGGAAGGAATAGCCTCCCAACACCCAATCCCTTCTGATTATTCATTGTACCTGCTTTGGTGCCCATTTCATACTTTGGTTCTCTCCTGGAGCAGGTGCGCCGGCCTGAACCCCAGTTTGAGGCTCCTCACATGATAATCTGTCTCGTCCTTGCCAGGATCTTCCTGTCAGTGGCTAGAGCCTACCCATGAGACCCAGCAGCTGACTGGGGTCCTATTTCCACTGAAACAGAACCCCCAGAAAGTCAGAGCTACTGCCTCATACTTGGCAAGAAGAGCTACCGCCCACCAGAATACGCCCTGAATACTGAGGTCAGCCTCTCATGAGCTGAGTGCATCAAAGCCCTCTTGCTATTGTCATTGGAACACTGGCCTCTTCCTGAAGCTCTGACGCTAGGCTTTCTCCTCTCTCCCTCCCAGCCTGCTCTGAGGTCCCAACATGCGTTTAGCCCCGCCTGGAAAGGTTATAACATGTCACAGGTGATTTAAACTAATTTCAGTGGTGGTTAATGGATTTCAAAGACCTGACCTTTGTGCATTAGGAAGATCTACTCTTGCCTCCACTTTATTTTGTAGCTATCATTTGGCTGGATGGGCCTGCTGTCTATACTCCCAATAGCATTCATCACACACAGTCTGTCTTCCTTCCCAGCCTGCAAAGATCAGGTCTGTCTTGATCACTGTTGTATCCTTATTCTCAGCATGGAGCCTAACACACAGTAGGCAACTGGTAAGTATTTGCTGAATTCATAACTATGTGATATTCATTAGTTTAGGAAATGAAGTGCCCATCACATATTTCAATGTATTAATTAGCCCATAATCTTGATGCATTATCCAACACATTTTAACTTTAACATATTTACACATAAGGACGAACTTTGTAAAACTGTTTAACCAATTTCTAAGGGTAAGTAGGAGGAAGATTATAAATATCTTTGCATTCAGTCGTTGCTTCATGGTCTATGCAGAATTTATTTTGTATTACTGGCCTCTCAAGAGTGACTCAGAGCACAAATAAATAATATGTTTTTATCTACCATCCTAACTTATGAGAAATTTTTCTCCCCTCAGAAGAGTATCTGCCAAATTTGCTTTATAAAATTTTAAGTAAACAGAAGTAAAAGATAGTCACTTGCTGGAAGTAGCATTTTCATTCAACAACAGAACTATAATAGAGATAACTTTTCTTGGGCTTCACATTTATCAGGAAAAAAATTCTAGAAAATTACGGGTAAGATATATTGAGATGGTCTCATTACGTTTACTTAAAACTAAGCATTTTGTGACTTTATGACAGAAGGAAGAATTATTTTTAACTGTTCAGACTCAATATGATCCCTGCTGCCCCTACTCTCCCATCCCAAATAAACCAAAATAATTTTCCAATTTTGCTCCCAAACTACTCTCTTGAACAACTCTGTTTCTTATTTGGTGTCTTTATGTACTGAAGACAAGTAACAGACCAGTTATGGAAGAGAAGATAAAACAAAGTCTTCAGGTTGCTCTCCTAAAACCAACGCTCCTTTCTAATATGGACACATAAATGTACACGTGTATATCAGGACTACTCTGAGTCACAGGACAGAGTTCAGTTTAACTTTGACAGTGGCCCCCTGTGACTCTGAGCCAGTCCTTTCAACACCCTATTTCCTCATCTGTCACAGAAGAATACTAAAATTTGCTCTTTGCCAGTTTCACAAAGATGCTTCCATATCTGAAACAGACTTGGGACTTCCAAAATGGGTTTGATTATTTTGTCTTACTCCATCAAAATCTTAATTTCCTGCTTTTCCAAATTGGGCATAATAATATCTGCCAACCTTGAAAGTTTATTGTAAGGATCAAGTGAAGATAATACATATGTAAAAGCTTTGAAATTTGAAAATGTTTTACATGTGAAAGTTATTTTTATTGGAATACTTTTGCAAATGCATGTCTAAACTAAATATAAGTTATTCAAAACTACAATGAGACCTTTCCAACTTTTGGGTCCCCTATTAATATGAAGTGCAGGAAGGCTAGAGCGGTCCTGCAGCTAAATGCATTATCTATAGGACGTGCATGTGCCTGGAGTTCCTTGTCCAGTGGTGGAAGTTAGCTTGTACCATGACATTCACGTTCCCTTCAAAATGGATTTTTAAGTGTCCATCATGTGCCAGATACCTCCTAGGAGTTGAGGCTATGTCTTAGCTCAGGCTACTAAAACAAAATGCCATAGACCGGGTGGCTTAAACAATAGACATTCAGTTCTTACAGTTCTAAAGGCTGGGAATTCTAAGATCAAGGTGCCAGGGGGTCACTTCCTGGTGAGAACTGGCTTCCTAGCTTGTAGATGGCCACCTCTTGCTGGGGGCTCATGTGTCCTTTCCCTGGTGCACGTGCACGAGGAGAGCAAGTTCTCTGTGTTCTTCTGCTTATAAGAGCACTAATCCCACCGACCTCATCTCAACCTAATTACCTCCCAAATACCCTACCTCCACGTACCATCACATTAGGAATTAGGCCTTCAAAAAATGAATTCCGAGAGATACAGCAATCGGCCGACGATAGGGTATAAAGATGAAAATGACAGTGTCCCAGGTCTCATGGAAGCCTTACTGTGGTTGAAAGAAGACATATAAAGGAAGGACAGCAGGGCAGACTGTATCACGAGGACACAGAGGACCCAGCCTCAGACCTCCAGGAGGAGGTGACATGTGAGCTGAGTTAAAGAATGAAAAAAGAAGTCAGCCAAATGAAGGGATAGGAGAGAATATTCCCAGTAAATAGCATAGGCAACGTCCCCAACATTGGGAATGGTATGGTTTGTGTAAGGGAAAATACAAACAACAGTACAAAAGTGTAATGTGCCATTTGAAGATTGGCAGGAGAGGAAAGTGAAGAAGAGAACACGTCCCACCTAAGAGGCCCTCGTGTGCTTGGCTAAAGGACCTGCAGTTTATGGCACTGGCACCACGCATCTCACACTCCAGTATTCACACCCAGGGAACAGGCAGGATTAACTTGGCCCACCTACTTGGAGTCACGACTTTACCCAAAACTGTGGAAGAAAAGCAAAGTTTCAATTGAAGGACTATCATTTCAAAATGATAGTCATAAATATGAAAACAGCCGTCCTCAGGGTTCCATCTTTGGGGTTGGGTGAGTTTGAGAAGCACTACAGTGATGTGGGGAGCTGCTGCTGGCTTTCAGGCTCAGGGGCGCCACCGTCCAATATATGCTTCAGATCCCTCCCTCACTCTGGTGATGGTGTGGAGAATGGACATGAGGGAGGAAATATGGGAAACAGGAAAGCCAGCTAGGAGGTGGGCATAGCCTTCCAGGAAACAGATGATGAGTACCTGAGATAGGGCAGGGTTGTCAGTGTGGAGGATTTGGGGAACGTGAGCACATTTGAGGAACTTGTGGCGGTAAGATCATTAGCATTTGCTGGGTCATGAAGTACGGATTTTTTTCAAAAAGAGAGGAGTCAAAAGTCACCCCAGAATTTGGGCTTGGAAGACTGGATGGACAGTTGTGCCCTTCAGCAAGCTGCAGAGTACAGAAGAACATGAAAAGTTAGATTTTGACTTCAACTCTGACCGTGTATAATTTCTACATACCCGTGAAAATCCAGGTGAAGATGCTCAGAATTCATCCTGATAGCCTTCTCTGATTCTCCTGTGGAAAACCACAAGCATTTGCAAGGTGGTCAGGATTAGTGGGGCATTTGGCTTTATCTCCTTCCCCACTTCCGGTGGCCATCTCTAGAGTTCTGGGGGGCCTAGGCTCGGCTCCTTCACCGTTTTCTCTGATGCCTGTCAACACCTACAACAGAGTAGTGACTGTCTAAGTGTGGTATTCTTAGAGAGGCACCAACCCAGTTCTGTAGAGTTCCTTGGTTTTCTGACCTTTTCAATAACATACCATGTGTCACTGACATAATGACTACTTGTAAATAAGTAACCTACAAGAAAATTCATTATCATATCCTCCACCAATCCCTTAGCCTCCCCTGTCCCTATTTCTGAACTTTATTTCACCTCCAACAACTTCATTTCCAATCTAGCTCCTGGCTTCCCAATTATAATAAAACAAATACTGATCTCAGGTAGGGAATAAGCATCAGAAACAGATGAACTCATAAGACAAAAATCTTATGTCTCTGTCCTCCTGTTTTCATGCAAATGTCCCTAGTAATTAAATCAAGAAAAGAAAATGTAGCAAAAACATATCAGCCAAATGGTTTCAAAATTTCAAAAGAAGCTGTAAATATGGTCCTTTTTAGAAGATCAGGTTCTAACTAGAGTATGAGAAAGGGTAACAGTTGCTCTGATGAAGCAGTTTTTAAATTCTTGTCAGTGATTTAAAGAGAGATAACTGATGTATGTTGAAGAAGCTGGCAAGATTTTTAAATAGTTCGGACGCTACAGGGAGCATTTTTTTTTTTTTTTCTTAAAGCAATGTACTCAGAAGTGTTGGCAAGATTTTATTTGAACGTAGCAGTGCTTATGTGAGGAAGTTATTTTGAATTACCCTAGTATAAATATGTATGACTTTATTTGTATTGAAAATTTCCTTTGCAAGTGAGTGACTGAGGGACTGTTATATCTCTATTGCTTGGTAAATGATTTTGGTATTTCATTTTGGAAATAAAATCTTATACTCAGAATTCGGAAATAATATCAGAATCTTGTTTATGATCACAGGTGATTTTTGCCCCTACATTAATACCTTCTGACTCTTATTTGCCGTGTGGAACAAATGGCATCTCCTGTCTTACGCCTGGCTTCTCCTCTACAGAATTCATGCACGCATGCATTCATTCATTCCACAGACATTCTCCTTCACCTCTCGGCCACCGAGCTCCACGCAAGGCCCTGGACATCCGGCAATGGTATTGAACTGGCCTTCCTTACAGTATTTCAGGTCAACGTTCTGTATCCTCTGCGCAGGTTTCTGCAATATAGTGGAAATAACTAATCTTCCCATGATGGCTTACTATTTGAAAGCTAAGCCTGTTGAAGTCTGTGGACAGGCTATCTTTGAAAGATAGTTTTTCCTCTGAACAGAGAGCACCCAAAGAGAGGTAAGGAGAGGTAAAGGCCCTGAGAAATAGGACCTGAAGCAGAGGGAAGAAGAGAGAGGGAAGGGTACTGGAAAAAGAAAGCATTGTAAATAGGACTCACACTTTTCACCTCAAGACCTTTGAGCAACCAGTTACTGTGCTACGTGAAAATGAAACTGCTGGCAGGAGAATCATCTAGCGCATTGGCTGATGGAGCCTGCTCATTTACTTAAAGGAGAAACAAAGCACAACTCCTCATCTTCTCTGTCTTCTTTCTCTAGCTACTGTGTGGTGTTGGCAGGTGAGGAGATCATTTATCCTAAACGGCAACTTCACACTTGCCTTTGTAAGCAAACCATACTTGTACTAGTCCAGTCCAATTCCTCCTTATGCTTTCTTTCCTTTTTCAGAAAAAACCTCTTATTAAATTTTAATATATTTATGTAAAAATCAACCATGAAAAGACTCATCAGAGTCACTGAAAGAGAAAGACAAATATATACACATAATTCTGCATATGCTCCTTCATTTATTTTAGGCCATGTGTAAAACTGATACAGAGGAAGAGGAATAAGACAGTCTGTGTTAAATAATGTAACTGAGTACATAACTTGATAAAAAAAAAAAAAGGAGGTGTGTGGGTCTAAGTGTCCATGGTCCCTGTCTGCTACCCTCATCTATCCTCAGCCTTATCTCAAGCCACTACAAGTGTGAAATAGGAGATCACTTTACTTCCCTTTAAAGCTTCTTAATGAATGGCAGATTCCACCAAAAAACAACAAATATTTACTATATAATAGGCACTGTTCTAGGGGATTGGGAAAGATACATCAATGACAGATCACCTTCCTTTGTCAATTAAATTACTATTTAGAGATCCTAAATGAAGCAATGATTAAAAATTTCCAAGTGATGGTACTTAGCTTCAATATCATAAAACACATTACTTTTCCCCAAATTCAAAGTTCAAAGTGATTTCAAATGACATTTGCCAAGCATACTTCACCCAATCCTGAATGTTTCCCTCAGCCACGCAAGAACCCTCCGTAGTAGAAGCAGAACTTCAATAAAGACCATCTTTACCTAAGGACCATGGCAAACAATTGTCAATAATCTTTCAATATCTTATAAAATTCTAGATGATGGTAGGTAACACTACACTTCAGGATCATGCTGATTTCTCTAAACTGAAATTCCAAATACTTACTAGATACATAAATTAAGCTTTAAAAGAATGAGGTTTTAATTTCTCCTTCTTGTTTTGAAAGGTCAAGACTTTTTGTGAACATTCAGTTTTGTTCTGTCCCTCTTGTCTAGAAGGGTCTGCCATATGCCAAGAACAACAGGTAAGCCAGATGCCGTCAACCCAGAAAAATTACCCCTTTGCCCACAGGAGCCATACTTAAAGTTTAACAATGGCCAAGGAAAAACCTAATAGGAACAGACTGTGTGCATGTGTGTGTGTGTGTGTGTGTGTGTGTGTGTGTGTGTGTGTGTAGCAAAGTTAGTTCCAGAGAGAGAGAAAGAAGCCTGGTTTGCACTGTAGTAGGACCATTGGAACAATATGCTCCCTGTGTCCACAGCCCAGTCCTCCCCTGACGCCCTCCTTTCTAGGGCATAGGGTAGAAAAGTCACATACACAGTAGATCATGCCAGGGCCTGCTCCCAAATTTGCAGGCAAGAGAGTGAAGCAATGTCTGTGCTATATACATAGTCTTACTTTTTTACTTTTATTTTTTTTTTAAGTAGATGTTTCAGCATTCAGCTTGAGGGATAGGAAGAAGATACTGCAGGCAAACTTTCTCAGTGCTATTCTATTCCTTCTACCCGCTCCACAATTCCTTCGATGCTCTAAAGTTTGGGTAAAGGTAGGTAAAGAGCTTTGGACAGTGTTAAGACCACCTCCATTTTACCTTGAGCAAATAGGATCTTTGACACTTTCTGACCACGCTAAGGTGGCTACAAGACTGCTTCCTCCCCTGCCAGGTCACACAGGGAGAACGATGTGGGAAAATACCTTGTCCAATTATAGATGGACATGTGAAATATATCATCTTAGAGGCTAGTATCATGATGTTTGGTATCATGAACCACCCCCCCACTTTCTCTACTACAAATTGAAAAATTCCATGTTCTTTTTTTTTTTTTTTTCTTTTTAAGATCTTATTTATTTATTTGGAGAGAAAGAAGGCACATGAGCAGTGGGGAGGGACAGAGGGAGAGGGAGAGAGAGAATCCCAATGAGACTCCAGGCCCAGTGTGGAGCCTGACGTGGGGCTCGACCCCATTGACCCCAAGACCTCGATCTGAGTGAAAATCAACATTCAGATACTTAACTGACTGAGCCACTCGGGCACCCCTCTATGTTATTTTTCTAACTTTGTTATCAGTAAGCATTAATGTTTATATAATGAAAGAACCAGTTAAATAATTCCTAGTAAAATCATAAAATAAATAACAATAAAATAATTAAAATAATAGAATTAATAACTAAAACACATGCTACATCTACTCTACTTTTTAATAATTTAACTTCATATATTTTTCAGGTAATTCATGGGAAGGAATTCCTATTTATTGGTATGTGTATCCTGTATCAGACATTTTACATGTATTGTTATATTTTTCACCACAACCAACTAAAACCTAAGTATTCTTTTGCTCTTTTTTCTTAAAGTAATCTCTATGCCCAACGTGGGGTTCAAACAACCCCAAGATCAAGAGTCACAGGTTCTACCCCCTAAGTCAGCCACGTGCCCTTCTTTTGCTCATTTTTAAAATGAGGTTCATAGGGGTTTAATATCTTGTCCTCAATATACAATTAGTACACACAAAGCAGGGAAACAAATCCAATTCATTTAATTCCAAAATCTCTATCTTTGCCATTGTAATATGCTATCATTGAGGAGAATATGAAGAATCTAGTGTCAGATACTCTGATGTCCAGTTTGCAGTCAACAAGCAATCAAAGAATTGTATAAGAAATAAAAACTATTCTCAGATATGCCTGTATCATGATCTTCAACACTCCTTTGTCCTGTGCTTGCTCCCAACACTGGAGCCAGGGTGAGCAAGAGGAACCTATACATGGGAGCTTTTCCCGAGTGGCGGATCCTGGAGAGAAGCCTGAACAGACCTGTGAAGCCATAGGCAACAAAGCTAGAGAAAGCATGGGACCTGAGCGTTTGACTTGAGTCAACATTGTAACTAGAGAAATGAGCCTAAGTATTAGGTCCAAAAGGCAAAATTAGCCATACGTGGAAAAACAAGTACTAACCCAATCATCCAGAAGACTGGAAGTGGATCATGATAGAGTGTGCAGAGTGGGTGGGCACAAGTGATTCAGAACGATATCTGTGAAGGTGAGATGATCGTGGATAGCCCATGCGCACGGTGTTGGCCATGAAGGCGGCCCTGACAGATTCAAAGGCCCACACAGAAACCAGACACTTGAATTCTAGAGAAAGTCATCCATTCTCTCTAGGTCACATCTAAAACTGCCAGGCCTTGAGAAGCAGTTTGTTGTTGTTGTTGTTGTTGTTGTTTTCTTAGCTATTATTGCATAGTTGTGATTATCATGGAGAAGAACATTTTTGAGAGGAAGGTTTTTATATATAAGTACCTGAAACAACTCTGACAACAAAAATCACCCCTAGAATGGTGCAAAATTAGAACTGAGTAGAGTACAAAGTTTATAATATTGACCTTTTAACAGAACGAGGACTATTAAAGAAGACCACAAAGCGATATGAAGTTATTTCCAGGTCACCAGACAATCTGTAGGTACAAACAATTGCTGGTCCCATTTCCCTTTAAAATGGGGAAAAGAAAAAGGTACAGGGCACTCTGAGCCCCTAGGCTGATATCCAAATGGCCCTTTTGGTGGTTTTGACAAGGAGTATGGAATGAATCCTCTGAGAAAGGAAACAATTGAGGGACACTTGGAGTGTTTTGAGAAGTCAAAGGAAACAACAACAACAAAAAGCCATCAGTATTGGGATTAAAAATTGCAATAGTTTTTTCCCTTTAGCATTTGCATCGATTTTTCAGCTTTTGCATCAAAAAGAAAATCTGGCCTTGTGGATGTTTAAGAGACTAGGGATTTCATTTTCCATTTAATAAACTGATTTTCTCTCCCACTATAGGTACTTGGAATTAGCACCAATCCCAGGATAACTACAATTCCAAAAGGGAATGTTCAGTTCATTATGAATGGCCTTACAGCAAATAATGCTCTGACAGCCAAATTCCTGGTCTCCAAATTTGTAAATTTGCCTTTTTTTCTCACAATTCTTACTCAAGACCGCTTCTGAGCTTTTGCACACTTAACCCTTACACTCAAAGACAGTATGTTACTAAACAACATGAGAAACTTCAAGTTTATACACTTGGATTAAAAGAAGTCTGATATTTATAACCGAATTATGGCCATCTTGAATACAATAAATTAACTGCTGAACTAACATAATAAAGAAATACTGTATTTATTCTCACATCTATGGCTATGCATCCCTTGAACAGGTCTAAAGAATCATAAACCAGCCATAAATCTTATGATGTTTTCCATTTTATTTCTTCACTTAATGACACAGCACTCATTTCTCAATAGAAAAATTATGAATGATACTAAAAGTTAAATAGTTGTTTTTAGTAGTCAAAATTAATTTATACTGTCTTCAATTGAGCTGCATGTTCCGTGTTATATTTTCAACTTTTCATTATAACAATAAAGCTACATTATAATGACGTTTCATGTATTACTTCATTTAATTCCCAGTAAAAACCCTGTGGAACGAACACTATTAGCTTACCCACACTGTTGATAAGGAAACAAATTTAGAGTAAGTTGCCTGTAATCATACAGGTAGTAATCTGCACAGAAATAGATACCTCAGACTTCGACTGACACAGGGGCATAAAAACTCCAGAGATATATTTACATGATCGTTTTTAAATAACTTTAAATCAGCCTATATATTAGTAAGTTAAAAAAATGTAAAATTACCTTAAATACCATGTCTTTATTATTTGTCAATTGTCTCAATATTCCACTTTTGACCTGTATAAATAGACATAACCAAAATTTCAAGATCAAATTCCAATAAGAAAAATATGGTGCATAATTACTGCATATCTCTGCGTTTGGGGAGGAGAGTGAATTGATTTTGCACAGGGTATTGTTTTTCCTAATTAATCGTAGTTTTGTCACATATTTGTATGTGATTGCTACATAAATGGTTTACAAATTGTTAAGAAGTTTTATAGATATCTAGAAAGAATACTACAACTTAATAAACTTACACAAATGTTAAAGAGAAAATTTACATTAAAATGTTACTTTGTTTCTTTGTCCTAAGAGAATGATTTAAAAAAAAAAGACAGTTAAAATCAAGCATTAGATATGCAAATATGTGTTCAGATCAGAGATACCAAAATTATTCAAATGATTAATTATTCATCATAAAATGTCAATTAATAATTATGAAGCATAAAAGGCATCTTTCTAATGCATCTTTATTTTTCTTGGCCTAAAAAGCAGCTTAATATACATGTTCAATTGACTTCTAACAAGTTCTAAAAATGCAACAAAGTAAACAAATTGTAAACAAGTGCAAACTCTGAATTTTAATAAGTGAACACAAATGTGCTCAAAGTGAATGAAAGACAAAAAAAATAAGGAAAACAAAAAACATAGCCACATTCATGACATATGTAGCCCCATGTTCACTCACCTGCTAGGTAATGGGGCAACCTGGCCAAAAAACCAACCCAGCAACTCAAGTTGTGAATTTGTTTAGCAAGTACAAAACAAACATGTTTCTCTCCGAAGAGATCAATCTTTGTGGGGAGGAGGGTGCTCTGGGAATTTTTTATGCTTTCTGAATAAATATTAAAAGATAAAGCACAGTTTAAGTTTCTTTAAATTACTTATCATAATTTCTAAAGTCTGTTAAGTACTGGTAAAGTATCACTGTAAATGAGAATTTTTTTTCACAATTTCCCTATATCAAGTATTATTATTTTTTTCCAGGAAGACTGTATCTTTAAAAAAAATCAGTTTAAGCTGATATGATTCAGAATAAGAAGCCATTTGATTACTAAGATATTGATTTATATTTATGATTATGATTTACTTTTCACTGACACCTGGTGAACTTGCTCTCTGATGACCCAGGGAGTTATTTTAGTTAAGGCGTTCCTGACCTCCTGCTGGTAGATTAATTACATACTAAACACTGTGTTTTCAAAACTAAATGATAAATCTGGACACATAAAGGAGGCACAAAAGAATCAGAGCGAGAGCGAGAGAGAGGATGCCAAGAAACAAAACAAGAGATTGCAAAAGGAAGATAATCAGATAAAAAGAAAGGAGAATGTAGGAAATGCAATTGGGAAAGAATTTCAAGAAAATAAGGATAAAGGGCAAGAACGGCTGACAGGAGGGCAAGAGAGAGGGAGGTAAGGAAGGATTTTTGGTTTTTAATTCCCTGGAGAGGCTGCTGGCGTCCGCGCCCTTAACGCCACAGCCTTCCAACTTGAGGCGAAAGCCACCTCCTCGGGCCTGCGTCGCATCCAACTTACTCCAAGTTTTCTGGTGACTCCTACAGGGCCCCTTTCCGTCCCGCCCCCCCTCCCTTGGAGAGATTGACAGTCGCGTGGAGGAGGCTTTTCCAGGCACAGCCTTTCTCATGGTAATCAGCCCCCAGCATCACCTCCCGGCTGCGGCCGCTCCCGCTCCTTGCGCAGCTCACGGACCCCGGGGACCGGAAACAGGGCGGCGGGCGGGGAGCAGGCTAGCTAGCGACCCAGGTCAGCTGACCCGGCGGCGGGGCGGGGGTCGCGGGGTTCCCGGGCGGGTTCAGGTCTGGGGAGAGCGGACGGGCGGGCGGGGACCGACACCCCCCCCCCCCACGTGCTCCTCCGCCTGTGCGGCGGGGCCTTACCCTGAGATCGAATGGAGGGACCGAAGCTGGGGGCGTGGGGGACCGAGCGCGCCGAGAATTGGGGGTGACAAGCAGACCTGTTTTGCATCAATAAATTAAGACGCTCATTTGAGTCCTGAAGTTTGCTGGTTCCTGTCAGTGGAGACGTTGGCAAAAGCACTGAAGCCGAGATTCAGCCTTAACTTCAAAAAATAAAGGAAAATAAAATAAAAAGAACCCCTCAGCTGGCCGCCCTGCTGGGGCCAGGTGACGTGCGTGATTCCACAGCCCGCGGGCCTCACGGCAGGGATGTTAGGGTCGGTCTGAGGTTCTCTGGTCCTGTTTTGATTTTGTTTAAAAGGGTTTCTCAGAGAGATGCTCCTGATTTTTTTTTTTTTTAAATAGATTTTCCCCTCCTATCCTAGGCTCAACTCCGAATGGATTGGATTGCAAGTTTGCACGTGAGAAAACCGTTTGGCTTGGCTTGGACCCCTGCCGCCCCCCACCCCCTCCACACACACCCCAATCCATGGGTCTCCCTTATCACCCTTTGCTTGCAACTCTAAAAGAAGTTGCCCACCTCCTGCGTAACAACACAGGGTTGAAATAATTCCTCTAGATGAAAGATCAATTCCGTTTCAAAACGAGAATAGGTTCCTTTTTTTTATTTTCTCCACATGGTACAAAATAAACAGAATTTGCTATAAAAAAAAAAAATTCATTAGCTGGGCCAAATTCGAATTCCTTCTACAGCCTGTGTGTTCAAGGGCAGAAACATTGTATCTCTTCGGGCTTCTGGGCCGGCAAGCGGAGCTGGGGGCTGGCGCGGGGGGGGGGGCGGGGGAGGGGGGGCGAACTGCTGTGAAAGTTGGGGAAATTGACAGACTGAGAGGTGAATGGGGGGACAGGCACCAGATCCTGGCTGAAGGAAATTGGAAAACAAAAGTGCATCTTCTTACCCTGCCTGGGTGGAGGGAATCCTGAGGGAGGCAGTTTATTTTACTCAAAGAAACCCTAAAGAATTTTTTTTCTCCCTCCGATGTCGATTGCAGTATTATTTCACATTTACTTGTATCTGTTGTTTTAATCCCCTTCGTCTGCGCTAATCTCTAAATGGACTATTAATGGGGAAGAAAGATCGGGAAGGAGCGATTCATTTGCAGGACTTGTTTTGCTGTGTGAGGGGCCGAAAGCACCAGTCCTCTCTCGACTTTTCCCTGCGCCCTGCGTTCATGCATCCCGCTGATCCCACGATCCCCATTGTCCCCGACCTGGCCTTCGGACTAAGGGAGTGTTCGGAACAAATTTATATACGGCTTCCTCCGATCTCACCGCCTCTGCGTTGGTGGGAACTCTCGGTCAAATGAGGAGGGGAGTGCCAGGGGCGTGCCAGACAGGGGAGGGGGGCAACCTACACGCGCGCTCACCCTTCTCAGAGACCCTTCCCTTGCCATCATTCAAACATACACCTTCATGGGAACCTGAAAGATTGCTTTTTTACCCCAAATCAAATACTTGAAAGTCGGAACTCCCAGTCCTAAGTGTTGGGGCTGCCTCCTGCCACTTCAACAATTACTGAGCCCAGAGTAATCAGATGATTAGGTGTTTTTAATGGAAATACTTGAGTCTCTCAGTCTCTCTCTCTCTCTCTCTCTCTCTCTCTCTCTCTCTCTCTAAGCCGGCTCGTAAGTAACCTGACACTAATATACATAATAAAGACAAGTGATTTGTTAGCCCTTCCCTTGGATCCTTTGACCTGAGGTTTTGCCTGGAGTGTCTGTCTGAGACTGTAACCACCCAAAGACTACCTGAGTTAATGCAGTGGGGTCTTGCCTGGAATCACTCCTAGCAATGGGATCCTTCTTCCATGGGAATGGAAGTGGGGAAGCTGAAAAACAAACTTGTAGAGAAAGCTGGATTCCATTTTTTTAATAAAAAGGAGGGGAAGTGGGAACAGGAAGAAAAAAAGGACATTAACAATAGAGATTAATCTCAGAGGAGGAATCGGATAAGTCATACATATAGTTAGTATAAATATATACTATCAAAAGTAATGTAAAACATAAAATTTAAAATATGTCTGACCCATATTGGAAATCATTAGTTTTTCTTTTTATAATTAACTTTTAGACTCATGATCTTGAATGCTCCTCTTCTATGGGTAAATTATCTGTAATGGTGTGGGGAAGAAGATTAATTTATCTAGCTATTCTCATTGTAATATTCAAGTTGGGAAAGAGGTGAGTCTGCAAATAACTGTGAAAATTTACTTTTTTGCATCTTGAAGTAAGAAGTGGCTGTGGTCATGCTGGATAGCTATTGCCCGCCCCCCGCCCGCCAATATACAAAATTCAAAGACATGCACCTCTGGGAGTATGGATGTGGCAACCCATGTGGTGGCTTTTCCCTCCTCTGAGTGCAATTGCAAGTGACTCCTGCATTCAAAGTCTTGCTTTAGGCACACATTCAAAGCACAATTCAAAGCAGTTTATCTTAATATAAGTAAAAGTCTAGTGTTGGATCAGGGTATTATTTGTTTCAGATTTCATCAGACTGAAAACAGGGGGCTGTGACACTAACCATATTAAAGCAGAAAAGCTGGCGTGAGGTTGTTTAGTCTTCTTGACACCTCCACCTTTACCTTTGCAAGGAAGTCCAAAGGCTGTGGGGCTGGAAGTTTATTTGTGCTCTGAGGTTCTCAAGCACTTTCACTCTTAAAAAAAAAAAAAAAAAAAAAAAGTCTCACAGTTCTTTAAGAAATTGAGCCTGAACCATTGGAGGCTAAGAGATCTCTTCCTTTTCCGATAAATGCCTGTGCTCAGAATCCTCAAATTTGGCTGTCTTTATTTACTTCTATATTAGTTCCAATTACGTGCAGTGTAAACCAGCTTTTTGATTAACAAAACAGCAGAGCATTGGTTAAGAACACTTAAACTTCAAAAAAAATTCCCCTGGGAAGTGGGCTCTGAATTGGTTAATAATGTGCAGTACTTGCTAAATTGCTGACTTCCAGATGTGGAAAATATCTTTCTTGTTTAGGACCTATGTAACCTGATTGGATTACGACAGAAGCGTCACGTTGGAAGCTTTTGAGTGATTATTTAATTAACCATACAGTAGAAAGCTGTATTCTCCAGGAAATCCCTTCCATATTTACATAACCAATCCCTTCAGAGCAAAGGTGGAGTCTTTTCTTTTTAATTTTACTTTAATTGCAATATCAAAAAAATATATACTCCAAAACTTAGACCCCATGCCGTTTAATATCATGCTCTTCCTTCCCTGCTAAGTTCCTCTATGGCCTTTCTCCTTTTCCTCCTACACACACTCCCTCACTTTGTAGTGAGGTCTCTGTGAGATGTAGAGAGATTCAGAGATCAGTCAACCCAGCGCTCTATGTTAATTTACTTAGAGACCCTTTTTTAAAATGCCAAACTACTTTTTAGTATTGGGATCCAATCCAGAAATTCATCATACACACGCCCCAACACACACACCCTAAGATGCAGTTCACATGCAGCTTTTTTTCCCCTGGCTCTGCCATCTAAAAAGAAAAATAAAATAAAATAAGAAAAAGGGCAAAGAATTTAGTTACAGAAGACGTGCTGAGAAATCCACACAACTTAATGTGCATCTCAAATCTGGTCATTAGAAATATCTGTATAAGAAGAGGCGATCCGGATTGAGGACCCGGGATCTTTCCCTTTAACTTTCGCCCCTTAGAGTTCTCCAGTTCTGTGAATGGTGTGCACCGTTTTCCGCCCTGTACTCTGTAGGATTTAGTGATGAGGATAATGATGCCAAAGGCTTGACGGGGGGGGGGGGGGGGGGGGCGTGGAGAAGGGAGGGAGGGAGGGAGGCGAGAGGGAGGGAGAGAGGAAGGGAGGGAGGTGGAATTTCATTTCTTCCACTAAAGCGTTTGCGGAGACTTCAAGGTATAATCTATCCCAGATCCTTTCCCAGAGAGAAACTTGGCGATCACGTTTTCACATGATGCTCACGCTCAGGGCGCTTCAATTATCCCTCCCCACAAAGATAGGTGGCGCGTGTTTCAGGGTCTCTCCTCTCTCTCCTACAGAAAAGAAAAAGAAAAAAATGTCATTAGAAGAGGCGTAACACGTCAGTCCGTCCCCAGGTTTGTGTTTCCTGGAGTGGCCGAAAGAGATCAGTTCTAACCTGCTCCGCAGGAATAACGGTCCTGCCTCCCGACACTCTTGGCGAGGTTTTGTACAGTTTGCTCCGGGAGCTGTTTCTTCGCTTCCACCTTTTTCTCCCCCACACTTCGCGGCTTCTTCATGCTTTTTCTTCTCACCATTTCTGGCCAAAACTACAAACAAGACTTCGCAGGTAGGTTTTTTTCCCCTTTTCTCTCTTTTTATTCCTTTTTGGTATGGTCATCCCCCACCCTCCTTTTATGATTTTTCTCCTTTTAAGTGGGGATGTGAGTCTGAAGTGAGAAGGAGTGTCTGTGGGCAGGAATTTCAGGTGGGTTTAGCTCCTTTATGGCAAGCTTTTCCCAAGAGTGACTTCTTCGATTTCTCTGGCACTCCTGTTCTCTCTCCTTCCTTTTCTCTCCTTTTTCCTCCCCCAAATAATTTGCCCTGTACCTGTCCATTCAGGTAACCAAAGGTGCCTTTTGCTACCCACCCTAGGAAAAGTTTTATTGAGAACTACATGGTGGAATGAAAACTCTTCAAGGGGAGAAATTCTGCTCTATTTTTGCATCTAGTCCCAATTCATTGTATTCAGCAATTAAAACTTGGCAAATACCTGTTAATAATTACAAAACTTGATTGCTACAAACCTACCAAATTCAGGGGCAAGTCTTTCTCTTAGATATGGCAGTGCATCCTCTCCCACCGGAGAAGGCTGTTTTCTAAGCAGAAAGTTGCCTGTTTTTGTCTGCTTAGCGAGTTTCATTTCTTTATTTTATTCTTTGTGTGTGTATGTATGTGAAGTAACACCTCACTTCTGTGATGATAAATAAAGAAGTGAAAGTCCTCATGGAACTTGAGTCGTTTACCAAAGTGTGTATGTGTGTCTGGGGGGGTCACTACAGCTGGGAAGAAAGCTGCTGTCAGGATATCAGAGTTTTAAATTAAGGGTAACTTTTGAAATTGTATTTTAAATGGCATAGTATTATAGACATGGATTTAACAGGAGACACATGCACACACATATCCCATTCCATACTTTGGCACTGAAAAGTCGAGAGAGATAGCAGGAGTTCCCAGGAACAGTGATGAGCCCGGCTAACATGAATGTGTTTATCTCCCACCTACTTATATATTTTACATGCTCCCCCTATAATGATGAAGGCAAGATTACTAACTCCAGAGTTAGAAATAACAGGCAAAGATAAAGTTTACAGCACAAATGCCCTGTCTCTCCCTCACACACACACACATGCTCATAAAACTAGCAGCTTACTTTATTAAACATGTATTTATATGCAATCGTGTTTAAGTCTCAGCATGAATACAGACAGGCCAGCTGTTTCATCCCAGACACTTGTGTGACCATTTCCTTATTTCAGGATTTTTCCCAACAATTTCCAATCAATAGGAGAGCCAAGAAATGACAAAACGTGTCAAACTTAAAAGTCACCCACTATGCCTAGGTTAAATTCAAGGTGCTTTCTAAATCATCCACTTCCCCTTCTCTCTGCTCCCCCCCCCCCCACCCCTCTCAGCAAATGTGTGGAAACTGATACTCACTTTCCAGGTTTTCTGCAAAGCTTCTAGCACAGGAGACAATAGGTGCGGGGCGTGGGGACTGAGTGTGCTCGGCAGAGAAAGGGTTAATGGCCCTTGTGTTACAGTTTGCATCTGTTACATCTTTTATAGCCCCTGTTTAAACTAATCCTCGAGGCACAGCATCTTCCCAACCTCCACTGAGTTTCGGGATTCTCCTCTCCTGCCTGCCTCCGAGGTTCCCCTTCTCCAAGTTTTGACAGTTTCAGCTGAAAAAATGCAGCGCCTCTCTCGATTTTTAGGTACAAAAGTTTCGAAGCCAGGAAGGATACGATCATTTAGTAGAGCTTAAAAGTATTGCCGTAGCGGTTGGACTTTCTCTTTCTTTTCTTGAGGGGATAAAAAAAATTTTCTACTGGAACTATTTAAGGGAACCAGTGTAGGGGAGCATGTGTGTGAATGAGGTGGGGGAAAAT
The DNA here is from genome assembly GCF_024610735.1 of Ursus americanus. NCBI lineage: Eukaryota > Metazoa > Chordata > Mammalia > Carnivora > Ursidae > Ursus > Ursus americanus. Next base: position 26,150,416 of record NC_142127.1, on the reverse strand, counting down.
ACTTAAGTAAATATTGTCAAAGTGCCGGGGGGGGGGGGAGTTGGGGGGGTGGGAAGCGACAGTGTCCAAAGAGGCTTATAATTATACTTCTTATTTCGGCGTGAAACGGGAAATCTTAATTTGGGGGCGGGGGACTGGGGGGAGGCAGAGACAGTGCCTCGATAAACTCCAAAAGGGGAGGGGAGGGGGCGCGGGGCGAGTGGGCTTCCTATAATTACTATTATCAATTTGCCCGAGTGTGCTTCATCCGGGGGCTGTTTCGCGTTGTTTGTTTGTTTGTTTCCTCTGGGGAATGGGGTTGTGGGGGGGTGGGGTGAGACAAGATGAGAGTGAAAGAAAGCCTCGCCTCACCCCAAGTTCCCGAGCCGGGCTGAGGACTTTTCCGAGGAAAGGGTCCGCCTAGCCCTGAGTCAAGCAGCCTTACTGTACCGCCGTGTGCATTCCCTCATACGGTCAGGAGTTATGACTCATTTTGAAGATGTAATTCTTGTCTCTCTGATCCCCTCGCGGGTGCAACACACCAAACAGTAACAAACACAAAGCGCCTCGGGGCCAAGGCTGGGGGTAGGGGGCGGGGAGGGGGCCGCCGAAGTTTCGCTTTGGCGTTGGGGGGCGCGGATGGGTGCTCGCCGGGGCCCTGGCCCGGCTCCCCTGGGCGGCCCGCGCGCGTTTCAATGGGCGCGGGCGATGCCCACATTGTCGCTGTGTTTGGTTGCTAGATCGAGCCTGCGTGCTGCCGAAGCAGGGCGCCGAGTCCATGCGAACTGCCATCTGATCCGCTCTTATCAATGAAGCAGCCGATCATGGCGGATGGCCCCCGGTGCAAGAGGCGCAAACAAGCCAATCCCAGGAGGAAAAACGGTAAGAAGCGGCCCGAACCAAACTTTTCCGGGCCACTCCGCGGCTCGAGACCCAGGGAGAAGGAGGGGGAAAGGGAAAGGGAACCGAGGCGGCGGCGGCGGCGGCGCCCAGGGCTCGCGGGCGAGCCTCTCTCCGTGGCCGGCGCCGGAGCCCGGCGCGCGCGGCGACTGGACCCGGGGAGTTGGGGAAGTGCTGGGCAAAGTGAGCGGGGGGCGCCGGGGGGCTCCGAGCGCTGGGGTCCGGCGGGGGCCCCGCGCCCCCACCCCGCCACCCCCTTGTGCCCCCGTCTCCACCCTCCCGCTGCCTCCGCCTCTCTCTCCGCTAGCGCCCGGTCCGCCGGGTCCCCGGCCGGGCTGCGGGAGTGTCCGGCAAGGGCAGGGCGGGGGCCCGGGCGCCAGGTCTTGCAGGATCCCGGGGCGGGGGCGGGGGTGGCAGAGGAACTGCGAGGGCGGGAGAGGGGGCCTGGGGCTGTGCCTCCGCAAGGCTTAAAGTTTCTTGCCGGAGTCTCGCGGCCGCCTCTCCGTACGCCAAGTAACGGTCCGCGGGCAGCGGGGCCCGGCCGGGCGCGCCCGAAGCTCGGGTGGGAGGGACTCGGCCGGCCCTGCGCGGGGTCCGGCAGGGTCCATGCGGGCTCGGGGGTAGGTGGCTCCTCTCCAGCGGGCTCTGGCCCCACGCCGGGGACTGGAGGGGTCGAAGAGAGCAGGGAGAGTTTTCTGGGCAGTTTCTACATGGTCAGGAGGAGCCCGTTATCCAAGCTGAGTCAGGAAGGAGGAAGGAGATGGGGGTGCGAGGGGGACACACAGACCAGAGGTGGGAGATTAAAAGGGTGACTGTTAATAAGGTTTATCTTGGAGAGAGGCAGAGAAGGGATGAAGGAAAGGAAAGAGAGAAACAGAGAGACAGAGAGAGAGATCGACCCCCCTAGGTGTTACCCCCGAACAAAATCGTGGGAATAAAAGAGAAAAGTGATTGGCAAGAGCGCAGAAGGCGCCTGGGGGAGGGGAGAGAGCTGGGGGCCAGAGAGGGTGCTGGGGGGAGCTGACAGAGGATACTGAGTTTAAAAAGAAAAACCAACCCCCCAAAACAAACAAGCGAACTAGCGCCAGCTCAGACTGGGAAAGGAAACTTCTCGCTCCCCTCGATCTCAGCTTGATCACCCGGCACGGGGCCGCGTTGACGCTCCTGAGCTGGACGTGGGGACGCGGCGCCGGCCCGGCCTCCGGCCTCCCGCAAACCCAGCCCGCACCTCGCGGGGACCGCCCGGCCCACTTGGAGCAACTTTCCTCTAGAGAGGACAATTGTGCGCGCCCCAGGCCTGCCCCGGAGCTGCGCGGCGCAGGGAGGGGGCGACTGGGGGCGCAGTGCGGGGTGCTGGAGGGAGAGAAAACACAAAGACGAGAGAATTTTGATTAGAGACAAATGATGCTTCACTCTGTCTCTGTCTCTCTAGGTTGTGTGTGGGGTGTGTGTGTGTGTGTGTGTGTGTGTGTGTGTATCTTTTGCTTGTTGTGGTGGAGGTGTCGAGCCATATGGGGGAGTGATAGAGGAATTTTGGTCAGAAACTGTTCGTTACGTATCCTGCCTTTTCCCTTTGTGCTGCCTTTGATCTATTTGCTTGGCTTAGTATTACAAAAAAAAAAAAAAAAAAACAAGTACAATAATATATTCCGAGCTGCTTCCCCAAGATCCAGTTGAGGCTGCCTCTTTTTAAGTCTGTCTCTCCTCTCTCTCTCTCTCTCTCTCTCTGTGTCTCTGTCTCTCTTAATTTAATTTTTTTCTTCATTCTGGTATCTGGCATTATTTAAGGTGGTCCTTACACAGGAGACCTCCCCTTCCCCATCTCTGGGTAATTTAGTAGACACTAAAATTATACCTAATGTCCCCCTCTCCTCTCTTGTGTTTCCTCTGTTCCTTTTATTAAATGTTGGTTATTGATTTTCTAAAATCAATGTCTGTTGTGGGGCTTTTTTCCCCCTCTTACAAGTATCTAAAGCACGGTGCTGATCAACTGGATAACAAAAGCTTTGTGTCAAGGAGGCTTTTTTTTTTCTTATGTTAAACAGTCATTTTTTTGAGAGAGAGAGAGAGAAGAGAACGAGATATAAAGCAAGGTTCCCAGAAGTGTTCTTTTGCAGAAGAGACTATTTAGAATGTTTGTTTCTGCTTTCCTCCCTCCTCCCACCCCCTTCGGGATTTTGCCACTGATGACCAGCCTGGCCCGGGCAGTGAGGTCAGGCCAGAGCCCAGGTCTGGGGAAATAGAGGGCTCCAAGCTTCCTGGGAACCCTGAGGGGTGGGGTTGGCTGAGAGGGAGGCCTGCTGGGGGCTTCGCAGGTGAAACAGAGTGCCAGGGAGGTGCTCAGCCATGGACACTGCAACCATTTCCCCTCCGCCCAGCCACTAACTTGGGAGAAGCCTCAACACTCCGAAATGGAAAGTTGAATTGCACATTTTAAGGCATTTACCTCAGACCTTGCCCAATTAACAGCAAGCCTGTCCATTGCTTATAGCTCCTCTAACTTTGACTATTACCTGTCTCTTTTTCCAAATAATCTGTTAAAAAAAAAAAACATGCTGTGAATTGGTTACTTGTCAGTGTTTTTCTTCGGGTTTAATCTGACTGAGCAATGCCCTGGTTTTGAGAAGCAGGTAGAAGAGTTTTCTTCCCCCTTTTTCATTTTCTTTCTCATCAAGCACATATCCAATGCCTTTCCCTTTGGGGATTGCCAGGATTTATCTGAACTGAGTGGATTTTTCTTCTTTCCTGGATTCATGGAAAAGATGTCACTTTTGAGCTTGTGTCTTTGCTGATAACACTAAATATGATGATGCTTATCAAAATCATATAGAAATTCCTGGAAAGGAATAATGGCAATACTAATCACAGAAGTAAGAAGCTGCAAGAAAAAAAAATGGTCATCTAGGAAACTAGAATGGCATTTTATATAATTTTAGTGAAGTCAACAATGTATATATAGGTGAAGGCGACAAGAAGAAACAACATGTAAAGCAGTTGTGTGTGCGTGCATGTGTGCATGTGTGTGTTTGAAAGGCTGGTCAAGAATGTGATTAGAAGACGATGCTGTACACAATTATTAAAAAGCAAAGGAGAAGGAGGCAGTTTGAGGGAAATAAATGTGCAAAGAGAGAAACAAGAATCTAAAATCCAGCCTTCAAGATTCTCAGGCCAGCAAGATGCTTGGCAAAGACAGTGCCAGGGCCAAGTTAATCCAGAGCTGACAGTCTCCTTTCCCCCACATGGAAAGGATGAAATCTCTTCCCAGAAAGTAAGATGTGCAGGAGGAAAGGGGGAGAGGGGTGAGGGGGAAGGAGGCAAAAAGCAAGTTGCCGGCAGACAAGAATGTGTGTCGGTTTCAAGAAAGTTCAGTCAGATGATCTTCAGTCGCCTGACTCACTTTGTAACACTTTCACTGAAGCTGGAGAGGAGGGGGAAAACCCAGCCCCCCTTTTCCATTCCCCTGATTATACCCCACTATCTCCACACAGCCTTGGAGTCAGAAATGAGCACTTGGAGCGGGAGATGCGCGGCTGTTGCCTGCCACTGGCGGGCCCGGTTGTAACTTGCAAAGTTTGTTGCTTTAGCCCTTGATTCGGCTCCGGCTCCTGGGGATGCTCCTGCTTCCCTCCGGCCCCCTGTGGAGCAGGGAAGATGGGCCAGCCTCCCCAGCCCACTGCCTTCCTGCATCAGCCTCTGAAAAATCGCACACAGACATGCAGGTTGTTAACAAAAATCAAATCTGGAAACTGCTTGTTTCAGAAAAGGGAATGAAGTTGTCTTTTAAATGAAAACTGAAGTAGGAGAGGAGGGGGAAAGGAAATGGAGGAAAGAAAGAAAAGTTAAATTTGGTTTTTCTTCAAACTTTCAGCTAAAGGGTTGGGGATTGTGTGGGGAAGTGGGGAAGATTTTTACAAACGCCTTTGGTCTCTGATTTCCAGTGGTAAAGGAAAGGGATAAAGTTGGGTGTTTTCAGGGCTTTGAACCCTAGGGGAGAAACAATCAGATGAGCAGAAATGATTATCCTTTTTTCAGATAAGCCCTCTCTCCTTACCACTTCCTTAAAGGGAGTGGAGGCGCTGGTGGTGATGCTTGCAGGCAGCGGAGGACAGAGAAGTTGCTTCCGCTTCAGAGATGCTTAAATGAAAAGGGAAAGAAATGCATTCTGCCCCTTGTTAAGGATGTGGCTCCTGCCTCTCCTCTCTGAGAGGTGAAGTTGGGATGGGGCAGCCCGGAGTCAGAGCCCCTTAGTACACACTGAGGCAGGGAAGTTTCCTTCGGATTACAGTCGCTTCAGACTTGGTTATCTGTGTAAGTGGAGAAATCTTTTGCAAGTAGCTTTCTTCATAAAGTTGGTGAGTTGATAGGGAGCCTGTTTTGCTGATTCTCAAAGCCCTCAGAGGCAGTGTGGCAGGTACCAGTTCTGAGGGCGCTCCTAAGATATCCATCTCCATCCTTTTCTCTCTGTGGAGATCTTCTGCAAGTTTCGTCACGCTGCACACACGCAAGACTGGGGGCTATGTATCTAGACTGATCTATTTGTTTTATTTCGGTTTGGAAAAACTAAGTCCATTGGGGTAGAACATGCCTTCCGTCGTAGCAGAGCCACGAGCCTGCTGGCATCCATAGTGTGACGCTCCACCAGGGGTAAGGGTGGGCTAAGGATTTTAAACTTTACATTGTTACTCTGTTGCCAAATAAAAATAAATTCACGTCTTTAAGCATTTATTTCCAAACACGCATAAAGCCAAGATTAAAGTTCCTTGCTAAACGGCTATGTCATATGCATCCGATGCTTCCTTTCTCGCTTGCTTAATTTGCTCAAAGTAAAGAAAATTCCAAGAGGTTATCAAAGACCCTGATACCGTCTTAAGAATATTTCCTTGGAGAAATGTATGTCTACCCTGAAGGTAGGAAAGGACGGTGTTGCTAGCTCTCTAGCAGTGCTGCGTTTATTCTAAGATGTGGAAGATTCTTTTCCTTACAACAGTTTTTGTCATCTGCATTCTTCCAAGGCTTTTAAGGTGCATTTTCTTCTGTGTGAAAGGGAACTCTTTGTCCTTTTCCTCTCCAGCACCGTGGCTTCCCAAGGTAGACACTATTTTGTGCCTGTCACAGAGAGAGGGAGTGCAGGTTTGCAATGCTCACAGACAATTGATTGTCTGCCCTAATGTGTTTCATTTACATGTTTATAACGTCAATGGTGCTGGGGTGTCCACTGTACCATTCATTCCCGCATTCCCACAAGGGGGCAATTGTCTGAATGGCCAAGTCAGACACCTTTTTGATTGCTCTTTGGTTGTCTTTTTAGAGCAAAGAGATAAAGGAGGAAAATCTGTGATGCAGAAACACTAGTTGAAAATATACAGAATTAAATGTCACCACAAAAGCAGATGTTAACATAAGCCCAAATGTGCTTTTTAGCCAAGATGTGAAGGTTGAAAAAAATAATTCCGAGCAGAGGGAAGGATGATTTAAAACCAATAAATAAAGCCCTATTCCCCCCTCCCTATTTCTTTTCTTTCTTTAGCAGTCAGAAGATGAAATGTGATTTTCCTTTTCATTTTTAAGCCTTGAAACATCTAGGCACCTCCCTATTATTTGTATGTTTGCTGTGATTTGTGAATTTTGTATATATTTACATAGCTCTGTTTATACCAACAGCATCAGCTTACCACTTGGAAAATCTATTGAATCACTATTTGGGCTGTGGGGAGTGTAAACTTTTAAAAAGTAAGATCCAAGTATTTCTTCATCAAGCATTTTTTAAAAGGAAAGCAGTAATAATCAGCAGACTCTGTGGAAGTCTTTGCCTTAATAGCTATGTGCCAAATACTTTTATCTTGGGTGACAGTCCTGTCAGAGTGAAAACTCTCAGGAAAAGTGTAACTAGTAGTTACAAAGTAAATAAAGAATTTCGTTTTAAGGTGTTCTGTACTGTTTTTATACTATGTGTGTATGCGTGCATGTGTGTGTGTTGTCTTGTGTTTCCTCTGAGAAAAGTGAGAGGAAAAGCCATCCATGTGTGTGCTTTTGGCTTTTCTCTTCATTCAGTTCTCCCCTACATATTATGCATATATGTATCACACATGAATACATCTGCTTAAAAAAGAAAGATTTCACAGTTCAGATGGTGCCTTGCTGGTTCATTAAGGTAATACAGTTATTAGAAGTTCGTCTAATTTCGCGTGTGGTCCATAAGGAGAGAAAATACTAACTCTTGTGTCATCTGGTAGGAGGTAAATAGGGTGGGGAAACTTTTATAATTTTGTAGTAAATTAGGGAGAAAAAATCGCCAGTCTGTGAAAAGATTTTTGCCTCTCCGGGAAGACACGCACAGTAGCTGCACCGTTAGCTGAACCCCTGACACGGCGGTCTTTTGAATGCCTTAGGTATGATTTCACTTTCGCTCACATCAATGCTGACCTGAATGCCTTTCATATCTGATCCGCTGTGTCTCTCCCAGTAAACATCCCCTGAGGGGAGAACAAAGAAAGGAGCTCTTCTTCTTCTTAATCACAATTCAGCCCTTTCACCGCCGGCAGGCTCCATTTGCATTCTGCCACAGAAAGCCAAGATGAAAAGAAAGAGAGAGAGAGAGAGGAGAGAGGAGAGAGGAGAGGAGGAGAGAGGCAGAGGGTAGTAGCTGAGTAAAATAACTTAGGTGTTTGTGGCTGTTTGTTGGGCTTTCCCTAGTTACCAGCCTTATATAGTTGATGCTTGACCAGGCCCTGTCCCTCCTGACAGGCATATAGTGTTACAAGATGGCATGTCTGTACTATTCATGGCCACCCGCTCAACACTTGAGGTAAAAAGTGTCAGAGAGGGATCAAATTCTCCCTCAGAAGCCTGTTAGACTTGGGGTCAGGTGTGTGGACTTCCCACTCTTGAGTGCTGCCTACTATTTGGCTTTACTTATTGTTTACCATCAGACCAGGGAGGTGAGGGCACTTGGGGGACGGGTGGGGGGGGGGGGTTGCTGCAGCTGGAGACTGCTCTGGAGGAGAGAAGGGATAAGTCTCCCAAGGCCCTGCTCTGGTTTCGGTGATGGGTGTCTGGCCCAGAGAAAAAGGGAGAAGTGCTTACAACCAGCCTGAACACACTGATAAATCTTCAGGAAAACTGGAAAAGACTTTCCCATTTTTTCCCCTGACTTTTTATGATAATTCATATTTTCAAATGAAAGGGGAAAAAAGCCAAGAAAGAAACTCTCAAATGAGCCAAAAAGGAAAAAAAAATTCTCTGAAAAGAATTTTAGGGGGAAAAGTTGTTCTATTTTAAAAAGCTTTGAGGGCTGTAAAGTGCCACGTTTTTCACACCTTCTCCATACTTTTTTTTCAGATTTTTTTAGTATGTTTAACATTTGTGAGATGACAGCCTTTTTGTATCTCAAACTGGATGCTTCAAGATTTGTAGGGAGGGGTTGGTGGTATTCATGTTCTCCTCAGAGAGAAAGTTTATGCCTCAAGGGCTCCTTCTTACTGGGAACTGTTTAAACCCTCGCAGGCGGACCTGTCAGGTTTTACTGTGTTATTTGCCTCCATTTTCAACATGCAAAAGTAACATGCAGTTAATGGTATCGGAATGAGACCACAGCAAGAGCAGAAACCTCTCGTGACAACTTTTCAGCTACATTATCTTGCTCCTAAACTGTCTTGTCTTTTTTCCCCCTTTCTGAAACCGCTTTTAGATACCAACAGTTTTTCAACAATTAGATTAAGCACATAATGCGCGTGCGTGCGCGCGCGCGCGCACACACACACACGCACGCGCGTACACCACAAGTTTAGAAGTGCAATCGCTTCACACAGCAGAGTGAATAATTGGAAATGGGGGCTTTTCTGATAGCCATTGTGCGGATTTCACTTATAAGAGCAAAACTAGCGGAGATATTAGAAGTTGTACACGAGCATGTGACACAGATTCCTAATTTTTTTTTTCTTTTTCCCAGAAGATTTACAGAATTTACAAAAAGAGATTATCCCTACACCTTCCACCCCTCCTATCCACCCCCATGACCCAAGCAATGAAGGATTTAGGCAGATTTACTTCAGTAAACACCTTTGGACACTTGGGGGGAAAGTGGGAGTCTGTTTGCAAAAGGAGGCTTTTGTTAAGTGAGGTACCGGGATAATGCTTTACCAGGCAGCTGTGATATTAACCTACCCAGCAATGCGGGAACACTCTTTAACTCTTTGAGTGCCTGGCCCTTTGCACTCAGCAGATAAAATCCTGGCTCTCCAAAGACACTCAGAATTCTGGTTCTAGCAGTTTATTATTCAGACAAGTCTTGTAGACATGAAAACTGTTCAAGCTTTTAAAACAATGTGGTTTAATTAGATGAGGTGGACTTACATTGCTCATAAGCCCTCCAAATGGTGGTTTATAATTGGCAAGAAAAAAAAAAAGGAATCAAGGCAGCACATTAAAAATTCCAGGAAATATCTTTAGAAAAGCTATTTTCATTTCCAGCTTTTAAAATATTAGACCATGGTAGCTAGAGGGAATAAAGCAGCTGGGGCCTCTCTCCTTACTATAAAAGACACCAGAAGTTTGTGATGAAGAAAGGGGCTTCGGCTCAAAAAGCTGTAAGAGGCCAGTTGGGACAGTGACATTATCACAGCCCTCGCATCTTTTCAAGGGGGAAGTGTTGCCTATCTTTCAGAGCTTGGAAGGTCATGTGAACCTCAGAGTCAGGGCCCGAGGCCGACTGTTACCAACTTGAGACTTGCCAAAGCAAGCAGAGAGGCATTTATAAGAGGAAGGAGTTAATGGTTATTTTTTGCCGGGCACAAGAATAACTTTACAGGTGTTGCATTTGGGCTTAAATAAGATTGCCTTATTTAGTTTCGAAAAAGAGTGTAGGTGTCAACGTTCAAGCAGCCACAAATGTGTGAGAAAGTAAAGGGTATGAGACATGACAGGATTAAAGGTGTTTGCTATGTTGTTACACCGTGTGTCAGGCTGCAAGCTCCCTTTGTCACAGCCTCCTGGTGATTTGACAGCGCAGATCTACTTCCCTTCTAGGTGAGACAGCATTTTTTAACTGGAGTTATAAATATGGTACACCCTTCGAGTTGCACCCTGCCTCCCAGATCCATGAATCCTATTTGAAAGCATCTTGCCCTGAGACACAATGAACAAATGCTGTATACAGGGGGCTGTGTGCTCGGGGGCCCGGGCATCGCCAGCATCACAGTGGCTGGCATTGACTGTTGTTTGGCAAGAAGGTCCTCTGCCAAATCATCCAATAATTAAGTTTTATGTTATTTGTATGAACGACCAAGCATGCAGTATCCCTTTTCAAATCAAAGGGAGGCTTAAAATTACTTTTTGAACACTTTCAGACCATGGTCAGGTCACAGTTTGGGGGCTGAATTAAAATGATCTCATTCATGATCTAATTGAGGTTGGCAAAACCTTAACAGTAGCAGGAGTACATAAATATAAATCAAAGACCAAAATTTAGCAAATCATATCATTTGCTAGAAATCTGCTCATGAATTATTCTCCAATTGCCAACCCAGAAGTTAAACTTTGTCTCCCCTCAGCAACAGTAACTGTGCATATTTTTTCAGGCTCCTGACAGGAAAGTTAGAGGAGCTGAAAAGAGGAGGAAGATGATCAATGTTTCATCAGATATTCTGTGCTTGTGACCCAGGAACATAGGATAGCTAATAAAGCCAAGTACATTACAGTGGGTGCTGCAGTCTTGGTTAGAAATTAATAGTGGGCTTCCGAAACCCAGACTATGGGAGAGCAAGCAGCGGGGACACGTAAGGGATATAAGGGGAGCAAATATTTTGAGAAGGATCTGATTGAACTTTGCTTTCATTTTTCAATTGAGGAATGTAATCGTCATAATGATTTATGATTTTTTTTTTTTTACAAACTTAAGTCTATTAGTAAGCTGAGTTGAGGGCATGAGATTTGAAGTAATTGATAGAATTAAAAGACAATATTGAAATGTTAGTGTACATATTTAAGTTACCTTTCCTTTTAAAAAAAAAAAAAAGCATTTCTATAAAATTAAGTCTCCAGACCATTTCTCCTATAATCTATGGGATTAAACCTCATGTTCTATTGTTTCTAATCTGTTTTTAGTTTTTCTTCATTTTTCTGGATTGCCGTGTGTTACTTCAACTTGAACCCACACATACTCTGCTTTAAACTGGAGGAGACTTAATTCTGAACGCAACCGTTTTGAAGTTAAGATTTTAAATCCCACTTAAGTGAAGATATTCTTTCAAGCAAATGACAAACGCAGAACTGGCCAGTTTAGTTAACTTTATCATGAAGGTGTGTTTTTAAGTCGCAACCATAAGGTGGAAATATTTTTAAATAATCTCAGGTGATAGAGGTAAACGACTGCATTCTTTTGAGAACAGGTCGTTGTCATTAATGATTTCCCATGACAAAAATTCAAAACATATTCTACATTTAAAAAAATGTAATGGATTCCTTTTCAATAGTTAGGTTGTTAATATGACTATATAGTGATTTTTTTGTTCTTTATTTCATTTCATATTTCTTTTTATAATCAACAATAGGAAAGAAAGGTACTCCTGACAAGTTCCCTCCTAAAAATAAGCAATCAATAATAGATCAACAGAGGAAGATATCATGCTATTTAAGATCTGAGATTTTTTTTTCTGTCCTAAACAGAGTGTTATTTCAAGGAATTCAGTGCCCAAGTGATCTATAATGTAATATATAGACTTCACTGTTTCTTAGTTTAAATTGTATTTCTGTTGTCTTGTATATCTGAGTAACTGTAATCAAAGAAACTTTGCAATTTGCCTATTCTTGGAAGTACCTAAGTTTCTATTTTAGACACAAAGCACATCAATGGAAGTGTTTCACATCATGAGATTTCTCAGTTTTAAGAGGTGAGGTTTATATATAAAGAACTCAGTAAGCTGTGTTTTCATAATAAATAGACCCATTAAAAGGGAAAAATCTCTAAGCAAAATGGTTGTCCTCTAAAGATTTCCCATCACCTTTGCTCTGCTAATGGGAATTTGCACACATTCCACATGCACACATACACAAATACACCCTAGAACCCCGATCTGAGACTGTTCCTCTCTGACTTTCACTATAAGCATACAGCTTGTAAATGAAATATAGTCAAATGAAAACAGTAGAGGTGAAGAATTAATGTAGACCCCTGTTTAGGAGGATTTATTGAAAGAAAAAAGAAGTGTTCCCTGTGCCACATGATTCTTACAAAAGTTACTTGGATCTATTAATCTCAACTTTAAGTGTATTATTTAGGATAAATTACAAGCTTTGTGCTTTTAAATTGCCCCCCCCACCACCGTATTCCTTCAATATTACCAACCTTAACACGGATTATGCTAACCTGGTTGCAAATTATTATGGTTTTTAAAATAGCATTCAGGAGTCCTGGATAAAGATGGTATTTTAAAGTAGTGTTTATAATTTTTAAAAGGAAAAAAAAGGAGGGGTTTAAACTATACTGAACACTTAGAAATGTGTGGAGTTTTATACTTGTGCAGATAAAGTGTGAGGTAGCCTTCCCCTGTGAAACCAAGACCACAAATGATATGTGTCAGTAGGTTCTTTGATAGGGCTTCTGGCCACAGTGTTTTTGTGCTGTCAAACTGCTGTGTTGAACAAACACCTCCTCTGGGACAAAGTGATAAATGCAGAGACAGGCTGGCTTCAACCAGTCTCAGCAACCTCCTCAACCACACCCCCCACTCCCAGGCCCACCTCTCCCTCCCACAATCCAGCCACCTCCCCACTTTTGCTTTGCCCCTTTACCTGAAATTGACATTTATAGAGAGATGCCCAGGGCTTTTCAAGGTGTCAGTGGTGAGTAATTACTGATACTTCCCAAATCTTTGAATCAGTACTATGAAACTACAGGCAAAGACTTTTTCTGGCAGGCTTTATCTAGTCTTTTTTAAGTGGAACTGGACTGAGCTTCTAAACTTTTGCCAACTTGAACTTTTTCCACCTTTGCTTAATCATTTGAAAACCACTTGCTTTCCTCTCGTCTTTCCCCCAGTCACTGGAGTTTTATTTTCTAATGTTCAAGCAGTTATGTTGTGCAACACAAACAAAATTTTGCCTTAAAAAATCCAAACACTATTACCTCCTACTTTTCACTCTCCAGCGTTCTTTTAGGGCTAACACTTCAAATGTATAGCCAACTGATTTTTTTTTTTTTCCTTCTCTCTCTTGGAGCCATTATTCTCTGACTAAAACCTGTTTACTGGTGCCTTTGTGTGTGCTTTTTTCTTCCCCTGACATTAAATGAATTTCCATCTTCTACTTCTGCAATCTCTAAGAAATAGATAAACCATTATATTTTTTCCCTGCTCGTATTTTAAAGCGGTGATCCTGACAGCAGGACGATTATTGCACTTTATGTTTTAGTGGATGTTTGCTGTTGCTAGTTACAGCAACACTTATCATAAGACAGCAAGAAAAGAGTAGTCCCTGGTAATTAAAGTAATGAAATATTCATTTACTCTACCTTTTCTGTAGTCTCACAAATTAGGCTGCTACATTTAATGCCTGCACTGCCTCTGTTTTTATTATAATGGCAGCTTTCGCATCTGCAATTAGGACTAATTCTGACAGTTACAATTTCTGAGGGATGGTAAACAGTGAACGAGATGTGCAGCAGAGGTATTACACGTGAAAAGCCCTTGTCTCTTTAACCTTGTTGTTTTTTTTCTCTCAGAGGTTACCTTTTCCCGATGGTGCAAAATCGACTTGACATAACTGTTCATCAGTTTCAGGGTTTTCCCTGGAGGTATTTGCATCAAATCAGCCCAGTCAAGCTTCAAGTTGAAATTGGCAGGCCAGAAACTGACAGGGTAGGGACTGGAAAAGAGACAGCTAAAGAACAGGCAGCAAACTGACAGTAGCAGAGTGAAAGACCGAGGTGGGGGGGGAGGTTGAGAGCGAGAGCTTTTCAACTTTCCTGTAAGGGAAATCTCAACTCCTGTGCGGATCTCAGGAGCAATGTATCCTGGAGGAACTGGAAATGTCGGGAGATTCAGAACACCTTCAGCTAATTCTTACCACTAGGGCTCACCAGCCCTGCTCCAGGGGTGGGGGGGGGGTGCGGAAAGGAGGGGGGTTCACTCTCATTTCATCTGATTGGATGCCTAAAGAGGAGTGGGCACACTTAATTAAACAGGAGCAAAGTTCTGAGGCACCTCCTCAGCACTTATTAAAGCTTGAAAGCCAAATCTCATGATCAGTGTTATAGGAGGAAAATAAGGCGGTTTGGTGTTTTTTTTTTTTCCCCCCGAATTGTTAACTTGTAGGAAAGTTAACAGTCCTTCTCTTTACCAGGTTTGTTTTCTTGGGTTTCTGCTTGGGAGCAGATTAAGTGTTCACAGAGACCAGAGCTCAGGAGACTGTCAATTCAAAAGTTAGTGCATTTTTGTCAACAAAAACAGCCACGTAGCAAAAAATACGTTTAAAGAGATACTCCTTCGAATAACATGGGGTGGCAAGTTCCCTTTGTCAAATAACACCCTCCTATCCTGGTAACATAAGAACATTAATTCAGTTGTTTAAAGGCCAAAAATACATGGGAAAATCTTAAAAGAGCAATGACATTAAACTTTTATTTCAGTATCGGGATTGTCACTTTAAGAAAAAATCTATGATTGCAAAACTTTTATAATTGCTCTAACAAAGAACACAAATATGAAAAGTGCTCTCTTTGCCTGAGTATGGTTTTTTTCTGTCCTTCATGTTTATTTTTTGAGACCAGTATTTTTTCTCATCCTTTCTCATCTCTCCCACCTTTGCAGGAGGGTGGGTGTTGGTGTCTTTACTAGATGATTTAAAATCCTCGCCATTTTCCAACTAGACTTGGGGGTCGAATAAGCCCTTGCTTTCAAACCGTCTTCAGGCTCTGTGTATGACAGGCATTGGCTGATCTGCTGATGCCCATTCGACAGGCACTGTTGAACTAAAGTGGTGTGACGGCACAGTTTTGTTAAGCTGTGAACAAAGGGCTGAAGATGCCTTCCTGGCATCGTCCATGTGCATATTGGCCTTGTCACAGTTTTGCTTGATTTAATGCTCTGTTTATTCCTAGATATTAAAACTTAAATTCCAAACAATATGTTTTCAAATACTACATACCAACTTTATTTTAAAAGCTTTAACTTCGAAGACCCTAGGATTCATTTGCTCCTGCAGTTTATGTGTAGCCAACGTTAAAACACAGCTTTGGAAGTAAATAGATTGCCAGTAGCCTTTTAACTGTTATCCATTTAAAAAGGGGATTCCAGTCTTAAAAAGTCTTATTAGGGTAAAAGATTTATTTTTCTTTGATCATTGGTTGAAAGTCATTATTTATTTCAACAGTGGATTCTCACATAAATTCCTAAGGAAAAGTTACCCTGTGCATACACAGTCTGGGCAGACTTTTAAAAAGATATATCATTAAAAAGATATTCAGTTATAAAAGAAACCACTTACAAATACCTGTAAGGATAGACACGTTGCTACCAGCAAGAAAAAAAAAAGAAAAGAATTGAGGGAGTTTGTGTTAAAATGAGTCCTATTTAACAGACAGCAGGAGAATTAGGATTGAGATTTAAAAAGAAAATAATTGTTATAAAAATCCCTGTTCCACAGACAACAGCTAGCTCTTCAAAAGAAAAGTTAAGTTTAGTACTAAATTTAGATTCCAGTGTCCCGTTGAATGTGTCTTGAGCTTTATCTATGCGGGGGGGGGGGGGGGGTTGTTCCCCTCTGCCTCTTTTTCCTCCCTTCAGGTTTGCTTCAAGTGTTTGCTAAGAGATTAGTTAGCAAGTTTATATTGAGGAGGTAGCCATGGGAAGCAGCTCTCTGCTCGAAGGAACGCGCAGTGGGTCAGAGTGTGAAAATACGGGGAGCTCAGACTGACTAAGGCCCCGGGGATCAGGTACTTTATTTTTCTCTCCAAGACAAACTGCTCGTAGAAAGGTTTGTGGGATGACATCCCGTCCCAGCAGGAGCACAGATGCTACCACTTTTAGAAACTTCCAAATAAGCACTATTGCTGGAACAACTTTATGAAAAAAAAATTTTGTTTTAATCTATTGCCAGATCACTCCCTTTTCATTATGTAAAGAGGCTATAATTTGAGATATTCAAGGTTATTTTTACCTCCATTCATAAAACAACATCTTTCAGGAGAGCTGTTCTGAGGAAGGTGAGGAAGGTGGCAAAGGAGAGAAAAATATTCAGCGGTATGAAAGGATCGCTACTAATAACCAGTAAGACTGCACTAAAAATTGGAAATGAAATCTCTAGGGTAAAACACATACCTACTTCTGCCTGCCCTTAGCACACTTTCTTAGCAGCGACTGTTGTACTAACTGAAATGAATTGCCTTTATTTTTTTTTCAGTAGTAGTTTTACTCAATGTTCATTTATACCAAATAATTCTCACAGCCAGAGAAGGTGACACAGGGAGGGGTGACTAGGCAGGAATAAGCTTTTATTGCTAGCTTTTGTGTAGTATCATACATGAAAGAGACATCCTGCTTGGAGCATAGCTCGCAATGTGGGCCATTCTCTTAGTTTCATGGGAGATTTTTGTGTCCAATCCTATTGTCGTGAACAAGATTTAGACATGCAAATCTCCAATCTGGCAAAAGAATAGACCTTTTAATATATTAATGGGGCAGATTCTTACTTAATATATGAAGTAAACTTTGGCATTGGTTTGGTGTTTTCTATTAATACTTTGTTAGCAACTATTTATAAAAGAGACAGACAAATACGAGTTGATCCAAATAGTCCTCCTGCCCCAACCCCTAGCTCAACATTATCTGCTTTGTTGTGCCAACTCATAACCTTCTATCTGTAAATTGCTCCAAGTAAAGCCATAATCTTTGCTATGTCTTAGAACAAATGTGTGGCTAGGACCAACATGAGTTCTTACCTTTTAATGAACTGTCCCGGTTTAGGATCTTCTAAGGAATGGAGTGTAAAAAGAAGCGAACTAGAAGATGAAGAGATCTCGTAAATAGTTTCCTTTGAACACCCACAATTGCTTACATGGCCTTTTCCCCTTGTTTCCAGGCCAGCAGAAATGGCTTTGTCCAGGGCCCATGCAAGTGAGCCCATTTCAGAACAGTTCTTTGGATAATTTGAGGGAGACACCAGCCCTGTGATACCAATGAAAGGCATTAACTGAGAACTTTCCTGAGATTGGGAGTGGATGTGATGTTAGTATAGGGCATTCCTGAAGGGATTTCTAATTCATGTGAGAATAGTAAGCATAGATCTCCTAGCCATCAGTCAGCATCAGGTTTCAAATCAACAGTTACTGATGGCTGTCTTCCCCCCCCATCCCCTTCCTAGCCCGGTGAAGCACAAGCTCTGCTTCAAGTAAATCAGATCTTTGAATGTATCTGCAATGAGGTAGGGCTTTCATGATCCGTATCTGCAAGGCGGGAGCGTGAATGTGATCTTATTGTATCCCCGTGTAGAGATGAGATAGGTTAGAGCGACAGCACACCGGCGCATTGTGCCGGGGTGTCGGGAACAATCTTTCCATTGCCAAAGCAGCCACTCTTTTATTTTTCATCATTGTCTCCTTACCTCACTTGGTATGCTTCTCGTGATACAGATCTGAGTGAGTTGTGCAAGCTTCAGACTTGCCAGCCCCCAGCTCCCAGGCCTAGTACGGAGTAATTCATAAACTTACCATATTAGACTATCAGATTGAAACCAAGGGTTTCTACTCGTGGTGGAATTGGAAAGCCCATTGTTTTGATTATCATTTCATCAGCCCCAACTGATACTAGTATGCTCAAGGAAAACATACTTCAGTTACAGTTGATTTTCAGATTCCAAAATGGTGCTGCAAAGCCTGTGCATCTCTAATTATATTTTATGCTAGGCTGTGCAATACCAAAATATACGCCGCGGCAATCAGTGAGTGAACAGTATCAATCAATTTGTAAACAGATGAAGTCACTCATTCCCAAACTGGTTTTCCAAAAACAATTACTAAATTACAATAGAAAAAAATTGTACAGTTACTGTATTTGTGTGCTGTGTTACAATCAACATACCAGGGAAACAAAACAATTTAATGCAGAAAAATCATCATTCATCTACATTATAATTGCTTCTTTTTCACATCTACAGGGCGGTTAATTAAAATTGTGATTAAATGCGGTCGCGCTGCCTAAGATGTCTTGCCCAAAACAGGTGGTACAGAATTTAAAAGTAAAAAAAATGTAATTAGCATTGGAAATTGAGAAATTGCCTGTAAGAATCAGTGTTAATTTCAGTCAGTGATGAGGTAATTTATAAATGAATGCAGTGGAGGCTGTGCAAATGCACAATTGCCTTCCTTGCCATTCTTAGCATTCTCAGCATGCAGGTGAAAATGTTTTCAAAATATTGAGGTAATTTGAAAATCAATCCATGCATTCTGTATCTTTTTTCTCCCGTTTGTACCAAATGCTGAACAAATGCTGCCATGGATGGCACGATCCATCAGTTTTTTACTTCCTAAAAGCAATGCTGCCCATATTTTAGACCTAGATTAGGAAACGTAACAATACAAATTGCAAGCCTAAAATTCTAACAGGGGTCAAAATTGTACACCTGAAGCTCGGACTGGCGTAGGTTTGGTTTTCTGTGCAACACCCCCATCATCAAAATAGGACCCGGAAGGAAATTTTCTCACGGAACAGGTAGCACAGACATACAGAGACTATTAACTAATCTAATAAAACACTTGAAGTTCTATTTTTAGAGTTTAAGGAGGAACTAGAGAGTTGGAATAGGTCAATATTTTCCTTAGAATTTTTAACCATATCTTTATTATTCCACCTAAAAGCCTCCAAAACTGGTGAATAAAGTTGTTACTGGGAAAATTTTTTCCAGAACACGAAACAAGAAATGGATTTCTGCCTATTAATACCATCTCTTCTTTTAACAAAGGTGCAACTTTCTAATAAAGCATTATACCATCAACTTAATGTATTTCGAGCACGCTGATGCCACATTCTGTTAGTACCTGAGTAAGTTTATACTTTAGATACTATTTAAAAATTATTTTTATTTAAGCTATGTTTTTATTATTAAAATAAGAACCACTAAGCTTTTAAGATCTCCTTCTAATGGACAAATTTAACTTTCATATGCTTATCCCTACCGCCTGAACAATGTGAATTGAAAATATCTTAATAATTAATCAAGGCGAATATGGGGTTTGAATATCTGGCTGCCAGTGGAGTTAAAGAGACTTTGGGGGACTTCTTAAGCATCCCCTTCCTGTATTTGGCATTCTGCAAAATGATCTCTCCATATAAAGCTCATCCTAAGAATATGTTTAGTTAACTGTTACCAATCAATCTAATAATCGGATTCTCTCATGTAAAATATTCTGCATGGTTCTTTGGTGTCTCAGGCGGAAATCAATGATTTCACTCTGAAGACATTCTTTGGGTAACCCTGACATTTCAGGGAGAGAGACAAAAAAATAAGGAACAATCTGTGTCCCTGACGGTATCTGACTGTCCTCTGATTTCAGGCCTGGTATCAGACCTCCCCCCCATAACCCTTCTTCATCACTTTTAGGACACAAGTGAACTGCGCAGTTTAGAGGTGACAACTCAGCTGGTGACTCCGAGTGGCATGGCGTCATTTCTAACGTATTTAAATCTGTTTCCCATTTAATATTACAAGTAGAAATAAAATGAGACCTATTAATGGAGGAAACGGAAAGGTCACCTGTTAACTCCGTGATCCCAAGGCGTTCACCAGCTCCTACCTGCCCCCCCCCCCCCCAACTGCCACTAGGACGATTTCATCTTCCAGTGGTCAGTTCACCTTCGGTGAGGGATAGTGCATACTTCATCAAAGACTGGCTTCCCAGATTCCCTTCAGGACCTGTGAACAGAAGATCTGCAGCCACATGGGGCTTGGCTCAAATTTCAGGAGAGCAGTGGGGTGGGGGAGGTACTATGACGTGCTCCAGGCTGTGCTGGCTCTGGGTTTACAAGGGGTCACAAAGGTTAGAGAATCACAGATGTCAATAGAGCTCCAGGCCCTACCCTTTAGAAAATTTGCAGTAGAAATCTTCTTACCTTGTTACATTTGGTTCTAAGTCCTCTGTAAGTTCACAGGGCCATGTGGAGTTCTTTACGTGGGAGATTTCACCCATGTTAGTTATATGGAACCATGACAATGACAATGTCTTTTACATCAACTCCCTCTCCCAAGTGTCTTCTCCGTACTCCTACGGCATCATCAGGATGTTCAGGAAAGGTCTGAACGATGCAACTATACCAGCACTAGACTGCCCAGCAATTTGGTATTTTAAGTCCTTTTTCTTTTCAAAGTTCGCCATCTGAGCTTACTTGATTCATTCCGCTGTGGTTAGTAGCAATCCCTCCCTCTTCAGAGTTGATGTCAGGTTCGCGGAAGAAAATGCACATTTTCTTTTTCCACTCAGGGCTTCTTTTACCCTCATTCCCAAGGGTGACCGGGCTTTGCATTATAAGAAAAAAAAATCTGTTGCAAAAATAATTAAATAGTATGCCACCAGGTGCCTTGTAGGCCTCTGGTATTCCAGCAGAGAATTGCAGTGCTTATTCATTCTGCATTAATTGGGCATCTACAATGTGCTGGCACCATACTTGAGGCTCAGATCCAAAAATGAGTGATAGAGCCTGGGCCTCTGAGGAGCTTGATGTCTAGTGGGAAAGGGGGTTGGGGGTGCTCCAGAAATGAGAAAAATGTGATGAGTGCAATAAGGAACTTTGTACCTAGTGAGCACAGAGTGTACAAGATAGCATAACTAGATCTTGGAGTAGGTGGGGAGGGCCGACTTCCAGGGGAGGGCAGCTTTTGAGGGCAGTGTGGGGCACATGACTTCGATTTCACCAGTGGAATGAGGGAAGGGCATCCTGGGCTGGCAGGAGGGGAGATACAGGCGTTGGAGGAGGGAAAGGTAGACCACCTCGGGTGCTATCAGCCGGCTAAGGTGTCTGAACATAGGGTGTGGGCAAGAGGATGAGCTTAAACTGAGTCTGTGAATGGAATGTCCCATGCCATATTTCTGGCTCTGGTCCAGCAAATAGGTGATGATGAGCTTGTGAACCATTTTTTAAAGAAGAAGAATGACATAATCATATTTGTGTTTCAGCGAAATGTCTCTGGCAACTGCACGGAAGCTAATATTATCTTACATTTATTGAGTACTTATAATGTGCTGTGACCTGTGCTAAGAATTTTGCTTATGCCATCAGATGTTGCCCCGACCACAATTCTATCGAGTAGATAGTATTATTTTAATACACCTTTTACGGAGGAGGACAGTAAGGCTTAGCAAGGGCATGAGCCCGGAGTCAGGAAGAAAGTTTATGGTTGAATGTGACCGGAATCGTGGAATTTCCAGAGTTACGAGTGATTGTGGAAGGACATTTGGAAAAGGAAACCCAGCATTTGAAAAAGAGTTAAAGTGAGGCAGTTTGATTCCCTTTTCTCTGGGTGAAGGGTGAGACAGAGTGGGGTATAAGGACTTTTCATCCTCAGAATCCCTCCTTTCATTCATCATTATGCCAGTTTGAAAAAGAAAATGAAACACGATTCTTGATCCTCAAGAAACTGACACCAGAAGGTGTTACATCTTTGGGAGTTTGGAAAGAGATGGTTAACAGACACCCTTCA
This sequence comes from Ursus americanus, assembly GCF_024610735.1. Taxonomy (NCBI): domain Eukaryota; kingdom Metazoa; phylum Chordata; class Mammalia; order Carnivora; family Ursidae; genus Ursus; species Ursus americanus. Next base: position 26,128,855 of record NC_142127.1, on the reverse strand, counting down.
AAACAGAGGAATTTAGTCAACCCCGGAACACTGGCCTTGCTGATTTAATTCATGACATTAAGGCCTCCTTCGGCCTGATGAGGAAGCAAATGAAAATAATCCCTTTGCGATGACTACTTCCCCCCTTTTCCGAATTAACTCTCCTATTGCCTAAGACTCACCAATCCTCAAACTTCCAAATTCTCTACATGCCTTATCTCTGGCATCCCATGGCAAGCCCTAAAGCTGCTAACATTTTGTAACAACTATGTGACAAATTGTTGTGCTTTTATTCATGTCGGACATCTTTGCCAGGCTTGCTTGTTGTGTTTTCTGTTTGGCTGTGTCATGGGACCAAAGGTGCCTGCCTTTGTACAGCATGTCAAATCTGGTTAACATGCAGTCATTTATCTTTAAAACCACTCCCGCACAATGGCAGCGGTGGGCCAGGCCACAGGGCTCCAAACACAACCCAATTTTTCAGACCATCTTTTCTGCATATGGGGAGCACATTGGACAGCAGACAAGATGTTTTGTGATTTTGGGAATCTCTTAGAGACAAATTGTGGAGTGCAAGTGCAGTGTAGCTGGACTGCTGGGTGCCCAGTGAAGTGAGGAAAATCAGATACAGCACAGGCTGAAAGAATGAAGCGAGAATTCATATCTCGGTGCAGAACTTGCACAGTACTTTGTTCACACAGGGAGCTCACACATAGACAAAAGCATGCTTGCTTGGTGGTTATTTGCAGGGATTCTATAGGCACGGTCTGTGTGTATGGTCGCACGGAAGCCTTCTGTATGCATCTTGTGCCGGTGAGGGTGTCCACACGTGAACGTGAAAATGTGCTTGTGTGGGAAGACAGTTTGCTGCTTCAGATTTAAGACATGGGAAAGACCTTCTAGTTCACTGAGGCGTTTCTCTCCTAATGTAGTAGAAGCAGAATCCTTGTGTTTTCTACGGTTGTTTCAATAAAGGACTCTGTGTGTGTTTAAGGAGGACTCCGAGCCGGTGGGTGCCAAGTGCTACAGTGACAACTATTGAGGACTTTTCTTTCTAGAAAATGGCTGCAAACTTTATAACCTAATTCACTTCGGGTTTTCATTTCTCAGTTGTTTCAAGGTATCTTAGGGATGATTTGTCCTTAAATAACTAATTATCAACAAAGGGGGAAAGACAGCAACAAAAAAAATGTGATAAACCTTCATGAACTAGTTGAACTAAAATGAAGAATTGACTTCCGTGAATCAGCTAAAGGGAACTGAACATAGCAAAACTATATGATTTAAGTGAATTGTTAGGAACTGCAAATAATAAATATAAATGCACATATATATGTATATGTGTATACATACACACACTTGTTTGTGTATGTGTGTATGTGAGCTGAGGTTGCTTGAAGGAACAGACACAGTTTTTCTTTTTTTCTTTCTTTCTTTTTTCTTTGCATTTCTCTCTCTCTCTCTCTCTCTCTCTTTTTTGAGTAAAGGACCCAAGAGATTGCCTTTCACTTTGAAAACAATCTCTAATATCAGGAAAATGCGCTGTTTGTTTATGCGTACATAATGCAAGTTTGTCCGCCTGGGAACTGCAGCAAATGGGAGAAGTATGCATGGATTTCACAGGTAACAGGATTACGTGGGCACATAATTGATCCATTTGGAGAAAAAAAATGACAGTGCTCTAAAGATGCCTAGGCTTTGGAGATGGAGTTTATGAAACAGGCATTTGTAAATTCAAAGGAATCAATATGTCAATTTTATTACATCTCAGAACCAGCTGGGCATTAAAGGAACAGTAGCCTTTAAAAAAAAAATGCAGCTGCATATTCCCACATTCTCAACCTTGCTTAAAGGGCTTAGAATTTAAGGAAATGAACTTAGAGATTTCTACCTTTTCAGAAATTAATTTACATTATCAAGAGAGAACAATAATTGAGCATTTTCTCTGTTTGCAACTAAACCATTTGGTTAAAATCTCTGACTTATTGTGACAATTAAAGACTATTAGTAGATACAGGTAAGAAGCAGAACGGTGCCTCTCACATAGGTTGCACTGAGGCAGGCACTTTGTTGCATGTGAGTCAAGTATCCATTCGAATTCATATCTGAATTGTGCTTTTCAGTAGGGTCTAGGTTTTACTTCTTCACTGATCTAAGGACATAATTTAAGAGCTAAGCTTTGGATGTCCCACAGAATGTGGTCTGTGCAAGTATGAAATATTCCTGTTTTATTAGAATTTTTGACAATTCAAAAAGACCAAGCTATTTTAAATTAAGTTCCCAGATAATAGGATTTGGACAACAGCCATAAGAGATGTGCATGGGATGTGAATTCGATATATTTTTTAAAGATTCCAAAGAGCTTACACAACTAAGCATGACATTTAGAAGCTACTGACTGGTCCATGTCCAGGTGAAGCAGTCCTTTCTCTCACACACCCTGCTGTGTGTGCCGTCTACTAGCACCTCCAAGGTGAGCCGATCCACTACTCATGTTCACATCCCCACTCCCCAGACTCCTGCCCCAAGAACATCCCTAGGTCCATTCATTTATGATGAATAGAGCCTAGTTCTCTTTTCTCCCCAGGCATTGAGGGCTTCAATACCATGAAAGAACACAGCATTCAGACACAAACAAATCTGTGTCCAAATTCTGATTCTGCCACTTACTCTCCATGTGGCCCTGAGTGTGTTTCTTTACCTCTCTGAGTTTTAGTTCATCATGCTTAAAATGGGGCCCCGATACTTATTTTAGAGACTTCCTTGGGAACATTCAACAAAATTCTGAGGGCAGTATCTGGAGCCTAGAAGATCCTCGATAAATTCCGATTATGACTATTTCAAAGCATGGCTACAGGCTGCCAGGAGTTCTGTGACAGAGGCATTTCAGTTTCTGGGCTATGCCGAAACCTTCTTGAAAAGAGGAAACAATAACCTTAAGCTGAGGTATTTATTCCTTTGCAATTCTTTAGGGAATGTTAAAAAACAAACAAGGAAAAGAAATAGTCACAGTGATTGGCATGGTCTTATGCCTCTTCATTTCCAGGAAGTAGACATAGTACTCTTTGTTAGAGGAGCAACAGCCTCTAAAAAAACTTCCTCTAAGAACACATCCTGGGCTGACCTTTATCACAGCACTTACAATATCTGTTTCCTATTTGTCTCTTCACTAATGTGCAAACACCTTGGGGACAGTCTTGATCATCTCACCATCACCAGTGACTAGCTCGGTGCGTGGGACACAAGGATCACTTGGTTAGAGAGAGGCTGTACTTAGGATGAAGATGAATCCATTCTACTCAAGCATCTTCTGAAAATGAATACAGCAGGTACATTAAAGATTTAGCGTATATTATAATATCAAGAAAAAAGCTTTTGGTGACTTATGTTATACTCCTTACCATCCTAGTAACAATTTCTTGAACTCCACTTAGTGACAGCTATGCCATTTTGAATACTTGGGATTTTTTTTTTCTTTTCTTTTCTCTCTCTCTCCTTTGGTTTATATTTCATTCAACTGGCTTTTCCACTATTCTCAGTGACACCCGTAAGACTTGTGAGTCAGGGAGTCAGGTAGAGAGGAAGTGCGGGTGTTCAGGGGAGACTAGGCTTTAGATACCTGGGCTCGAATCTGGTGTCTACTTCATGCGTGCCATGTGACCAGGGGCAAGTTGCTCAACCTAACTGTGTCTCCATTTCTCATAAAGCCTCTGCACCAGGGTTGTTGTGAAGACATACTGGTAATAGGAAGTATCAAGTACCTAATAGGTATTTAATATTATATCTCCTCCCTCTACTGTTCTTTGTTTAGTGAGTATTTAGTTTGGGTGGGCATTTAGTGAGTTCCCCGCCTTGCTCCTTCTGTCCATCATTAAGTCAGTCAACACCAATGGTGGATATCTTAGCTCAGTTTCAAATTTCATTATGAGAATTGGACTATTTTCTACTCAAGGAAGTGAGCATGCAGAAGTACTTTCCGTACTTAGAATCACAATCATTCCAACAATTTTCTGCCTAATCTGACTCTTTCTTTGTTCCCACCATCCTCTTTAGTGAACCGCTTTGGTATTTCCGTGAGGCTTTGCCACCATTCTGTGTTTGGTTATCTCAGATCTCTCTTCTTCCGTGATCCTTTGGCGTTATCAGAAAAGAAGATGCACTAAGGGCCCTTAACTTCATACGTTTGCCATGCAACTATGTGGATTGGTTAGTTAATAGAGCAGATTAAAACACTTTGTTTGATTCTGCTCAAGCATACCAGAAATACATTCAAAATCTACAGCTACAAAATGTAAAGAAGGTAGTCCAAATATAGTACTACATAATGAGGCTCCCTGTTGGTAGTATATAAAGCAGTTTAGAGTATAGCTTCAAATTCTAATGAAGATCATTTTAAATTTTGCACTGAATTGTGAATTTAAAATTCCCATGTTCTCCATAAGTATCTGAAGAGGGGCATGTAAATACCATAAGTGAATTAATTACTGCCTTAAGTTGGTAAAGCATGTGTGAATCCAAACTTTATTCTTGAACTTGCACTTCTCTTCCCAAGGTTTTTTGAACCATTTCCTATATGCCAAGTTCTGAGTACCTATTCAACTGCTGAGGACATATAAAAAAGGAATTTTTCTTTGCAGAGATGCAATCTTCCAATCTCAGAAAATCACCACCACCGCCGCAAAAAGTCTGCCCAGCACCATATAGATGAGTAACATGAAATTCATAAAGCAGGAAAGAGATACTTATAACCAAAAAATGTTACCTTGACTTTTGCTCCTCCTTTTAATATTAACAGTATCAGTTTCTTTCTCTGAGAAGAAACGAAAAGACTAAGTGGCAAGAATATCTTTAACTCTTGCTTATGTTTTGGTGAGGTAACGTGGGACCACTGAAGTTATTGGACAACTTTTCCAAGCTGACTTTTTTGAAGTAAACTCAAAGAGGAGGGAAAATGGAACTGTTAGCTCACTGATGGCGCCCACATGGCGCCCACACCAGTTCCTTCAGAGACTCCATAATTTCCATGGAAGGGCCAGAGACCCTGCCAATATCCGCACATCATTGGCATGATAGACCATAACAGCTTCTTCTGAGCCGTTCCGGTCTATCGTGTCAATGCGTACTCAGGGAGTCCTCAATGCACGGATCATTGACACGGCACTACATAACGGCTCCTTAGCAGCCATTATTGGGTATCAAGTCAATGCATACTCAGGGAGCCTTTAACGCACAGGCCTGCACAAGCAGACACATTCCGAATACTAAAATTTCTTAGGAAAATTAGTCATTGCCCATGTGTGATAGCTGTTTTCCATTTTGAATTTTAACCATTTTGGGGAAAGGGGGAGAAGGGAAAATACCAGGGTCGTCTGAAAAGTCCTTAAAAAACTGGTGCAAAAGTTTTAAGTATGGGTGGGCATATGAAGATGACGAACTTCTAATTTTTTCCTTTCCATAGCCTCATTTTATTGTGTCAAAGTTCTAGAAAGCACTTCACTTTCATTGAGGCTCTTTTTCAGGCAGGGTACAGCTCAGAAAGCCTTTTTTATGGTTCAGATATAAATCCCAGAAAATGTAGTGGAAATGATGACAGGCTCTCTAACTATAAAATAACAGTAGTAGGTGTCATTATAATAATCTTACAGAACTACACACATCAAAAATATCACGTTTCATGATGATCTCTGCAAGAGATTCCAGTTGGTTGTCATTCCAGACTTTTAATAAATAACATGTTGAGTAGGAAAGGTTCTGCAAGGATCAAAATAAAATAATGGTAATGATGATGATAGTAGTAGTGGTAATAATAACCATCATCATAATCATAATACAGCCACTGTTTATTATATCCTTACTATGTGGCAGGCACTTTGTATACATTATCTCATTTAATTTTCTCAACAGACGTTACAAATCAGGCAACTGTGGCTTAGCAAGGTTAAATAACCTGACCGAAAACACGCAACTGCTCGGTGACGGCAGTGGGATTTGAACCGGGTGTGTGTGGAGAGAGCCATGCTGTTACCATTACGTAGCTTCTGATGATGACCACCTTTGGGCAACCAGGGTTTGTATTTAGAATAGCCAACCTCTCGACTGCTTACTAACCGGGAAACTGAGGCAGGACAGCTTTAGTAATTCCCCCATATTCTAGAGTTAGAATCAATACCAGAACGCCACATTGCAAATGCCCTTTCTGTCTGATGTCATGTTAACCGCAAGCCGACTTGGGCATTTCAGAGACTCTGTTTGTGTTTTAGAAGGAATGTCCACTGCTGCCATCACTCCTGTAAAGATTCCCCCGCACCAAATCAAAATGGGGCGAGTTTGCTGTTGTTGGTATTTTTCCCTTTTGTGTTCTGCTGACTGACTGACATCTGCTATCATGCTAAGCAGGTGTTCCTATGTAAACGAACGTGCCCTGTTTGTGTTTCGCCATCCTCGCTGCTGCGCACCCAAATGAGCAGCGTGATTAAGAATCCTGTAAATTTTTGAAAGGAAACGGATGGCTACCCTACTAGAACATAATTACACCGTTCCAGCATCCGCAGCTCACTGCCGCAGCAGAGTTGGAGAACAGCAGAAATTAATAATATATAATAGCATCATTCTCGTAATTTATAAATGAAATAAAGTAGAGAGGAGATTCTGCTGATATGCATTTTCTCCTTAATTCTAAAAGACAAAGTATAGATTAGAATTTTAGTGGGGTGAAACCTGGCCAGTAGTCTCCCACTAGTTGCCTGATTCATGATAGGAGTGATTTTGCTTAGGGAAAAGAGCTAATATCTTCTATTAGGCCAGGGGGAGAAAATGAATAAACAAGGCCCTCTAAAGGCAATATGAGATAGAGGGGGTCTGAGAAACATTTCTGCAGATCGTGTGCCCACAGTATTTTTTAAAAGGTATTACTATTTTAAGACTTCGATGTGTGTGTTGCATTTTTTCTTTCATTATAATAACATACCGCCATAGGTCAACCCCTCTGGGAAAAGAGAGACCCGATCAGTTAAAGATGTGGTCCAACATAAACTTTATGCTAAAAAGCATTTGGTAAATTGGAGCTCTGCTGGGCAACAATGCCCATATACTGAACAATGCTGTGTACTGTGTACGAAACATTCGTTCATAGGGTGGATTACATGTTAGGTGGCTTTCTCCTGCACAAAAAAGACATTTATGTCTTTAAACAACAACAACATGATTTTGAGCACCCCGAATGTACCAATTGTCCTCTTCTTACATCATTAGAGTAAGGGACTTGATTCTTTTAAACACGCCTTCCAACCACGCTGGAGAAATAATAGAACTTTCCAAAGAGGAAATAAATTATATGTTAAAAGTAGCCAGTTTGTATCTCTGTGACATAAGATTGTGGAAGGAGGTTCAAAGTTTAAAATATTTTTGTTTTCCCTTGCCGTAAGTATGTTGCCAGACAAATGGATACCCGCTCAGCTGTTTCAAGGGTTTGTCCCCCCATGAGCCCAAGGCCCACGACAGACCTAGAGACACAGGCCCACACACATAGGGGCAATTAGCCTTAAGAAAAATTTTATTATTTAAATCGCGTTATTTAAGCAATTTTTCTTCTTAATTTCAAAGAGTGACAATATGTCCAAAAAAAAAAAGTCAACATGGATTTTTCTTGTTTTAATTAACCTTAGAGAACATGCAGATACTACGGGCTTTTAAGAGAAGCATGTCCATTTAAGATGCTTATTCATTTAAGCAGTATTCATTTAAAGGTCCCCTTGAGTATTACTCTATGTGTTTTGATTTGGTTCAGAGAAAATGTATTCATTTAATAGATTTATTTCATTAACAGGTATTTATTTAAGTGGGTTCCACTGTATTTAAATCTCCAAACAGTCTCCATTACTTCCTCGCTTACTTGCTTTGTGTTGACTAATTTTAATAAGCCTCAGGTGCCTAGGGTCTTATTGAGTGTTCAGTTTGATCAATATGGTTAAATTAAAATTGTGCGAAATATAAGCAAATGTACTCTAACAACACAGTGAAGAATGAGCTCCGCACTGCATTGATTGGTATGCTGTGCACACGTGTGTGTTGTGGGGGGTGGGTAAGCCTCTAAACTACCTGGCAACTGCACATCTCCTTCAAACCTCCGCTCCCTCCAGACGTGCCCAGGTCCTCTCCCACCTAGACATTCAGGGAAGGGCACAGGCACACCCAAGGAAGGGGAAGAGCAAGGAGAGTCAGGTCAGGTATTTTGCTTTTTGATGTAATGGGAAGCAGAATGTAAGACTCACAGTGAAATCCTATGGAAAGAAAAAATAGCTAAGATCTCATGAAAGGTAAGCTCTGGCTATCCCTAAAACGCTTTCAGCAATGTCAATTTAGAATGGGGAGGCGAGTTCCTCTTCGAAGAGTAACTTTTTATTTTATGGTAATTACCCTTAAATCTTAATCACTTGGTAGCATGCATCCTTTTTCAAACTTCTTGCTTGTCGAGTTAGATTTGGCAAATTGCCACAAACAAACAAACCAACCCCACCTCGCGTCTGAAGTATACCAAAAATCAGCCTTACAATTAATCCTGCATTTGAAAACTTAGATAACTGAATAGCCTTCTAACAAACTCACTGCTTTCCATACAATTGGAAAGCTACGCAGAGAGTACGTTTGAGTGGATTCCATTTAGCATGTATGTTTGCGTCTTCCATTCTTAAATCGATTTCTTAACATTTCTCTTTTTTCCTTCTCTTTGTTTTCCTTTCCTGCCTGTTTTAAGGGATGCAATGGGAATATCGAGTATACTTCATATTCGATTCTTAAGCTTTTCAAAATCTGCCACAATCACTGAGCGATCATAATTATATATCATATTGAAAGTGTTCCTAATACTTGTTGGTTATCAAGACAGTTTCTTTTTTTCCTACCTGTTGTGTGATCTTGTATCTATTGTTAATCTTCTTGCTAAGTGATAGCTACCATCACAGCTCTGGCTTTCCTTGATATTATCTCTTCCTACATGTCCAAAACATAAGTTCACATTAGCAGAAGTTGATCTTATCAAAGGTAAATCAGAAGTTAAAAAAAAAAAAGGCAGGAAGATTAAAAAAAAAAAATAGAAACTACATATCTTGCAAGCAATTATTGTACTTAGGAAAGTATGTTCTGTTGAGAGGAAAATCATTCTCTTGGTTAAATTGACCACGTAGGTTTATAAGCATAGCAAGAATTTGAAGTTTCCTTGTAAATTAAATCTAGGGCTTGAGCTTCCTAACCTTTAATAGTAGAGTCACCAGCAAGGCTGCAAAATAATGTGTGAGTCTTAAAATCATCAGAAATAAGTCAACCAATACAAGTTCAGAAGAACTGACTTTATTTTTGTGGTGGGGCCAAGAAAAATACTTAGCTTTTTGTTTAGTTTTGCTCATGTTAATCTTGATTTTTCTTTGTGTTTTGTATGTTTTGAGTTTTTAATATCAAAGGTAGTGCTCTTTGTAAACAAGTGTAAGTTTACCCAGGCAGCTTCACTTACACTCTTCCCTTGTAATCAGATGTGAAAATTACACCCTCCCTTTTGGATACATGATAATTACACATTTCAACATGCAAAGAATTGTCTCTGTTTCAGTTGTTGGAATGAAAAAGCTGAGACATTCAGTAAAATATATTATTATATTAAAGATCATTTCCATAATTGTTTTCAGGATTTGTAATCAAAACCATGATCAAGGTAGTTTTAGTTTTAAAAAGAATACACATGGAAATAAGGAGTGGTTAAAATTAATTGCTAAGTTCCACTTGAATGGCCGTTCTCTTATTTTATAAAAAAGCAATTGGGAAAATACATTATATTCTTTCTTTCAAAAAAATCTTTTTGTACCTTATATGACATTTTTTTCCCTCCATGCTTATAGAAATACCTATTTTTCATGTAGACCAAAAACAAAGGCTAAAAAAACCTACATTTTTGTGATCATGTGCAAGTTTTTGTCAGAAGAGAGATACAAATACAACAAAGGAATCTTTTCCGGAAATGTGTTTTATTTATTGTTTGTGTTGTATTTTTTTTTTTTTTCAAGAGTCCTTTTGAGCCAACTGAACCAACTGTGAAAGTTTTGTAAACTCAGATGAGGTACCTTGAACTTCACGGTCAGATTTCTAGGCTCACTTGCAGTGTCACCTATGTCATAAGGTAAAGACATATGTCAGTGTGGGTATAAGATAAAGCCTGAAAAACTCAGAGTTTTTGGAAAATCGCACTCACTCAAAAACATTTTTTTCTCTTTGGGGTGGAGGTTTCAAATTATTGATTCCTTTTTTACTTCCCTAAGTTAATAAAAAGGAACAGGAGAGAGAAGGCTGTGTTAGATAACTGATGTTATGGTCTCTTGAAACACTTTATATAATAAAGGAGTACCTCAACTGATTAGTTCTCTAAGTGTTTTTTTTCTATTCATCCAAGCACTGGCATAGGTAAGAGAGGATGCATAGTCATAGAGCCCAAATTTATTTAAAAAAGAAAAAGGATCCTAGCAGATTTTTGGTTCTGAAAATGTCTCAACCCAGTTTTCAAATATTTGGACTTAAATGATAATACTAATTAGTGCTTATCTGTACATCCTTTGTGTTTTAAAACCATTACATAATCTGACATGTATATTTAATTTTCCAAAATATTTTCCCTAGAGAGCATTTGTGTATTTTTAGAACTTGGAAGGAACTGGAGGTTTCAACTCTTCTCATCCTTAGGCCTCCCTCATTGGGTAGATGTTGAAACAGAACTGGCAGAACCAGGATTTGAATCCTAGTCTTCTGATTCCAAATTAGGGACAGGAAACTCTTTTGAATGTTATTGATAGTTTTCTCTCAAGATCCAGTCTGACATGATGTCTTATTTTTAGGTGAAATGATTCTCTACTCTGAAGTGTCAGGTTGTAATTGGTGTGTATGCTGAGAGGTGAGTAGGCTAGAATCAGAAAATCCACTGCACCCATGTGCTGAGTTACTGGACTATGGAGCCACATGTTCTGAACTCAGGACTCTTTGGTTCTACTGCTTCTGTGTGTTTTGGAAGGATTGGACGGTAGCTTTTTAGGTGAGGTGTGCTCATAATTCTTATACAGACAGGGCAGAGCACCCAGAAAATATTTCACCTGGTATTGACATTAGCCTGGCATTAAGTGAGTTTCCATTCCAGTCCCATTTCAAAGGTAAGCCAAGCCTATGTTGGCACTATAGAGAGTGTGGTGAGGAGAGGCCATGGCAGAGAGTCCGTAGAGGAGATGGCAGGAGGGAGGGCCGCCAAGAAGGAATGAAAAGGCCTGTGTATCTGACCCCATTGTCTGCATTCACCTTCACCACATGGAGCTTTGCCAGCAGGGGCAGTGGTGGTGAGGAAGAGTTTGAGGTGAGGAGAATGGCTTCCTCTCCAAGCCATTCCTGACTATACTACATGTCTTCTACTAGTTTCTATCCTAGGAGGCTGACTGATCTGTGGAATTCTGGGATCATGACCTGGTATAAGAAGAGTCCTGGACTTGGTTCAGGGAGCTTGGCCCGCTGGCCCTCCCAGCCCTGCCATGCGGTGGCAGTGAGGTCAGCACCAGCACCTCGTTGGGGGTCATGTCCCTCACTGTAAAGGGTAGAGATTGGACAGAGGTTGCGAACGGGTGGCTGACAGATGTGTTTGGTTTGGCTCAGGAAGTATTTTAAACACATTTGAATTGGTTGCCAATATTTAAACAACTGGGAAAATCACTAAAAAATTCTGATTTCCAGCTCTTCTGGAGAATTCAGAAGATCTGACATCTCTGGCCTACATGGCTGCATAGACAGAGGGATTTTCTCTGTATCCCTGATAGCAGGATCAGCTGACCTCCTTCACCCGTGTGGTCTATGTAGACATTGGTGTGTGTGACCCCAGTCCTCTCCACGACTCCTTCCTGGCTCTGGCTCTGTAATTCTAAATCTGACTTGCTTCACTCTACAACATATACTGAGTCCTTAGTGGTTTCTACATCCACGGTAGAATGCTAAGGTATTTGCCTGTATAATCAGCATCAGATAAAAGTGGGAAAAATTTTAGATTAACTAAATCAGCCCTATTTGGAACAAACTCTTACTTTGAAATCTGATGATGGGAGGCAGGTATAGCTCAGAAAAGGTGGCCTTAGAGGTAGTCACAGGAAATGTTTGGGGTCTAACAATTGTCTACCCAGCAAACTATATAACTATTTTATAAATTATCCCAAAATTGATTCTTTAAATCCTGAAGCAAATAATATAAGCTCTTTCAGTCAACATAGCATGTTCCCATATCTCCCACTAAACCAACGTCTCTGATCTTCTTTTTGAATATTGGGTTCATGAACTTTTTCTGTTCACATAATTGCAAGCAAATTATGTTGGCCTAGGAACTATTTGGTCCTGTTCAAAAGTAAAGAAATATCCTTGATTTAGAAAGTCATATTTTTATAAACGATTTTTCCAGATATAGCCAGTTTCAACACAAAGGATAACATTTGCAACTAATGGTTATAGAGTGTTTCATATTGTCTGAGGTACTTTGGCAGAAATATCTCATTTGATCTTCACAAAAACTCTAGCAGGAGAAAGAGAGGGTATTTAACACAAACGAGGAATCACAGACTCAAAAAATCAGATGACTATTGGAAAACTGGCTACTATTTAATGTGTGAAAGACCCAGTGTTCAAGCCTATAGCTTCTGGCTCCACATTCAGTACTTCCATGCTATCGCTGTGTTTCCAAGATGGATGGATGGATGGATGGATGGATGGATGGATGGACGGATAGGTAGATAGATAATCTTACCTAAATGATGATTTCTTTTTCTCTCATGAGTGAAGAGTATTGTCTCAATATTTCCCAAGTTGAATGAAAAATCTTTTTGGTAGCCATTCTTAAGTGAATCTTGGATTTTCATTAAGGGAAACTAGTATGTAAAAAACACACAATTCATTAGCAGTGTAGGGAATAATTTAAGATCAAAATTTTCAATTTTCAATGAAATAATCATACAGAGGAATGGAGAGGGGGCAAAAAAATAAATGAGGCAGGTAAAAGGTTATGGAATTTAAGGGGGGTAACTATAAAATAACGGAATAGAAGATAGAAAAAAGAGATTATGGAAAGATGAGAAGAAATATAAGAAGAAATAAAGGATAAGGAGACTGTGTAGTAATTTAAGAAGTGAAACCCCTCAGGACAGAGGTAGGAGAGAAATGGGAAATTCTAGAGAGGAAGCAACAATTAGGAAGTGTGGAAGAAAAACCTCTAGGCCAGAAATCTGAGCAGACTTGAGGAGAGGGGAAGGTGGTTAAATATGGAAACACAGAAAGGGATGTTTTTAGGAATTCAGAAGCTGAAAGGAAAATAAATTTTAATCACGAAACTCTGTGAAGACAGGATCAACAAGTTTGAATTACAAGAAAGGAAATTCACATGGTTAGAAGGAATGAATAGAAATTAGTAAGAGAAGTTTTTGGATTTCAAGAGGTAGGTAGAGAAATTATTAAAAGGAAAGAGGGCATGGTAGCTGGAGGTAGAAAATGAAATGAGTCTGGAAAGACATGACTGGGACCACAGCAAATTGCAATAATGTAGAAAAGGGAGCCATTTGTGAAGGAACTGGAAGGAAGGAAGGAAGGAAGGAAGGAAGGAAGGAAGGAAGGAAGGAAAGGAGGAGGGGAGGGAGAGGAAGGCAAGAAGGCAGGAAGGAGGAAAGGAAGGAAGGAAGGAAGGAAGGAAGGAAGGAAGGAAGGAAGGAAGGAAGGAAGGTGGGAACGAAGGTGGGAAGGAAGGAAGGAATTTAAGCTTTAAGCTCTTTGGGGAGGGGACCAAGCCTCCAAGGTGACAGAGGCAAAAGTGGCAAGGGGAAAGTGGGAAACAGAGAAGGCAGTGAGTCAGTTATGGCTCTAAAAGCGTGGATAGTAAGAATGAGGCATTGTGTTTTTTCATTTATGTCTATGGTATTGGTTTTTCTTTTCTATAACTGGGGACCCGACTTTATTTCACATATTCATATTCTACCCATATGATCGATTCACATGGGAGAGGAATTTACAAAAAAGAGCAACGTTTTACTTTTTCAAATTTCCTGCAAGGTGAGGTAACCCTGATGGTTATCTAACCATCTGAAGGACACAGCACCACAGGCAAGTGTGGCAATGGTGCTAGAGGACATAACCGGTCTTGAAACTGTCTTTTTCCCCCCAATAAATTCATAATTCATATAAAGTGGGAATTATGTCCATTTATGGCAAAACAAACTCTAGAAATTGATTTTTATTGAGTATACTGAAGTTTTTAGTCTGACTTACAGATTTTTCTATTTATAGATTGTATTTTATAACAAAATTGTGTAGATCCTTCAAAATTTTTCTCTTTTCTTTTCTTTTCTTTTCTTTCTTTTCTTTTCTTTTCTTTTCTTTTTTCAGAGAGGGAGAGCTAGTGGGGAGGGTCAAGCAGGCTCCACACCCAGCACAGAGCTGATGTGGGGCTCGATCTCACAACCCTGAGATCTTGACCTGAGCCAAAATCAAGAGTCGGACGCTTCACCGACTGATCCACTCAGGCACCCCACACTCAACAATTCTTTACCTTGATACTATACACTCATTTATCTAGACTCAAATACTTTCTTGCTCTGAATGGTCTAAAAGTACACTCCATGGGGTACTAGAATTTAAATGCCTCCTCTCCCCCAACTATTTCTAGTCTTCCTCTTCGATTAAATTGTGTAAAGCCTTTGGCCATACAATTTTCGTATCACTGTGAAAATGGAGTTCAAAATCATAACAGACATAAGAAACAGGAGGAAATTAGTACTTTGCCCTTCCAGGCACACCCTGGACCATGTGCTCAGGTCCCCGCAGTATGTGCCCCTCAAGAGTGGGTGGTGCAACCCAGGGAATCCAGGAAGTAAGAGCCCCATAGAGGATTAGTTTACCTGAGGGTGGGTAGACAATCCCTCCGCCATAAATGAAAAAAAAAAAAAAAAAAAGTCTTTCATAAGAATTTAAAGCAATTCTCTTCAATACTCAATTTAATCTCCTTTTTCCTTCTTCTTTTCCTTTTTTTCTCTTCCTTTCTCTTCTATCTTTTTCCCTCCATAATCCCTGGCCCCTTTCTAAGATCTTCACCTCAAAGTTAGAAGTGCCTGAAAAGAAAAGCAAAATCGCTGTGTTGCAATACTAACAAGTAATTCTGAATTTGTCAGAAACCAGTTTGAAATAAGATACAAAATTCCTAAAAGTAGCTCTCTGTCTGAGAAACTTTCGGTCTAGCCAGGATATGAATGGATACATGTTTCATGTCATGAAAACAAATGCTTATGTGCAGCGCTCTGAAGAAAAGAAAAAAAATGCCTTAGTGATGACAACACCTATTTTACAGGAGTAGGAAACATAGCTAAGTAGCTTTTGGAACACTTATTGGACTTGTTCATTTTTTTTTTTTTTAACCTTCAGCATATGAAGAAAATAGAGATGACAGGTAGGTAGCGAAATACGACAACAGGATGTCAAACGAATTCCTGACTGTGAGGGTAGAAAGAATTTGTAAGATGTGGACCCTAATACAGTTAAGTTCAGAACTGCAGACGGTGGGGGTGGGGGAGGCAATGTTTTAAGAACAATCATTGTCCTTAAACATCCTCTTAATGCAAAGTCACTCATCTCTCCCCACCACCCCCCTGCTTCCTAGAATTAAGGAAAGTCCTTCCTTAACTTGGGTTGCTATGCAGAGATGTGCAATCTCATTGGCTCCCGATGCTTTTCTGTCTAGTAGCGACTACTGGGAACCCTGCTAATGTGCATATTGATGTACCCTGTAGCTTCCGAGATGATGAAAGAGCATATTACTTATTTCCACAACAACAAAGCGAAGAGAAATTTGAAAGCAGCCAGTTATTTTACCTGGGGACTTTCTCCCAGGTGACAGGGTTATAGAGCCATGGAATTTAAATATGCGGGCAGTCCCATTTTCTGAAAAGTTTTTCTGGGGAGCCACAATACCACTCTCAACAAAAACAAAACAAACAAACAAAAAAAATTAAGAGACTGTTGCTTTCATTTGCATTCATTTAGTCAACTCTGCCTAAAATATGGAAAAGACATTATTATGCTCATTCAGAGTGTATTTTATTCATTGTTTACTAGGCTGGACTGACATGATATGATTTGTGCTTTGCGGGGTCACAACAAGCTACGAGCAGGACAATTTGCTGAATCAAGAGGACGATTGTGTCTGGTGCCAGTCAGTCGCAATTAGGACCAGGATCAGGGAGGCCCAGGGCTTGTGCATCGTCTTGGGCTAGCTGCATAGAAATCAGCTCACCTGAAACTAATTGTCACAACAGAGACCTTATGCAAATGAGCCCTGGGGTTAGCGTGGGAAAAGAAAAACTGTCGCAAAGATAGGTGACCTGCTGAGCAGGGGGTCTGTTGCTGGGGAAATCTTTGTTCAAGGAGTTTAAAAATGTTTTCATTGTTCAACCCCCCCCCCAAAAAAAAGGCATACCCACTCACCAAGAGTGTGGCAAACACACTCATCTAAAATTCCAATAAATTGCAAGCCTGCTTTGGAGCATGCAATAAATTGGTAGTCTATACTTTATAAGGGTTAGGGCAGGAAAATAATTTCCCTTTGCAAGGGCCTTTAAAGTTGAGGTGCTGTGGATTGCAGAGTGGGCCCACCTCGAAAATTCGCTTGGAAGGTCAGTTCTGCTGCTAGCCTGGTGGGACTTCTCCCACCTTTTCTACCCACATTCCAACTGTCCTTGTCCACACAGCCATGAGGGTGCCTGTGAACTAGACAAGAGAGGCCTGTTTTCTAATTGAACCTCACTTTTATCTCAGGTAGAAAGGAAGGGCCAGGAGAGTTCCCCTGCCACATGGCAAAAGAATCCAGGAAACAATGGGCAGTTTCTTAAACTGTGGTTTCTCAAATGTTCACAGAATTAAATGAAATGCAAACGTTGTGAAATTCCAAGACAGGTTATGTGGCCTGAGTGATCATAGATTGTAGAAATTGAGCAAAATAAAACTTATTTTTAAATAATTGACTTCCCTTTTCTAAACCCCTGACAAAAATATCTGTAAATGAGCAATATTGTAATTCAATCTTACTTACAGCACGCCTTTGAAATAGTCTTCAAAATGTTCAACTTCAGAAAACTCAATGAGGGAAAGCCATTTTAAGGTGGGAAACATTTTTATATGTTATTGTAACAAAGTTGCCTTTGGGTTCTCAACTGATTTTTAGCTTTTCAATCTTGTTTCCCTAAAAAAGCTTGGGTTAACATATTGACACTACTTAGCTTTTCACTGAAAATTTGCCAGTAACATATTAAATAATGTAGATTCACGCAGCAGTATACATCAAATAAGAAGAAAATGGGGAATTCTAAGCTTTTGCAAGCACAGAGATGTTTTGTGTCCAGTGATTCCAAAAGAAGAATACTTTGAATAAAATATTTTAGGTGAGAGAAAAAGAAAGAAAGTTGCACTGCATTAGCTTTGAATGCAAATGTTATTTTGTTTGGCAAATTACTGGGTCTCCGAAAGTAAGTGTTTTCATTGTGTTTCCTAAGGGGCTGGATTGAAATCTGGACTTGTGTCTGCTAGGCGAGCTCAGGAATTACCTCGATGGCCACCACAAAACCTAAAGAAAGTTAGGCTCCAAAGCAGCATGACTTAATCACAACTTAAATTAAAAGGAAAAAAAGAAACCAAACTCTTTTGTCCCTTCACCACTGTCTGAAATAATTTCCACATATAGGAGACGGTTCACAGTGGGTACGAAGTGCTCAGCTTTCACTCATCAAACTTTAATCGGAACTGCATTTTAGTTTTTGAATAAAGAACACTTAAAAAATTTAGATGCAAATTATTTTGCATTATTCATGCTCTAAGTGTCCTTGTAGATTTAAACACTTCTGAGGCCACCTTGATTCAAGTAATTACCTAGGCCCTCACTGCTCCGTCATGAATAAGGTATTTTGTACAAGGAAAGTATGTACCCGATGAGCTTTTAAAGTGGCTTTACACTGAGCTTGTGTATTGCTTCTCGTGCATGAGTGAGCCGAACACGCGTCGCAATCTGTCTCAGGTGGGAAACCCTGGCTGGGCATCCATGGGTGACGGGATGAAACCCGAGCGTCTCTCTCCACACACATGCTCTTCCTTTGTCTCTTCCTAAGAATCTCAAAGTGAGGCTCCTGCCCGCTTCTAGTAGCTGTTTGAGAATCTAAGAGAGCCATAGATTAGGAAAAGAAACGAGAGGGAAAGTGCCAGTGGCTCTGCTTAACTCCTCTGTCCCCAGAGTTCATTTAAATGGCCACTTTGCAGCCCACCTCGCCTCCGCCAGCAAAGGCTTCTGCGTAAGGTAAGAAGTCTGTCTGATTTTTTGTGGCTCGGTACATCTGTCTCCCCATCTGGCAGCCTAGACTCCTCAGCTCGGAGCGCCAGTCCTACCTCCGCCACAGTATTCCTCACAGAACGGAACTGGCTTCACACTCAGAGGCGACCGAAGAATGCTTCCCATGGAAAGGAAAGTGACCGCACGGCCTAAGTCTCTAAGTTTATCCACACACACACACACACACACACACACACACACACACACACAAAGGTTCGTAAGAGTTAAATATAATTGGCTGAGGCTTGTAGCTGGCGTTTGTTACAAAATGCCCAAGACTTTCCTTTCCAACTCCGTGGCTTTGAAGAATTATAGGAATTTTATGATGTGCTATTGGAGTTACACTGGCAGAGATTACAGAAAAGGGGTTAAAGTTGGTTTATGGTAGAAAAAAATTATGCAGAAACCAATAAAAATAAACACACTCAAGTAGACTAAACTTGCTGGGCTTTTAGTTTTAGTTTAACAAAGGAAGTTTAGATGAAAGTAAATGTTGCAGCTTTTAGAAAATTAGTTGACACTCATACTTGATCATCTTTACTACACAGCGGTATAATTAATATTTAAACATTCTAATAATGCAGCTTGCTTTGCATGCACTTTTCAGCCTCACAACAGTATATTTTATCTGGAATTGTGTTAGCATTTTCTTGGGTACTGCCCATTTTCATGGAGTTAAATTTAAAATAGAGTAGGGTCTTAGCCCTTATGGCCAGTAAAACATCAATAGGAGAGCGAACAGGTTTCATACATCTCCCGGACAGTTTATTATTAAGACCAATATTTACCCGAGATAGTAGATAATATATGAATTTTGTTCCATTGCCCCCGTGAACGCTTTTAAATGAACGGAGTAGATTAAGTTTGAAAGTTGCTCTGGCTGTTGTCCACTCACCTCTGACTGTCCAAAGCAGGAGAACTTTGATTTGGTGAAGGCGGTGTGAAATGAGGCGGCAGCACGTGCGCTGCTCGGCCCGCCGACGCCTGCCCATTCATTAAGACATCTGATTAACCTAGTGAAGAAGTTTTATTTTCAATACATGAAATCATTTCGAGAGCATTGTCTGAGCTGTGACGGCTGAATGCCCAGGAACTTGGTAAAACAAGAAAACTAGTAAGATAGAGAGAAGTTAGCAAATTGAGAGAAGACGGAGCGAGTTTATTTTCATACGTGAGCTTTCTGGGCTGTAGGTGGTAGGGAAAAGTTGTTTCAGGTGCTACCGTCGGCTCGGTCCCTTTGAAGAGTGCAAGGTGACCGGTGTTCTTGATCTTCTTCGAGTTTGAAAGGGGAGAAAGAACATTCTACTTTTCCACTGTAACTTAAGGGTTCTTTCACAGAAATAGAATTTGCACGCACATATTTACTGCTCATTCTTTATAACTGAGTAGGTGTGCTGAGCTGCAGGTCTATTTTGAGATGCAGCCCACGTTAACCCCTTGAGGCCCACTTCATGATAGGTACTGCCCTGTGGGAGTCCTGTCGGTTAGTGAAGGATGAGGCCATAAGAGATCCACCGCCACGCCAACACTGGGGCATCTCATTTCACTTAACTCTGTGAGGCCTTGAGCCATGGTTTGCACAAATCAAATGGTGTAAATGAGAACCGCAAAATTAGGCAGGTTAGATTTTGAGAGAGAAAAGATAAGCAATAAAAAAAAATAGCCAAGAGACAGCATTACTATAGAAGAGCAATATGAAACCCAAGTTTCACATGGAAAGACCCAGAGGGATCTCATGGAGTCGCTGTCATGAGACGGTTTGTGCTGGCTGTTCTATTTCCTTCTGTCAAAGGAAGTCATTTTCACAGATTCATGGAGACGATCGTTTTTATTTCTGATATACAGAAACTGAGCTGGCAGTTTGGTCTCTTTGTATTTTATGGGGTTTGTTTTGAGAAAGGGAGTTAAACGAACTCAGCTTACAATAACTAACAGCCCCTGGACTCTTTAAAACCTGCTCTTGAGGTGGTAAAGTAGAGATAAGTTGAACCCAACTGCTGTCACATGTATGGGTTTGACAGATAGGTAAGTCCGAGAGTGGACAAAATTAAAAGCATTTTTCATATGCTAATCTCCACCTGCACAGGAATCTTTTTTTTTTTTTTTTAAGGAGGCTGTCTACTGGTAGAGTAAATTTAAGAGCTGTCTGTCACCAGTACATTACTTCTAGGAATTGCCATGACACAAAAAAACGAATAACTACTTTTATGACAAAGTCTTCCATAGAATCTTAATTCCAGATGGGTGTCATGACAGCCATGGGCCAGCAATTTGTGGGAAGAAAAATGACCCATACATGTAGCTTTTAAACTAACCTAATAATTCCCTCCATGTGTAATTGGCTCAAAACTATATCCGAGGCATTACTTTTTTAGTTGCAGAGAGCAGTAAAGGGGAGCACAGTGGTCTGTCTGCCTTGCCTTTCAGGTGGTAGGTACACGTAAACTTCACAGTGAGTGTGGGAGACAACGGGCGATGTCAATCAGAACCTACAGATTAACCCACAGCAGTGAAATCTGAGAAGGTTTATAGCAAGTAGGTAATAGTTTCAGTCCTCTGTGAGAACACATAAACTCCAGCTTCACGCTGGGACAAAACAGGGCAGGACATTTGAGGTAGAGGGTGAGAAAACCTTCCTCTTCTTATGACAAAGCCTCTCCCAGACTTGTTTAAATGCCACCAGGCTGTTATTGAATGCTTACCATTTCTCTGGGTTTTATATTATTGTACAAGAAGCTTTGGGAGTTTCCTTTAATTTTGATAAATATTCAAATTTGTGCATAATTTCTACACTTCAGTTTTGAATGATAGAAAATTTCCCATGCTTGTTGAGTTTCCTTTCAAGTAAGAAAGTAATTCTTGTAATAAACGAGAATGTTGTGTTTCTTTTTCCCAATATTGTCAAACTAATAAACCCTTACCTTAGTTTATAAATTCAAGATTCACTGGTTTATTGAAATGAGAGCCAAAATAGTCCATGAGAAATCTTAAACTTCAAATGGTGACTCAAAAGAAATGGCGAGTTAATGGTTATCTAAGGTAAGGTTCTACCTTTTTCTAGTAGAGAGTCCTTGGGCTTAGGAAACTTTTGGTTCAAGTGCCTGTCCTGGGTTTAGAACCCTCAGTTACTATATGGTACTCTCTGAGGCCCTCTGAATTGAATCCTAGTCAATGATTACAACGCTGGTGTCACTGATAAATACACCATATCTGGGAGGTAACAGTCAGAGAAGGTTTCTGGTATGCTACTTTTCCTGTGGAAGGGAACTTAAAGAACATATCCAGGCACTAGATGCAATGCTTTGCTTTGGCTTTACGTGGAGGGAAACGTGGACAGTGGTCATTTTACTTTTTAAATGGAACTTAAAACCTGATGTCATGTGACCGACCAGGTTGCTAACAGGAAGGAGAAGAGTTAGTTAGCATCCTTAACATTCTTTGATTGGCGAGCACATCAGGAGGTAGATAAGGGAGCAGCACAGGCGACCCACCTCCTGGCCATGGGAGGACAGTGCCTGGAATGTCTGCAATGTGTTTCTATTTTCGTCGCACCTATGTGTGGCCACCCATCTGGTCTGAATCAATCAGTCTCATCCCAGGGCTCTGCTTCTCTCCCAGCTGAAATAATACCCTCCTTTCCCAGTGTTCTGCATTAAGGAGGTTCACTGTTCACGACTGCCCAGGCAAGCCTATTCACAAGGCTAGATGTTTGTAAACACTGGTGAGCCCAGGAGGAGGCATTGGGAGAATTAAAAAAAAAAAGAAAAAGAATATTTTATGGATACGCTCTGCTCTATTAGAAACAGTACTCGGGAAAACTGAATGATTCATTAGCAAAATTTTTAATCCCAGGAACTAAAAGAATGATGCTATACCATTTTGTATACGTGTATCCTAATTTATTTTTTAATGCAGTTTTCTTTGCCTGAGTTTAAACCAGATTAAGCAAGGTATGAGGTATTGGCCATGACTTAGTCTGAAGGATTTTCCTAGGCTGTTTCTCTCTGCACACACTAGACTAAATAATGCTCAATTCACCTACACCTCTGTAACTGCCCTATACCTCTGCTTCGAGATCATTTTCTTGACATTCCTCATGTGCACATTCTGTTCTTCAGCGATCCAGCCTCCATGCCTCCCCCATCCGATTCCTGCACACCTGACAGCCTCTCTCTGGATAGTCCAGCTAGTAGACCACTGACCTCTATTAAAAAGGTCAAGGTATTCACCAGTGAAACCGGCTTCAGGACCACATAGTGCTGTTCCCACAAGAGACCTCAAAACTTACTGACATTGGCCTTGGCAAATTAAATAACGTGGCAAAAAGCAACGCACGCTCCCTATCTGCCCAGTTTCCCACTGCAGTGGGAACGACCAGCCTATCCTGCCCCTCCCATCCGGGAACCCCAGGCTTATTTCTGTCTCACCCGCTGCCTTTCTCACTCCCCACATCCAGTCTGTTAGCAACCATTGCCACTTTTTCTCCTTCTCCTTTCTTTTTTTTTTTTTTTTGGCCAACATTTCCTGAATCCGCCCCCTTCCTCTTCGTTCTCATAGTTGTGGTCTTGGTCTAGGCTTTGGCCTTGGTCTGCTGGGAATTTGCGGCCATCTTCTGTCTCTCATCCGTAAGAGCATATCAAGCCTCAAGCTTAATTTACCACTGATGAACTTGCTCTTCTCTGTCTGTACCTTTAACCAGTCCATCATTTTCTCTGGGCTCCGTTGAGACCATCGACTGCTCTCTGGACTCTGTTCTGTTGCTCCCTTTCTAGGTCTCGCCTCCTCATCCAACCCTCTCCTAATGGCACCCATCTTTTTTCTTTCTTTTCCAAGGTAAGCTCATCTATTCTTTATCCAGTCATTTCCCTCATTGCCTCAGAAACTCTGCTATGCTCTCCCAATCCCTGACGGGTGCCGCTGTGTGGCAAATCCGGAAACTTTGTATCTTTCAATAGTCCTGCCTTACCTTCCCTCCATTCTGGTGTGGCAAAGTGTGGTCAGTGAGAATGAGTCCAAGTTCAGAACCTCAGCTCTACCACTCGCTACCTATGACATTGGACAAGTGACCTAACACCTGTAAGCCTCAGTTTCCTCATCTATGAAATGGGTTATTGTGAAGGAAAAACAGGCGAATGATGTCAAATCATTCCGGCACATAGTAAGCTCCATTTAAATGTGTGTTGTTGTTCTCAAAGGACAACTACCCAGTCACACACCTCAGTCACCCTCACATTGTGTGCTCCTTTATCCTCGCATGTAAATTTTGATGACAACACAACCAAGTCTCTCCATCAGTAGAATGGACAAAGTTAATTGAAAACATGGCTGGTATCAAACCAAGTGATGATGAAACCTTAAATGATGCTTTGTGAGGATGATTATGAAGAAGATGATGGTAAAGATCATGATGATTATGATGATGACGGGGAAGAAAACATGACCAGGCCCTCCTTTGGGTTAATACTCTTGGCTCGTACAGCTAAGTCTCCAGGAAACATAACGCATTTCCCCCTCAAATTAGTTTCTTCTTCCCATTACATGGAAGCATGTTATGCGTAAGAAAATATATTGTGCAGTATGCATGAGATTTATTTCTCAGAAAGCAGAGAAATGGTAAGAATTTTAAGTGTTCTACATACTTATTTAGATCTCACATCAGGAGATAAAACAAATGAAAACTCTGACTTGTTAATAATTTACATTTTAGTGGAAAATTCATACATGCTGTTAAGATACCTCTAAGACCCAACTCAGAAAATGCAAATAACTTACATCCAGTGCGCCCTGAAGACAGAATTTGTCTGAGAAGAAAACATTATCAACTAAAGAAAACCTCAGTGTTTACAAGGGAGCGCTGACCATATTTACGGGGCTGTGATTATAAATTCAGATGACTCTTTTGAAGTATTCACGTGGATGTCTCCCCATTCATCAGGTGTTTCTTACAGAAAATCCACCAGGGTCTACCTCGCCACCTAGGAGGTGGCTCACAAATAGGGGATTTCTTTTCAGCAAGCCACACCATCACTTTTCTCTAACAGCTTATGCAAAAGTTTCGTGGGGGAGGGAAAAGCCCGAGCCAAAAAGAAAGAGAGAGAGAGAGAGAGAGAGAGAGGGAGAGGAGTGTGCATGACAATAACTACCTCTGTCCCTTTGCTTTTTGTTCTTTTCATGTCAGGGGACTTTTTAGCTGTGCTGCCCGGGAAACTGCTCTGGAAGGTTGGAGTATCTGTTGTTGAAGGAGGTTGGTGATTGAGGGCCTTCTGACACAACCTTTTGTTGTATTGAGGTGTTTGATCCTCTTTCCTTTTCTTCTAAAACCAATCCCATCCCTTTAAAAAATGGATAACCAGCACGTCTTTTACTTATTGTCAGCTTTTGGAAAGTTGCTGTGGGGGTTTGTAGAAGTTTAACTAGTTAACTCTTTGCATGCTGATAGGCTGCCAATAAATACTCTTCTTCTTTCTGAACACGAGAAATTTTAATCGCTTTGATCAGGTATATACTGTTTTTACTCATGCACAGCGACTGAAACGCATTCGGGTCCCGAAATAAAGTGCTTGTGCTCAAGGTCTTGAAATGCGAGAGTGGTTCAGGCTTTGAAATGGGACACATCCTTATCTCCTTTTTGTCCTCGAACTGAAATGGGTGAGAGGTATGACTCTGCCATTTGAAAAACCTGATAAGGTATACTCATTTTTTAAAATTCAAGAATGGCAGGCTTTGGTAAAAAGTAAATGCAAGGAATGGCTTCGAGCCTGGGGAGGTGTAACTGTAGGGCAACAAAAGAACAGAGCCTCAGAATGCAAAGTGTAGGGGTCTTGTTCCAGCCTGCTGACTAAATGCTGGACCAGTTTTCCCCCAAAGGAAGGGACCCAGCACAGGCTATGGGGAGAGAAAAGCAGCTTACATGGATTATTTAACAAAAAAGCAACTTATGGCTTCTAGATAGTGACCTACATCCTGCACACAATGATGATATTTTTACGGCCGTGATAGGGTTAATAACCTAACATCATTCATGTAGTGTTTTTTGAAAATTGAATTTTACTGCTACAAAGTAAATGTAACAGCCCTCTGGAGACAATATTACAGGCACTTTATTGTTTGCTAAGCTGATGTCATCTTTCTACAGACTGACTTTAAAACAAAGGCAGAACATTTATTACAAATATCACTGTGTGAAAGGAAATCTACTGAAATATTGTTTAGAAGGTGAGCTGATAAAAAAGTATTAATACTTGGCTTTGATCATCTTACACTATAAAGTTGTGACTTCAAAATGCTGCTCATGTGATCTCTATTCAAGGCAAAACTTCATCCTGGAAATTCCTCTCCACCTCTCTAACATTATTTGCCCTCCAGTTGGAATATTTGTTTAAGCCTCGTGCGTGTTTTAGATACATTTTTACTCTGCAAGGCAATTTATTAACACAGTTGATGAGCTCTTGAGAGGGAAATTAAATAGCACCTTTCAGAGATGATGTATGTATGATTGAAGAAACAAAGTATGGAGATGAAGCTGTTTAGTTGACGTAATGAACTTTCAAAATCACCTGTGAGTGGTGGCTGGGAAGCTTGCAATTTAAATAAGCTGTTTAAGGCATTGCCAGGCCAGCATTCTGCATGGCAGGTTGCTTGCAACTCAGAGGGTTTGGTCCCTGTATCTGATGCACGTGTAATATAGCGTGAAGTTGTTTGTGGATCACACAGGAGCTTCTTAGGGCTTCATTTCCACACTCTAGCCCTTGAAAATGTATCAAATGAGCAGACACGTTTGGCTCTTCCTTACAAGGCACAAGTAATTTGTTTGTAAATCAGTTACTTTTCAAGAAAAGTTAAATTAGGGAGAACTTTGGTTTCTTTGATGTTTCCCACTTCGAAAGCCAAAGAGCAAATTAATGATCATTTTGAAGTAATAACGATAATGAGGAAAATATAATTTAGTGAGCTACACTATCTCAAAATAGCTTTTCAGGTACGGTGTATGAATAACAGCCCAAATGACCAAAATAGCCTGATGGTGTTTTTCTAAGAAAATGATTTAGTGCTCTGCTTTTGTCTCTGAAGTCTGGTTAGAAGGAAAACACAGGTCAAGGAAATTGGGTTAGAAAAAAGCCTGGTGTGGGGTAGGTGTAGAATTATATGAATAGTGTCTAATAGGGAGTCTGTGGGCAATTGCCAGATCAGCAGACGAGAGTCTCGCCAGTGTTTGTGAGCTGCCCAGGATGGACTGATGACATTTATATCAATCAAAAATGAGTCCACAGACATCTACGGAGCATGCTCTGTGAAAAGCAGTGTGGTGGCTGGTGTATGGGGCCCATGCCCAGGAGAACACTACCTGTACTGGGATCATGATTCAATCACGATCTGATTCAATCGCTGAGCTGCAACACTGAAAAACCTTCTGTGGTTAAGGACTATACTACTATATGAGAAAACCATTTTTTAAAAGCTTACACTTCCTTGAAGCATTTTACTATAAGCCTACCAACAGGGAAGTTACTTTATATTCGGCCGATTCCTGATTGTATTTGACTAGTATTAGCTACTTACCAGGTGCTAGGAACTGCTTTGGTGCTAAGGGTCCAAAGGTGAGTCCTCACAGAGCCTCACAGATCAGTGTCAGAAAGTATAGCTTGAGGGGCGCCTGGGTGGCACAGCGGTTAAGCGTCTGCCTTCGGCTCAGGGCGTGATCCCGGCGTTATGGGATCGAGCCCCACATCAGGCTCCTCCACTATGAGCCTGGTTCTTCCTCTCCCACTCCCCCTGCTTGTGTTCCCTCTCTCGTTGGCTGTCTCTATCTCTGTCAAATAAATAAATAAAAAATCTTTAAAAAAAAAAAAAGAAAGTATAGCTTGATGGGATCAGAGCCTGACACAGTGCAAATATTGAAAAATTCAATATTCAATAAATAGTTAATATCCATAAATGTGCAAGAAACCCATAAATGTTTGTTGAACGACTGATAGAATGAATCGAGTACGAATCAAGGTAAGTCCTTGATTCCATCCATGGACAGGGAGGGCCTGAGATTCCCCCTCCTTAAGCAGGTCAGCACAGCTGTAAGAAATGACGTGCTTGAGCTGGCCTCAAAAAAAAAAAAAAAAAAGAAAAAAGAAAAGTGGCATTTACCATGTGAGCAAGGACAGGAATTGTCCACTTGTGGTGGAAACAGTACCACAGAATATGGTATGATTTTTAGTGGCACAGCCCAGTTCCAGTCCCTGCACTCCTTCCTGATACTGTTTTATGGATTTGGTCTGTACCCTTCTCTCCCTACTCCCTGTCGTACGGTCAGTAATACACACACACGCACACACACGCACACACACTACCGTTGGGATTCAAGTATCCACCTCCTCAAGTGAGAATAAAAGTATCTGATTCATCTCATGGAAGAAGAGAAACAGCATGACTGTTCCTCACTTCTATCTATAAAACTCAGATTGTCGCTGTCTACTAAGAGAGCTCAGTTTTGACCAAACCCTATTTTTTAGCATCCAACAGGGAAGAAAGAAAGAAGGAGGAAGCAGTTAATATTTAAACTACATACCGGTCTTGTAATAAAAGGATTTTTCAAACATCAAAATGAATTTGGTTTATTTTCAAACGTCAAGATGAAATCATTACAGTTACTTTTGGTCTCCAACTTAGCAAGATGTCTCATGGATGGGACACTCAATGCAGGACAATTTGGGACAGTTCCAACTGTATGAGGCCTGGTGTCATTACCTCCATAAATAGAAGCGAGCTTCCTTTCTTCTGCAGCTCTACATTTCCTTGCCTTTGATTCTCCTCCTTTGCTTTTTCTCCTGGCAGGCCTTTCCTCTCTCCTGTATCAGCCACTCCATAGGCAGATGTGCCTCTTTTTCCATTTGCCAGCACCCCCCGCCAAATCTTCCAAACTACTCTCCTTTGAAGTCTCTATTACCGATACAATCACTTTTGTTTCCCCTCCATCCCCTCTCTCTCCACTCGAGCTTCTTCTCTCCCTAACCCCATTAGTTACATCTGCTCCCCCTACCATTCAGCCTGTGTTAAATCGTAATGCGCTTGACATAACTTCGGTTTGTCTGCTAAGTACTCAATCAGCACGCACTGCTATCTTCTGATTTGTAGGAAAGGGGGCAAGAGTGAGTGAGCTGGCTCAAAATGCACTAAATGATTCAGCTCTGCCCAATTAGCCCAACTAAAATGGGGAATTGACAACTAATGATAATGAAATAAATGGGTTTTAGTTAAGAGTATAAATCCCACAAACTTAGTTCCTGACGCCTGTGGTAGATACTGTATCCTTCATATGGTGGTCAGATGGCTCAGGGGATGCAAGGGCGGGTGAATGAAGGGAGGCGTATAAATAATTGCAGTATTTGTTAGGTGACTGGGATTCTTTCCCGGTGATTCATTAACGGATCTTTAAGGGATCTGGGAGCCACCAGAAACTGCATGTAACATTTTGTGTATTGATATGTCTTTCTGGGCAGTAGGTCCATACACTGAATCAGATTCTTAAAAGGATCTAATGTATGACCTTCCCAAAGGTTAAGAACCACCGCTAAGTAAGGGAAGACCCCGACTTTGTTGGTGTTTGCCCGTGGTCTGGTTTTGTGTTGTTTTCCCAGCACGGTTTAATACCCCACCTGATCTGAGCAGTTCAGAAAGTAGAAACATGGGCTTTTAAAAGAAAAATTTACCTTCTTTAAGAGGAAAAATGTTTAAACCTCCTACCAAGTTATACAATTTACTTTTTTTTTTATTATTTTAGTTTTACTACAATTCAAAGACAGGCCTTTTTTTTTTTTTCTAACAATGGGTATAATCACACATCTGAACATAAGAATTAGTTTTATGCAGTTCCATAGAA
Organism: Ursus americanus; assembly: GCF_024610735.1. Classification (NCBI taxonomy): domain Eukaryota; kingdom Metazoa; phylum Chordata; class Mammalia; order Carnivora; family Ursidae; genus Ursus; species Ursus americanus. The sequence continues at coordinate 26,099,594 of NC_142127.1, read as the reverse complement.
AACCAAAATCTTGAAGAACACTTTCAAAACAACCAGAGAAAAATAAACCATTCCTTATGTCAGTCTTGTTAGAGAGGGATTAAGAAACTGGCAATTATTTGGGCGACCTTAATTGTTGCGCGGCAGGGAAATATGTAATTAGAGCACGTTCCCAGGCCTGCACACCTGCAGCACATCCTACAGTTTAATGTCAGCTCTCAGTACCCGTCGGTGCCAGGTTCTAGCACAGCCAGTCACACTGACGCTCTGAGAACATTTCGGACTCATGTAATGTGGCTTCTGTGTATGAAAGAAGCAGGCATTTACACGACCACACAATGGGGTGCATTGCCGCAACACTGCTCTCATTCTTTCCTGACGCCCACCTTCAGCACTGCCCTGGTTTACTCCGTTTGAGGTTTTATTGTTACGGTATAATAGTCTTGTACATTTTTGAAATTCCCTTATTATTCAGCTTATTAATACAGTCCTGACTTGATTATCAGGCAGCAGTAGCGCACGGGAAGATTCAGTGCATTAGCTAAGTCAGAAGCTGAGTAAATTTTTGGTATAATGAGAACAATTGTTTGACATTTTTTTTCTTATGTTGGAAAGATGGGCTGTGGTGGTTCTCTATATAGTTGCATTTTGGAATTCACTGTATATTCCCTATATGTTGTTGGGCATTCATTTTTCATGTAGAGGAAGCTTAAAATGTACTCTCACTAATTTGAAAGTGTTTCAGGGTATGGGAGGACTCTATCATGAGTCTCATTAGCATTTTTCTTCCTTTTTTTCTTTTATTGGCTTTTTACAACGAAAAGAAAGCAGCTCAGATGTTAGGAAAAGTAGCTAAAAAGAAAAAAAAAAAAAGCAGTATGCAGGGTGTCTGTTTTCCAGCTCATTCCGTAACCCAGCATCCTGATGGTTAACAGACTTCGCCCCCTGAGGGAGATACACTGTATTTTGCTATCTGACATGTTGTCATATATAAAGAAATCAATTGGTAATTAAATGATGCACCTTGTGAAGATGACAAAAGGCATTTGGTTGCGAAAAGAGAACTGGGTTTTGAGGGGTTTGTAATGAAGGCCTAATGACTATTCATAAGAGATTTTCAGTCCGTTGATCCACTTGACTGGAAAGTTCTGCCCTGGAGAGTTAGTGCTGTCAGTTTCTCTCACCTCAGAAAGCCGCCGCAATCGACGGTGTAGAGGATGAGCGAGAAATTATCTAGCTGTTGCTCCAGGCCTGTCTTAGGTCACAGGCAGGAGGCACATCTGGCTCCCTGTAGGTGCAACCTCAGGACATAAACTTTGACTAATTTTTAAACTATAAATATGTACGAGTGACACTGAATAAGTTACCTTTTATTCATATTTTCTTTATTTTAGAACGCATGCGAGTTGTGTGGGGAGGCTGCCATTTTGGCCTTATTTTTTTCTTCCGGTTTTATCAGTTACATGTTTGCTTGTGAGGCTCAGAGCGACTGTTTTCGGAAGTTGTCAAGGACCAAATGATAACAGTCTCCTCAGACCACCATACCTTTGTGGTGAATATGTCAGAGTCACCCTGAAGGAAGGTCATCGAAACGAGCAGAGAGTATATTATTGGGTAGTGCTCTTGGGGGATGCTGATTGGCCTATTTAGCAAAAGGCAGTAGGATATCAAAATTTATATACAAAAGTGTAGATACAAGACTCACAAAGCATCACTCTAGCATGTGTGGAAAATGACAACCACAAAATTCATGCCTTCAGAAGACACCAGTAACTGTCAACGATGGGTGAGGCACGGTGCGAGCCTCCGAGGGTACAGAGATGAGGAAGACAAAATCTCAGCCCTCACAGTTTATGGAGAAACAGACAAAGCAAGAAGACAGTTGTACGTAACGTGGGAAGAGCTGTGATCAGTGTATAAGAACAGGAGTCTAAGAATCCCCGGAATGGGTTTTCTAAGAACGGTCAGGGTCCACAGATGATGTAAAAATTTCTCACACGTGTTACTCCTTCCGTGGGCAAAGCCAAATGAGCCAGTGACAGGTGAGTTGAAGGGGGAGTGAGGCGTTCCTGGTGCAGCTGTGCTTACTTACCTGGAGAATCCCAGCAGAATGGTGGTGGCCAGCACTTTCTGTACATATTGACTCTTGGAAAGTGGTCCTCCATGGCCTTGTGTCCAGAAGCTCACCTAATCAAAGGTAAACACATTTATCACCTCATTAAGACTTGTTTTATGACCGCTTAAAGTGGTGTTCGAGGTGGAAATATCTGTCAAACCCCTTGTCTGGAACATCTGTAAGGGGGACATTATGGCAAGCTACAGAGGTTTTAATCTCTCAATATCAAAATAATTTAACACATAACATGTATTTGAGAAGATGTCACTGACGATTCCTCCTTGTGTAATGTGGTTACTGAGTTCCGTTGATGTGTTTGCTGGAGCTGTCAAGGTGGACCAAATGAATGGACACATGCCAAAAAAACAATTACGCTTATTAATGTACATTGATTGCTTGTTTAGGTTATAAAGCAAATTAAAAAATACATTAGTATTTAAACCCTTTTATAGCTGAGCTAATGATTGTAATATAGTGTCTAGTAAAGAATGTTCTATAATACCTGTAAAGCCCTGCTATGTTATCTAATTAGTAGACTTTGATTTAAGTGGCTATAATTATGGAAGTGAATAGTTGCCTCTCTAAATAACAAAATGGTAGATTTAAATATATAAAGATGTTGACTTGATTATTTAATATTTGTAGCAAAGACAAACCACCTAAATAGAGAGATTAATTCCACATCAGTGCAACATTAAAAGGGAGAGAGGATGCCAAGAATCCCATTAATTTGGGATATAAGTGCCTGAAATTTCCTCGAAACATTTACACCAAAGAATACCAATAAGACGATAGCAAGCAGTTCTCTCTAAGGATAGAGAGGTAAGGCGAACGTGATTTTAAACTGCACCAAACCTCACGACAACATGAAGTGTGGTGCATTCCACCGGATGCTAAACGTAGCCACCATTAACCAAGTGACGAGGCACTCGGCTAATAAGTATTTTGTATCCCATCCTCTCCGTTACCCCTTTCTCCACGAAGCCTTCCCTGAGTAGTCACCATTTCCTTTCCCCTGCCACGAAACTATGCTTTCAATAAAGATGGCACTGCTTGAAACCAGAGCAGGCCACTTGTATATCATTGTCATTCTACCGTGTGCTGACATTAGATAACCCTGCTGCGAAGAAAGCTTTCATACGTATTTGCTTAGTTGAATGGCCAACTCGAAGGGGAAGGGGTGACCTCTTTTTTTTTCTCTCTCTCTGTGATTTACTTCGGCTATTACTTTTGAAACATACATGATCTATTCCCCGATTAGATCGTGTTACCTCCTGCACCGACTGTCTGGGAATTTCCATACTTCCTGACAAGAACTTCGGGTGAATTGGTGTATATAGTTTTTCTGCTCCTTGCCCTATTTCCTTCAGGGCCTTTGAGTCATAAGCATTCAGTACCACAGTGAATATTCAGTACGAGAGCCATGATTTGGTTTTTCCTTTTAACTTTTGGGGGTTACTTTTGAACATAGCACAACTGCTCAGAAGGCCTTTTTCACAAATTGTTTACTGTGGCGGTTGCTACCCTATTGGGCTTTTCATTCTGAACACACAGGCAGAGAGCATTGATGTCAGTATAACAAATAATGTGTACAATTTTTAAAAACACTAAATTTACTGAATCCCCATATTATGTGTTCATGCTGCTCTCCCAGAAACTATGCTAATACAATACTCCTATAAACCGATCTTGGTCCTGGCAGGCCCTATTGGAACTAATGGGGCCTGACAGTTCTTCAGTTAAAAATTATACATGAGGGTCACTTTCCCTTAAATTATCTATTGTATGCCAGCTGTTCACAACTGCAGTGCTTCCCTTTCTTTGCATTTGCTAGAAATGTCTCATTTCCTCACTCTATCCATAGCGACTCTCCTGGTGGATGGCATGGAAGTAAGACTTGAGGCACACCTTCCTGGAAATCACACCGGGGTTGCATTTTCTGTTTTCTTTATTTTTATGTTTTTGGTTCTGAGAAAATGTTTAGATGGCTCATTTCGCCTGTTTCATGCCACAGCACTTGAGTTATATCATAATTTCTCATTTGCCGCACAACTTTATTCTATTTTTATGCTCCTAAATGACGCAGCTTTAAGTACCCGTGAGTGGCACTTCCGTGCTGTGAGCGTTATCAAAGGCAACCTCAGACAGATAAAACTCCTGGTTGTTGTTGTTTTCTTTCTTTTTTTTGGTTTTGTTTTGTTTTGTTTTCTGGGGAGGGCAGAAGAGGAGTCATCAACAAGGGCCGCCTTTTGTTTTTGAAGCCTATTAAAACCATGGCCAATAGAATCATTTACGAGAAAGAAAAAAAATCACCCAAGTCCTGTGTCTGAATGAAAGCTCTCATCTCAAATGTTCCTCATCACAGCAGAGCAGTTATCTTTGGATTATAATTAAAAGGAGGGTTTTTTTTTTTTTTCACTTTTGTTCTTTTTTTTTTCCCAGAATGCCCCAAGTGAGGTATTTCCCCCAAAGTTATTGGACGTTTTTACCAACAAGTGGCTGGGATTATAATAAGCTCGCTGCCGCCCCTCCCCCATACAGAGTAATGGATGGCCAAGTGTGGATGTGGTACAAAGGTGACACAGTCAGGGATATTTTCTGCCTTATTGGTAAAAATGGGGAGGTGGGGTGAGAGGATTTCCTTGATGAAGTAAGTGTGAGGTTAGTAGTTATTTCTGTAACTTGGTGAAAATACTGCCAATCCAGGGCCAAATTTTTTAGCACACGTTACCGTGCACGTAATAGACGGTGACCCATGCTTTCCGAATCTTTTGGCTATTGAGGAGCATGCAGGTTCTAAGGAGTTGCTGGAGAAACCTGGTCATCTGGAGGCTTGTCAAGAATGCACGATTATTTTTTAAACGTTGGTGGAGAAGCCAGAGACTGCAGCAGTTGGACAAGGTCACATATCAGTGGCAGCGACGTGTCTTTCCCCTTTCCATTGTGTGATCCTCTGGGGTCTGGGGCATTAATATGCAACGGTTCTGTTTTTCTTTCAGGAGGACTTGTAAACTCTTTAAACAGAGGCACACAGTTTGCAATTGTTGCGGTACTGAGTGGGTGTATAGAAGCTAGGGCTGCAGCCTTGTCCAGTTGCAGATAGAATAAAACTGACAATGATGCAATGGGCCTGGCATGTAGACAACTCCGTGGGCTGGATGAATGGTACGGCTCTTGCCGTCCCTCCGGTGGTGGTAGGCCCTGTAATAGCTAGCGTAGGAAGGGTGGTGAAAATTGATATGCACTATTACTACATGTATAAAACTTAACACTGGGGCCATTGCACAGGTGGGGGGTTCCTGTTTATTGATTTTTATGACTTTGTTAGAACATACGCTTAATGCTTTTATACTCCAGGAGCTCTGGGAGGGCTCACCTTAGGTAATAAACCTTTCCGTACTTTGCAATCGCTCACAATTTACATGGGGACTCACATTATCTAGTACAAAGCTCAGCATCGCCCCTCTCCTTGGTTTTAGGAGTGCTATAAAAAAAGCAAAGAAAATAACTCTAGCACTTACTTTGAATTTTTAAAAAACCTGTCCACTCCTGCTATGAAAATGGCCCCTAATTCTAATTACTCATATTTCCAAGAAAAATTAGTCACACAAACTTATGTTATGTGTTGTCTCAGAGGTTGAAAGCAAATTAGGTTTCCAATAAGACAGTACATCAAACAAAGTAGCATGTTCTTGATGCCGATGACTTTTTTTTAGAATTATGGTTGGACATTTTTGGCAGACAGATTGTCTTTTGCTCTATCAAAATGACAGTTTCTTTTGTAACTGCAACATTCATAATTAGAAGGAGAGAAGCAATCTGCCCAATTTAATATACTAAAAGAAGTTTAGAGTCTCTGCTAGTAATTTCATTATTTTAAAATTTGAATTAATTGACTCAAAATAATACAGTTAAGAAGTATAACTAGCAGGATTATGGAGAAAGGTTTCTTTTTCCTTAAAAAAAAAAAAGCACTCTTAGTATTATACTTCAGATGAGATTACAATTTTCTGTTTATGCCAGGTGCCCTGTTCTAAGATTCAGGGGAGGAATGTGAATATTCATCCTTGCAACAGAGCTGAGAGAAGTTGTGGGGAAAACCCTGGGAACAAGGTCACTTTAAACAAAAAAGTTCTCCAAGTTTCCCATGCTTAAGAGGCTGGCTGGGCTTAATTAAAGTCAATGGATGACCAAAAGGGGGAAAAAGAAAAAGGAAAAGAAAAGAAAAAAAAAAAAAAAGAGAGAGAGAGAGAGAGAGAGAAAAGAAAATGAAAGAAAAAAGCAAAAAGCAACAGTCTACCCCCACTTCAATCTCTTTCTGGGCCACCATTCGCATTCCATACCTTCGCTGTTGCTGTTCAACCTCTTTATATCAAGAATAATATTCCTTCCATCCGCTAACAGCACTGATGTGCCCACCAGTTAATATCACTCTTCCCCACTCCACGTCTCTGACCTACGTCACCGTAGGTGGCCCTCACCCGCACCACCACAACAGAAACAAATCCAGAACCGCATTCAGAATGAAATCATCATAACACAGCGACCTTGTTCTGGACGTGCTGTTTGGTTTCAGCAACCTTCTTTTATGCAGCCCTGGCCAAGCTTAACATTTCCTGTTGGCTCGGAGGGTTACCTTTCTTCATATTTTCCTCAGGCTCTCTCTCGAGGGGACCCAGTATGTCGCGTGCCCAGGGTGTACAGGGTCAAAAGTTTTGGAGACGTAAAATTCATGAGCGTTGAAGGCTCGTTTTCCTCTCTAATGGAATGAAGCCTCCGTTCATTTTCAAAAATACATACATGGCAAGATTTCTTTTCCCCCTTCCTGTATAATTTGTCACACTCAACTCTAAAGGAAACCAACTCTTTAGCTCTGTTACCTTATTTTGTACCTTCGCTGACTTTCATCTTTGCATGAGCCATCAAATCTGGATGTGGCAAATATACATATAAAAAAAATGCTTCGTGTATGAGTTGCTGGGTGTTTTTCTCTCCCACGAGAAATAACAGCACTAAGCATCATGTACATTTTGGGGTATGTTTATAAGACGGCAGGAAATTTTTTAACCCTGAAAACTTTCTGATTATAAACTGTGCTCTTGATCTACAGGGCTCTGGTCCAGGTCCCACACTCGTTTACAAGTGTGTCACACGTAAGTGGGAAGGCAAACTTCCCCATGGCAGTTCTGAAGTCTGACATAAGGCTGAGAGGCCAGGTACTCAGAGCACTTATTACACTGGACACCTACATTTCAAAACCTCCTCTTGTATTTTAATAGTTCCGTGTAGCCTTTTGTGCAGTCCTCTGTCCTGGAGAAGGGACATTGTGTTTGGTTCTCATTTGTCCTAATATACTCAGTTATACATCGAAAGACATACACACGTGTATAACTCAGGAAGCCAGGGACTAAAGCACAGCTTCTTCTGAGCTCTCTAATAGCTACCTAATGCTCAAGGCTTGGGTTGATGTGGACTATAGGATTATATTAGGTTTTATAGATACTTGTATTCGTATATGTGTATGTTTGTATATGTATATACATGTATGTGTGTGACTTAGGGCTATGCTGGTGTATTATTTTCTATGTGTTCATTTATTATAAACAGCAGGCGAGCAGACATTTCACCTCCTCTCGCTCTCTCTGGTCCACATCATTTAAAAAAAGATTGCAGGATTTCCATTCTAAATTAAATACATCCAAGGGTACATCTTTTATCAATTCTTTATTCTTGGTATCTCAAAATTCTGAAGTCTTCTTCCTTTGTCTCAAAAAGGGGAACTGCTGAAAGCATTTCCACCTGGATGCTTAAATTATTTAAGTTGCAGGAACCAGACCTTTTCCCTCCTGAGTAGTTGTGGGTTTTAAAGGCTAAAATTGCTTCATCATGCCAAAGTGAAAGTATGCATAAATTATTTAGTTAAACCTGAGAAAATACAGACTTTTCCCAGTGATCTTTCAAGGGCTGCCTACTTAAATTTCAGAAGAATGGGCAGGATTTTTTCTTCCTTTCTTTTAGAAAATTTAAGTATCTGCTGTGTCTTCTATCCATTGAAATGTGAACAAAATAACAGAATGATGATTTTTTAAAGTCCAAGCCTCATATTATCCAGCATATCTATCTCATGCCCAAGGTGAATACGGTGGGGTGAATCAATACCAGTAAGACTCATCGAGCTGACAAGAATTGCAAATTCTTTGGAGTGTATTCTTATGAAAGTCAGGTAACTCGCTACAGATCTCTCCCTGATGCTACTATAAATACCCGTGAGCATCTCCAGTTCCATTACTATCCATTCAGAGTTTAGGCTTCAGTTATACAAATAGGATGGCAATTTAAAAATGTTACAAGTCATATTTAATTGTTTTTCCCCCTTTCCGTTCTAGCAAATAAAAATGCCTGAAAATGTGAAGTGGTATGTGGTATGTGTGGTGGTGGTCCGTATGTGTCACACAGATAACAGTAAAGAAGCAATGAAAATAGCCCACAAATACAGGCAATAGGGGACCAATCTCAAGTTCCCACGGAGTATAAGGGACTCAGTTTCCCAGGTATATTCCAGAATCTGTGACATTACATATCAACCCTCTAAATTAGTCTTAGCATGAGTACTCCAATGACACTCTCACAACTGAGTGAAAAATAGTACTCTTAATCGAATACTTAGCCTCAGCTCCTCGAAGCAGCATTAATTGACAAAACATGTCAACGAAAAAGGTACTTCTATGAGTTCTTTAGTCTACAGCTGTCTGTTCGTTTGTGAAAGCCATTTGAATTTTATGTTCAAATACATGGGGCGATGAGAGTGAATGTGGTAGAAGATCAGCATATAACTGATGAGTTATTATTATTAAAAAAAATAAAAATTAAAAAAATATGTTTCAGGCAAGATAAACCCATCTCAAAATGATACACGTCACTTAACTCATTGATACGTGTTTAAGATACTGCAGGCCAGGTGCTCTTCCGTCAAATTTGCTTTTTCTACAACTTTGACTTCAGTGGCTCTCCACCTTCTCTCCACTTCCCTCTCATGCCCGGGCACAGATGTATCCACTGAGTCCGGTGAACAAGGATGTTCTACTTGCACTGCTGTGCTCTGCTAAAGAGTTAGAAACTTTATTTTGGCTTCTGTGTGCTGACTTAGATTTGTACCCAGAAGTGACAAGAAGAGCACAGGTAGGATCTGGGGTCAGATAGGATTTGGAGGCAGGCATCAGATCCAGATTCTGACTTCAGATGATTTGGGGGAAAGTCAATTAAAAATCTGAGTCTCAGTTTACTCCTCTATGAAATTACGATGATAATAATTGCACCTCCTTCCTTCAAAGGATTGTTGTGAGGATCAACTGAAAAATGTCTATGACTGGGCTCTGCTGTTGGTAGGATAATGCCTAGATGTCAGGCATTATTACATGATCAACCTGGCCTCCTCAACAGAGGAGAAGAAAGGAGTTTTTAAGGCACGCATGTGACCCTGGAAATGGAGATATTATAGAAAGCCCGTAGAGACTGGCAGTGCATTTTCTTCTACGTACCTTTCTCCGGGGAGAAATAAATATACCCCTTTGAGGGACTTCTCTCTAGCCAGAACAATGGTGGGAAAGCCTGGCTGGTGGTAGCTGTGTTGGTGGGATAATTGAGAATAGACAGGAGGGCAACTTAGCCGTCAGGTGGCTTCTTTCTAACTGCGGCAGGTTCTCAGATCCCTGGGCTGGCCCAAGATGAGAGAACAGTCAGTAAAGAGAGTTTGGCACAGCGAGCGTAAGTCTCGGTGTCATCTGATCGTGAAATCTGCTTGTTTGCATTCTCATACGGTACCGGAGCTTAAGCCCTCGCCACTGTACGGATGACTAGACAAGAGAGGGTCTAAGTCCAAGGTGGGGTTCGGACCAAGGAAGAAGGATTGATTTGAGTTCTACTTCAAGGAACTCTATTGGATAATCCCACCAAACATATTAATGACATCAATTATTGTATTTTGGGTAATGATTTTTTTTTACACCAAATACATAATATGTTGAAGAATTTACAGAAGTCCCCTGTTTGAGCCAGTATTCACTGTGATAGAAGTAGTCAGGATGGTCCAGGAAAGAAAGAAATTAGAACTTTGAAACTTGTCTAATTCCCACTGCAGTTGTTCGAGGGAAACTGAGATGAAAGAAGCCAAAAAGATTTATAAATAGTTTTTAAAAGCTTCAAAAAGAAAAGCCCACATACTTACCATTGAACTGTCTGCTTATGAAAGGAGCAGCAAGAGTCCCTCCCATCCACTCGACTGTACATACATGTTAAATTGTTGTTTCCCTTTTCCTTACATGACTACAAGAGAAAGGAAATGCCGAGGCAAATAAACTGTTCAAATAACTTTACGGTTGTGACACAGTTTGACAAAAGCAAAGGAAATTCAGAGTCACAGCTCACACTCTCTCCTCAGCTGATTCCACTGCAGAAAATAAAATGTTTCATAAACACACACACACACACACACTTACACACACCCTGTGGGATAGACTCAGTCTTAAGAAATGGGCTCCTTAAACATGGAATCTCTGGCTTTCCATCTTTGCGTTATCATAAAGGAGTTGCAACACATGCGTTCATCGTAAATCTGGTCAGGGTGCAAGAAAAGTAGTTGGCTGAATACTGTTTGCAAAATAGAAGTCACCTATATTTTTAAAGATCATGTGATTTGAACTCAAAGTAGTCACTTCCTGGGGGTCAATAAGCCACCTGGAAGGGGAGTTGAATGGTAATGACTCTGGAGGATTTGGGTGAGATACCAAGCCTACCTCTTCCCAACCATCCCCTGAGCACCACCGCGTGCGCAGAGGGAAACATGTTGACCAGGATCTCATATCCACTACCGCCATGCAAATTATAAATCTAACAGAGAGGTGATATATCATTTTTATTAAACTTATAATATGCTGCACAAATAGTGTTTACATAGAAGAGTATAAAGTTAATTCCCTCCCGGGAAGCATTTCTAAAAAATATAAATTGTATTTTGAGAGTTAATCAATTTGCTTTTTCTCTTTTGGCATTTTAATTGAAGCCTCCAAACTGTATACTTCCTCAAAGTATCACAAAGCAGATATCAGTTGTGTGGTTGTAAAATCAACTCTTAATTTTCTTTCAATGAAGTAGCAGATAGTCAGCCTGTAAATTTTACCTATATTACTATGGAGCCGCAGCCCTATAAATTCAAAACAGTGTGCAGGTTGGTAGAAATTGAGGTCCAGGCAGCAAGGCATGTCCATAAACTTTTCTCAGGTTATTGGAACAGAACGAATCAAAAGCGGTTCCTGGTTGTATGATATTCTCTTTTGATAGAGCAGACTTCTTGTCGTTAGCAATCCAAGTGCAGAGGTTAGTCAGAGCAGAATGTAATTTCTAGCAATCTGACAGACCTGCGGATTGAAGCGGCAGGTTTTCCCTTCCGATTTCAGGGAATTGCTTCTTACTGTGACAAATGATTAGCTGTTATCTCTGACTGAATTTGATTTCTACAAGCAGCTGAGTCAGGTAACTTTGCAGCATTTGAGGGGGTTTTTACAGGAAATGAAATCGGCTCCCTAGTCATATGTGGACCGAATGAAATCTTCCCTGTCAGGGCAAAATTGTGCTTTTGGTTAATTGGAGGCAGATTTAGCATAGAGGGTGTGTGTAGTGATGTGTGTGATGTGTGAGGGAGCGTGTGTGCGTGCGAGTGATGCTGGGATGGTGTGGGCAGGCACACCCGTGTGCACATTCACATCCAGGAGGGAGAATTTCCTGGCTGTCTCCTAACTTTCGAAATCCTGTGTTCAAACAAAACCCCTGCCTTCTCCACAGGGTTGACACTTTCAGTATAAGCTACAAGAAAGGACAGTCGTGCGGGCGTCAGAACGATGAGGTCCCCAAATAAGAACGTCCTGCTTTCGAAAGGCTTGGGACTGCAGTATTAATCAGAACACAATAGGTACCGAGCATGATTTTCACAAAAATATGCATCGA